>NC_140151.1:5471758-6071758 GCF_964035555.1 Netta rufina | reverse complement strand
CTGAACGCACTTCATTTTAGGCTCCCATTGTCCACTTGGAGATGAATCTCTCTATTCAAGAGGCTGAGAACGAGACTTGGTGATGGTTGGGTCTTGCACAGCAGTGCATCTATCATGCCTGTGTTGTCCCCCATAGAAAACTGCTTCAAACTTGTTTGAGGGCTGCAGCAACTAACCTGGGAGGACAAGGGTGCTCAGGCTTGCTAACAGCCTGCTCAGGGCTTGTCTAAAGTATGAATCTTGCATAAACTTAAATATCATCCTCTTGTGACTCAATTTATCCTCCCAATAATGTTTATCTTATTTGCTCTAGCATTCTTTCTGTTGAGTATTGCCTGTTAATTGAGTTTCTGGCCTTTAGTTTGTAGTTAAGTTTTAAACAAATACCGTTTTTTCTTATGCTATACAAAAGTCATCATCTATCCCACAATTAATTTTTATGTCACTGGCAGTCTGTGTTCTGCTTTGACCCCTGCTGGGGAATGCGTGGCTGGAAAGAGCAGCTGAGCAATTAGGGAGGATTTCTTCTCCTGGAGAAGAGCAGATACCAGCCTGGTGTGTCTGATGTGGAGCTCTATTAATATTGCGCAGGACAGGGAGGTGATGTGCCCCAGCTGCTCTGGCAGCCTGGTGACAGTGTCTGGAAGGGAAAAGGCTTTCTGTGTTTACCTGGTCCTAGTGCAGTGCTGCTGCCCTCCAGGCAGCGTTTAACAGCAGTTCCCATCAAAGCCCTCCTCTGTTTTGGTGGTGCTCAGCCCTTGCTAGGACATGTGCTGATGCAGCCTGAAGTTGCAAAATGCCAACTGTCTCTCTTCATGCTTCTGACTGAGGATCTGATGTCCTACAGGAGTGGTAGAGAGCTGTGTAGGTTTTTTTCACAGTTGGGAAGGATGTTTATGCTCCAACCTCGTAAAGCAAAGGGTGTCTCGCTTCATGTGGCCACGCAAAGCATAGCCTGAGAGAGATGTTCAGAGCACAAACAGGGAGCTTGTAATGTCCTGAGATGATGAACAGAACAGGAAGTGGGAGAGAAATGGCTCCTTTCCTTTCAGACACTTTTGTGGAAAAAAGATCCATCAAGGATAAATGAATAGCAAGCTCCCAGCTCTGTCTGAGTGAGCCTTGAGCCATGGGAGGGCATGCAGACGTGGGAAGTGCTGCTCTGCTCACCCTGCTCCTGCCTCCTGCCTGAGCAGCTGCACTTGCATGGGCATCACTTGTCCCCGAGGAGCTGGAAGCACGCTGCCCTGCAGACACATTGTGCGTGGGCAGGGAAGGGTTTGTGGGTTATGAGTGCATCCATGGGCAGCATCAGAAACACCCTTTCCTCCTGCCCCAGTAATGTTACAGGGAAAACACTGCATGGTGTTTCAGTGGCTGCTGCTTTCTCAGTGAGCCGTGCTGGATGACCCTTAGGAAGGATGCACACGCACGTAATTAAAGCCAATCTCCACCCCAAGGCCAGAGCTGTGTTTGGAAACCATTATTCCCTGATGCACAGTCTCTTTTTTCCATTCCAGCTGAGCAATGCCCAGCCAAGCCTTGTACATGCTGCAACTGCCCTGCTGCACAGAAATCCTCTATTAGTTGAAGTAGGGGAAAAAGTCTTCCAGGATCTTTTGCAAGTGCCTTGGAAGTCTGTTTTGCAAGGGCTCAGGCTTCTTATTTCCCAGCTGAATCCATCTGAGCCCCTGATCATGCTCCCCCTTTGATAGTCCAGAGATGATCAATCCGCATTTGAATGCCCCTCTCAGGAGGGGAGCAGGGGATCTGGCTGCCTCCTCCACTCACTTGAGACCTCTCGCCCTGTGCATGGGGCCCAGGGGCTCTGCAGCGTGCAGCTTCCCCGAGCAGAGCCACACAGGGCGAGCTGCAGGTTGACCTGTCAGGGTGGCCGACTGTGCTGCGGAAGCCTCCCAGCCTTTGGAAAATGAGAGCTTTGTTCCAAGACCTTCCCGGCGGAGGCTGGAATCTCCTCTGGACCGGCCGTCTGCCACAAGAATGCTGTCTCCGTCGCTGGCGTGGGGTCTGCTGCGCCCCTGGCTCTGGGGCACAGGAGGTGCCAGCGACCGCCAGAGCCCGCAGGAGGCCTGGCCCTGTCTCCTTGCGGCGCATTGGCGTGATGGATCTGTCTGCTGCTGCCAGCGTGGGGCATCAGCACTCGGCTGCACAGTGGGTGCTGCTTGCAGCCTGCCAAGATCCAGAGAGCCGCAAGCAATCAGCAAACAGTCCCGCTTTTCTGCAGAAATGTGCACAGCCTGGAAATTTGCTGGTGTCGGGAACATTTTTCCTTCAGAGACAAACAGGAGATGGTTGCCAAGTCATTGCTCTGGCAAGGAGACGGAGGAAAACCAGGATGTGGCTGGAAGGAGCCATACCTAATGGCAGCCAGCATGGGCTGGGGCTTCTGGCTGTCACAGGACCCGGCTCTCTGCTCCCACCTATACATGCAGGGAGCCACTTGGTTTGAGACCCTCTGTGGTTGCACTGCATGCATCAGACCCAGTTTACAGAAGAGAGATCTGCTGGGAGCAACAGAAAGCAGCATGCGATGGCTGTGAGTCACATCGCACAAAGTGACCTCGGTGTGCTCTGCCCTGCTCTGGGGTGTGCCTGGGGAGGACGCTCTGGCTTGCCTGTCCCAGCTGCACCCATGAATCTCACCCTAGGGTGTGCAACTGCCTGTTTTTGTGTGTAGAAGCCAAGTGGCCCTACCACAAAGTGCTTCCTAAATGGTAGCCTGTGCTCTGGCTGTCCCTGCTGCTGGCAGGGTTCCTGCCAAGGTGGTGTCCCTCATGGGGCTGCTGTCAGCGACAGCCCTGTCCTGCACTGTCCTGCACTGTGCAGCACTGAAATTCTTTCCTCTAGGCTCTTGTCCACGCTAATCCAAGTTTATGGGTCCTAATGGCCAGAATGGGATGTTCTGAGACCTCAGTCCATGTGCCAGACAGCTGCCACAGAACAGCTACTGGTGGGCCATTATTGCCTCAGCGAGGAGTGTTTCATGAGTAAGAAGAAAGGAAGATAACAAAAACAGATATGTTGACAGAGGTTTTCTGGGTGCTTGTGCCCTTGTTTGGGTTCCCCTTGCTGGTCCTATACCACTGCCAGGAATCCTAAATGTGAAGGTACATTGGTATAGTCACTAAAATTGTTCTGTTTAGTTCAGCTTGGGGAGCGTTTTACTGTTTGCAACCTATGCCTTTGAGCTTCACTATCTGTCTGAACTTCACCAAACTCTTGAGTTGTTACTGTGGTTGAGAGATTAATTTGCTAGAAGGGGTGGTGCTGTGTATTAATAAATCATAGCCCCAGCAGGATTGTGGAGAGCAAGTCTCCACTGTTTCTTGAAAAGAAATAGAGAGATTGGGGCATTTATCTTTGGCAGGCAGGCAAGCACGTGCATAGGCTCTCACGTACAGTGCTCATAACTACATTAGACTACACAAAGAATGAACTACAATTCCTTTAGCCAAAGAAAATGGTGCCTTTAAACCAGCTGTCCTCCAGGGTGGTGATCACACCCAGCCCAGATGGTCTCCTTAGTTGTTGCACAGCAGGGGTAGATCATGGGCTTGGAGAAGACTGAGCTTATTTGTGGAAGGTCCAGGGTAATTTAGTATGTGGCCATGTGTGATTCAAAGTGGGCTTAAATCAGGGAGTAACAGTTAATCTCAAGCCCTGTTACTGAGGGTAAAACTGACTGAGATGAATGCTAAGCTTTTTTGGTTTTGAGGGTCATTAATTTTGGCAATGGTGTCTAATATGATGCACATCAGGAAGGACACATCTGCAGACCCAGGTTTGATTTTAAGTCAAAGCCATGGGTTTATTTGCTGGGCAAGAAGCTCCATACCAAATAAAATCCCATTACTTCGGGTTTCCCAAGCTGCTGCTGGGAAACTCTGTGGGTAGCACTAAGGGGGTGCTCGCACTCCTGGGAGATGTTGGGATGTGGAAGCTGAACCCTCACAGGAGCCGTGAAGGGGTGTAGTGCGGCAGGGTGGGGGACAGCGCTGCCGGAGCAGCACAGGGCGTGCGTGGTGCTGAGGGTTGTGCTGGCCCCACCACCCTGGGACATGGGCTCAGCTGAGCACCTGTGGGGTTGGGACCTTCTCAGCATCCTGTGGTGTGGGGCTGGGGCTGTGGGACTGCTGCCAGCCCGGGTCTGAGAGAAGCTTGTGGTGATGGTGGGCAGCCAAGATGGCATGTGTAGGGTTTAATGTTAAATGGTCTCAATAAAATGTTAATACTAGGCTAAATGTTTATAAAAGTGTCTCCCCCTGAGTTAATACCTGCCAGAGAGCTGAGGCATAATTATGGGTGATACTACTTTAATTATTAAACATTGTGCTGCCCAGCTGAATTACTGTAGCCCCTAACCGCCTTCTCCAGAGTGTTTACAATTTCTTCACCATTTCATATTCTTCCCTCTCACTCACCCTAAATGTTTATTTAATAATCCTGAAAGACCTTTTAAGCTTCCTGGGTTTAATGTTTGCTAAACACCCTGTCACTTCCACTTCTATTGATAATTCCCGGGCTGCTGTGGAGCAGCCGGGGCTCTGCTTGGCCCGAGGGCCTCTGCTGCAGGCTGGGGGCAGGCTCTGGCCCTGCTGCCTCCACCCTGGGGCTGGAGCCCCCTGCTCCTTGCTGGGAGCAGGGCTAATGGGGGGCAGAGGGGGGCTGGGAGCAGCCACACCAGCCCTGGGTCAGCAGCTCGGAGCTGCCTTGCCGGGCTTAGCGGGAGGGAGAAGAGGTGAAGGTCCTGGGATGGCCACCAGGCAGCACAGATACGGGTGGGCAGCCTCGTACGGGCTGTGTGAGAAGCACCAGCATATGGAGCTGCCGGCTGGATAACCTCGCCCTGGCAGCGCATTACCTCAGTCTCTAAACTCTCTTTGGACTCCGGCAGGATTGGTTTCAGCAAATTCATTTGCCTTCACAAAAGCTTTTGGTTACTTTGGGATTATGGACTGTTAGAGTTCATTGTTTTCCCGAGCTGCCTTGTTTTGCTGTACTGTTTAGACGCCTGGTCTGTAGGAACTTAATCTCCCTTCTCCTCCAGCGGTTCTGTTCTGTGAAAATCTGTTCTCTGCTCTGGTGCAAATTGTTGATGGGAGATAGCAGTGGGTCTTTCTGCTTCTATTTAACGTGTCAGCAGAGAAAGACATCTGCTTGCAATTACGTGTAGAGCCTTGCTGAAGGATTGGCGTGGTAGATTTTAAAAGATAATAGGAAATCTTTATCAATTCATAATTCCTTATGTCATACAAAGGAACATATTTCATTTAAAATATTCATCTTTTTTATTTTATTTGTACAAAATTAAAGGATAAATCATGAGATTGATATCAAGGGAAAATGCTGTGTGCTCTGTGAAGAGCCAGCCTGTGTTTCCCCCACAAAAGCCCTGCAGAGCTGGAGAGAGCAGACCTGGGGTGCGGGAGCTCTGTGATGGCCTGCCGAGGCGCCTTTAGAAATGTTTTGCTGCTTACAAGCACAGCTTTACAGCACGCTCAAACATGAAGACTATCCCCAACACAGTGCTCAGAGCACCGCAATCTCCTAAAAGAGGTGAATGGCTGCAGGAGAGCTGCAGGGGTTCAGTACCTCTCTCAAGCCAGCGAGCAGCCCCTGCCTGCATAGCCCGAGTGGCACGGGACCAAAGTGGTGCCTCCTTGCCTTTCCTGGCCCCACAGCTGGTGCTGGTGGCAGGGACGGACAGATGGATGGACAGATACCTGGGGCAGCTGTGGGGAACGTGCCTGGGGAGCAGAGATTGGGCCTGGGAATGCAGAGTGGGCATCCTGCATCCAGCAGCACTGCGTGAGGCTTGCACTGGCCTCTTCCATCCTCCCATGGTGTGGTGGGAGCCACCGCTGGGGTGCAGTGAGGGGCTGCTCCCCCTGGGCCCCCGGGGCTGCTCCTGGCCGGCTGTGAGCCGCCTGGCAGAGCGCTGTCAGCGCAGCTATTCTTGGCCTTCCTTGGCTGACTTGTTAGCCCTCTGGGAGTCTGCTGTAATCTCCTCTGTGATTAAGGGTCTCCGAGCATGTTCAACACCATTAAAGAAACAAGAAAATAATAATAATGATCTGTGCTCAGGAATGCTCCTGAGTGGAATCAGAAATACGTTCACTGCCTTCTGGCTAAGAAAGCTACTCATGCTTCAGCTCTAGCAGATTAGCAAGAGCTGAATCCCCTGGCTCGGAGAGCTTTCTGTGCTTTCCTCTTCATGCAGTACCACCACCTATTCCCCACAGTGTGCTCCTCTGCTTGGACGTGGATTCTCATCTTTGGGGAGAGGTGTGGGATGTGTGGGACCACGGGAGGCAGCAGCTCCTCTCTGTGAGAGTGGGAAAGAGACAAATGCCAGGAGATACCATGAGGTCCAGGTCCTGGCAGCTGGTCTCCTTGCTGAAGTGCAAATGCTCTCCTGTTCCCAGTGCATTCAGACAACAAACATGGGGCTGCCCCTGGGCCAGCTTTTGAAGAGTCTAATTCTTTGGACATAATGGAAAACTCTGAGGCAGCAGGCAAAAGTGGAAATTTAGAGCAAAATGGAGGTAACTGTGGTGTGGGCATGAAGCATGCAGTGTGTGGCAACACGTGCCCCATCAGTAGCTCCTGGCTGTCTCTAGCCCAGGAAAAAACAGCAAAGCAGCCTGCAGTGCAGACAGGCTTGAGAGCAGAGCAATGAGAAGGATTGAAAATCCTGGGCTAACTTCTATAATGCCATGAATTTCTGGGTGCTCTTTAAAGTGCCAAATCTTGGTTAAGGCAGGGAAAAAGCACATGACGGGGAGTGCAGCCTAGATAAGTGCAGGCCAGTCCAGGACATTGTCCCCTTCTGAGGGACAGCAGCTGCTCAGGCTGAGGCTCCTGGCACAGGGGCAGGAGCCTCTGGCATGTCCCCTTGGCCCTGCTGATATGTGACACAAGCTGCCAGGCTCCCTGTGCCGAGGATGTTCACTTCTTGCAGTGGAGGAACAGTCTGGTTTCATTTTAAGCTCACAGATGTTGGTCATGTTACCAACGTTTCTTTCTACTGAAGCAAATTCAAAACATCTATTTTTCTTTAAGGTCTCAGACGTGAGACGTGGGGAAGCTCATGTCTGTACAGCTCGTGACCACAATGTAGAGCAGCCCTGTCCTGGCCGGGGTGTGCTGTGGCATCCTGCCCCAATCCCACCGCCTCCCCTCTGGCTTGTGCATGGGGGCTGTGGGACCGGGTGTGCTGGGGCAGGGTGGGCAGCCCTGGCTGCACCCTGACCTCAGCAGGAACACCAGCCCTGGGTGTGGAGGCAGGATGGACATGTACCCAGCAGTCCTCTCCAGCTGCAGCTGTCTAAATCCGCATCTGCCTGTAAACCAGGGCCTTGGAGCTTGGTTCCCAAGTAGGTGCCAAGGCTGTGCAATCAAACTGAACGGGGACGATGCTCCTGAGGGGAGACCCGGCCCTAAAGCAGGTTCATGTGGTCTTGCCAGCTGATGGCTGCAGGACTCTTAAAGAAATGTATTTCCTGTCTGTTTTTCCCTTCTGTCTTTGATCGTGGTGAGGCAGAGAAGAAGCTCATAAAATCTTTCTGCCTGGATGGGATTAGCGGGAACTGCCTTTCTGTGTTCTTCCAAGGCCTCTCACCAGGCAGCTTGACTGCTCACCCAATTCCTGGCTGTCCCATGTCATTCTGCAGAGCAATTGGGAAGCTTGTGCCTCCAACCCAGGACAAAAACCAGATTTCACTTTGGTCTTAGTGGAGTCCTGGGCATTTGGGCTTAGAAAGTAAAGCCTAGCTTGTTCCGCCTCTGTGCTGGGCTGTGATGTTGCAGGATGGTGATGCAAGATCCAGGAAATCTCCTCCTCGACATCCATGCAGACCCATCTGCAGCCAGTTCATCAGGTTTCACACGCACGGATGTGCTGTTAAACTGCTGGCCCAGATGTGTGGAGTAATGGAAATTCAAAGCATTTTTCATGGGCCCATTGGAAGATCATTACTGAGCAATTAGTTTTTGCTAAGTGCTTGGCCGTGGGGCTACTTTATTTCCCCTTCCCTGCAGAAAGGCAGCAGCGAGCATGCACAGCCCTGTCTCGCTGTGCTCTCAGGAAAGCTCCGAACTGTGCCGGAGAAGCAGCTTCTGCATTATAGCAGGAGGTGTAAGTTCTGCTCCACTGTTTGATCCTGATACCACTGACACAGCACTGGATCCCTTTAGTTTCTTGCTGCTCAGCTGAGCAGTCACTGAAAAGCCGAGCAGGCTTTAATGTTCAAAGGGACTGTGAGCTCCTTCCTGCACCACTTACATCCAAGTGCTCAGCTGGCAGGGCTTCCTTCAGGACGCAGCGCAGCTACTTTGGGGCAGATTTTCATTTTTTTTTTTTTTTTTTTTTTTTTTTTTTATCACTTAAAGGACAGGAAGACCGGGAGTGGAAGCAGACAATTCCTTGTGAAGCCCAGCCTTGCTGCTTAGCCCATTGCCTGTTCCTGCAGAATCTTGCCAAGGCCGTGCTCCCTCCGACAGCTCCCGTGGGATGAGGCTGCTGGGCTCTGCTCACCCCGGGGGTGCAGCATGGGCAAGATGGGGCATGGGGTATGGGCAGCCGCGAGGCCTGGGGCGATGTGCCTGGGGAGGGCATGGGCTGGCATGCTTGATAGTGGTCTCCCGCTGGTTTAGAGCATTAGATTATGCAGGATTGAGTTTGATTTCTTCCCCCCTCCTTGGATTTTTAGTAGCTGACAGTTGTTACCAGCGTGAGGTACTAACTTTTTATTTTGAATGCATGAGTTCAGGCTTGTTAATCACTTCCAAATGCCCTCCATCTAAAGGCTATATTGTTTCAGTATTCAGCCACTAATTTTTTGAAATCTCTGAAATAAGACACTGCTCTCAAACATGTGCCGGAGAGTTGTTCCTTTCCGCTGTATTTTAAAAATATACATGTGGTTTAATTCAACAAGAGGACTGGAGGGGACATTTTTCCACCAGTTCCCTCCTCCCCCTTTTCTTTAGAGTTGTATCTGCCAAACCACCAGGCTCTGTGCCAGCAGCAGCCCCTTGGATGATCCCAAATGCATCTGGAGGTTAAAAAGTGTGCTTCCAGTGAAGCCCGAAGTTGCTGTGTTACAATATGCGACTTGATGTGCCCTGGGGGCTGTTCAGTCACCTGCTGGCTGAGGACAAATGCCACCAGTGCTGGATGCAGATGCCAAAGAGAAAAAAGGTCTTTGGATGGGGTAGGGCTTCTAGCAGCTCAAGAGCCCTGCAGGCTGCCTGGCTGAGGCAGAATCAGCTGGACTGTGCCCAGGGCAGGGCGGGTTCTCTCAAGCCTCTGGGACCTGAGATGAGCAGTGACAGCGCAGCTGGGCAGGCGGCTGCCTTTCCTCGCAGGAAAGGGCTGATGTTGTTCTCTTTGCTCTGTTGCTGCTGTTATGCAAGGATAAAGACAACGAAAGGAAAGTCCCTACCCAAGGGTGTCACAATGCAGCTGCTGGTTTGGGAAAGACAGCAAATGCTGTGAAACTAGGTGAGAAATGACAGTGCCTTTCTGAGAGAGCTCACAGCTCAGGCAGATGCTGGAAATCACTGATCTGCCAAAGTAATGGGTACTGTGTTCAGAAAGTGAAGCACAGGGAGGGTTTCTGCCAGACCTAAAGCTCTTAAGGAGCTTGGTTGTGTCTGGGCTCCCGATTAATTTCTGTGATTGAAGTTGCTTTTATGCTCCCTAGCTTTGGTAGGACTCTTGGACAGAACTGGGTGCTGTGTCAGATCTGCCTGAGCTGCCTTAAACTCAGCCGGTTCAAGAGCTGCTAGCTGGGCTGCCTGCCTGCTGCGTGCTGAGGGGCCCTCCCGACGTCGGCCCTTTGGGAGGATGCTCCTTTGCTAGCGGCTCTGCTTCGGGCAGAGGTGCCAGGAGGCCGGACCTGTGCTGTGCTGTGCAGCTGGTGGTGCTCCCAGAAATGCAGTTTAATGGCTTGAGTGGCTGCTGCCAGGGGAGCATGCCCAGGACGGAACGGGTGCGCTGGTTTCTCCGTGAGTCACCGATCGCTGACAGCCCCTGTGAAAGGCAACGAGCAGAGAGAGCCGCTTTCGAGCAGCGTTTGGTGCGGTTGCTCAGGGTCAGCTCCAGGAGCCAGAATAAGCGAACCCCTTCTGCCAGAGGAACGCGGAGCGAGGGGACCAAGCGGCCCTGTGCGGGCACGGGGACGGGGTCCGGGGCGCTGCGACGCCGGGTGCCGGTGCCGGTGCCGGTGCCCAGCCCGGTGCCGTTCGCGGCGCTCCGGGCCCCGCAGCGCGGCCGGCCGCTGCCCCCTGGCGGCGGCGGGGGCGGTGAGGAGGGGGCTCGGCTGCCTGGCGTGGTTCAGCAGCTTGCTGCTGGCAATCTGGGTTTGCACGGTGCCAAGCGAAGGGTTAATAGGAAAATCTCCCCCGCAGCCGCTCCTGCGAGGTGACCTCTGCGGGACCCTCCCAGCGATGCAGCTATCTTGTCTCCGTGCTCTCGGAGACGCTGCTTATCCCGAGCCTGACAGTTTGCTGATGTCTCCAGACGCTTCCCCGGCAGCTGGTTTTCGTTACCATCACTGTATGGCACCTCACCTGATCTCGCAAACTTGGCACGATAAGCGACTGAGAGATTGAAGGGGTATCACATCGCGTCCCCGCCAGGTCGGACAGGAGTTACTGAGCTGGGTGTTAGCATGGGAGGCTATTTCTAATACAGCTCCTCTGTGCATTGCACTGGCTTATACCAGGTCCAAATTTGTCCCAGTGAATGGGAAACATCTGCAGGAAAAGCTTTTTCCCCTCTTGCAGTGCTAGGGGTGCACAGGGTTGTGCACAGGGTTGTGCACCTCGTTTATGAGGATTTTTGGAGCTGGTTTGGTGCAGCTCAGCTGGTGAACTGTGAGTGGTCCCCAGGAAGGCGACTGGATTTGCACAGCTCCTTCCCTCTGCCCTGCACTGCAGCCCAGCTTCCAGGAGCCAGGTCCCAGAAAAAAGAAAACCTTCAGTTTGGTGGAGAGGGCCCTCAAGCAAGGACTGCCAGGTGTACCAGATCCCCTCCTGCCAGGCTGGTGGGCTGTCCCCAGAACCCGGTCAGCCTTTTCTGAGATACAAGAAACCATCCTGGTGACAGTCTGCTGAGGTCAGACCTGGCTGGGGACATGGGACTACAGGGCAGTGCCCAGAAGAAGCTGTCTGTGGCCTGATTCCACCATGTGTTTCCCAGGCAAGCAAATGTGAGAGGTGCATTCCAGAGCCCAGCTCCCCAGCTGAGGCTCGAGATGATCCATTGGTGATCTCTACTGTGGAGATGTGCAAGCATGCTCACACAGACCTTTTCCATTCAGTGCGAGGTTAGCACAGACCAAACATTACTAAACTGCTTGGGATCTGCCCTGCTGCAGGGATCCAGCCTGAGCATCCAACTGCATCCTCTGAGCTCTGTCCCATTGCTACTTCTCTGGTCTTTCTCCATAGCAAGTCCTGCCAGACTCATCTCTACCTGGAAAGGAAGGTTCATTGGCATGTGTTTACAGTCAGACTTGCTTTTCAGCTGCAGAGAGCAGCAAAGGGAGAGGATTTCTCAACCCCATGCCCAGGGGCTGTAGCTGGAAAGGCCTCTGCTGTCCAAGCAAAAGCTGAACGCAAGCTGAGGGAAAACAGATGGTTTCAAGATCAAGCCCATCACATGAATGAGAAGCCAAACTGCTGATGGATAGGGCAGCATTTAGCTCAGGCATGGAGCCAAATATAATGTTGTCCTCCTTCAAGTGCAGGGTTGCTGATGACCGAGAACACAAACCCTTGTTCGGGTCTGGAGCAGTCCAGCTATAAAGAGAGCAGAACCCAGCTGGGGTGTTGCTGGCCCCTTGCATTCCAGCTTGTCTGTGGCACCATGTCACAGCACGCTCCTGATGAACATTTTATGCTGCAGTCAAGTGCTAGCAGCTGGTGTTGGCCCACCGGAGGGTGATTTTTAGCTGCCCAGTTATGGCACCTTGACTCAGCACAGGTCACCCTGCGGTGAGCTCTCAGCAGCAGCACGCAGTGTGCAGCAGGCACTGGCCCTTGCAGGCATCAGGGTTCAAAGCTTCTTGTGGACTATGCAAACTGAAGGGGCCATGTGGTTACAGCAGCCTGTAAGTGGATGCTGCAGGCTTCTGCAGGCAAAGGAAAAGGCTGGGTGCATCATGTCTGTGCTCAAGATGCAAATGTGAGTAGGCACTGACCAGCCAGGCCCTTCTGGCTCCAGGCTGCTGAGTAGTCGCTGTATTGCTGCATCAAGGCCCTGGCTTATACAGTGGTCTTTAAGAGCAGGGGAAATGGCTCTGTTTGGATGAACACTGGATGTTGCACTTGGGACATACCATGCAGCAACAAATCCTTCAAGTGTTGCTGCAGAAAGGCAGCCGTGAAAGCACAGAGACAGGAGAGTGATTCCAAGAAGAGTAATTGCTTAATTCAACACAGAGCCTGGCTGTCTTCCCACTGCCCACATGCCAAAGTAATTAGTGGGCACAAGGCTGTCTTCAGCACATCCCCAGCTGTGGCAGAATGTGCGAGAGGGAGGCAGCGTTGATTGGGAGGGAAGTGCCTGAACAGCAGCACACCTCATTTACAAGAGCAAAGGGGACTGCGGCAGGTTGTAACGGGCCTGGCAGTTACGGTGGTGGAAACCTTGGGCTGGAATGGAGCCGCAGGGAAGTGGGGGTGCATTGAGGCACCTCGTGCATGGCAGTGGCATGTGGTGACAGATGCTTGAATTGGGCAGTGGGGCTGTGGCGTGGAGCTGGGACTTGTGCTTGCTCAGCAGTGCGCTTCACCCCCAGCCGCAAAAAGTCTGTAAGAGGAAATTGGATTTAAAATGGTTCTGCGTGGCTCCAGGGAGAAGTCCGTGAACAGAGGAGGGCTGAGGGAGGGCTCACTCATCACCAGCTCATTAAACGCGGAAACCCAAGCCCCAGGAGCCCTGTGCTCAGAGGCAGCCCTCTGCAACGGGTCATCTGTGTGAGCGCCTCTGCAGTGGTGATTTGTCAGTTGTGAATGCACATTGTGTTGGGCCTCGAATCCATGCCCGAATGGGGACGTTTTGATTATTTTTAGTCTTACTTAAAAAGTATGCCCTATTTTCACCCTGGAGGGCCAAATCCAAGGTATTATTTACTTTTGGAGATAGAAATGCTTTGTTTCTGTAAGGTCCCTTGACAGAGTTCTGTTTACATTTGCATTTTTCATCTCTAACTCAGTACATGCGTCATACAGAGAAAGGGAGCTTTCCGCCTGAGAATGTGAGTGGCCTGGGGCAGGGATGTCCCTCAGCAAACCTACTGTGGCCTGAAGGGGATCACAGTGGGCCAGGAGCTCAGTGGAGATCAGGCCTGGCAGAGAGGACAGACAGCGGTGCTGGCCGCAGCCCTTGTGTCCTCTTGGGGCAGGAGGGCGCACAGCAGGGCAAAGGCACAGCATGTACCCAGTGGCTTTCCTCATGGGCTTTCTCCCAGAAGTGCCAGCATCCTGCTCAGGGGAGTTGTTGAGCTTGGGAGCTGCCTTCTGCAAAGGATGTCCCGTGTCCACCTGTGAGCGTCCTCCCCTTGTGCTGTCCCTGTGGTGGAGCTGCTTGTGTTGGGAAGGGGGATGGAGCTGGGTCACGCTCTGGGCCTCTGCTGCCTCCCTGCTGCCCACTGCCCCGACCTGCGTGTTAACGTGCTCTCTGTGGGGTGAATTCAGAAAAGCCACATTTGCACTTGTGTATCCAAAGTAACATATGGGCAGGCAGTTGATGTCTCAATCCGTTTCCAAGGCTCACTACAATAAGCACTTAACTTTTCCCGTGCCCAGATGTGTGCGGGTTTTATGTGCCGTGCGTAAAAAGGCAGAAATTGCATGGGGTGGAATGTGTTGGAATTGGCACTTTGGAAAATGCACACTCTGCTGGAATGTGCTAACATCCAGCTCACACAGAAGGGCAATTAACTCTATTTATGTTCATGAGACTGAATCTAAAACTGGCTTCAGAAAGCAGCTCACTCACATTAAAGGGCTTTATAATCATTATGCTAAAGTATTTCTTTTGAAAACATTTTCAGTTTCTTAAACAGTTAGGATATTTATAAAATATGGCATCAATTACTACATATTTTTTTATTCACACTGATTATACAACCTATAATTATACTTAAGCCTCTTATTTGTATATCATGGCAGCATTAAGAAAAGCTCTGTGATTTGTCTGCATGTTATTCTTTCCAGATAGCAGAGGGCTGCAGTCTCTCCCCTCCTTTGGAGAATTAGCGTAGTTATGTTGCCCAAACAACAGTGCTCCAGGTGTCCGCTCCCCCAGCCAGCTCTGCACAGAACATACGGGCTGAGGCTTGCAGTTTGTTGTGACAGGTAACATTCGGCTTTGTGCTGTTTGGGCTCCAAACACTGTGTTTACAGCCAGCTTCTCACAATAATTTACTCACAGGAAAACGTTTTCCTGGATCCCTTTTGCTTGCTGTAGTACAGTCAGGAATAATAACTGGAATAATTAAACTCTTGTGGTCTGTCATTAATAAAGGCAGTGTCTACCCTGCTGGTGCAGGGCCGGGGCCCTGTGCGCTGCCCTGGGGCTTGGTGCTCCCGTAGACCCCGCATCGCTGGGGTCCCACAAACCCTTGGGAGTCTCAAATGTGAGTCAGGGATGATAAAAAAAAAAAAGTCTCAGCTGCTGAAGTGATCACTTTGAGCCTCCCTGTTGTGAATGATTGAAAGTAAAAAACACCCTGCTTGAATTAGGAAAAACAGCTGAGTGTAGGATCGGGCCAGGCAGTGGATCCCTGTGGGTGGATGCTGCAGGGGATCTGTCCCTGTAGCCGTGCTGTACAGCATTGCCCTGCCCTGGGTAAGCTAGCACTTCCCCAGAACACCGTGGTGTATGAACATCTTAATGACTTCTAAGGGGTTTTATGTTTAATCCAGGACTGTGGGAAGGAGGCAAAGGAGCGTCTATTTGCCTCTCTCTGGTTCTCACCACATTTTTCCTGTATACATGTACGGCAGTGTAGGGGTTAAGAGAATGGAGCACTGAAACTTCAGTGCATAGACCAACTCCCTTGCAGTGGATAAAGCATGTACACAGCTTTCCTTGTTACGCTTGAGAGATGAGCAACAATAGACAATGAGTCAAAGTGGGGAGCCAGAAAAGAGCTCAGGAAAAAGCTGCTGGGAATTACTGGTGTGGCTGGGAGAGCGAAGTCCTCCTGTAACAGAACATTGTTCCCCTGGCTATAAATCTCAACTGAAATATGAACACCAGACTTCCAAGGCCTTCCCAAAGCTGGAGCGCACATCATCAATAATCAAACCCAGCGTGCCCTGCACAGAATCCTATTTATCACCTTTATGCTGAGGCATGGGATCCCCACCCTGCAGAGCTGGGATGGGAGGTGGGCAAGTCGGGGCCAAACAACAGGAAGGGCTGGTGCTGCCTGGACGCGAGCTTGCTGCTGGGATTTCCCTTCCAGCAATAGAGGGAGATGAGTGAATAACAAACCAAATGAAACCGAACGTTATCTTTGTTCTTTTCCTCCACAATAAGAAGCTGTGCAGTGTGTTTGGTCCCCCAGATTGCTGGTGAAAGTTTTCAGTGCATAATCCTCGCTCTGTAGCTGTTTACAGTCGGCAGCACAGTGACCATTCCCAGGTGGCAGTCTGGAATTCGTACTGTGCTGGCGAGTTGCAAGCTATTGTTTTGCTCCTCGATAGAATGGCTATGCAAGTCCCAGCACAGCATGGGCTATGGATTTTCTTGTTCTGTTTATGACTGTAAAATTTTGCATTGTTTCTGCTGACCTCTCTGTGCTTGAAATGCTTTTCTGCTCTTGTGAAACCACTGCTTGTCTTCTCAGAAAATTCACAAAGTTGTACAGTGGGAGATCTGAAACCTGTTTTAATTTCTTTCCACCATGTTTTCCTGAGTGGTTGTTCTGTTCTCAGTGATGGGATGCTAAATCTGATAACTGATGAACAGTGAGAACAGACAGATTGGTCCAGCTGAGAGCTTGTCTCACTCCCCAAATCCTCACGGTGTATTTCCCAACCCACAATGAATCCTTGATCCTCCTCAGTGACTGTGATTACACCTCTTCTGTGTCTGTCTTACCTGGGGCTTCTCCTAACTATGCTCCTACTGCTCTTTTGGCTCCTGCTGGGCATGTTTGTTACAGGCTGAGATCCTCCTGGAAATGCATCCTTTGCTTATCCAGGCAGGTATAGCAGTGTCCTTCCCCACCTGAGCAGAATAGCTCATGTCTAGCTGGGAACCCAGAGGTCCTGTTCTCTGATAAGCATCTCATAAAACCTGAACTGTTTCCTCCAAGTAAAAAGGACCTAATGGCAGGATGCTTGTATCACTTCTGTGTAAATATCAGATTACTGTCTAGAAGCCAAATTGTCTGCAATTACAGAACTGAATTAAAGGGAAGACAAGACAGCAGCACATACAATATGAAGGAGGGTCACTGTTTGTCTGCAGATACCAAAATGTCTTAAGTTCAGTCTCAGAGACACACTGTTGTCTTCCAGACGGGTAACAACAATTTGATCTGCTCCTCCTTTCAGCTCTGGAAGGGAATTGAAACGAAATTCCCCACAGCTCACCTTACTTTTACAAATAAGAGGAGTTCCTCCTGCAGTACCTGTGCTGAGAAAAAACGGGCCGGGAATAATGCTGTTCCTGCACGCCAGGGCTGTCAGGGGTCCCGGAGCTCGGAGCCATCCCCCACCCCAGCAGGGAGCTGGGAGCAGGGGCCAGGCTGAGGGTGAGCTGATGGGGAATTAAACAGCCCTAAGGCAGAACATCGGAACCCCTCTGCTTTACGCGTGTCCCCTCCAGAATGCACTTCTCCCTTCTTAAGGCATGCAGGAGGAGGAATCCTTTAACAGCAGGGAAACGCGAGCCTCAGCGAGATGTGCTCTGCCCTTAATTCCAGCGCCGCTCTTAAACCCCTCGTGCAGCGGGGACTGGGAGGCTCGCACCTCCGGCCGGGCCCCCCGAGTCCCAAACCCAGCCGGCCTCCTGCAGCTCCCTCCGCACCTTCCCTTAGGCTCTGGTGCCTCCTGCCGACCGGGCTCAGCCCCGCTCCTCCCGGAGCCCTCCGGGGAGCGCCGGGGGCGAGCCCCGGCCCCGTGCCCCGGGAGCCCGCCGGGTGGCGCGGTTCGCCCACGGACACGCGGGGCTGCCGGTGGGTGCGCGCCCGTGGGGAGCCCAGGGCGTCCTGGTGCCAGCCCGGCAGAACCGCGGGGCTTCTGCGGCTGTGCCTGCCTCAGCTCGGGGCCTCGGTTTCACGGAAGGTGTTTTTGGTTTTAATCGCAGCTCTTGAGAGAATCTCGGCGAGATTCGGCTCCCCCTAGTACTGCGTGTTTTGAGAGTAAGTCAGGGCGCTAGAAGCGGCTCTTTGCAAGTCCTCTGCCCAGATAGTAATGTGTAAAATGATTTATGTGGAGAGCACCGTGGTGCTGGTGAGAAATTGCTTCTGAATTTTGCACATCTTCTGTTCTGCAGTATCAGGTGCAGCAGTCGAAAGCTTCCATTCTGGTCCAATTAGGATGGCACCTCGATGTGGCATAACCAATCTGGGCACACAAGCTGCCGGTTTATTCATTTCACTAATTGCTCGTGTCTGTTGCAGCTTTTCATACAAAAAAAAAAAAAAAAAAGAAAAGGGGAGGAGGGCAGCGAAAATTTAGAAATTGATAACAATCTTTATGCTGGAAGGAATGGAGATGAGAAGACTCTTAATCTGTAATTTGCAATCTAATAAAAAATTAGGAAGGAACAAAAAAATAACGGAAGGTCAGGTGGTTTTATTTAACACTTAAAAGAAAATCCAAGTAGGTTATTTTCTGCAGCACGGCTTTAAGTGCTAATTGCATGGTAATTGAAGACCTCCCCATCATGGACCAGGGGTGAGGGTGAGGCTCGGCTGCCTGCAGTGGGGGTCCCTGGTGAAGCAGCGCTGGCTGTGGGTGTGCAGCACGTGGGGAGAAGAGCATGCAAAGGAAGAGGAGCAGTGGCACCTGCCTGGTGCTGGTGTCTAGGTGCCTGCCCCAAATAGCAGGATGCTAAACAGGGAAACCAGGCGCTTTGGGAAGAGAGGGTGCTGCAGCAAGGGACACTTCTCACCTGCAGATCCAGGAGCAGCTCGTGGTGGTGGTTTAGTTGCCTGGGACTAACGTAAAGGGGTTGTGTGCTGCTTTATGGTTTCAATTTCCCTTAGAAGTACAAGCAGTGATTGTGCTGTCTGAGCCTGTGGGTTTCTGCTTTCTGCTGTTATGAGAATGAGCAGCAGTGGGTGCCCTGAGCAGGAGGTAGGGCCTCTGTCCAAGTGGGCTGCTTGTGTGAGCGCCCGGCCCATCGGAGCCTGGCAGCAGGGGATGCCCGGCGACGGGCTGGAGGCAGTGTCCCGCAGGTGTGCACTGAGAAATCCCTGCAGGAGCTCAACTGCAGTATGTGAGTCCAGTGCCCGGCTCTTGCCTTCATCCTGGGACGCAGGGACAAATAATTTGTGCTCAGGGCCACCACGCTGCAGTGCTGGCTGAGCGCCTTGGAGTGGTCTCCAGCACCTCTCCAGAGCTGGGCAGAATCAGGCCCTCTGTCAGCACGAAGCTGGACGTGCAGCCTGGGCAATGTTCCCAGGTATCCGTGCCCCTCTGGCATCCCTTGGGGCAGCCACGAATGCAGACAATAAAAAAAAAAAAAAAAAAAAAAAAAAAAAAAAAAAAAAAAAAGGTTGCTGTGTGGGTGAAGTGTATCAGGCTAAGACCATGCGAAAACGGGAGGGCAGCCCCTGAGACGTGTTGTGATTTTGATCCTTATTTAGCTCCATGTGTTGTTTTTTTCTCATACTGTCTCTGATATGAATGTGCTCTTAATCTCCTTTGTAGAGAACAGGCTATCATACCAAAATTCATTAAGTTATGGAGCCTGCAGCAAGGCTTAATGATAATTTAAATTAGGAACCTGAGTTGTAGCAGTGTAATACTAGAGTGAATGCTATAATTAGGGAGGCAGCAATTTCCCTGTGACCTTTTATTTTTAAAGTGTTTTAAATGGACCAGTCTCCTCTCCAAAGCACCCTCCCTCTGTTAGAAGTTTCTTTCTAATGTGGGTCATGCCTCTGCTGTTTGCAGGTGGCACAGTACAGAATCTGCATTTTGGTTTTCAAAGTTAAAGTGTCTTTGAAATATGATTTTGCATCTAATGCAGAATGTAATAAAAAGACTTTAAAGAGCTGCTGACGCCTCATGGAAAACTGAAAAACATTCTGTTTGAGAAACAATTCTGCCGGGCTGTCTTATCTGCTGTTCCCTTTGCTCATTTTTGATAGCAAGGGGCACTATAAATATACATACTTATACATAAAAATGAGAAACCTTGGCAACCAAATGGAAGGTTAGTTGTTTTCTCGTGTTCATTCACCATGGGCGGGGTGGTGAGGGGAGGTGTAGTTCATCAGTTGGTATTTCATTTTTACAGCGCCGGACTGATGCTGCGGCTGTTTGCTGAGTGTTGGCCGGTGCATCTGAGAGGCAATCATGTACCACTGAAATATTTTTCCCTAGACGTATTTAGCCCTCTAAAAATAGCAGCAGTGGTTTCTGGGTGCTCTCAGAGGGTTGGTGGGGCAGCAGGAGCTTCGTGAGGTGCTGGCAGCAGGATCTGCTGTGTGGATGCGGTGACGGGGTGCACGGCCGGGCTTTGCAGCCTCCCCAGGGAAGTGCCACAGGGCTGGTGCTGCGAGGCCATGGGTGGGCAGCCCTGGGCTCCCCTGCTGTCCCCGTGCTGCGATGTCAGCATTACCCAGTGGGTGCTGGCTGGGGACACCCTGTGGAAGCCCAGCACACGGGCCCATGGATCACACCCTTGTGCCACGTCCCAGACCTGCAGTGGTTCTTGTAGCCCTAACTACAAGGCACTGCCTAGGGGAACTGATAGAATTGTTATCACCTGTGAGACCTTAAATTAAACCTGACAAAGAGCGGAATCTCTGCTGCAAAGATTGCCTTGTGTTGTTTCCAAATGACTGGACAAAATAACTTGCCTGATCCCTTTCCTTCTGATAGCTCTTGCGAAGAAATTCAATAGGCAGACCGAGGTTTTTGCCCAAGATACTATTTCAGGAGCCCAGTGGATTTTGCTGATCTCAGTGCTAGAACAACAGATAGGAAATTTCAGGCAGCACAAGGAAGCCTGGCTTGTCTCTCCCTGTCACGTTGGTGTGACCCGAGAATTGAAACTTGCACTGCTGCAAGTCATTGAAATGCTCCTTTGTTGTGAAGTTTTCCAGTGAGTTTCCCTGGCAAATTACGTACCTGCCATGTTCTCAGGAGAAAACATTTTTTGCCTTTGCCATCAATCATTCAGAAAATTGAGTTATTTTGGCAACATAATACTATGTCCCCATCTGAAACTGCATCTTATTCATGCTGTCATAAAGAGGAAAGCTTAAAATTCAGAATGTGGACAGATACTACCATCAAGTGTTGCAAGAGGTACTTTCCTCCTACTGGTAGTTTTCAAAGCAAGAGCCCTGCTACATGAATTCTTCTGTGCACTGAGAGCAAGCTGTAGAAAAGGCAAGTATGGACAAAGGACAAATTGTTTCCAGCTCATGTCCACAAGGACTGCAACAAGCTGGTGAAATGTGAGCAGCTGTGTAACAGTGCAGGGATCAGCCCTGCTGCAGGCTGGGTACTGCAGGCTTGTGGAAAATGCTCCTTTCCAGGAGGTCAAAGCAAGCAGTTGCCTAGTAAACAAGGAGAGCCAATTTAAAATCGAGGGTTAATTGGGAAGCTGATATGAAACAGGTCTCCAGAGTACTCAGGAGGATCAGTGTGAGATGGAAAGAATCACAGACGCTGCTTATGTGCAAATGCAGCTCTGAGATGCCTCTCAAAACAGTTCGGATTCCTTTTAGCAAACTCAGGGTAGGTATGGATTCCTGCTGTCTTGTTCAATATTAAGGCATACCCTTTTTGTCTTGCTGCACTTGTGCCTTGATATTCCTTGAAACTGTGAAGTGATGTACAGGTACATAGTGCACATGGCAATCCAGCCATGCGGAGGGTGAGTGGGCTCAGAGATCTGCACGCTATCATTCCCCTGTCACCAACTGATGGTGGTATAATTAGAAAAGTCATTAATCCTTGCTCAGTAGTGCTAGAAACTATTTATAGCAAGGCAGACAAACAGTACCCTACAATACTAGGCTAGGGTGGGTATGGAAATGACTCCTGGTGCCATACATACAGCAGTACACAAGTCAGAGGAAAGAGTTTGCTTCTGGGAGGGCAATTCCCTTCCAGCCATACACAGAGAGGTGCAGACCGTCTGCAGTGACCGTGCTGTTGCTCTCCATCCTTGCCATAGGGAGTCACTTTGGACAGCCCGTGTGGTGCTGCCATCCTAGCTTTGGGGTCCTGGTCCTGCCCGCCGCCTGCCCGTGCCAGGCCAGCCCTTGGCTGCCCCTCCAGTAGCTCCCAGCACAATGGCAGATTTTGTGCTACCCTTGTAAAAGGGGTGGGAGAAGCTCCAAACCTTCTGATGCAGCAAAAAGAGGGTGCAGCAAAGGACTACTGGGTGGTACGCAGTGTGTGAGGAGCTACAGAGCTCGCGAAGAGGTAAAATTTGCTGCGAAGCTGAGAGTTGCAGCAGCTGCAAGAGTGGGTGTTGGCGAGGCACGAGGGGAGCCTGCGCTGTCGTGCTGGGTCAGCTGAGGTGGCAGTGTTCAGAGAAATGCTCCTGTTGTCAGCTTAAACACTTCAGTGGGTTTTGCCTAGTGAGGCACAAATTGCATGTCTGTGTGCTGGCAGTCAGGCACTGGGGAAACCACAGGGGAAATATGTTTCTGTCTGGGCTCGCTGCATCTTCTGGGCTTTGCTGTGAGGATTTCTCACAAGAAAGAGTAAAATTATTTTTGACGGTGAGATTAGTGGACCAAGGGTGCCTGTGTTCAGAGAGGATCCAAATCCCTTGCAGAGGCTTGGGACAGCTGGGTCACCCTGCCACAGCTCGGACCCAGCGCTGGGGTGCCAACAGCCCTGGGCAAGGACCTGTTGGAAAGAGGGTGGTCACTGCCTCGTGGCTGCTGGAGGTCACCAGTGCTGGCTTTGGCTCGCAAAAGCAGTGCTTGTGCTTTGCATCTCATGTCTGCTTTGCCTGGATGATAAAAGGTGACCTCGGAAATTGCCTTTCCAAATTTCTCCTGTCTGTGCGGAATGGCATTGTTCCCAGTGTTTCAGGCTGGGACTGCCTGGGGCTCTTTGTTTAAACTCCCTGGGTGCTGCAACTCAATGCACAGAGCTCAAGATGCTCTGCCAGAGTCTGGGCTCCTGGAAGTCCACTGCAGTTCAGCCTTTTGTTATCCCCCTGGATTAAAGACAGTGGCTGAGGATGAGCTAACAAAATCAAAGTAATCTATCTAGGGACATCCCGCAGGCATGTTTAACTGTGAGACGGAGCCAGGGTCAGCTGCTAGTTCAGGTTGTTTCAAATAGCACGAGCTGGCAGAAGGGCCCACAAACCTCAATGAAAAAGCATGTAGTACTTTAAACATGTTTGCCAAACTTTGTTTTGCAAAAGGCCTTGCTGCTGCCTGTTCTGCTTTCCTTGCTGAATGTCAGGGAAGGAGACGTCTCAAGGGCTTTGTGCCTTAGAAGAGAGCTGGGGCTGCAGGATCTGGCCCCAAGCAGTGCTCCATGAGCAGCGTGGCTTTGTGCTCTGCACGGGTGTGTGATCTCTGCTCTGACCAGAGGTGGGAACTGGCTGCAGGAGAGGAGTGGCAGCAGTGACAGAGGCTGCCCTGGTGGGTGCTGCAGCTCTCACCTGCCCGCAGCCCCTGGCACTGGTGGCTAACTGAGAACGGGGGTTGTGGGCTGTGTTGTTGTGTCCTGCCTCACTGCAGATGAGTTCCCAGTTCAGCTGTAAGGATGTCTAATAAACAATGTGCAGGTGACCGTGCCTTTGCCTACAATTTCCTCTCTCGTTCTCCTTTTCCCCTATGCCTTCTAGCTCAAAATGGAGCACAGTTAGCACAGCACAGCCCAAAGGAGGGAAGGGAAACAGCGAGCGCCGAGAGGAGCAGCAGATGTTGCTGCATTGCACAGTAGAGCATCATCTCTCCTGTCTCCAGAATTCACTGAGTCTGCAGACAGATGTCTGATTAGTGGTGGTCCAGGGGAAAGCCTGGAACTGTCCTACAGACAGCAGAGCGTTTGCCACATGTCAGTTGTTCTACTGGAATGAGAGAGGAAGACAATTTTTTAAAGTGCAAAGTACAGCTACTTCCAGCAATTCCCCCTCTGCCTGACAAGGTGACCTCCACCTTACCAGCCCTGGTTATGGTGTGCTCAGGCAGATTTCAGAGTGTCCTTTAACATGCTCTGCTGTGTAGGCATTGAGCTGTGAATGCACACGTGAGCTGGGCCTTCTGGAAAAAATTGGGTATTAATTTTACTTTGACTATTTCCCTTCCATCCAGTGCCTTTGCCATGCCCCTTGACCTGTGCAGCAACTGCCAATTAACAAAATGGCTTTGAAGAGAGCTGGCTTCCATCTTTCCTCCCTTGGGGAAAGAGGGGGGAGCTGAGCATGTGCTCTGGGGGCAATCGGCAGTCCCGCGGGGCCCAGTTCTTGTTTGTCCCCTGGCCACACTGAGCCATGAGTCCCACTTCCTCACTCACCACCGTGTGGCCTTAGCACAAAGGAGAAGCAAAGCAATGGTTTGATCTCCCGGGCGGAAAGCAACATGGGGCTGTGCTTACAACTGTGACAAAAATCTTGTTTATTTCTGGAGATTTTTATAATTATTCACTGAGCTATGTAGTGCCTCGGGAGCTGGATGTCACAGCAAGGCAGTACATCAGTAGCAGACAGTCAGACCCAGGGATTCTTTAGGAAAAATCTGGTTTCTATTTTTTGCCAGGTCACAAGTCTGGTAGCAGCACCACGAGCAGGGGATGTCGGGTACCCAAAATGTGCTTGTGGTGGTGCCGAGCGCCCTGAGCCTGGTGACGCTGGGCTTTTGGGTCAGCCACGCTCTGGCAACCCCTGGTCTGTGTGTGTTGAACGAGAGCTGCTTGCAAGAGCTCAGGTTCAGGCCGTGCATGCTGGCAAGCGGTCTGCCCACGCAGCAGTGCCGGTGGCACATGTGCACCTCAAGTCAGTCCAATCACCTCCCTCCCAGGCAGGCAGCCTGCTGAGCTCGCTCATCTCTCCTGGTCCGCTTTTTGCTGCAGGCACTGCAGGGCAGAGCGCAGCCTGCGCAGAGCCCATCCAGGCAGGAAGAGGCCCTGACCTGAGCTCTGCTCTGCTCTGTGGCTGCAGCTGCCTCTCCCTCCTTGGAGAATGAGACGTTAAGATTTTGAGAATGATCGGACCCTTCAGCTTCACTACTGTTAATCAATCACAGCTGCTGCTTTCCTGCCCCATATTTTGATGTGTTTCAGGTTGTTCCATAATTAGCAGCCCAGTTCAGGGCCAGTAAACACATTCCGAAGCCCTGGCAGGGTGCTGGGATGGAGCAGAGGCTGAATTTTCCAGTGCTGCACTTCAGACAAAGCCGGGGCTGTCCAAGTCTATCAGGGAGAGCTGTGGGGAGCTATTCCTTTTTGCTTGGCACAAAGGAGGGCAGTAAAACATTGCTCAGACTTGCCATTATTTTCTGCAAGGGGAATTTTGCTGGGAAGCATTTCTGTTTGGGGAGCCTTGAAGCGCACCACCCCTGAGCTGTGTGGAGTCAGCGCCACAGGGACGCTGCCAGGCTCTGGGAGAGCATTTGGGATGCTGCAGCCCCAGGGGAGGGAACGGCCCCACGCAGTGCAGAAGCCAGGGCAG
Source organism: Netta rufina (assembly GCF_964035555.1). NCBI lineage: Eukaryota > Metazoa > Chordata > Aves > Anseriformes > Anatidae > Netta > Netta rufina. Next base: position 6,046,881 of record NC_140151.1, on the reverse strand, counting down.
CTGCTCTCTGTGGTTTATTTAAGGGCTCTTATCCCTGGTCCTGTGCGGTGGTTTGCTGCTTTGCTCCCTCTGGGCTGGCTCACCGTTTCCCCAGCCACACTGTGTTTTTCAGTACAGCAATGCATCACGGTGCCTCGAGGTTGCTGCTGGATGCTGGTGCCTGGCTTCTCCCAGCAGCAGCCTCGTGCCCCTTTCTGGGGGCTGCGAGGTGGGCAGCCTCGGTGGGTGCTTCCTGAGTCCGGGAGCCACAAGAAAACCCAAAGAAAGGGCGTTAGCACTCCTTGATAGATGAGGGAACGTGCCGGGTGTTGGGAGGGTGCAGCTTGAACAATTTCAAAAGAGTTATTAATTTGTAAGTTATTTCTAAATTTTCTTATGCTGATGCTGCCATTAAAAGAGAGCATGTGATGCTCCTGGGAACTAAGTAATCCTTAAAAAAAAAGGAAGAGATTTAAGAAATATCTCTTCCCTGGATGGCAGGTGCAGGTGTATCATTGCAAATGTTGTCTGATCTGCCCTTCTTAGCACTGAAGTATCTGAGGCTCCAGGTGGCAGCTCTGAGGAGTTTGTGTCAGTTTTGGAGGCTTAGATGCATGGCTTAAACCCCTAACTGTTAAGGAGCATTTGCAGCTAAAAAGCCAAACAGGATCGTGAGGCATCACAGCTTGAACAGTTTGTAAAACTACTGCCAGGCAGATTAAGCTGGAAATAGAAAAATTGCTGGTGAGGTCCTTTGGGTGATTTAAAGAGCATTTTACTGCCTAGGTGAGTGTTCCAGACACCCAGCAGCAAAAGTGCAGCAATGTGGCTCAGCCCCTTTGTACAAGCAAAATCCCTGAGACCTTCTAAAAAGTGTGGTTAACAGAAACAAATCAAACTAAATCAACTTGCTTCTTAAAGGCACCACCTTGCTGAGACCATCAGTAACACAGAGTGTGAGGGATTGGAAGGGACCTTGAAAGATGACCCAGTCCGATCCCCCTGCCGGAGCAGGAACACCTCCATCAGGTCACGCAGGAACGTGTCCAGGTGGGTTTTGAATGTCCCCAGAGAAGGAGACTCCACAAACCCCCAGGCAGCCTGTTCCAGTGCTCTGTCACCCTTGCTGTGAAGAAGTTTGCTCTCCCATTTAAGCGGAACCTCCTGTGTTCCAGCTTGTGCCCATTGCACCTTGTCCTGTGACTGGATGTCACTGAGAAGAGCCTGGCTCCGTCCTTACAGCCCCATCATCACAGCTTCACTGCAGGAGCCTGGGCATGCTCGTACCCCATGTACCACTCAGACCTGGCAGTTGCTCTCTTCCGTATGCAATATATGCTTTCTGGCAAGAAATATTACTTAAGATAGAGAATTTTTATCCAGCTCTGGCAAAGGTGCTAGACAGCAGAGCTCTGTCGTGCAGAATGGCGGAGGTCTGTAATCTCTTTGATTAGCCAAATGTTCACAAAGGGAACAAAGCATGCTCATTTTTACCTGGCTTTGGAAGTAGAGGCATAAAGAAGCCTGTGTCAGCATGCAGGACAAGTGGGTGTGCTGCAGTTCCTCCAGGCCCTCTGCTGCCTTGAGCAGCACAGGCCTTTGAGGCACTCAGCACGTCGGTCCCTGCGAAGGCGCGTGCCGGGAATAGGGCAGGCAGGGCAGAGCAGAGCAGAGCCACGTTAGCTGCCTTTCTCCTGGCTGTCTGCATGTGCGTCATGGGCTGTAAATATCACCTGCCAAGGCTGGAAGCAGAACCTCTCTGCCCCATCGCGTCCTCATTTCCTACTTTGCAAGTGCTAAGGAATTACCCTGACACGAGCAACGATGCCATCAGACCAGGGTGATTCAGCTCGTCACCTGTGCTGAGCAAACCCTGTTAATTATGGGGCTTTCAGAGCTCTCCATCTTTCTTCCGTCACTCTGTAAAAATTCTGTTCTTTAGATCTTATTTCTCTTGCTGCTTTCCTCCTTGTCACATCCAGGTGCCCTTCTTACAGAGTAACAGGAGGGATGCTGGTTGGGAGTTACCTCAAAGAGGAATTGGACTGCAGTGGAAAGAGGTGGACAGGCAAACGTGGGCACTGATTGTCCCTGTGGTGGGGGATGTGGGAGGGCAATATCTGCATTGGTGATGCCAGTGCTTGGGTTTGACGTGATGTAGCAGTCTTGTATGGTGCTGAGGAATGAACTCGTACCACTACTTCACTACACATGTCCTCTAAAACCAAATGGGCTAGCATGTCTCTGCCCCACCTTAGTGAATTTTTCTGTCTTGATGAACTGGCAAAAAATGTTTTCAACTTCTCAGATATTTCATGCAGAAATGAGCAATCACTGCTCCGAGTGTCATTATAACATTGTTGTGTATTTGAGGAGTTCTGATTTTAAATACAAATCAAAATAGCAAGAGATTTCTGATATTTTTAAAGTGTATTTTCTAAGTCTCCAAATTAATTGGCCTGTGAAATACAACAGGAATTATCAGGCATCAAAGAGAATATTTATGAGCTGCTGAGAAGGCAGAGGGATAAACAGCAGTTTGAGGACTACCCTTAGCTTTCTGATACTCTCCCAAGTCTTGTGCAAGCCAAACAGTCTCTGGTCTCAGATGGGCAAAGCTGTGGGGAGGGACTGTGAGCATTCAGAGCTGCCAGTGCTGCTGGTCACCCGTGAGGCACCTCTGGGCTTGGGCACAGTCCACGGGTCCCATCACACAGGCTCCCTGCAGCGTGTGGGGTCGGTTCCTTGCCGATGCTGCAGCTGCTCCAGCTGGAGAAGCTGCCGTGCTGGCAAATGAGGTGCCTGCCGAGTCAGCCAGGTGGGAGCAGAACCCCCGCGTGGTACCCAGCCAGTCCTCAGCACCCTCTCCCCTTAGGAGCAGAAAGGAGGAAGGTGAGACAATGTCACCTCTGCCGACGCAAAACCTCAGAAGGAAGATGCGTGGGGTGTGCTTGTGTACGCCTTGGTGTCCAGGTGTTTCAGCCTGAACCGTGAAGGGCCTTTGCCTGCACGATGTTCACAAAAGAATGAAAGTCTACTCTCCTTTTTAGATTACTTGGTTTCTGAGAGAGGAGATCTATTTTGTTTAAGCCTGGCTGTGCATTACAGACCCCTGGGCTTGTGGGCTTGTGAGCGTGGTGCTGCATTAGGAATGGTGTCCTCATTGCAGATGGTTTGCAGGGCTCTGCAACCCCTTGGTTTCTCCTTCCCCTCTTTGTTGCCTTGCCCTCCTCTGCCCCTGGCCTTCCATGGCTTCTGCATCCCATCCGTCCTGGCCAAGGGAAATCCTGGGCTGGAGGTGAACCCAGGACATTCCCCTTGTTACCTGCTCACCTCCAGTTACTGCTTGGAGAAAGCTGCTCCTGCCCTTCATCTCTGTGTGCGGGGCTTGCCTCCTGTGCTAGCCCAATGCTACGCATGGCAGGAGCCTGTGGTGCAAGGTGTGTTTGCTGCATAAACCCAGGGTACTAAAATAAGTGCGTCATCTGCAAAAGTGTGAAACTGGAATTAAATATATTTCCCCTGGAGCCTGCGATATCCTTCACAGCCTCTGCCCTACAAATCAGATTTGCACATCCTTATATTCTCGTAGTAAGGAAAATCCCTCCCAGGTGCTTTGATTTAGGCTGCACCACGTGAAGCTGGGCAGCTCTGCCTCCCCCTGACCTGCCAAGCCTGCCCCAAGACCAGGGCCTGCCTTGGGCCGTGGAAATTGGTTCTGGGGAAGCTCCTGATGATAGTAGGAGCCGGATCCGGAGGGAGGCTGCTGAGGCCAGTGCAGCCTTGCAGAGCACCACAGAGCCAATCGCTGCTGCTAGGGGTGGAGCTGGAGCTCCAGCAGATGATCGCCGAGTGCCTTTCCAGCACAGTTGGTCTGGACGGCTGCGAGATCTGGTCGCGGGGAGAGGAGAGCTGCAATTGCAACTCCAGTGTGCTCCTTCCCCGGCAGCATCACTGGAGCAGCTGCGATATCCTCTGTGCGCCAGCCCCACCAGCGACGTGAAGGTACTGCCCCCTCCCTCCCGGCTTGTGTGCTGCTTGTTGCTTGGATCTGTGTTGATTAGAGTTGGAGGAAAGTTTATTGGGAAATCAGAGCTGTGAGGTAACAGTGCTTGTGGGAGAGCAGTGGGAGGTGATGCGCTGCGCTGCCGGGATGAGGTGCCAGGTGCAGGAGGCGGCTGGGGCGGTTTCGGTGCTGCAGGCGCTGCTGCCACAGCAGAGCCTGGGCTCAGGGGCCAGCCTGGCACCCGCTGTGCTGCCCTCGTGCCGCGGGGGGAGGTCAGAGGTGGCTGGCACACGGTGTGCTCGTGATTCGGATGCCTGCTGGCTGTCAGGGTCCTTTCCCGGTGGTGGTTTTAGTGAGCGAGGCATCCACCTGTTAGCAGGTGGCAAAAGCCGAGCGGGCCCCTTGGCGAGGGCTTCCCCAGTGAGGCAGCTCCCAGGCTGGGTGGCCAGCGGGAACTCGGGGTGCTTTTACCGAAAGGTCTTTGTGCAGCATTTCCCACAGCCCTGCTTGGGAAAGCAAGCTCCTCGGGCTGCAGATGAAAGTGTGGATAGCTGCAGATGCAGAAAAACAGCTTATTCTCTCTGCTGCTTGTGAAGTTTGGAGAACTTCCCGAGCCAGCCCCACTTAGAGAGCAAAAGTGGGTTTCCAGGGAGGTAGCTTGGGGCTGGGGCTGCTGACCCTGGGGCAGCCCCGAACAGGCTCATTGCAGCAGCCCGCAGGGAAAGCAGCTGCAAACTTATGCCGGCGGCTGTTGCTGGAGAAGGGGCTCGGTCTGCGTCCCCTGGGGCTGGCTGACCACACGTGTTGCACCAGGGCTGTCCATAGGTCCGAGAGCCTGAGCTCTGTCCATCCCTCATGCAGCACGAGCCAGGTGCCTGCTGTTTGGGGCTGCCTGAAAGATCTTTTGTAATGACTCCTGAGACGTCTGAATTGCTGGTGATCCATACCCATTGACTAGTAATACCTGACCTGAGCAGTGCCTGTCAGCTCCTGATGGGATCTCCCTGATCACTGCCCTTCAGGCAGCCACATGCTCCTTTTGCCCTCCTCTGGTGCTGGAGTGACCTTAGTGTGCGTCATTGGGCGCAGAACAAGGTTTGCGAAGCCTTGAGTAGACAGTAAAAAATCACCAGTTTGCATTTTCTGCATGAGGTTGTGCTGTTGGCTCTCGTATGAGCACGTGCTATCCATCTGCAAAACACAAACAACCATCCCTGAAATGTGAGAGGGGAACGCAGGGGAGCCATGGGGCACAGCTGAGCTGGAGTGGGGTGGCGGGGGCAATGGGCAGAGGGGGACCTGCTTCAGGCTCTCGTCATTGCACAGGAAAGGGACGGTGATGGGGGTCTCCTGTGGCTTCCCTGGTACTGTGCTGTGGGGTGGGAGTGGCAGTGACTCGATATAAACAATTTTGTAAGAGATATTTTGATAAAGGTTGCTAGACAGTGACTCATCTACTGTAGGAAGGGGCAGAGCAGGAGCTTTTTAGGGTAAAAAACCAAAAGGGTCTCCTCCCCCCCCCCCCCCCCCCCCCCCCCCCCATTTTGTCAAAATGGTGAGGGCAGGACATTTTTTTATTTTATTTTTTTCCCTCCAGGAGAGTAGACCTATCGATCAGAAACCTCCTAACCCCAGTGACCCTGCACCTGCTTTGGTGCCTTCTGCATCTCTTTCCCTGGGGAGGATGCTGCCTTCCTGTCACATCCCTGAGTGGGACTGTGTTCTAAAACTTGGCTTGATTTCCCCCCATCCCAACTGTTTTTTTCTGACCAGCCTTAGTCACTTCTGAGTCACTCCAAATAATTAATCCTTGTCCCTGTGTAGCGGTTAGCACTGCATTTCTGCATATACCTGGCCAACCTGGGTACACATGTTTCAGAAGTCACTTTACTCTGGTCTGTGTTGGCCTTTTTTAACTTTCCTCACAATTCCAACCTCCCCCCTTTGTGCTTTGCTGCCCTGCTCTGCTCGCTGCACCGGAATCACAAAAAGTGCAGAACAGTTTGAACAGTTTGCTGCATCTCCGCTTCCTCAGGTGTGCTGCAGCACATACAGCCCGACAGGTTTCCTGAGCTATTCATGGTGTTGTAAACTAACCCTTCTTGGAAAGCTGTCCTCTATGTGTGTGGAGGCGTTTTGCTGTTATTTGCCAGGATCCGTTGTAATTGCTGCTTCCAGTTTGTAGCGGGATTGCTGCAGGGATGATCCTTGCTGTCTTAGCACCTCGCTCCCAGCTGCGCAGCCCTGTTCCCAGTGATGCCCCCTCTCCATGCCCAGAGGTTTATGTGGGAGCATGAATGGCCGGGCTAGCCCAGTTATGGATTTATCATCTCCCCGTGCAGGGGAATTGCTGAGGAGCCTGAGGTGTCCAGGCAAGGCCAGCGCTGCCAGGGGCTTGTCCTGGCTGTGCGGGGCTGCCTGGGTAGCCTCAGGGCTGGGTGTCGTGCCTTATCTGGGTTGAGCTACTACCGAGAACGGTGGGACTTGAAACCCAGAACTGTCTTGGGAGATGAAAAGTGGGCCAATTTCTAGGCCAAAACCTGCCCACCGACATTCCCAGGGTGGATTTGGGTACAGAAATACATAAACTTCAGGGGTCCAATCTCCCTCCACTGTTCGGGTACCATCCTCTGATGGGTGCAGAGGCAGTTGTCCTCCTGACAGCAACATATGGAAGTTTTATTATTCCTTACAATGTCTGAAAAACGCCTTTGCTGAAAGGTACAGAAGTTGTGTAGTGCAGAAGAGCCTATCCCAGGAATAGCGGCAGTTTTGGGAAACAAGGGGAAGGTTTTCCCCCAGGCTGTGCCATCTTCTCCTCCATAGCGAAATTTGCTGTATTTGCATCTGCTAAAGGAAGGTTTAACAGAGCTAGGCATTGCTATGTTGGTTTTGCAGCTGTGACCTTCAGGCAGCTTGTGCATGAGACTGGAGAGATGCTGGCTAAATGGGATGCTGCATCTTTGCCCCCTCCTTTAAGTTCTTTTAAGTTCTCAGGTCGTGTGGCACCTGAGGGCTGCTGAAAGCCCCTTGTGCCCTGGGCAGGATGCAGCATACACCAATGCCCAAAGGCTCTCCTGCTTCTTTCTGCAGCATACTCGAGCAATTTGGATAAGCGGGTGCTTATCTGTCAGCAGATGTGGGTAAGTTTAGAAAGTCAAGAGGAACTAAATGCCTATTATTCTGGGCTGTGGCTTTTGTAGAAGTTGTGCATGGGGAAAAAAAAAGGATTTTCTAGAGGTCAGTAATGTTCTGCTCTCTGCTCATGCCTACTCAGCCTGTCTCTTGCAGGAGAGTGTTTGGGTCTTTGCGTTTCTGGTCACCTTGCAACAGATGCACACAGTGATTTCTGTTCTCACTGCCTTTGCTCCGCATTCTGCTGACAGCTGCATTTCTCCTAAGCTCAGAGGTGTGAATGCTTCTACCTGCCACCATCTTCTACTCCTGCCAAGCAGGAAGATGGCATTATGCAGGGGCTGGGGGGAGCCATGCCATTCGCATCGTGTTTTATTAATTAGAAAGAAATAAAGTTGCAGAGAGATCAGATTTTGAGAAAGACCCTGAGTTCCAAAATGCTCCCAGAGGATAGATCCCTAATTGCTCTCTAATTGCATTAGGGTTTAATTTGTTGTTGTTTTTACTGTAATGTTCCCATTTTTCTCGACAGTTTGTTTTGTTCCATTAACTAGAAATGGCTGGAGATGAATATTCTCAATATTAAAACTTGCCTGTTGTGCAATGCTTGACAGCCTTTGTGCTGGCAGGAGATGCCAGCGCTCAGCCCGGTCTGGCTGTCACTGTGTGTGGGGTGAATTCACGCATGCAGCGCAGCATTCGCCCCGTGGCAGCATTTTGCCCATGTGTGCAAGGTTCAGTCCTAGGAATTTTCCAAAGACTTGGCAGATCTGGTGACACACAGGGTTGGGGGTTTCTCATTCCCCAGGGAGCCAGCATCCCAGTGAGCCATCCATCTGACCTGCTGGGGCTGTGCACCCCCGGTTCATCCCCATGTGGTGTGGCGACGGATGCAGGGCCTGGGACTGGTTACCAAAACGATGCTGGCGCCAGGTCCCATGAGGGATGTGCAGGTGGGTGTGTGGTAGATGATGAGGGCCCCCAAGGCAGAGCGGAGCCTCCCACTGGGAGGTATGCAGGGTCCAGCCCTGTCCCCCCATGGTGCCTGCAGGGCGAGGGGAGGCAGGAGGTGGGCTCTGCTGGTGGCTCTGGTCTTTATCTGCCTTCCAGGACGAGGCAAAATGCCTAGCCCAGCTCACCCTGCGGGGCTGGCAGGCAGCAGCACTTCAAAGGGCTCCTTTGATCCGTGCCACTTGTGCAGTGAGGGAGAGCCTGGAAATGCCAGCACAGAGCTGTAGACAGAGCCCTCAGCAACCTGATTTGGAAAGAGGTATCACTCTCTTTAATTCCAAAGCATAAATATGTTTATCTTGACTTGCTAAAGGGGAAATGGGGTAGAAGATGCAGTTAAGCTTGGACCTGCATTTTGCCATTATGCGTTTATTGGTGAAACAAATCCTTAAGGCAGGAGAGTGTTAATAAACCTTTCCAGTGGACCAGTTTCTGCACGTGAGGCTCAGGAGGTGCCGCTCGCCTCCCCCTTTGATCTGCTTGCTTATAGATCACATAGACACCATTGGTGTGCGCCCCGACCTGGGCCCTGGCTGCCTGGGAGCTGGGTGCGATGGAGCTGCATGTGTGGCTCATGAAAAGTGATATCAGTGCTGGGAGGCACAGGGAGCTGCAGTGTGAACTTGAAACTGCTCCTAAATTTGATCCAGCCACTTAAAAACAGTGGGTGGACTCGGTGGCAAAGTGAGACATTGGTATTTAAAGCTGTCTTGAAGGGTACAGCTACAGACACGACACACAGCAGCTAGCTGCTAATATTCAGCAGGCACCGGTTTCAAAATTACATAAAGAAAATGGGAAAAACTCCGAATGCTGGATCTTCAGCACCCGGAGCAGCTTGTCAGAAACCCCGGGAATGGGATGGAATTGAACACCCACTGCTTTTGAAGCCGTAAATTAATCAGTTAAAGCCCCTGTTGTACAGGATGCTGTGCAAGCTCCTCTATTATTTGAAATATAATAAGCACATATGAGCTGACAGTGTTAGTAAGAGAGGCACAACCTTGCCCGGCCTCTCTGAGCTGGTGTGCTGTGTTCAGGCTGGTGTGGGTGCAGCACGACAGGGCTGCCCATTGTCCTGTGCCTCGAAATGTCGGCTTTGCTCCCGGGTGTGTGCATGCATTCGTGCCCTCTTTGCAAGCCAGCAGAAGACTAGAGCAGTTGATGTGTTTTTTTTCCTTACAACCATGCAAAAAATGTCAAAATGTTGGTGTCAAATTGTGCAACCCAGTTTGTGGGATGCCAGATCTGCTCCCTGGTCTGGCTTTACATCACGGGGTGCAGGCATTTTCCACATACATGCTCACTGCCCCTATGGATTTTGCAGAGCTCTTGGCTTCAGTGGCAGTGCATGCCATTGGCAACCAGTGCCTGGCTTGACTTAAAACGAAAACTAATTAGTCAGTTTTGTATTTTCCACCTTACAATGTCAACAATGGAAGCATCAAGATGACAACTGGATCCAACTGCTCATTTGAAAATATTGAGCAGTTATACAAGTTTATCACAGTATTAGTTTTTGCCACCAGAGGTGCCTCATGATACTTCTAATTGTAGGAATAATTAATCCACCCAGTTTCCAAAGGCTCGGCTGTAGTGCACAGGGCATGGTAGGGGCAGGAGCCACATGGAGCCTGGGGGTCTGTTACCTGTTATTTTCTCCTTATAACTGACAGGCACTGTCACCACCATTTCAACCCAGCATTTTAGGCTTTCAGGTTCCCAAGCTGAGCGAGTTTCATTTCTGCTGTGCTGAGGGGTCACGGGGCTGCTTCATGTCACCCGTGGCAGTTTGAGCAGGTCATGTTGAGCCCCGCTGCATAGAGTCTTCCCAGGAATAAGCCACGATTTAAGGAGCGTTTTGTTCTGCAGCCCTGACTGTGCCAGATGAGGCTTTGCTCTGGGAAGCTGGTGTAACCTGATGGATGCTTTCCCGTTTCTCAGAAATCTGCTGCTGCCAGGTCTTGACCTCTCAGCTTCTGGTTTGTGTCTTTACTGCAGAACGTCTCTGTAGCCTGCTCTTTTGGAGAAGGCTGCACCTTTTTAGAGGTATTGGACCTGTGTGAGCAATACAAGAGCAGTTGTACCCCTCCATCTGCCAAACCTCATGGATTTTTTTTTGGTTTTGCAGAACATACGAAAAACTCTTTCAGCCTTACTTTTTTTTTTTTTGTGACAGAAGAAGTCTGATGGCCATGACTGAAGGATAACTCACAACCCCACCTTGGAAACTGAAGTTCTGTGAAGCACATCCACCTGGTTTAATGCCTTTCTGTTGTTTCTCAGTACCACGGAGGATGGCTGATAAATCCTTTAGTAATAGGAGTCCTCAGACTATGCAGAGAGAAGGAGACCTTTCCAACCCCTGGTGTCAGCTCCCTTTCTGGATGGAGCAGGCAATGCCCAGCCTGGAGCCTGCCTGACTCTGGTCATTCTGCAACAGAAGTTTAATTTCTCACTGACAAAAATAGAACAGTTTGCATTTCTGGAGACCCTTTCACATGAGGAACTGGAGTAATACAATGGGCATTGATTAACCATTTCTCATTGCTCATCTGGTGATGAGGGAGAGAATAGTGGAGTAGTGTTGTGTTTTTTTTTTGTTTTTTTTTTTTTTTAATTATTATTATTTTTTCTTCCAGAGGGGAAAATGCAGCATGGATTATCTGAGTGGCTTGCTGAAATGATACCAAATACAAGGCAGGTCTGAAGTCCAGCTTGCTTCTGTTCCCTGTGGATGAGCATGTGAGATGTTTCTGCTTCTCAAAAGAATGCACAAATGCAAACAAAAGAATTTTTTAAGAATCAAAGATAGACAAAGAAAAAGAAAGAGTTGTAGGAGGGATGTAAATGTCTTATGTTTTACTTGAGATAAAGCTCATTGCTGTTTGCTGTTGTATGCAAAGTTAATTGACAGATTATATGATAATATGAAGAAGTTTAATGAAATCTGCTGATACCCTTTAGAGGATGTGGAATTTGGAAGTGCAATTAATTTAGGCCAGAAGTTTAGCTGCTCCATGATAACTAGGGGACCAAGATGCACAGCATTTGCATTCCTGCTGTCTGGTTTCTAAATCACTTCATTGATTATGAAAAGCTCTGCTACAGCAAGGGAGCTGTAGCTGAAGGGAATGGAGTCCATCAGTCATTACGAGAGCCGAGGGTTCCAGCCAGTGCTGCTTGGCTACCTCGGGAAGGCTTGGGCTCTTATAAATCCTTCTGCCCACAAAAGTGGCCTGAACTGTCCCCATGCCCTGCAGCAGCCAGCACAATAAAATACACTGACAGCCACAGTCTGGAGTGGCGTTGCACCGCAGATCCGTGGGTTCCTGGGGCAGCAGGAGGATGTGCTCATGCACCCCGGGGTGTGCAGACAGAAGGGCAGCTGCTGACCCTTGCTGTGCCGGGTGCTGGGACGTGGGCTGCCACAGGAGGCTGGGTCCACTCAGGGTCCCTCGGTGCTGCAGCTCTGGCTGGCAAATATCGGCTGTCATAGACAGGTGGGGGAACCAGGAGAACCGGGAGCATCTCTGCTTCTGCTGTCGCTAACTTTGTTAACCTGTGCTGGACAGGCAGCTTTTAGTGCCATTGGCAAACAAGCAGTGACATTAAACTGATTTGGGGTTGGTGGTGTTGAGACTGAAGCTGTTTTCTGCAAGAGATGCTTTAGCTTAGTCAGCGAGGCCAGCATACGCAGACTTTTATCAAGGAATCCAGTATTAAAATAATCCTCATCAGTGATGGACAGATTTGTTCTCCAAAGGATTCTCCTAAGCTCATTGCCACCTTACATGGCTTTGCCTCTTGGGTTTCTGAGCTGAAGCTGATGGGGACTGACAAGCCCTGATTATGCAAAGCACCAGAGGCTACGAGCTGCAGGCACGGGATTCAGCTTCACTCGCTTCCTACCGTTTTGTACATTATTAGGGAGCAACGGCAAAAAGTAGGTCCTGCTTATCCAAAAATAAAGGTGGCATCCTGATGGCAATCGCCGCAGAACATCGCACATGGGAGCTGCTCAGGGGCTTCTCTGCCAGCGTGGCTCTGCGCTGCGGCACGGCCCTGACACCTGGGGCTGGGCAGCCCAAAACCGTGCCCCAGGGCTGGGCAGCCTGGCAGCACCAGCTGCCCTCCAGGGAGGCGCAGAGCCTATTTCTGCATCTTTTCCTGAGAAACCACCGTCTCCATGACAACCACGAGCATCACATGGTAGCCCTGGCTCCGCAGCATGCCATCCCGCCAGGCGCCTCGCTGCACCCGCGCGCTGCCAGCCCCGCGACGCCCGCGATGCCGGAGGGGCTGCGGTCCCTTGGGGGGCCAGGGCAGTGACTGTGCTGCTGCCTGCAGCACGGCTCGGAGCGGCCAGAAATGCAGCCCCGGGTGGTGGTGGAGGGGGTCAGAAGGGAAAGAGCTGCGCCTTTGTGCCAGGCTGTGTCGGAGCAGGGTTCGTCCCCAAGGTGGGGCTTGGCCAGGGCTCCCTCAAGGGGAATCTGTGTCTGCAGAGAGGTGCCAGGTCTGGGAGGTGCCCGGTTTCCTGCATCCTGGTGCGAGTCCTCTCCCCCTGCCATCTGGCTGCATCAGCCCCTTCTCCCTCAGAGTGCAGCCCCTGCCAAAGCCTGCTTTAACCCCTTCTTCTGAGAACTTTTCTGGGTTGCCAAGGGCTGAGCTGTGCCACCGGGCTGCTCTGGGGCAAGTGCCAAAGCCTCGTCCTTGAAGTGTGCAGGACACAGAACGAATGGCCTGAGACAGAAAATGTGGTTGCTCTTAGTTCTGTCCCTACAAACTCTAGTAAATCGGGCACAATATATCAATCTTCTTTTAAAATATATTTTTATTCAAGTCAGCACATGTTTGCAATTAAATCCTGCCACACCATATAGTGTGAATAATCAAAATAATTCATGTGTATAACCGGATACACACATTTGTAGGGAAGAGATGGTGTCGCTCTCAAAACTGCAGTGTAGCTCCCTTGAAACTTGGCAGCATCCCACCTCCGTCACCCCCTGCGGCAATTCATGGCACGGAGGGCTTGCTCTCTGCTGCATGCACGGCTCTTTCCTTTGCTCTCAAGTCTGCGTGCCTGTAGTTTCTTTGTCTCACCCTTTGTTCCCACCTCAGGCAGGCAGTAGGTCAAAAAGGCACTGGCTAGATTTTTACTGCTGCTCAGGGGCTGGCGTCTCTGCTGTTCGCTCCCACAGGTGCTGAGTGCTGCCTTTGCTGCTTTTCTGCCTGGAAGGCATCGCCCACAACTTGTGGCTTTCCCCAGCCAGAGGGCATGGCCTGGCAGCTCCCAGGCTCCTTTCAAAGACATCTTCACCATCCGCTGAGAGGACGCTGCTGCTGTCCTTCTGCTGCCCCTTTCTTTGTCCTGGCAGATGTCGAGGTGGGTCCCAGCAAGGAGCTGCTTGTGCTGGGGGAAGTCATGCAGAGCTGGGTGTGTGGGGTGCTCAGGCTGGGACTCCTGCCCGCACTGAGACTCTGTCTCCTCCGTGTCACTCTCCTCAGCCTTTCCTCTCTGTTTTGACACATGCAGCAGACACGTGCAGGATTTCTCCTGCTCCCCGGCTCATGCCACACACAATCTTGTTCTGATTTTCAAAGCTCCAATAAAGCGTGTCAAAATGCATCAAAGGCTGAATGCAGAAGTGAAGCAAATTGACTCTGGAGAGGATTTCAGGGGAGGGGAGTAGGGAGATGGTGGATGAACCCTGAGCCAAGAAAGAACTGCAGGGAAGGTGAAGCGTGGCAGAGATGTGGGCAGATGTGCAGCACAGCTTGAGGGACTCAGAGCGTCCTTTGTTTGGCAGAACAGGGCAAGCTGAAAGTGGCATGCACGTCCTCCAGGATGTGGCTCATGCTGGGCTGCTGCTGGTTAGGGACACGACATGCTGCTGTCACTGCCAGGATGTGAGGTTTTCCAGGTGCCCACATCCCACTTCTGCTGGGGCTGCAGAGCAGCACAGGCTGGTTCAGGTGCTCGTACAGGCGGAGGCTGCAGATCCCCCTGCACCGAGCCCGTGACCGTGAAATTGAGCATCTTGCCCCAGGCTCAGGGTGGGCTGCGGGTCCCATGGTGGCGGTGGGATGTGAAATCCCATCCTGCCTGCTGGTCTTCGCTGGGGCAAGCCAGCAGCAGGGATGGCTGCGAGCTGCCTGCTCCCCCTGCCCACCCCCTCGGTGGCCATCGGTGCTCTCTACGCTGGAGCTGCTGTGGTCTCCAGTGCCCAGAGCGCTCCTGTCTTGGGGTGATAAGAGCCTGAGGAGAATTGAACTCATGGAATGGGCTCAACCATCCATTGTGCCGATAGTGCTGTGAAATAAGGCACTTCAAAAGGCCGTATTTTGCATTTCTTCAGATGCCTTGTAAGTGCAGTGACACAGTTGCTGAAAGCACATTAATTATTAGCAAAGACTTTTTTTTTTAATTCCAAGACAAATTAAACAACTGAAGATAACAGGAAGTGTTACATGAGATGTTGATCCATGGGAGAGTGACAGCAGCAAAAGCCACAAATCATAACATGAAAATTAGGGCATTTAATTTTTGGCTTCTTTGCATTTGGCATTCATGCACATGCTCAATTGTCACTTCTCTCGTTCTTCAATACAGAGGTTTCGGAAGCTGTTAATTCTGGGAAAGGTGATTAAAGCCCTTGAGAGTAAATTGGATAAAGGACCATATTTTTTTTTTTCCCTCTTGACTGCAAGAAACCAAGTTGCTGAATTCAGTGCTTTATTGTGTAGCATTCCTTGTCCTTGGTTGCACGTATGAAAAATGAGCCTGTGCAGAAATGCGTTGTGCATCACACCAAGCAGGTGATCAGATAGCACCTCTGTGGCTGGGCTCAGAACAAGGCATTCCCGCACACCCCAGCACAGGGTGGTTGTGCCCCACGCCACCAGTGGACACAGCACAAAATGCACCTCTGTGTGCTGAACACCACGGGTGGACCAAACCCATGGGACCGGCGCGCTCCCAAGTCCCTAATATGTGCTGGCTAAACGATGATGCAGAAGCAGACCCTGAGGTCTGTGGGGCCACATCGCAGGGAAGGAGAGGCAGGATGCACGGGGCTGGCAGGTCAGTGGTCGCAGCAGCTAAGGGAGCGACCTCTTTGATGTTTGCCTGTACCTTCTATATGTATACCTGAGGCGTGTGTTGTAAAGTTTAGGCAGCAGTTACCCAGGGATTTGTCTCTGATCTCAGATTTAGCTCCTTTATTTGCTGTCTCCATTTAACGTGTCCCCCTCTGAGCCGTTGCTCTAAGTGCTGTGGGAGCTGCCGGTGCGGGCACTTGAAGGCAGAGCATTTGGAAAAGCTGCAAGCCGACTGCTTTTGACAACAGACTGGTTAGGCTGAGGATGGTGCTGCATTTTCAAACTCCCTGCCCTGAAGTGACGTGAAGTCGTCTGCAGCTTTTTGGGTTTATCGTGTTTTTCTGTTTATTGTTGTTGAAATATGGAAATAATTGACAGTAGAAATTACCAAGGGTAGTCTGTGAAGGGATATAAAAGGCAAAACTTGGAATAAGAAAAAACATTCATGTTTAAGAGCTGGAATATGGGCCAGTTACTCTGGAACATTTGCTACGATTTGTGAAATTGCTGTTATTAAAAGAGCTTTGTTTTTTTTCTTTTTTTTTTTTTTTCTTTTTTTTTTTTCTCCCTACTCTAATGAGCTCATTGCTTAAAAAGGGGGCGAAACATTTGATAACAGGGGGTGTGCAATAATAAAAATAGAAGCAGCTTGCTGGGGGAAGATTGCCTGAGAGGAGATCACAAAAGTATTTACCAGAAACACAAGGGAAGTATTTGCTAGCAGTGACTGCAGATTGTGCTTCGGCTGCTGTGCCGAAGGGACGAGCTGAGAGCTGCCACAGCAGCAAGGGACGGCCACAGCTCGCGGCTTCCAGCTGGCTCTCTGGGCCTGGGCAGCAGTGGTCTCACTGTCCCAGCTGGGTCTGGGTTGCAGAAGCTTTTATTGCAGGTTCACTTCCATCATTGTCCTTCGTGACAGGCACAGATTCAGCACATGCCTGTGCCTGGTGCAACACACCTCCTTAAGGAGGCAATTCAGCTTTGAGTATGTCTCTGATGTCAATATGTGGATTGCTCTCCTCTAAAATTTAGTGCAACTCAGTTAGCATCTTTCTAGCTGTTGCCAGAAACTGGAGTCCGCCCCATCAAATTGATTTTCATTAAGCTTTTACAGTCACTGAAACTGCTGAGAAGAATCGCCACCATATGGCACAAGGTATTCAAAATGAAGTCTCTTATGACAGTTTGCCACTTCTGGAGGCGCTGAGCTGACATGTGCAGAGGTTATTGATCAGCAGTGGGGAGGAGGGACTCCAAATCTCAAGCACCGATGCGAGAGGAAATAATAAATCATAAACCCACTGCAAGAAGAGGAGGCAAGTTGGGCGAGGTGAGCAGTGTTTGTGGTGGGGGCACCACTGCTCCTGTCTCTACCAGAGGAAGGTGTGAAGAGTTTTGGGTACTTAGACCTTGGTGTGCAGTCCAAGTGCTTCCACTTGGCTGAGTTGTTGAGTCCGGCTGGTGAGGGTGCGAATCACACATTAATTCCTCAGCTCTCAGCAAGAAAAGCCTTTGAGAGTGAGCAGGGAACACATCCCTCCTTGCTCAGCATCAGCTTCTCCTCAAGCATCTTGGAGGCGTGCGGAACTTTGCAGCCCCAGACGGGCTGGAGGCTGCCGGTGCAGAAAAGCCTTGTTTCCACTCTGCCTCCTGACAGACAGGTTATGTCGTGAAGATCAGCCAAGACTAGTCAGTTCTGGGAACTGTTAGGCACTTGTTGGCAGCAAGAGTTAAAATGGAATTAAGCGATTAGGAATACTTAAATATTAATTGCTTATGAACTCCCTTTATGACACTTGCAGGTGGAAGAAGTTAATAAATCACTGCTGGCATTGACCCACAAAACAATAAAGTAGAGTGTATCTGAAACAAGGCAAGAGGAGGGGAAGGAAAGGAGCTTTTCTCGAGCTTGAGAAAGCACTGTTTTTAGGTCAGGTAGTGACACAACAAAGCTGTTTTTTTTTTTTTTTTTTTTTTTTTTCCCAAGGCTTCATGTCTGGAATCTGCCTTTTGCTGCAGACGGGAGCCCTTGCAGTTATGCACAGATGCCATCAGCAGGCCACCTGTGGTTACCTTGCTGCCATTATGGGATCTCTGTAGGAATCCCTCTGTAGGAAGCAGACAGGCCCCTCTTGGCTCTTGCATTGTTGCAGGCTCTGCACGGGCTCCCAGGGAACACCAGCCCTGGGCCCCACAATGGAGTGATGACCCTGGTTTACTTGGCATGGAGAGGTCTTCATCTGTCTGCTTCGCTGCATATTAACTTGATGCCCTTTTGATGTCCTGCTACAGCATGTTATCCTTGAAGGGAAAATATAACAGTACAGAAAAAAAATATTAAAAAAAAAAAAAAGGCAAAGGACCCAGCTAGCAGCCACCAAACATAAAAGCTTTATTCAGAGCTAGCAGCTTGCACCAGCCAAATATAATGTCAGTCCTCAGAAAGGCACTCTGGGCAGTAAAGCTGTGTGAGAGCTCTCTAGCAGCAGAGAGGCAATTAAATGGCATAGTGAGAAAGGAAGGGGATTTTTGCATTTCGATTATATTTATTTGGGACAGGTCAAAGTCTGTTTGGTACTTGAGTTTAAACTTGTTCTCAGGCTGTCTGCGTTTTCGTGGTAGCTTTGCAAAGGTGATTTGTACACATGGGTGCTGGCAGTGGAATGCTTGCGTGAATGCTTGGGTGTAGACCCAGGATCTGTTATCAGATCATGCAGGGCTAAGGTAATACTGAGCAGCTTTTGATTTAATCTGATTTTTGCAATGAGAGTTTATACTGTGAGCATTGTGAACTGCATGCAGATGAAAATGATATTACATGCCTCTATCTTGGATGCTGGATTAAGATTTAATGAGATTCTTTGGTTTGTTTTGTGTCAATCTGTTGTATTTTTGAGTGTTTTTTTTTTTTTTTCTTTTCTTTTTTTTTCCCATTTTATTTTGCCTTTGATGCAATTTTGCAACACTTCTTGTACTCCTAAAAGGATCTTTTGGTGTCTTTGAAAGTTTCGCAGTACAGCAGTTCTCTAGACAGAGTAAATGAAGATTAAACCCAGGCAGAGAACAAGGGAAAACAAGCAAGTGATTTGCAGAATCAGAGCGGGAGGGCACCAGCAGAAGAGCTCTGTGGTTTGTATCTTTTGTCTGGTAGATCACAAATATCAAAGTGAACCTTTTTCATGGGGCTGGGGGTGAGAGCCAGGCTGAGACCCTCAGGTGTCTGCTCAGCTGCTTGTTTTTATAAAACACCCGTAACACATACCTTAATGCTCCTGAGATTGCAGTGTGTGTGGGTTGTGGTGCAGCCACCTGCAGCGGGCTGGCAGCAGCCAAGCCCACGGAGCTTCCTTGTCCCATCCTGACCCCGCACAGCTGGACCCAGCAGCCCCAGAGCTCTGGTGTGTCCCCAAACCCTGCAGCTTTTCTGCTGGTGAGGTATCATAACCTGATTATTACCATGATACTTTTCTTCC
Organism: Netta rufina; assembly: GCF_964035555.1. NCBI lineage: Eukaryota > Metazoa > Chordata > Aves > Anseriformes > Anatidae > Netta > Netta rufina. Next base: position 6,028,173 of record NC_140151.1, on the reverse strand, counting down.
CAGTCAGTGGAATAAGCACTATAAAAACTGAATTATCAGTCTGCATTGTGCCTGGGTTTGTGATGATTGTGAATTAACAGAGATTTTATCTTGGCATTAGTTAGAAAGCACTGCCCTCTGTTTCACTCTTCAATTGCACAGTTTATGTATTTTGTTTTGTTTTAAATATTCTTTATGGGAAGCTACATCTGGTGGGTTTTGCTCTGCCTGGGTTCAGTTTTTCATAAGCCTCAACCTTCCTGATACACACTGTGATTATCAGTTCAGAGGCTGATACCTGCAATTGCTTGCATGGCGAGGAAGCAGGTGTGAACAGAGAACTGAAGTGTTCATATGAATCAGATCACACACCGAGCTCTTTTTGGAAGCGCAAGTGTCCTCACTGGAAATTGTGGGGAATGCACAAATATTTAAACAGCTGCTTGGGAACAGCACAGCTCGCTAAATCACCTAAGCAATTTCCTTCTTCTAAATTGAGAAATATAGCAGAGTGTCTAAATTGAGAAATGCAGCAGAGCACCCTTCCAGCTCGAAAACATCTTCCTCCAGTTCGTAATATCCACATTTATTTATTTATTATTTTTAAAGGCTGAGGAACTGCAGCACTTCTTGTTTCATTGATGACAACTGCTGCTTAATTACTTCTGACCTTGGTCTGTTTCTGCACCACCCTGCAGACAGGGCAGAGGACGGCACCGCTCCGATGCGCCTGAGTGGTTCAAAGCAGGAGCCCGCGGGTGTGCAGGGTGCTGGAAGGAGCAGGTAGTGGTGCTGGCAGGGCTAGGACCGTGTGTTCGGTGTAGACTGCCTGTGTGAAAATCTTGGGAACTCCGAACTTGTGGTTCTTGTGAGAAGAACCCCGCAACTCAGGTGTTGCTTGGCCCGTGTCTCCTTAGGGGTCTTCATCAAATACAACTGCCCTGCTCTACCTGTGTCTTGGAACTAAATCTGTTTGTTGTCTCTTCTCTTTGTTGCTGTGAACAGATGAAATCATCTGACATTGACCAGGAATTATTCACTGAAAGTTACTGCAAAGTGTGCAGCGCACAGCTAATATCCGAGTCCCAGCGCGTGGCCCATTACGAGGTAGGATGCTTTTTGTTAATCAGTCTGTTGGGGTGTAACTCTTCCATCGATGCCTCTTTCAGTTACGTGTTTTATAGGGTGGCTTTGGCTACTGTATTCCCAGTAAGCAAGTTAAATGAGCATTTAAAATTCCTCTTTGAAAACTCAAAATTCTAAAAATCACTTTTGTTGGTGGCACATTATTCTGTGAACGATGTTACTGCAACGTTGTCTGCTGCATGTATTTTTTTGTCCTGCCTAAATCCGCAGTCAGGCTACAATTTGACCTCTAATAAAATATAGTTTTCAAATAAATGTAGCTAGCAAGGAATCACTTAAGAGTTCAGCAAAACAAACTCAAGTTTCTATATTAAATGTGCTGCACTATGCTTGGCTGAATAGGAATCACTGATTGTGCAGAGAATAGATTAGTATTTCTGAATGTGTTCAAGCACTTAAGAGGTAGGCAAGCAATAAACAATTAGAAGGGTATATCATTAGAGACATGTTAGAACAGCAATTAACAGCACTGCATATCTTCAAAACAAAATTAAATAAATTCATATTAAACAAGGGAGGAAACTCCTGAAGGATATGCTGCTGTGAAATCCTTCAGGAAAGGAGAGCTGCTGCCACCCATGCCTCAATGCTGGAGGCTGGGGAGGCTGGCAGCAGCACAAGCCGAGTCCCCATGTTGGGTGCTGTCTCGGCAGTAACCCGAAAGAGAACAGGTTTTCTCCTTCATGTTCAGATGAAGAGGAGGGTGCAGGGTCACTTTTTGTGGTGCACAAAGGATTACCGAGCAGGTGATCACCCTTTGCATGGTACGAATCCCAGGGGACCAGAGGACTGGCCTTGGTGGTGTCGCAGGGCTGTGCTGCTGGTGGCATGTGCAAAGGATCATTGGCACAGGTTCAGTGTTCCCTGGAGGACTCCAGGAGAAAGCAGTGATGAACATGGAGAGCTTGGGGATGACAGATTTCAGCATTTGCAGGGCCTGAGTGGCTGAGCTGCATTTTGCCCTTGCTTTTGAATATGCTAAGCTAAGTGTGTCTGCAGCATTTCAACAGAACCAGACTGCTACGAGGCCTCGAAGATGAATTTTTCCTAAAAATTTGCTTTGAGTAGGTATAGTAGGGTATACACTTGTCTCAGTATGGCCAGTGAAGACATGCAGGAAGCTTAATCAATGTATGGTATCCAAGGATGCTGTGCTGCATTAATAAATAACAACAACAATAATGCACATTTATTTATAAGGCACTGTACATGTCTGTTTTGGCAAATTCCTTGAGACGTTTCCTGTAAATACTCCCTTGGCTGCCCTCTGTGCAGCACAGACCACAGCAGCCACTGCGAAGTCAAAGGCTGCAGTTGTAGGGACACCTTCCAGATCCTGGTAAATGGGTGGTGCGGCTGCCAAATTTTGGTCTACAGGAGGCAGAAGCATTGCTGCAAAATAGTAGTAGCGACGTGAGAGCAGTGGGGTGCTCAGCCAATCTCTTTTCTTCTGTGTCTGTAATTGTAGGTATGAGCTGAATCATTAATTCGTAGCAGATGTTTTCAAAATGTGGAAAACGACATGTTTTTCTGTTGTATATTTCTAGCGCGAGGTGTTGTGCTCATTTGTCATCCCCAGTGAAATCCCAGCAGACGCCGCAGACGCTCGGCACAACAATGCTGTTACCCAACTGGGCCGCGTGGCGCAGAGCAGTGCGTGGGCACTGGAGGGATAGGGGGAGCCGGGGGGGATGGGACTGGCCCCTGCCCGGCCTGGCCTGTCCCCCATGGGAAGCTGGTTGTGCCTCTGCCCTGCAGCAGTGCCTCTGCAGCAGCCTTTCGCTGTGGGACATGGCACTATTGAGCATTGGCTCCGGGTGCTGCCCCAGAGGGAATGCGCGTTCTGCTCACATCCCAGTGCAAGGAAACCGTGGGCATGGCAGGGGGTCTGCAGACCTGCCCTGAGGTTTTGGGGAAGGCGATGCTGCATAAGGTGCATCTGCACAGGGGGATGTCACCGGGGCATGGGCAGAGCAGCGTTGTGGATGTTTCTCCCCATGCTGTCAATGCATGCAGCATTTGCCCTGCTGTGGCTTGGTGTGGCACCGAACATCATGGGGAGGCTCTGTGGGCAGCCCATGCTTTGGCTGCAAAACCAAACTGGAAATCTTTCTGCAGCTCCAGTCTCTTTCCCAATGCAAGCTGGATTTGGTTCTGAGAAACCTGAGCAAATAATACATAGCGAATCATTTATTAGGCGAACTTAGCCTTTTTCCATTCAGACACTGGACAGGCTGTCTGTGATTTCCCCACATGCATTAATCATGGAAAATTATTGGAGAATAATTTCTGCAAATAATTCTTGCTCTGACACTGTTTCATAAGCAGTTCATTCCGAGGATCTGCTACATGAATGGAGAAGGCCATTCTTCCTGCTAGACACTTGAGTCATAAGGTGTTTCTTTTCCCTGGACAGATGGACAAATTGAGTTTATGGCGAGAATATTCACTTCTGTAATGTCTGGATTCACAACATGACCATTCTTTTACAAAACTCTGTTGGTGAAGGTACGAGAGCTCCATGCTGCCCACAGCTGCCAGCCCTTGACACAGGGAAAAGTGCAGCACTTCAGAAGGCAAAACCCTGCCGTCGGCACGTGCCCAGCTTCATCCAGGTGCCTCAGCACTGCCAGGGGGCTCCAGCCTTGCTCGGGGAGCTGCATGGGGACCCTGGGCCAGGAGGTGCTCCCCTCTGCAGCTGCCTGGTGCTGGCCCAGGCTGAGAGCAGGGGGGAGGCACCGGCTGGAGGCTGGACTGCAAAGCCAGAGTCTGAGGCTCAAGGTCTGTGTGGGGAACGCATCTCCCTCTGTGCCGTGATTTGTGTGGGTCCACAGCACTGTGACTGAGCCGGAGCAGGGAGAGCTGGGGAATTCATCCCCTGGCTCCTTGTCACAGCCAAGGGAGGCCTGCAGCCTTTGTGCCAGGCGGTGAAATCTTGGCTCCTTTGCGCATGCAAAATAAGACGTTTCTCTGTAAGAAAAGGAGGGAAATGGTGTATGAAAGGGGGATGTTTTTATCTTGCCAAACAGGAGTAGTCAGTTCCAATCGCTGTCTCGTCTCCTTCCCCAAATCATCAACCAATAACTCTTCTTTTCTGCTGCAGGACTTTGCCAGGAATAAGAAATAATTTGATGTCAGTCGTGCAGTATTAAGCAGTATTATTTCCAAGGGCAAGTGTAGTGGAAAAATGACAAAAGAATCAGAGTATTTGCAGCATATTTTTGCTACCAACGTGACATACAGCAAAATACTGCCCTTATTTTATGTGCTTTGTGCAACTCTGTCTGGAGGCTGAGGAGAGTCAGGGGAGAGGGGCAAGGTCCTGGGCTTTGCTGTAGGGTTCCCGTGGAGCCAGGCAGCGCGCCAAGAAGGCACCTTCCTGCTCTGTCTTTGCACAGACAGTGTGTGCCTTCTGACACAACTTTGAAATGAGAGGGCTGATTTTTGTTTTTAAGCAGGAAAAGAGTAGTGACCCAGTGTCCACACCTTAGCGCAGAGCCCTTTGCAAGGAGGTGGGAGCCGGTGGAAAGGCTGGGGTTCAGGCTTGTGTCACAGCATTGTGGTCGTGAATCAGCTCCTGCAGCTTTTATCAGCAAAGCACTGCTATTCCAACACCTCTCACCCTTCAAAAGCATTGCAGAGGCATAACTGGGGCTGTTGCCCTGTGAGCAGAAGCCCCTGCAGATGTGCGACCACTTCAGCAGGGGATCAATACACTCAGCAACCGCTGTTATCCCTCTGCAAGGGGAAGAGCATCAGAGAAATCAGAGGTCAGCGGGCAGCAGTGGTTGTGGAAGTGGCCTGTGCCAAGCAGAGGAGGAGGGAGGAAATAAGACGTGGTTTACTTGCTGAAAGTGCATTGAAAACCTGTGTTCCAGAGAGGATTTAGGTATTTTTGCATCCTTCTGGAGTGGCAGACCTCTTTCCTGAATAATGTCTTGATTACCCATAATTTAACACCCTCTACCAGCTCTGTTGTTGAGAGAGGGCTGTAGCAGTCACTTTGGTGTGCTGCTCTGTAAATTAGAAAGATAAGGTTTCTTAGTTAGTTCTGAATCCTCATTGCTGTGTAGAAGTATTCACAGCCATTAGAAAGATGGTACAATTTATTTTCAAGTTTCTCCTTGAAAATCCTGCAGGAAAATTACCAAATATGCAAAGTTGCTTTCAGATTCCACCTTGAGCTGCATATTCATCACCACATTTGCTCCTTAAGCTGCTATAACGCTTTTCTTCATTGTAATCCTTATTGCTTCAGGTGTTCAGATGATACTTTACTTTTTCATTTAAAATGAAGAAATACACCAGGTTTGAAGGAAGAGAAGCCCAGGAAAGTGTCTTGTGGATGTGCTGTTATTGGCTCACCTTGCGAAATGAAGGAATGATGTTTAAATGCTCACTGTGTAGCCTGAGAGGCAGGGGGAGGGCAAAGGAAAAGTGTATTAAAATTCAAATGCAGAGCAAACTCCAGAGAATAAATACAGTGCTGTGCCCTTTGGCTCATCTCCGGGAGCCGAGTGTTCTTTGGAATTTCTCACCCTGTCACAGTGGGCGAAGCAGGCGCACAGTATCGACAGCCCCATCAATACTCTGTCTGCACGGGCTGGAGTGGTGCTCAAGTTAATCTGCTTCCAGTTGGGCTGTCCTGCTCTGGGAAACTTTGCATAAAATGATGGCTTGTCAGTAGGAATAATAAACATTGTTTACCATTGGCACATCAGTGCTTTAAGGATCAAAATGTGTGTGCTCAGAGAGGCAATCTTGTATCTGAAATATTAATGCAGCGAAGGAGCATATATTCCAGTTAACAAAATAAATGCTGCACCAGAACACAAGGAGCTGGAATATTCTGTGTGTGATGTGAGCTCCCCACACGAGGTGCTGCGGGCATTTCCAGGATGGAGGAGCAGAGAGGACACATTTCAGCTGGAAGCGAAACTACACAAGGCTCTGGTCTGTCAAAGTGCCTGTTGGTGTTGGTTGGGTGCTGCTGAAGGAATGCTAGCATCGCTAGCTGGTCTGTTGTGCCATGGCACCCAGCTGCAAAGTTTTGGTTTGCTGTAGTGAGAAAAACCTGCAAATACTTCAGAGGATGAAGGAGGATGGGACATGTCCTACCTGTTGTTCCTATGTCCTTCCCACCAACTGCTGAGAATTTGCTTTGCTGCATTGTATGCACAGTATATAGTTTCAAGTGGTTGCTCAAACTTCTGCAGATTATTCTGCAGATTGTACTGGTGTTTGGTAGAACCTCAGCTTGGGAAACAAAATTCAGACTAAAGAAAGCTTCTAATGTGTGCGTGTGTTGTTTGGTTGCAAAGATGATGTAGGTGCCATTCTGTTTTTTGTATGTGCACATACAGACCTTTGCAAATTGCCTTGGCATCCACTTTGTGTCGTGCCATTTACCAGCAGCAAGTAAAATATGTTGAGGTAAATGCGACCTCACAGCATATATGAAAGATATACGTGGGTGTCAGTTTTTATGGTGAGATTGCTGTGATACCTCTTCCCTTTTCTGCATACAGTAAGTACATACTCACCAGGGCAGTATTAGCTACTAGAGTAGTGTGCTCCAGGAAACCAGTTTAAATTAAACTGGTATTTTACAAGGCTCCATGTTGCTATACTGTTGTAAACATTAACGGCCAAGCATTATTTTTAATGCACTCCCAGTGTCCAAACCTATTGCTAAGCAGCAGCAGCAGCAGAACAGATAAAGACTTCTCATGCAGCTCCCTTCCAAGGTTCCCTCTGCACAGTCCCGTTTCTGGCTAAAAATAACTGAAGTTCGTTAGGCTACTCACTGAGCAGTGGTAAAACCCACCAGGGATGAGATCCATCCTGGGGCTGGAGGTGATGGAGGGGCACAAGGGATGCCCCATCAAGCCAGGGAGGCTCCTGGGCTGGAAGTGAGGGCACCTCTCTCAGCTGTGTGATTGGGATGAGCCCCCAGCCACGCCATCCCCGGGGAGAAGCCTCTCTTTCCTGCGGCAGCCCCTTTGTGCTGATGCACAGGAAGGCATTTGTCTGTTCCAGATATTGATTCCTGCTTTTCTTTAATATTTTAAACTCAAAGCTGTGTTTGGATTTGGATTCCAGGTGTTTGAAAGCAGAGTCTTTAGTTGTCTTTGTGTGTTGTGACAAAATCCGCCCACGCACTGCACCGGGGCTGAGCAGGTTCTCAGAAGCGAGTTGCACTGACATACTTTAAAAGTGATTTGTTTCAAACACACAGAGATAGAATGAGAACAGCCAAGCATTGCTGCTGTTTGCTGCTTTGCAGCACTGTGCTGGGTAAATTTCGTAAGGAGGAGATGTATCTGAGTTAACTCTTCTGGTGCTGTTTCCCATTGTGTCAGGACCATAACAGTGAGGTTAATGCAGCCGTAAGCACCCTGAGTACCTGTGGCAGACCAGTCTGAGCTGAGAAACCTGGGCTCGAGCTGCTTGAAATTGATCTGTTTCTGTCAGGGGGAACCTGATGTCTGTGCATGGCTTGGGTCAAGGCAGCAGAGAAAACCCATGGCTGCAGCGAAGGCACCCACCCCCGGCACCTCTGTACACACCCCTGGCACAGATCTGAGGGTAAAGGCATGTTGAGCAGGGACATGTGAGGAACTGCTTTTCTACAAGTTTAAAGGGTTTTAAATGCCACAAATACCTTGATAAAGGGCTTGCATACAGCTGGGAAGCTGGTTGCAAGCAAACAGCAAAGGTCAAGCTTGCTGACCATGAAGCTTGCCTCAGGTTCTTGCCCTGCTCACACTCTCTCCCAGCTCCCCTTTCCCTGGGCACATTCACAGGGATGTGCACTGCTTGCAAAAAAAATAAATCCCAGAACATCAAGAGAAAAGTAAATGCAGATTTGCATTAGCCTGATTGTACAATTCACCTGCATCAGAAATGCTGGAGAAGCAATGAGGGACTCTCAGCGTGTCTGGGGGAGAAGTGGAGTTGGCGGCAGTCACGGGTAGAATCACAGAATTTTCTAGGTTGGAAGAGACCTCAAGGTCATCGAGTCCAACCTCGATGTACTCGGGGTACTCGGGGTGGATGAGGGAACAGTGCCGAGCCATGCCACCTCATGCTCTGTGAGCAGCAGCTGGGAGCAGGCAGTGATTGTTCTCTCTGCAGGGCACGCTGCGGTGTGCAGGACCAGAGATACTTCGGCTACAGTTTAGATCAGTATAGGAGATGGTGAAGTTAAAGATGAAATGGTGGTTCCTGAGACAGAAAATTCATGCCTTACCGTTCTGCTGGCCTGCAGCTATCTATCATGCAGGAGCCTGCAGAGCTGAGCATAGGTCCTGGTTGAATGGGCAGTTGTAGGATGGCAGGGCAGGGGTTTCCAGCTATGGAATAAATCCTGTAAGCAAGCGAGCATCACACAGCCCTGGAGCCTGTGCTGTCCCTGCTGCACAGGGCATGATGCGACCCCCCTGGTTTGCCTGTGGGTTGGAGACTGCACCAAGGGGAGAGAAACCCAAGGGCAGCATTTTCTCTGCCATTGAACAAGATCAGCCCAGGAACCCTTCTCTCAGACTCTGAGGCTCCTCCTAGGTTTGGCGCCCAGGTAAGCCGGGAGGTGGTCCTGGTGCTGGTTCCGAGCTCCTCAGGAAATGCGCTGTGGCGCTGGGTGCTGATCCAGGGCCACCCTCAAAGGAGCCTCGAGTGGGTGGCCCTTTTCTCTTGTTAAGGTGGCTGTAGCAACAACAATATTGATTTTAATTAAACTTGCCAGGCTTGGGCTGGACACTTCGACCTTGCGTGATTGCAGAGCTGAGCAGAGCGGAAGACAAAGCAGCCCCTTTAATCCCTTACAAGTCACCGGCTTTGGGTGCAGCAGGTCACCGCTATTTGTTTTACTTGGAGCATCTGAAGTCTTTTTTTTTTTTTTTTCTTTTTGTTTCATTTTTTAAGTTGCAGAATAAAGAGTTAGGAGATGCTGCTGGGGCTGTGAAATGGTCCCCATGGCATGTAGCAGGGACTGCTCCTGGTGCACATCGGAGCCCCTTCTCTGGACTAAACAGGCAGGGAGGGAATGATCATGGATGTAGAGAAAATGGAAGGGGCCAGTGGTTGCTTCCACTTTGTTTGGGTGAGTAGATCAGCAGTTAATTACCTTTATGTGTGAGCAAATTAATGTCTAAACTGGAAATGTGTCTACCTGTTGCTTTAAAGAAGCCAGCTTCCTAGCAGTGTAAATCCAGTTGTATGTAATTGGGAATTACGGACACGTATCTGTGTGCCCAGGAAGTAACAAGTGTGAGGAGACACATTTTAAAAAATTAACTCACAGAGGAAAAGGGGAAGTGGATAGAAATGACCATAAATTATAAATGAGGCTTTGCAAAAATTACAAAGAGAGAAAAAGGACATTGGCACCCAGCAGCGTCTGGAATAACAGACGGAGTTTGTCTCTGCAGCGAACAACGGGGATCTTGACAATAGTGTTTGCTCGTTGTGTGGGTAGGAGAGGCAAAAAAAGGAAGGCGTTTTCTGAAAATACTTCTGTCCTCTATTTTAGAAAAGCAGAGGATGTTGTTATATCACAGAATGAGGGAGAAATTGGTTCCGTTCCAGTAGGAATTGGAAAGTTTGTTAAACGATTATGAAATCTAGGATGTTGCTTTTTTGAATCAGCAAGTCCAGTCATTTGCAAACCAGTGCTCGGAAGGAGCTGGCCACGCACCCAGCATCATCACCGCTGGCCTTGGTCAGGCCTTGGGAAGAGCAGGGAGCTCCTGGGAGGTGATGGGGGGCAGAGCCCCTCCGGGGCGGGCTGCACGGCATGGTCTCAGGCAGACAGTGTGACTGGCCTTCTGCATGAGGTGTGGGGAACTGGGTCTAGCCAAAATAACTTTCTGTCTTTTGATGAGATTACAAGTAGGGCACATATAGATAATAAAGTTGATGTAATCATATGACTGCATGTTTTGTGGCAATTTAATTAAGAAACTGCCAGCATACAAAAAGGATCGACACGGTACACACTAAAAGGATTAAAATCCAACCAACGGTCTTCTGGAAAAGAATTTATTGCAAGCTAAGTGAAGCCACAGCCATTAGCATTGCCATTACAGTTCCTTTTCCCATTTCCTGCACAGTCTCTGCCTGTGCCTGACGCACTGCGTGTCCCCGGCAAAAGGAGGTCTGGTGGCTTTGGCTCGAGAGCAGGGCATGGAGGAGGGGGGAGCAAGAAAGGAAAGGCAGGCTGACTGAAAACATGATGCTGCGAGCGGAAGAGTGAAAAAGCAGATGATAAACAGAACTGTGGAGAATAGAGAAATCGGATCAGAAGCAATCACAGCGTGAGGAAAGCAGCAGAGCAGTTGGTTTGAAGCTGGTGAGGTGGCTGGGGTAAGGGAAGAAGTCCCTTGCAAGATGGTGAAATATTTCAGACTGTCAGGTCAGCTTAAATCAGCAGTGCAAAGTGGGAACAGACCCTTGGGCTGCCGCAGGCTGCTGGGCTGGGGCTGCTGGCAGCCTCCTGCACCCTCTGCCAGGCTGCAGGAAGGAGGCATCGCTGCCGGTGCTGTCCAGCCCAGTGAACCCCCAGCTAATGCCTCTTCAAGAGACTCCTGGCCCTGTAGAGGGAGAGGTGCCTCGGTCCTTCCCAAGGACATTGCTGTTGCTGGTAAATGTACAAAAAAAAGCTGCTAAATTACTGCAGCAGCGAGCAAATCCTCCATAAGCCAGTGCTTTCACTTCTCATCCCTTGCTGTCCTAGCTCCAGAGGCAGAAATCATCTGCTCTGTCCGAAAACAGCCTCGCCTGCAGCTCACAGGGTCCTGCCAGCTGCTGTCCTTCCCACAGAGCCCTAATTGTCTGCTCTCGCCTCCCTGCTGCACGCTCTGGACAGAACTGTGCTGCAAAACTTGATTTATGCAAAATCAAATAGCATTTCATAGTGCAACTCAGCTCTGTTTTGTTCTTTTCTGTGCTAGGGTTGCATTGCTGGGATGCTGCTGCCTCAGCCATAGTCCTTGGTATTAGAATAGGTTTGATATAGATAGAAATGATCTGTTTACTTTTATTGATGAGCCTTCTAACAATAGCATGAACTTACAATGCAGAAGCCTGCAGTTGCTATGTGAAAACTGCCTTTCTGAGCTCCCCCCCCCCCCCATCACACAGAGAGGGTTGTTTTTAAAGCATGTATGTAGTATTAAGCTAGACTTCTTCCCTGCTATAGGAGTTGTTTCCAGACACTAGAGACAGAATTCAAGTGAAAGTGCCTTTGGCATAACACTTTGTAAAGCTACAAAGGAAATATTCACAGGCACAGAAGCACTGTCTTAGTGCACCCTAGGATAAGTTGTGGCGGCTATTGATGAGCAGGCAGATACCTTCAAAGGCGGTGTTCTTGTTCCAGACCACAGATTTACAGCTGTGACAAAAATTTGTCTTTTTTAAGTCTCATGGGTGCTGTGAGGGGGATCAAAACAGGAGCTGCGTGAGCCCTGATCCCATTTATGCTGGTTTTGTGGTTCCTGTGTGCAGCTGTTCCTCTGCCCCCTGTTCCTCAGGTACTTCCACTTGGATGGCAAGTGAGCAGCGCCCAGCTCAGCCCGTGCCACAAGCTGTCCTGCCAGAAGTGGCCATGGAGCATTGCGGAGCATCGCTGTCACTGCCAGCATTCACCTTCTCCGCGTATCACTGCTGCAGTGGGTTTTGGTGGCTTTGTGGAGAGAAGATAACCAGCAGGGCTGTTTGCAAGCAGCACACCAAGAACAATCATTTCACTCTTGCTGTGGTGTTAGGATGATAAATACACATGTAAATGTAGGAAAGACCAGAGATAAAATGGTTTGACAAATAGGCTGTGCTACCTCTGCTTCTTTCAAGGGAATGAGGTACTCACTACTTACTTGCAAAAGCTGGGGGTGATTTTAAGCTCTGCTTTTATAACCATAGGATAATAAGGCTGCATAGGGACCATGTAGTTCAACATTATGCCAAACATAAGTTATTCCTTTTCCTTAGCATTCATAAGTCCAAACAAATGCGTAAATAAAGTAAGAGGTGTTTTACAAAAAGCTGAAGCTTTGTTGCCTTTTACTGCTGCCATTCAGACATCATGTATTGCACAGGTGAGTGCCACAGAAAAGAACAATAGGAATGATTAGTGTTAAAATCTTTTCATATTTAAAAGACTTAAAAAAAAACAACACCCAAACCAAAAGATGGAAAAACTTTGTAACCTATAAATTCTATAGGGGAGCTGCATACAAGAAGACATCAAGAAATGCAGGATTAGCCCAAACCTGACAAGAAAACATTGAGGCAGGATCAGTACCAGATAGTGAGGCTGATGTTCCACAACTGTTGTTTGCCTTTCAAACATTTATGTTGTCATTTCTTAATTATGCCATTACTATCTGGACTGCTAATCACTGGTAGCTGAAGCTTTTGGGGTTTCCTGTGCTAAGCTCTGATAGCAGCAAGTTCAAAGAGAGCTTGAGTTCTGTCAGGGAAAATTGCATTTTCTAAATGGATACAGGAAGTGAAATTAGGGAAAGATATTTGCCATTATTTATCTTGACTGATTTGCTCCATTAAAAAAAAATATTGCATAGTCACATTTATGCATACAAATTTAGCTCCGTGCAAATTTAGCTCCACGTTCACGCCACAGGAAAAAGAATGTTCCAGTACATGCTAATGATAATTTAATATTTTAAAATTGCAAATCTGTGATCTGAAATTGTAATATTATGGTGCCATTGTTCCATGAGGCAATCAAAAATGGAGATTCTGAGAAAACATTTGCATAATAATAGCTGCCGTGCATGTCTGGGCTCTGGATGCACCTATTTAGTAGTTACAGGCTATTTTCCCCTCCCATCTACTGGAAGGCGAGAGCTCCGATTGCGAGGTAGTGTTTTTGAGGGTGCGTGTCTGTGCTCCTGCTGCAGCAGCTTTTACATCTTGCTTTGCAGGCTGACAGCTCTGGGGATGGCTCTGCCTCTTGGTGTGACCAGGGCAATGCTCCTGCCGGCACACTCTGGCTGCATCCAATGCGGTGCTGGTGCTGGAGGGCGATGCGGAGCCAGTCCCAGCTGCTTCTAAGGAAAGCAGGAGATTTCATATAATGCACAATTATCTGATAATTTACCCATGGGAGAAATTTCTTTCAAACCTTTGGCAGGTATCAGTTGGCTTATTTCCTAGAGAGTGAGGTTTTATTCCCTTTATGTATTTTATTCTTCTGGAAGTGTAGAAACTGTGTGTTTCTGTCTGTGTGTATGCATCTAATCCCTTATGATTCCATCCTGTCTCTCCTGAAGCTTAATAACCCTGATCTTTTCAGTCTCTCCTGGTGTGGAAATGGTCCGATAACAAACACTGCTCTTCTCTTACCTCTTTATTTCCTCTGTGCCTTTGGGGAGCTGTAGGCAGCAGGACTTCGCATGGAGTGGGGTGAAGGTGGACCATTTCTCCTGCTAATAGCAGGTGCCCTAACCTCCCTACAGCTCAGTTCGGCTCGGGGGAGAGCTCTGTAAAAGCTCCTGGAAACCCACACAGGATGCAGGTGTTTCTCACCTGTGTCTTTTCCCCCTTTTCTCCTCCCACCTTGTATACACATCTCAAAGGGATGTGAAGTCTTACTGCAGTTTGGTTTTGTATGCAGTGCAGTAGAGCATCTTGCTTTTTTTGTAACTTCATTTCTTGCTTTTTCTTTTTCTTTCTTTTTCCAGAGTCGGAAACATGCCAGCAAAGTTCGCCTCTATTATATGCTTCATCCCATAGATGGAGGCTGTCCAGCTAAAAAGCTCCGATCAGAAAATGTGGGTATAATTTGAGTCCCTGTTTACTCAACTGCTTTGTGAATCATTGACTCTGTGCATTTTTTTTTCTGTAACAGCTACAAATAATCAAGTACCCAGAGGTAACATTTAGATTAGCTGAAATGCTAAGTAACTGGAAATAATTTTCAATAAACTGTACAAGAAATATTATGCACGTCAGCAACAGTAATTGCATTTTTAGTTATTTGAATGCTCTTTTGCTGCAGATATCCAGCATTTATTTAGTTTAACGAAGACCAAACTACCTGTAATGGCCTGGTTTTTGCTGGTGAGCGACTGTGCAAAAGTCAGAAAGGGTAAATTGCTGCAGGGAGGCTTATGGCTGAGTGTTTGGGAGGGTGGAGGCTGCTCCTCGGTGGCTCTGGCCGAGGCTTTAGAGCTGCTGTGCTTGAAGCCAGCAGCTTCTCGTATGCAACTGCAAAACTTACTGTTTGGCCAGCACTTTGGGTGCAGTGCAGCGTATTTTAGGCCTTAAGGTGAGGACTGTGCCTTGGACCCTGTGCCCCCCACTTGGACTCAGCTCCTGGTGTCCCTGCTGTCCCTGTGCCATGATGCAGCTGGAAACCACAGCATGACCAGAAAGGTCACCTGAGACTAAAGTGACCTCCACAGGTCTCCTCTGACCTGATTTTTTCTATGGATCAATGGAAACGGAATGCTGCGGCTGAAAGACTCCTCATGGAGGCTTTGCAATCTGTCTGCAGTTCAAAAAAATGCGATTGGTTCTTCAGCTGCATTCAGATAAACAAACAGGCGTGAGGCAATCAGACCAGCTCCCAGCCATTTGTCAGGCAATAAAGGCAGACTACATTTATGAGTGAACGATTCTCAGTGAATTATTCAGTCAGTTCTTTCCCGTGTTCCCAGGCCCATGTGAGAGCTGCTGATGAGATTCCAGCAGATAGTATCCAAGCCATTTCAGATCTATGCGACTGTGACTGTGGCTTAATGCTATCAATATTTAGCGAGATATCTTCTAATTAAAGGAGGAAGCCTGTGAGTGTTGCCAAAGGGATCTGAAAGCTCCTTCACACAGTAATTAAAATTTTATTAGAACTTTTATGTTGCACACAGGGTAATTGCAGATGCAATCTACCCCATAACAACAGAATCTCACACTATTTTTATCGAATTATTAATTACAGGATGTTAAAGATAGAGTGGACATGCACATATAGACTTGAAACATAATTCTTTAATGAGCTCCATTACGTCAAACAAGAAACCCCAGGCCTGCACGTGCACCTTAGCACATGGATATGGTGGACAGAGAGAACCAAACAGACCTTAAATCAAAGCTGAATGAATTCCCATTTCTTTTATGAAAGGGCACAGTGAGGACTAAGGTAATTCTATGTTTTCTTGTGTTTGATTGTGCCAAGGGCAGCCCTTAATGGGGCATGAATAGAATAAGTCCTTATGAAACAGGTGAATGATATGCTATGCAAGACCTACATTCTGAAATTATTTATATTATAAAAATGTAGCAGGGAAAATCTGCCAACATTTACAGCGCAGTATTTGCAAAGTAGCCCTATTGCTGATCAGCTATTATCCAAGCTTTTAGCGTTTAAATAGAACAGAAATATTTAGGACATCTCTGAGGCAGCATGATAACATCATTACTGTGTACAGAATGCAGCTGTATTGCCAAATTCAGATATCTAGCAACATTAGTCAAGCCATGACATACTGACTTAAATGAATATTAGAAATAATCCCTGCAAACCAATTAAATTTCCGCAACTAAAAAGGGAGTATTAGCCTTCTTTCATCAAAAACTGCACTGTTACATGACTGTATGCCATTTCTTTAGTATCCCTTTGGCCACAAAACAAAAATACTTTGTCTTTCTCCGCATGACAATAGGAAAGAAAAGTTTCTGCAGTTGTAGATACTTGATGAAATAGTTTGAGAGACAGCATTTTCTACCTGGCCTTTCACTGGTGTGAAGGGTTGCATATGTTATTATTTGAGGAGTATAAAAACATTCTGCATTCCTAAAACACCCATTATCCTTGCAAAGTAAGAAGACCTAGACATACAATTAGTTTTGCACTGGGTGACATCCTAATTGTTGGGCTATTCATTACTATTTTAATTTTTTTTTTCTGTGTGGAGAAGGGACAAATCTCATGTCTTTGGTGTACTGAGTGGTGGTTGACATTTCATTTTAAATTTCCATTTAGTGTTTCAACTGAAAGCAATCTGAGAAAGTCACAGCTTGTGTCAAGGCCACTCTGAAATTAGGAGTCATATCCTCAAGTCTCAGAATTAGTTTTAGTCAGGGTGTTCTCACTTGAAAAAAAAAAAAAAAACAACAAAGTAGGGCTCCACTTATAATCAGGGCAAACATGATGAAAATTTTTGAGCTGCTAGGAAATGAACTCTTTGGGCTGGGAGAAAAGCCTTCCAATTCTTTCTCGCCCTATTTGTACTGTAAGATGGTGGAGTTGCTTTAACTATCATCTTCCTTCTGGCACACGTGCTTGTGTTGTAAAAAGCATCCCTCACTTCATCTAGGATTGGCTTTTTTCAGTGAATGTATAGGCCTTAAGATGCTCCTTAAAGCCTGTTTTGGATTTAGATTGCCATGAATTTGTACTTGCTGTTTGCTTGTACCACAAGAAGAGCAGGCTCCAAAAGAGCAGGCAAGTGGTCTAAACCTCACACAGAGCATTGTGGAAATAGCACTTTAACAGCAGCACCTTCTTCATGCACAGAAAATTAACTCAAATTTAAAAGACACTTTGCAGTGCCTGGAGTGGTATGTTTTATATTGCTGTATTTCAAGGGTTTGTATAATCTTTTCTTCTTAATAAAAACTAGGAAATGAAGACAGCAGATTTGCATCTACGGATTAAAAATCCACATTTTTTCTTGAGGATTGCTTAAGCAACATCCAGTAAAGGACTGCAACTGCCTGGCCCTGTATGAGGATTATGCCTTTTAGTGGCTTGTTAACAGGCATCTGAATAACTGAAGTTAATTCTGGTGGATGTACAAGATTTGCTTTGAAATTTATAACATTACAAAGAGAAGCCCTATGAATTAGGCTGGCCTGCGCTGCTGCAGAGCGGGGGGAAAGAGGAGCAATGTCAGCGCTGGGAAACAGATACTTGATCTCCGAGGCTGTTCATGTTGTGCTGTGCTTCAGCTGATGCAAGGTCATTAGCCCTGTCACCGGTACATCTTTGCAAAGGTTAGAGAGAAGGGATTGCCTGGAGAAAATTGCAAAAACAAACAGTAGAAAAAAATCCTTGCATGTTGGCTCAGCTTGTGTAACACGGGGCTAGAGTTGCTGGTCTGGGTTTTATGGAAGCTAAATTCAGATGTTTTCAGCTTTAGGTTGAGCAGGGCAAGGTGAGCAGTGGGAATGAGCCCAAGGGTGCTGAGGGGGGCTCCTGCCCTGGTTCAGGCTGGCTGGGCTGCTGGCAGCGCTGGTCCCTGTGCGATCTGGCCAACAAGCGACGTTGTTTTACTGGTTGGCTGCACAATCCTATCAACGCGGTGTCATTCAACAGGTGACAAAAGACACCGGGGTCAGGTTCCCCCAGCCCATCTGCTTACAGGTGAAACAGCCGCTGACATAGCACCAAGGCATAATTACCCTTCAGGGCTGGGTCCAGCCTCTGGGCAGCATAGCACAGAGGCCAAGGAAGGTGATACTGCGACAAATGCTGCAAGTGTGGGTACCTAAGGTCTCTCCAAACATCTCAATACTGCTAATGAAGAACAGCATTCAGGGTGTG
Source organism: Netta rufina (assembly GCF_964035555.1). Taxonomy (NCBI): domain Eukaryota; kingdom Metazoa; phylum Chordata; class Aves; order Anseriformes; family Anatidae; genus Netta; species Netta rufina. The sequence continues at coordinate 6,010,481 of NC_140151.1, read as the reverse complement.
AAAGATGGCTGGCTGTTAGAGCAAGGGTCTGTTTGTGTTTTAGGCAGAGCCTGGCTCTCAGACTCACCAGGAAATGAGGGCCACTGCTCGTCAGGTGAATGCCAGGCTGGTGGTGAAATCCCCACCCAGGCTTTGAGATGCTCACCCAGAAACATCAGTGAGCTTAGATAAGATAGGTAGTGATCTAGGATAAATGTGTAGTGGTTCGGTTTAATTGTGAACTTTGGGGGGTCTGAGGGTCATTTGACCGTTTTTTTCTTTTTTTAGAAGCAGTCTAGCTATGAAAGTAGGTTGGGAAGAAAAAAACATCACTGAAGAGCAGAGCAAGCAGAGGAAGGGACCCTAGTGCGTAAACACTGAAGTGTATCAGGTTTTCAAACGAGCTCTGTTGGAGTCTCTTTATATGTTACCACCGCTGATGATCAATAGAGTCTGGGAATTTTTCCTCGGCTCTTAACTTTCAAGTGATTTCTCTTTGAAGACATAAAATATGTTGAGAGAATCCTATTTAAAAGAAGTGCAAATTACACCCAGAACAGTACTTATCGCCTCTTGAGATTTCTCCCTAAGGTTTAAGTTGATTTATAGTTAATAACAACAACAAAAAAGCAATGAAAATCAGTCCTCCTTCTAATTGTTCTTATTTCTTGGGAGAAGACGGCCTTAAACAGTGGGTTGGATGCCCCTGCACAATCAGTTCACTGTTCTAGTGCCTGTATCCTGCTCCCCAGCTGCTGGGGGGCTCAGGGGCCCTTCCGGTGCGTGACTCGGGGTCACTGCATGTGGTGCTGCTTTGCGTGGGGTTTGTGTGGGGCAGGAGCTTGTGTGCCTGGCGCTCTGGGGCACTGTCTGTGTGAGCTGAGGACATGTCTGGAGGAGCCAGCTGCACACTGGTCGGGATGTGCTGGTGGTGGCAGCGCTACTGGGGCTCCGGCGGTGCTGCGTGTGACCTGGGGAGAAGTCTGGGCTAGAACTGTCTCACACATGTGCATGGGGGAGTTAAAAAGCTGGGACCTTCATTCTCTGTCCAAATAGAAGGATGAAATTTGACAAAGGGGAATTGCATTTTTGAGTGTGGTTTTGCTGTGTGGCCAACACTGGGCTAAACAGGGTGCCCCAGTAAACGCCTGAGCTGTCTTCTATCTTTGCACATGGATGAATTGCAAAACTCATTTGCAACTAGTTGTGAAGATTGCAGCCTCTAAAGCAGACTGTTTTCTGCTTTGACAATATACCAGCAGTTGGAAGAATATTTGTTTAAATAAAAAATAAATAAATAAATAAAGAATAACAGAGTACATGACTGCCTCCAGATGGCTTGTCCCTGGAGGCAGTCTTGCATGGCATGGGGCCTCTTGCCCGGTGAATGAACCAGGATGCTAACTGCATGCATACAGCAGGTCATTTCCCAGCTTTGGAAAGATCTTGCTCTTCACAGAGCAGTATTTTCAAAAGTGATCGTTTAGAAACTGTGCTAGGCAACCAACCTGCCATACTGCGATCTTCTGAAAAGAGAGGCCATGCATATGTGGTCCTAAATGCAATCCTTATTTCCCTTATGGATGGATTGAATAATTAATTGTGACTAATGGTGCAAATGTGCCTCTTTCCCCTGCTTAATAGTTGTTTGTACGGTTACCCTTGTATCTGTGGATACTGTTTGTTCGCAAACATTTGCTGGCAGCAGAGTTAATGATATTTTGCTGACAGCCTTCAGCTGCAATTGCTTCTTCTCACAGGGTGTGCTAAGAGCAATAGGTCTCAGCTCAGCTACATGGCTGGCCAGAGGCATGCTGGCTCTTATTCGTTCAAGAATAACATTAGTGAGTGACGGAGACAATATTCTCATTAAATCGGGGTTTATTTGTAAAAATAAAAATGCAGTTACTGGTGACTGTGAAGGACGAGCCCTACCTACATCACTGTGGCTGAGAGAACCTCTTGCTGGGACTGAAATACAGTCACGCTCTTGAAGTTTTAAAACTTCTGCTCATCTGTTAGCTGACATCCAGGAGCTTGCAAAGGGACACAGCCTTCTCGCTGAGATGCTTCATTGTGCGGATACCCACGGAGTCTGGGGGAGAAATGGAGCAGGAGACCCTAGGAAATCACATCCTCGACATAACCTGGAGTTCTCCCCTGCTTCCGCTTGGCTGCCTGGTGGGCTGACGCACCTGTTTTTTGTGTTTTTTTGTCTCCATCCAGGGCAGTGATGGTGACACAGTGGATAAGAACAAATGCTGCACACTATGTAACATGTCCTTTACCTCAGCAGTGGTGGCTGAATCGCATTACCAAGGGAAAATCCATGCCAAAAGGTTAAAACTGTTGCTAGGTGAGCCACCAGCACTGAAGGCCGCAGGTAGGTGTGAGGCGGTGGGGCCGGAGCGGGCTGGGGCAGCACATGGGCACCTTGCTTGCGCCCCTCTTGTAACGACCTTTAAGAATTGCTGATGCTCGTTATTGTCTGCTTTGTTCACGTAGATTAGTGGCTTATCAGCCAGCGCTGGCCTTTCTGTGAGAGCCCTGTATCTGGCTCCATGTTCCTGAAATGTTTTGCTCAGTGGAAGACAGTATCTCCGCTGGGCACAAATAGCAGAGCCTCGCTTTAATTATCAGAAGTTATTTGACAGCTCAGCTAATACACTTAATAAACCTTTCCTGTTACTGTACAGAGCAGAATCCTATTTGCTTTTACCTCAGAAGGAAACGTAGTCTTTAAAAATGTTTTGGATCAATTGTCTTTTGATTTTTGCCCAGACAGGTGTTCACGCTTTCCTCCACAGTGATTCCAATAATGTGAGCCTATTAACTTTCACATTTATAACGTCAAATGTTCGAATCAGATAATTTAACCATCTTATTGTTTGCTTAGCCATAAAGTCCCTGCAAAACACTAATATACTGTAAAACAAAACTTCCTCTGGGGCTGTCAGGGCAGAGGACACTTGAACAATGTATTCCTCATGCTAAACAGGCAGCACCGTTGTGCTGTAGCCCTGCAGACAGAAGTCTGTATTTCACTGTTAGTATCAGTGGTGCTTCTTTTAGAACAATATAAATTTTGCTGGGCACTTTATATCCTGCCTAACAAGACGTGCATAAATCTTAGAAATGACTAAATAAGTTTTTTTTTGTCCGCCTGTGTGTTTTTGTTGTTGTTTTTAACTTCACAGACTGATGATGCTGATGCATATCATTTGTCCTCTATCAGTATTGGCTTGGGAAATGCTATTGCCTTTCCCTGAGGGTATACAGGGACTTGCATTAGATTATGGCTTGCTTGTTTTAGCTAAGGAGGACGTTCTCAGAAGGCTTGTTAAGAGAAGGTGTGGCAGCATCCCTGCTGAGGTTGCTGAAATGCACCTGAGAACTTCGCTGGTCCTTTGGGCACGTGGCTGTGGAACCCATGGGAGCCAGCACAGTGGGATAGGCACCTCTGTAAATGAAGTCAGAGATGTGCATGGACAGGCAGTGTGCAGATAAGACAAATTGTACAGTCTGCTGTACTACAGACCTCTGAAGCACCACGGTGCTGGCTTAACGGAGGGTCTCTGTGTCCTGGCAGTGACCAGCTGTGCTATGCTGCTGGTAGGTACAGGGGCTGCAGGGCTGTGTCAAGGCATGACGTTCAAAGAGTTGCAGCTTTGCATTATGTTTTTATCTAATTTTTTAACAATCTGGATCAGCCTCACAGAGGCAATAAGTGATCTGCACCACATGCTCTGTGAGTAATGGGCTCTTCAGCTGCAGTAATCACTAGGAAAGAATAACTTCAGGACTCATCAAGTCCCCCAGATACTTGATCTGATGAAGCTGAGCCGCAGGAATATGTTAATAAGCACCTTCTTGCTCTCCAGCAGTTCTCAGAAATGTGCTCTTTGGACATAGCATTTCTCTGAGCTTCCTATAGCATTCCTCAGCATTCCCCCACTTGGAATGCCATCCTGCTCCCTCCTGGCTGGCGCAGCTTGGGAGGCTGCAGTCTCAGACAGCTCCAGAGGCTGTGCACGAGCTCAGGGCTGGCTGTGCTGAATTCAGTACAGACTCAGTACTGAGGGATACCAGCACTTTTCCTCCCCAGTGCCATGGAAGGCCCCTCCAGAGGTTCTTCTACATCATCATTAAAGCTGTGATTGCCAGACAGCCTGGGAACATTTGGCAGCAGCTCTGACACTATTATTTCTTAACTTGCGTTTGCTATCAAACAAAAGTGAGAAAGACTCTACACAAATATTTGAACACTCATAATCTTGTCATTCATTCATTCAAAAAAAAAAAAAAAAGCTTAAAATATTCTGAAAGTTTCCCAAGTGCTTTTATTATGGCTGAGATTAAACATATACAGTTAATCTAATGAAGTACTTTGGTGGTATTAGGCGAGTAAAAATGGGTAACAGTCTTCAGGTTGCAATATGTGATTTGCAGCCTTGCACAAAAATGTATTCTCTATAACCCTAAGTTGTTGTGAAACTCTGAACTGACCATTTGCTTAATTAGGGCATCTGTTTGTAAAGGGAGAAATGAATTTGTGAAATTCTTTGCACAACCACCTTTCTAGAAGTCATTTCATTCACACAGACATGCAGATGCTTTTGTGGAGCATAGTGACAAAATGAGTTTGGGGGGAAAAAAAGAAGACTAATGAATGCAATTGAAGCTGGGAGTCCAGTACCAGGGAGTCCAGAAGCACTTTCTGATTCCCTTATGCTGGAGTTTTGTACACGCTGGCTTTGGGAAAGGTTGCAGACCTGTTCTGCAGACACATGCTGCACGCACTGATGACTGCAGTCAGCCTCTGAACAAACCCCTGTTTAATATTCTGTGTTTTCTGTCTCACCAGTCCCATAGAAAATTAGATTTATTCACAGCCTCTTTACGGGGCTACACCTTCCCTGTCTATTTTATCATCCTAATGAAATACAGATCTCCAACTTCTCCGGTGGTGCTTTCAGAAAAGGGAGGGGTGCCTTAGCAGTAAGGTTTTTCACAATAGGAAAGTGATCTCTCATCGCTACAGCAAAATATTGGTGATGATTTTCCGTTGCTTCTGCTGTACAAGGTTGTAGCCCTCAGAGGCTTTATGTCACCACTATTTCTGATGAATTTCTCCAATCATTTCCAACATCTTCCATCAGATTGCATCCAGTCACCAGGCTGAGTTATAAAGAACTGCGGGGGAAAAATAGCTGCTACCTTCATTTATCCAGGTGTGGGTGCCTGCAGTGCCCCTTTGTTGTGGCTCAGTTGCTTTCTCCTTCTCGTGCTCCATTCCTGGAGAGTGGCAAGGATGACAAGTTGGGTGCCATTTAAGTACAGCTATGAATAAAAAGCTTTGCATGCAAGAAATAAGTCAAACATTAGTTCATTGCCAGAGTGCTAAATTGTTTCTAACTTTGTGTTTTGCTTCATGCAGCAAAGTAAGACTTTCTCACTTCCCTCCCACAGCAAACAGGAATGTAAGGCAGACTGTCGTGAGCTGTTTAGCATTTTGAAGTACTTGAAATAGTCAAACTTGCAGCTTTTATGTTTGTGTTAGGACAGAGCAACGTTTTTAACATTTGACGTCTTGTGAGTGTTTATTATTAATTTTCATGTTGCTGCTCAGGGAATGATGATGTTTCCTGTTCTGTAGTAGCTATGTGCTGAATAACAAAATGATAAATCCACGTTTGTGGGGAAGTCAACTTTCATCTGTTTCTCTTCAGGAGGGTTTGGAAGACACGCGATGTTTTCATTAGTTGTCAGACTGGGTTCAGCACGCCTTAGGACTGCCTGTAGTTGTAAACTGCCCCTGAGGAACATGGCTTTACGAGAAAATGCTTTGTGTTGTGAGAGCTGAGAGGAAAGCCCTGCCGTGCCAGAGCACGCAGGTGAGGCAGGCACTGGGTCCATGCAAGCCTCGGGGATACCAGCACAATCCCCGCAGCAGCAGCGTGTCCCGCGGACACCCTCCCTCCTTCTCTGCTATCGGGTGAGCACCAACAGCATCGGGACAGGCCTGGATGCATGGCCACGGTACCGGCTGTCCAGCTGGCGGCCGAGCAGCATGGCATGCTGCTGTCATATTTCCTTAGCGAGTGGGAGACGTAACTGCTGCGGACACCACCAGCTCTGCAGAGCGAAGAGCTTTCCCTCTGGTCCCCGTGGTTCCCCTCTGGCGGCAGCTAACGTAAAGAGGGATAAAGCTGAGTAAAGGATCCCTTAGATTTGGCTTTGTAGCCTGGGGCGCCTGGCAAGTGGCACGTCGAATACATCACAGAGCTCCCGGGCTGCCGCAGTAGCTGTCTGTTCGGGCAGTGCCAGAAGCCTGCACATCTCTGGTTGTGGCCTCTCCTGTGGCCAAGGACAGAGGCAGGAGCAGGACAACAGCTCCTGGTGAGGTGCAGACTGTTGCTGGAGCAGGAGCAGGCTGTGTGTTGCTGCCCTGTGTGAAATAAATCCACACACAATGAGGAGGAGTTGGCCAGACAGCAGAACGAGTAGAATAAACATCTTCAGCAGGAGTCAATTAGGCGGTCACTTTATTAACTAATGCCCAAAAGAGCTCATTTTGCTAGCGCTGTGCAGAGCGTGGGTCACATCAGCAGAAGTGAGAAAATTATTCTTCAGGTGTTTCTCCAAAGGAGATGTGGACGGGAGGATGACAGTGCCTCACAACCAGCAATAATCCGGGCAGAGAACACCTGATACCTTGGCAGGTGTCATCAAAACAATAGAGGCTTATAAAGCCCTGGAAATGGATAAGGTTGTAAGTAACATGATAAGTAAGATATGATTTCCTTCAGGAAGGTTAATAGACGTGCAATCCCGAGTAGGTCAACAGAAGACTTGCAGCAACGTGAACTCTCTGGAGCTGTCGAGACAAGTGCAGTGGGCTCAGGTCATAATTATGTGTCTAAATAGGGTTTGTTGTGCTCCTTGTTGCTGTTCCTGGCACCAGGCACTGAGGCGGTTCCGTTGCTTGCCATCCTGTGCTCTGCTGGGGCTCAGCTGGAGCAGCAAGGAGCCTCCCCATCACAGGCGAGCCTCGAGCTCCTGCCTGCAGCCTTAAAAGTTGCCTGTCTTTGTAGCACAGAGAGAGTGCAGTCTGTTAATTATTTAGATAGCAGAGATTTCATCTGGAAAAAAAATAGTCACATAAAATGGAATTTTTGAATGAGGTGTGATAATTAAGTACTAGTTGTGTGTTTTTGTATTCCAATGCTATCTAAATTTTATTCTACTTGAAGCTGTTTTCCCATGGTTTTGTACAAAAATACTGTACAAAGCAGGAAACTTACGGCAAACAAGGTGCAGCTCCATTATGTGAGGACCTGTCACTGTTTTTTCTTTTGAAGGTATTTGGATCACATTTGTTATCCCAGACAGCCTTGTGGTGAATCTGAGGGGAAATGGGACTAAATTAAGGTCGTGGATTGCTACATTTGTCACTTCATAATATGAAAACCTTTGAATGAGGGGTCTGAATATAGAGTATCTTTTTCCATCTCTTACACTAAAATTATTACGATTTTCCTTGTTCTTTCCAATACCAAATACAATGAAAAATAAGAATCCTGAGATATTATACATCTGTTTCTCTATCTTGAGAAGCTGATGGCTTGGCATGTTTTGTTTATTCTCCACTGGCAATTTTTCCTGGAAGTAGCAACTTAAGGAGGAGAAATTCAGTAGATTCAGTCACAACAATGAGATGTGTAACGGCAATTTTTAAATTTTATTTTATGTTATTTATTTATTTTATGAGAAATGATAGATTTCCAAGCAATGCCATCTGGAATATCTGGTGGGACACTGTAACCACTGCTGATTATTCCCGGCATCTAGTGCAGGATCTGCTTCAGGGTCTGGGGCTATCACCTGTGGAAAGCTAACCCCCGAGTGTTCTCTTCTGCAGAAACCGCCCTGAGCTCCCTCAAGCAGCCGCACACGGACCGTCCCCCCGTGGTGTCCTCGCCGCACCAGCGCAGGGACTCGGACCGGTACTGCCAGCTGTGTGCCGCCTGGTTCAACAACCCCATGATGGCCCAGCAGCACTACGATGGCAAGAAGCACAAGAAGAACGCGGCCAGAGCCGACCTGCTGGAGCAGCTGGGGAAGACCCTGGACCTTGGCGAGCTGAGAGGTGAGGGCAAGGGGAGAGCAGGGGGGTGCTGCTGCCTTCCGAGTCTGATGCTGCTGTGAGATGGCGCTCTGCAGTTCAGCAGCATTATTTAGAAGTTGTTTTCTAAGCTTTTATTTTGCCTCTCCCTAAAGTAGTCTCATCTGTTAGTACATCCATCCTTGAGCAAGTGTTGGATGATCCCTCTGAGCCTAGAGGAAAGGAGGGCAGAGCGCTCAGCCTGACTGGGAGCCCAGGAGCGGGGCTGCTCCACTGCTGCAGGCAGAGCCCGACCCTGCTGCAGGGAGAGAGAGCACATGGTGTCTAATGTGACTTAATCGGTGTGTGTGAAACTCTGCAGCACCCTGGGCCCAAGAGAAGTATTGATTGTTTGCTTTCAGTGTGTTAAACATAAATTTGCTGTTTTCCTGCTGAAGGGAGAGTATCTCTCTGGGCTGGTCCAGGCAGTGAGCGAGCCGAGCCCTCCTCAGCTGCCTTGCCTGCTGCTGGTGTATCATGTTGGTGGCAGGCAGATGCTGGTCATTAGCTCACTTAAAGTTGTGTGTGGTTATGGAGATGTGCTAATTTAAACCACCTGAGGATGTGGCCTCACACTGAACTCTGAACAAAGCTCCTTTTTAATATAGAGATATAATTACTGGAGAATAGGTAAGGACCTCCATTTGAAAGAGCGTTCTCTGTGGTCTCCAGATATAATCCTGCATGTACACAGTATGTCTGACTGAAATGTGCTGAGCAAAAAGTACAGGTTTGATTTTCAAAACCATATGGGAGAGCATTAACATTTTAAGATACCTTCTTTTTCCTTGCTAAATGAAATAATTTTCCTTTAAATACTAATTACTGTGCAGTATGTTGTGTATTTCTTGATCTCCAGTAAGCCTTGTAATGGTTATCCAGATCCTTCGTGTGCTACCCGGTGTGACTCACAGTGCCGTAAATGATTCATGTGGCTGAGTCACTGCCCACTGCTGAAAATACACAGGGAAATAAAACCTGGGGCAGTAACATGGAAGTGCTTAGTACTGCGAACTCTGCCAAGCTCAAGAGTGGCTGAAGATGTCACTAACTGTAAATAAATCAACGGCAAAGTGCTTTATTCATTTAGCTCCTGCTTAGGAGGGTTGAAGTCGGAGGGCTGTGCGTCCTGCCAGCACCAGCAGGACCGTGTGGGGTGTGAGCACCCACAGCACGGGCAGAGGTGAGCTCTAGGTGCTGCGAGCTGCACGGCCAGGCCAAGGAAAGCGGGGCAGGCTGCTGGTGGTGTACAAAACCAAACCAAACCAACCAAAAAACAAAACAAAACAAAACAAAACAACAACAACAACAACAACAACAACAACAAAAACACAGAATGAAATCTCCTGGATGTCCAAGGAAATAGTTTACTTTGGCAGATAGTGTCAAGTATTACTTCAAGAAAAAGGTTCAGAGTTACCCAATGGCAACCTGTCCTGTGCGGGCAACTGAGACCTCGTCTGACCATTGATTTCAGTGTCCTGCAGTTTGGTGTCTGCAGGACGTGGTTGGTGTCACGGCCATGTGCTCTCTGTTCCCTCTGCTTGTTTTGCAACCTCACTGTTCACTAGAATGCAGACTCATTTCCTTTCCATGCTGTCCCTGGCTTTCCCAACACAAGTTAAATATTAATTGTATTTTGACTACTGTGGGAGACGTTTGATGCGTTGTGTAAGCCTGGAAAGAGCAGTGTCAGTTGAAGTACAACATTTCAGCAGCCTTTGATGCTTTGATAATGGCTATAATAAAATATTTATTGATAAATATGAATGTGTATTTGGAGAAATAAGAATAGAGTTATATTTTTGGACAAGTGATATTTATGGGAAACAAAAACATTAATTCTTCTTGCCAAGTGCTCATCCTGCAATTTTGAAATCTTACTTCTTTTCAGAAATGAGAAAGGGGAGGGGGGAGCAAAAAATGCCTCAATAACAGCACCATTTCACTAGCGTGTTCCAAGGTAAAGCTACGATGCATGTGAGCACTCGGTCACATAGTCTGAATGCTTTGGCCAAGCAGTGGGTGCTGTTCAGGGTGATGAAGAATGATGATTTTGTGTGAGATCTAGGTAGTGGGGTTGCATTAAAATTAAATGCCATTACAGTGGCACTGCAGAGTGCAGAGCAGAGGGAGCTGCACCACTTCAGCTCCTTTCAGGGTGCTGTGCCTTGGGTCTCGTCTTTCTGCTGGCTCTCTGTGGTGCCTGCCAGTGAAATTTGGATTTTACAGAGTGAAGGAGACAGATTAAGGGCCTGCCTGTAGATGGGATGCTGTAAACCATGTGAACATGAGTCGTCTTCCCAGAGCACTTGGTAACTGGTGAGTAAGAAAGGCACCAGTCCCTAGAGCCCAAACCAGTGCCTGTCAAGGGGATTGCACCATGAATCCCTAGAATAAAATATAGCAACCTCTGCAGTAAAGCAGAATGGGAATGGTTGCACCGGGTTGTTGTCACCTACAGCCTTTGTATTCTCCATACAAAGGTAAATTGTCAGAGGTGCAGACTCTATCTTGAAAAATCAGGCAAAGAGCTGAGTTTAATTTTCCTTCATGGCTCGTAATTTTCTTGTATGCCTTATAAATACTTTTTGTACTGTGCTGTCGCTTTTGGTTAGTAAGAAGCAATTTAACAAGTACTCCCCTGGAATGTGTTTTAATGCATTTTATGCAGAATGACATTAATGACTTTACTTTTTAATATTTTATTTAATGGATATAAGAGTGCATTCAATTTTACATGCTTGTCATGATTCAGGGGAGAGAATGCTGATATGTCATGAGGATGCAAAAGTAAATGTGAATATAGACAGAACACAGAATTTACTAACAAGCTACTCTGGCTGGGACCACCTTGGCACTGCAGACTACCTTCTGTACTGATATTCAACTCCAGCACACTTTGTTCAGGCTTTGGCTAGGTGCATTTTATGATGCTAGTTTCAACTGAGTTGGCAACCTTGGTAAGCTCGAGTGAGATCAATACTCTTAATTTTGGGAGTGATCGTTGCTTTTAGTTTCATCCTGCAGTTTATCCAAGGCTATTTTTATTATTCTGTGTCTAATTTCAGTGGAGGCCATTTCACACCTGAGGCTTCAGCTCCACAAATCCTTCTCATGGCTCACGATTTTGGCTGGCTGGTCGGGCAACCCCTTGTTTGCAACTGCGAGATGCTCTGACGTGCTGTGGAAAGAAATCGGTGTCCCCAGTTCAGAACTCTAGTCACTGGTGGTGTTTCCACCTACACAAGTAATTAAGATTCAGTAAGGCTGTTGTTAGTGTCTGCCATTAAATTAGCCGCTGAGCATTAGAACCTTATTACCTTAATTTAAAGTGTTGCTAGGTTCTTAGGCTGCAGTCCTGGTCTCTGCCTTGCTGGGGTCACGGCATTGTCCAAAGGCTGCAAGAGGTGCCGAGGCACCTCCTGTCCCTGCTGCGGTGCCTCTTCCATCCCTTGCCCTGTGGCATGAGTGTATCTGGTCCCTGCCTCCTAGAGCCCAGTGCAACGTCCATGGGCTGCCAGCGGTGGTCAGAGCGTGGCTGTAAAACCATTGCTGCTGCATCTTCAGTGCATTCAGTAAGGAGAGCATCCAAAAACGTATTTGCAGTGTGATTTTTTGCCATGCCACATCACAACACACAACGGTGTAGGTGACTACTTAAATACCTCTGCCCTATAGCTTACTCCCTATTCTCAAGTACTCACCTGGATATTTTTAAAGATGTTTAGCTTTATGTTGGGCCAAATTCCTAGGTGAGAGATGTTCAAGGTGTTTGACCAAAGTGGGGCTGTTTTGTCTAGCCAGGGTCTGATGTTCAAAAAAGATAAATGTGATTTTATGAGAGCCTGCAAGATATAGCTGGGGAATGGTTAGTGTATACTCTATACGGTTAATTATGGTAAGCATAAACTGATCACATTTGATAATGTTGTACATTACTTATTCTAAACGGAGTATTTGAACAATTTCTTTGAAGAAATAATACTGTGGCAATTCAAAGAGACAGATATATGGTGTATTAAAACTGTTCTTAAAGAGCTCAGCAGCCCATGGTAAGAATCCCACAACTCTGGTATTTTAAGCCGAGCCCTTCAATTAAGGTTGAAACGCTCTGTTCAGATCTTCATGGAAGTGAATCAGTGCAAAGCAGAAACCTGACCACAGAGACTCTGAAATTCACAATTCCTTTTATTTCTAGGAGAACAGGACAGAAATTACTTTAGCATCAATGGTTTACTGTAATGCCAATGTATGTTTAATGTCAGTGATGTTAATACTGCCTGCGATGCCAAGGGAATTACCGGGATGTTAAAATACAAAAGAGGGGAGGAGAGAAGAAACCACTCTCTTACATTCAGGGTATTAAGGGAGACAACAGAATCAGGGGATTGGAAACACTTAGGCCTGCATTTAAATGCTTAATTTATGTCAAGTCTTGCCCTACATAACAGCAGTAAGAACACTTAGATTGCCATCTCCCTTTTTCAAGGATATCCAGGAAGGAAACAGACATTTAATGTACACTCAGACACACTCTGTCTTTTCAGTAAAAACATGTTAGATGAGGCACAGAAGTGACTGTTTCTGTAATTCTGCTTTGAAACCACTGTACTCTTTTCCCAAGGTGAAAGAATAATGGAGTTAAACGGTATGTACACGCCAGAGATAAGAGAGCCTTATCCTTTCCCGGGCACTCTGGCACTCTGAGTTGTACTGACCCTTGGCGCCTTGTTGCCAAGTTTGCTCCGTTTATAGAAACCAGAAATTGCTCTTGTTTTTCTGCCCTTCATTCTGGCACAGCACATGGAGCTGGGTGGGCACGGAGCCCGTCCTTGCCGTACGGTCCCTGCATGATGCTGGCACAGCGTGGATGCTCTCGCCCCAGCTGTCCTCAAGCCCCTGCTGCAGCACCCACTGGCTCCAGACCCCACGGGTCCCACCGGGGCACAAGAGCAGCCTGTGGGAGTTGGGTGCTGTGAAAGGCAAGGAGATGCCACTGCTGTTGGATTTCCTAAAAGAGGCTTCTGATCCCTCCCGCAAAAAATAAATGTTGAACCCAGATAGTGGTCTGCCTCTCCCCATTTACGGACAGAGAAATAATAATAATAATAATAATAATAATAATAATAATAATAATAATAATAATAATAATAATAATAATAATAATAAAAGAGAAACAAATTGAATCTGCTAGGCCCAAAGGCCCTTGCAGCTGTGGAGAAACTTTCTTGACAATATTGTGTTCTTATGTGACTGCACAAGTCATTAATGAATGGTTTGGGTGAAAACCTGTCTAGAAAGGCAAAATCGGAACATTAGTGTATAAATAATTACTTGATCTGTGATGTCCGAAGCAGGCTAATGTCCTTTCCAGAGGGAGGGGGGAGTGTAGCAGGGCACTAGGAATAAATTTCTTCAGAAGTGGACCAAATTGAGCATCTTTCCAGGAAATACACACTGACGTGAACCAAAAATACTATTGGTCATTTTGACCAGCCACTGGGCAGCAAGCTGTCTTGGGAAAAGGCCTTTTTCCTCTGCCTCTAACTCTGATTGTTGCCTGTCTGCTGGGTTACTATTTTTAGATTTTCAGTTTTTCAGAGAAGGCAAAGTGGGAAGGATGGTACCAGAAGAAAAGCAATAATAACTCTCCCAGTCTGAGTCCCGGTTAACAGAAAAAAAACAAAAACAAAAACAAAAACAAAAACAAAAACAAAAACAAACAACTTTGGTAGCAGTGTAAAAGCTATTACAATTTTTAAATGAGCAATTTTTATTGTATGCATAAATCATCTCCCATCTCTTGCTTTTTTTTCTGCTGTTACACAACAGTTAGACACGGTTTGTATGTAACTTGGGAATATCTCCAAAGAAAGGTGGCTCATCTCTTGTTATCATGCTCTTGTTTGCGTTGTGACTGCCCTGATAACCCTGCAGGGTCTCGTGGTCATGTTCTGTGCATGCACACTCTTGAGGTGAATAAATGTCTTGTCTGCAGTGAATGTCTCGGACTCTTGAGATGTGATCATAGGCAATAGACGGAGCACAGGTGAATTTTTGTTGATTCTTCATCTTGGATGTGTTCCAGTGAATGTGCAGAGACTGTTTTTGTGACTTTGCTCATAAATCGTTTTGCAGCTTCTGTCTGAGATGTGCGTGAATCTGCTTAATTGTCTGGGTCTTTTTTGCCCTGCAGTCTGTGCCCAGACACAGTGCAGTGAATTAGCAGAGAAATGCTGCCTACTCTGAGTACATTTTCTGTCCACAAAATTGAGTGCTCCTCTTCGAGCTTAAGCATCTTTCCCATGGGGCCAGTGGCCCAGTGTGGGAATGCAGCTTCCACCCGTTTGTGGCCCCCCCCCCCCCCCCATATTCCTGGAGGTGTCCATGTGCTTTGATTCAGTGCTGCTGACACCAGTTGTGTCGTTGTGTCCTCTTTGCTGGCAGCAGATAAAGCTTGCATGCATGTTACTGGTACATTTCAGTGGAGACCAGCACTTCCCTGGGCTGCCTGCTCTTGCATTAACTCGTATTAGCTTTCTGCAACTTACATTACAATAAAATGAAATGTGAGGTATTTGCTTGGAAAATGACTTGTAGCTGTGGCCATACTAAAAAAAAAAAAAAAACAAAAAAAAAACAAAAGGAAAACAGCAGGTGCAGCGAAGAGATTTGTTGGATGTTAAAAATGAAAAACAAGCAAAACCCCAACACAAAACAAATGAAAACAACCCCAAAAGTTTCTAATAACATTTCCACTGTGAGTGCACTGCAATGTTAGTTCAGTGGTGCTCAGCTGGCCAGCAGTGAGAGTAACGCCTTTATGAATAGTTGTTTGCATCCATGGAGGGCTAAAATTAGTAAAGCAAAGGCTGCTCTGTGGTCGGGGTGCAGACAGGTATTGCAGCCAACAGTAAATCTGTCAGGCAAACGAGCTCCTGGCTCCCAGCTTTTGGATGGCCCCCAGGCAACCCGTGCCAGGTTTGCAGCTCAACCTTCAGACACAGGCTGCTGGGTGCCTGGATTTTGGAGATCAGCTGATGTGCTCAGCAAATCCAGCCTCTCATTTCAGTGGATACATGTGAGTTGATCCTTTTTTTGGGGAAAAAAAAAAAAAAAAAAAAAAAAAAAAAAAAAAGGAAGAAGGAGAAAACAAAGGCCCCTAAGTGGTCTGGCCTCTAAATGCAATGATGAGGAATAACACTCTGATCTGTGCATGCTACAAAAGAGCAGAGGAATAAATGAGACCTCAGTACTCATTAGTGTGAGCAAAATTATGCTTTGTGAGAGTCGTGGGAGAGAGGTGCCTGCGATGGTGAGCTGTGGGGACTGCGGTCTCCACAAGGGAGTTGCCTCTGAACCCTGCCTGGTTCTGCTCCCTCTGTGCCTTTTACAAATATTCCTTTAGGCTTCCCTAATGCTTGTGTACCCTGGACTGGAAAAGTAAATAGAAAGGTTACTGTAAGGAGAAAGTCTAGGAAACTGGAAATGAAACACAAGATCTGAGTGCCTTCTGATTAATTAGAAGCTAGCAGAGGGCAAGGGTTAATGCTCTTTTTTTTTTTTTTTTCTTTTTTTTTCTTTTTTTCAGACATCTTCATCCATTTGCACTTTCTAGCTGCCATTTTGATTCAGAACAGCCTGTGGCACAGGCAGGATTGTGCCAGGGACCTGGAATGGAAGGGAAGTCCTCTGCTTGGTGTCTCACTTTCTCTCCTTCAGAGGATGAGGAGGCTCAGCACATTTCCTAAGGCAGATGCCTTTTGCAGTGACAGTGACAACCACTGGCCTGTGGTGTGTGGAGCAGAAAGGCAGAGGGAAAAAGGAATAGCAAATTGCAACTGCAAAAGAGGAGGAATAGGTCCTTAGCTGTGGTGACCACCCATGCATTTTCTCTCGGCATTACCACTGTTCTATTTTTCCCCAAATGGTTCTCTGTAGACAAGATAAGAATTGCTTTGCTTTCCCCATTAGTTTTCATGGGTAAGAGCAAATTCTGCCATTTTCTGCGGTACAGAGGTGCTTTTCTCTCTACATAGCCCTAAGCTTGCCCCCAACCTACTCCAAAATGCTCAGCCGGTGCACAACTAACACTTCTGGCTTTTCTTTGCAGGCCTGAAGCGCAGCTACACGTGCAACATCTGCAACGTCACACTGAACTCGATAGAGCAGTACCACGCGCACCTGAAGGGCTCCAAGCACCAGACCAAGTGGGTATCTCCTTGCTCCTGGGCCCTTCTGTCTGTGTCCACCTAGGTGAACAGGCAAATATATAAAACAATGCTTTACGCCCCTCATCCGAGGCACTGCCAGTGTTACACGTGGATGTTGGAGGCACCCATGGAGGGGGATCTGAGGGCTGAGACCGGGGGCTGCTGGGTGCCCCCCCAAGGGCAGCGCAGTCTGTTTGCCATCCCCTACCCGTCGCCGCGTGGAAGGTTTGCTGTCTCTCCCTGCTGAAATGCTTGATTTGAGTGTATCAGAGTGTGTTGGGAACCCAAATATCTGCCCATCCTCACAAAACTGAACAGTGTATGTTGGTTTGGGATGGACAAAGAACAAAGGGGCAGCAGTGAACCAAGAGGTTAACAGCACCTCGTGTGATGCCATACTGCGTCCGGAGCCTCTTTTGTGTGTTAAGCCTCAGGAGAGGCACTGGAAGCAAAGTGGGCTCAGGTGTTTCCTACTGAAAATGTTTGTGCTATGATTTAGAGCAATTACATACTACCCAAGTTTCTGAGTCTTAGAGGAAATCTGCTCTGTCAATTAGTACAAATTATTAAAATGAAGTGATAGAGATACGTGGTACCAAAGAGTAGATTAACGAACTAATCTCTCTTAATACACTTACATGTGAGCTTTGGGAACCATTTCAGGCTGAAGCACTGAGGGCTGCCCAGATTAGAAAAGGGATATCAAAGGTGCATTAGTTACTGAAATACTACAGGTAGTTTTAAGTGCAGTCTGAATGATGAGGGTGGATGATCAAATCCGTCAGTAAGTACTAATGCCTCATCTTGCTTAAGCTACCAAAGGACAAATGCAGCCCTTCTTCTGCTAATGTTAGACCTTCAAAGATTCCCTGTAATATTCATGTTATCTCTGCCCTGTTTATTCACACAGAGTGTTTGAATGTCTTCCAGATATTACCCTTCCTGGACCTGAGCATGTAGTCATATTCAGGATCTTAATTAGCGGAAGGAACCGATGGCGTCAGATTTTCTAATGAGGTGTTGTTCTGCCTCCCCCTCTTTGCAAAGGATGGATGGAGTGGAGGGAAAGGCAGCTGCTGAGCGGCTGTAATTGCTCTGGCAGCACCTCCCAGTCTGGATGGCTCTGCAGAGGAGACGGCTGAGGCCAGGCAGTCAAGAGGTGGCTGTAGGCTCTGCCCTGTGAGACTCAGTACTTCATTTTTTGCCTCCCTGTTCTCTTTTGGTACGTCCAACTGATGGCACATCCCTGCTCCAGCAGGCTGCGCATGCAGGGACGGTGCCGGTGGGATCAGTGTCGGTACCCACCGCAACCAATTCCCTCTGCAGGAAAACAGAGCTGACAGCTCTTCCTGTTGGAAACCTGAAATGAGAGCAGCTGTGATGTGCTGCCGGGGCATGGAGCTGTAATTCATCCTTCCCCTGCCAGTCTTCCTGAGTTTGTATTTTTATTGCTATTGTTGGTGCTGCTCTTATTGCAAAGGAAAAAGGAGTTCATTTCAAATCAGAGCAGCCTCACAGACAGGAGATAGGACTGTGCAGAAGAGATGTGCCACTTTTCTTTTTCAGCATGGGTGGGTGCCGCTCATTCTGTTTTACACCCACACCTCCCCCTTTTGTTTTTCAGTCACCTGCAATTAGTCATTAGTCAAGAGTGACTCTTCCAGACCAGAAACACCAGGGCACAGGGTGAGCAATAGGAGAGCACCAGAGTATGATGTACTGAACATCCCAGGGCAGTGAGGACTGGGTTTGGCATCTGGGGGCGCCTCATGTGGATGGCAGCAAGCTGCATGACAGTGCACAACTCTGGTCCCTGAGCTTTCTGGAGCTCTGAAAAAAACATGAATTATTGATAGGAAGGCCCGTTCCTCCTTCATCTCCATGAGGATCAAGTCAGCCTGTGCAGGGAGCACCAGAGTGGCTCAAAGGCCTGCAGGACTTTTAAGGACCTCCTTCTTTTACAGATTAATGGTTTTATCAGTCTTTCTAAATTTAGTTTCTTACCATTCACTGGTAATGATTCAAATCTCGTCCCAAGGGATTTTCATGGGCATTCAGTACAAGAGGAAACAAAGTAATAAATTCACACAAAAGTGTGTTACAAATGTAATAATGAAATGCCAATTAGAGACATTCGTCTGACCAATTTCTATGGGAAATTGCTCTGATTATTTTATTTCCTCTATCCATTGTTCATTCTTATACAATTTTCTTTGAGCCTAAGTATCTGAGTACTGCACAGCTCTCTGCAGCTCCTATAGGAAAGCACAGAAGCATGGGAGACAATAGATCGACAGCTTGGGTTTGTGCAAAACAAAAGCTCTTCCCACCCTGTAATTAGCGTGTAACCAGATTTTGCTCTCCTTGTTTAGAGGCGTTTTTGTGGCTTCATTGTCCTCTATATCGGACTGAGGAAATAAGTTACCGTAACCTTTTATCCCAAACCAGCACAGCCCCCGCTCCAGTTTAAGGGGTCTGTAAGAGCCATCTGTGCTGCTAAAGCAGCTGGACCAGGGCTGCAGCCCTGCGATGAGCCTGGGGCATCTCATGGCCCTGGTTCTTCCATGTGCTGCGTGCACAGAGCTCGTACACAGTGCTTGGGGCCAGCTCTGCGGGTTATGGTAACAGCACGCAGTGAAGGGATTCAGAAAGGTAAAGCAACTCTTACAGGTTGCGTTCCTGACTATAGAAGACATCGATAGTGCAGACAATGATGAAGAAATCTTCATTACTAGTGCTATAAATGAATACATTGTGAAGAGGGATTCTCCATTGTATCTTGGCCAATGTGCAGGTGACAAAGGGGGCACCAGCCCTCTGCTGAGCCTTGCTTCCAATGCAAAGGAAGAGCAGAGCTGCACAAGCCTGGTAGATTTTGGCAGGGCTGCCTCTGTTTGTTTACACTATGCTTTCTGCAAATGATTACCTCTTCTATGCACTGAAAGCTCATTTTGAAATCCAGATGTGGCTCTTCTGCACTCATTTCCACTCCTACCTTGTCCGTGAGCTTGGCTCTCGTGGGTGCAGGAGAAGCAAATTGCTCTGCACATGTGTGCAAAGTAAGGAAGCCACATACCCTGTTTAGTTTCTTGCCCACCGGTTTTTGTTATTCTCATTATTGTGGGTTAGTGTCAAGACTGTCCTCTTCCTTATAACCCAGATTGAAGCTAGTGCATTGCAGTTGCCAAGGCAACAAAACATTTTACGTAGCTGTCATACTTAATATAATAAAAAAGGGCTTGTAAAGGAGAGGGATTTAGCTTTGGGATGGGTTAACCAGGAAGGTGATTGCAAGTTGGAAACTGGTAGCACCCAACATATACCAGGCAGAAGAGTTTTCTGAAAAGCTGCTTTGGCAGAGAAGAACTTTTATGAGGACCAGCTCAAGTAGTGGATATTTATTACAGCTCTCGAGAGCTCTCCAGAGGGCACCATACATCCAAGGCATTGCTGGAATTGCTTTAAATAACCCACTGTACAGCAGCCCCTGGGTGGCTGCGCAGCAGGCCATGACGTTTGCACCTTCCCTTGTGTCTCAGCATGAGTGCTGCTGGTGCCAGAGCCCCGTCAGTGGGGCAGGAGGTCAGAGGCTGCTTCGCCCGTGGCTAACCTGCTCTTCCTTCTGCGGGGTCTGATGGGGAGAGCTCAGCTAGCTATATACAGGAGTGTCGGGGTTTCATCTGAATGCTTCCTGCTGAATTTATTTGCATGACCAAAACATGGAGGGAATGTGGGGGAGAAAAATAGCTGAAAGTGTCTTGGCTGGTATTTTGATGTTGAATAAAAGAAGCAGAAGGAGGTAGCTAGTATTGAGCTAGTCCTTATCCCTCTGGCCAATCATTCTGCAAAGCAAGGCAATGGCTACTAGCTCCCATTTTTTTCTCCAGGGTGCAGATACTTTTAGTTGTATATGTGAAAATGAAGCAAGAATGCATCCTTTTTATTAATATCATATAATAAGTTGAGGAATTTGGAGCCAGAGCCAGATACAGAAGAATATTTCTTTTGAGCCATCATAAATCTGGCACCCAGTCAGTTTACGTCAGGGGTCAGGCCGTGCTCATCATCGCTCTGACGGGAGCTGTGCGCTCGCACAGCAGCTGAGCAGGAGCTGCAGGTTACTGGCGTGCAGCGACGGAGCTGGTCTGTGCTGGGGAACGCAAGCACAGGCTGCACGGAAGTGGGGTTTGAAATGTGGCTGGACTCTGGAACATCTGCAGTGGGAAGGGGAGCTAAACCTTTAATTAGGGATTTATGAACTGCACAGCGATGATTGAGTCATTGTTTGACTTGCTTTCCAGAAATAGATGTGCGATTTTTTTTTAATCCCCCTTTCTCCCTTCCTTCCCCCCCAAAACGAGCAGAAAACAGCAGAAGAACAAGCGCAGCGTGAGGCGCTGGGCTGCAAGTGCCCAGCTCAGCTGGACCGCGGTCAGCACCAGCGGCTCAGTTTCTATGGGGACCGATGGCAACCGAAAAATGCGGCTTGTGAGGAGCCGTGCGAATGAGGTCACGTTATCTCTGAAACACTGGAAGAAAATCACATGCTGGCCTTGCTCCTTGCTGCTTACAATAGGAAAGACACAAAACTCTTCGCTCTTTTGTGGTTTATGTGAGCTGCGAAGATCTGCTAAAAGTCCTTTTCAATAAACAAGGGAGAATGAGAGTCCTGGTGGTTGTGAAAGGAGAGAGGCGATATTCAAGTTCTGGGGTCAAAGAAATGCTGGCGCAGGATGTCAGCTTGCGGCACTGTGAAAAACACTTCCCTCCTCTTACCAGTGTGCATGGTGGGGGAACTGGGGAGGGCGCGCTGTGCCCCTCGGGGCCAGGCTGGAAGCGTTCCCTCAGGTGAGGGGGTCCCACGGGTCCCGTGGCCGCAGAGCAGAGCCCGGCCCCGCACTGGTGCCTGTGTTGGTCCCATGGCCTCGCACCCCAGTAAGGTGTGGGGCAGCGGGAGCCGCGTGCTGCCCCTCGCCCCATGGCTGCAGGGAGCGGAGCGGGGCCCTGGCCATTCGGAGCCTGGCTGCACCGGGGTGGCGATTCCAGCATCTGTAGCGGGGTTTGATCCTCTCACCTTTGTTTTGTCTCTTTGATCAGGCAGACCTCTTTGCCACATCTAGAATTTGCAATGGTATGCTGGTTTTCTATAACCACTCATTTACACATTCGTAGATGCTAATACACATCTAGGTTTCCCCTTCAAACTCCTGCTTTCTGATTAATTTTAGGATTTGTGCAGCAATGGGACCTGATCCTGCAGCTGCCATCATGGTAGGATTGATTCAGTAGGAATCTAAACATGCTGGAGGAGGGCAGTATTTGCCCAAAACGAATGTTGGAGGGTTGAGAATGGCCATGTTTACTTTGAGGTGTGCTCTGAAGATCTTTCCTCCCAGCCCTTCCCACAGTCGTTGGATTGTAAAGCCCAGATGATTAATGGCCTGCTGAGGAGCAAATGACAGCAGGCTTAGTGCCTGCGAGTATTTTTTTTTTTTTCTGATTCAGAACACAGATGTCTAATTGGAATAGGGTATTTATTAACATAAACTGCTTGGCTATTCAGAAATCGGAGCTAATCAAAACATTGTAAATATCATGCCTGGACAAATGTCACTCTTCACTGTGATTGCATTTCCATATTTTTTCCAATCTATTTAAGAAAGTGTAAACAAATATTTACAGCCTGTTGTGGCTGACACGTTCCTTGCTGTGGTGTTTGATGTGGCAAGCATGCACATAGAAGCAGTGCAGTGATGTCCTGTCTCACCAGGCTGGGATAACATTTCCAATAAATTTCAAGAATTTCAGAAAATTATATTAAATACTTGAGTTGTATCATGTGCTTCACAACAAAGTAGAATGATTTTTTTCTTACCTTGATGACTGCAACTTTTATTGGTAGCAGTACCATTTTCCATGTGCTTTCTGTAATGTATAGTGGCTGCTGCCTAAAATATAAAGAATCCTTTGGAGTGATAATAACTCCAGAAGATGAATAGTTATAAAAGGTGGATGGAATTGAAAGGCATTTTAATTTGTCGTTATTTTGGTGATTCTGGAGAGCAGCTGAATAATTACACTGCCTATAAAGAGCAAGTGTGTAATACTTTCTCTCATTACAGGATTAAATTGTCTCCCTTTCCTTTAAAGTAAGTGAAAATAAAGATCTCTCTGATATCTGCTGTTTTGATCGTAATTTGAAAGCCACAGAATTACTGGTGCAACTTTGTTCCATGCTGTCTGCTGTACAGATTAATTATTTTCATGTAAAGCATTAGCAGCCTGATTTCTCAACGTGTAAATCTGGCCTCACCCATGGCTGCTGAACGAGGAACTCGTTGGCCGAGAATGTGCCAGCTCATAAACAAGGCAAGTCTTGCAGGCTCTGCTGGCCTCTTAAACTGAGGATTCAAAGAAAGCGCCCTTTTTTCAAGTTGTTACAGCACTTTTCTTTCATGATATCCATGCTTATGCTCTGTGCTTAAAATTTCAAATGTTTTAGGCAGAAAAAGTGTGCCTATATATTTTTTTAGAACTGAGCTTTCCTCATCTCTCACATTAAAAGAGCTGAGGTGGTGGCATGGGGCAGGGTCCGGTCTGCTGGGGGGGGGGGGGGGTGTCAGTGAGAGGCTCGTGAGGCAGATACAGGTGAGGAGCATGGGGACTTAGCCCCAAGCCAGAAATAACAAGGGTGAGAGTGACTTCTGCTCCGTTCCTGTGTTGCAGCCTGAAGAACCAGTAGTAGTTCACAGTCGAAACAAAGAAAAGCACTGAGACTTCTTCTGCGGGGAGGAACTGCGTAGCGAGAAGAGAGGATACTTTTCTTGGACAATGATCCCGTGGGGATTCGGTAATTAACATGTAACTAACCTTCGCTTTGGACAAATACATGGATTTTTTTTAATTTTGTGGTGAGTTAAAATATTTCAATGGATTTTTTTACCCTTTCAAGATAATATTTATTCAGCACAGAGTCTAGAGTATGATAACTATCCTGTAAATACAACACCTAATCATCACTCATCGTCAGAGACAGTGGAAAGAAAATATTTTACTTTTTCATATTTATTCCTAGATTTCTTCTGAGAGTATGAAATTATTCTATTACGTTATCCACGGTAGTGATGTAATCAGTCTTCAACCAGAAATAAACATGCTTTCTTCACCTTCTCCAGAATGGTTTGTGTCAACACGTAGACAGCCAAAAATGAATCGCAGGGATTGTGTAACGGATGAATGTTTTCCTTTCCTCTTTGTCTTCAGAGAAACAAATGGTTCACTGAACAAAGAAAACTAAAATGAAAGAGTAGGATCCTTTTCCTGCTGGTAGGATTCCTAGAGGCTAGACGGGAGCCATCTGCTTTACCAACTTTGAATGCACGGCTACAGCCTGGCGCTCGTGGCGCAGCCCCTGCTGCACGCGCTTTGCCCACCGCACGTGCAGGGAGGCAGCAGGGCACGAGGCTGGCGAGGAGGCTGCGTTCAGGACACGGAGGCCAACCTGCACCTGACCTGTGCCTGTCCCTGGAGCTGCCCTCACTGCACGGGAGCTGGGGCTGCGCCAGGGCGAGCGCAGCTGTGCAGCGAGCTTTGCGCTAAGGCAGGAGCCAGCCGTAGGAGCTGCACGCCTTGCAGACCCTTCAGGAATGCCTCCCACTGCCGGCTGCTCAGGAAAGCCCTCCAGGCCAGGCTCTGCTCCACTGTGCGCGGGACCCTGGTCCAAGCACTGCGCAGCCAGCGCCCCGCGACAGGGACTGGCTCCTTGCTAACAGGGAGGAAAAAGCCTCAGAGGATTTGAAGGGAAAAAAATCAACAGCCTTGAATGTCCAAGAGGAACGCCGTGCAGATCCCAGCTGGGTCCCAGTCTGTAGCACTTCAGTGCTCGTTGATGAGAAGGGTGTGAATTCCTCCCTGGCTTTGGGGTGAGCTGATATGTAAGTAACTCTATGCACTGGAAATGAGGGAGCTCACAATGATTTTAGGTTTTCTACTGTGGTCAGCAGGAGGAGACTGGATTTCTTACCTAGCCCATTGCAATGCAAAGAACTGTAAGAAACAAGATCAAATTTCAAGTAGGTCCTACAAGGAATGCAAAACAAACCTCGCTGTGGCCTGTGTTACACCAACTCGGTTAGTGCACTTTGCATGCAGCAAACCTATCTTGTGAATGCTGATAGAGATTAAGCACCACCTCTTTAAAGAGCAGTCTGGTTGGTTTGTATGTGTAGTAGCACAATTCTTCTGAGACTGTGGCCATTTCCCTGCTTCTGCATCTCTGAAATAACAGGCTCTGACATTTCCTTTTTGTGCACACTCAACTAGAGGCTGTCTTGCGTCTGGAAGCGAGCAGTGATGTCTATGGATCCATCAGTTCATTTAACAGAATTCCAGCATCTCATGGAAGAGCAGTGACCTGCCACTGCTGGTTCTGCATCGGGAAACTTCTAATTTAATCCACAGCTCACCACAGTGGCCTGCAGGTTTGTGAATTTTCTGCCAAGTGAACAAATCATCCATAGGTGATTAATCTGTGTCCTCCATCCGCTTCTCTGCACATTAATAAACCAAAGCAAAGAAAAAGTGTATTGCTCTGCATTCTGGTGTTGAGCAGTGCTGTTTGTTTCAGATGAGAGACAGTTGGGCATGTCACTTGGAAACCTGCAGTTATGATGCAAATGTCATTGGCCTGTTTACAGTGTTATTCTTATTGTTGTATGTTTGTAATACAGTTGCCTGTAAATTAGTGAGCTCGGTAGCAGAGGATGCTGTAGGCACTGCTTGTCTCCTTAATTTTGGTCTCAGTTTGAGTGAAGCACCACCCAAAGGGATTATACAGCAGAACAGATCTGAGTGGCTGATGTGCAAGTAAAATCAAGGCAGCTTCCATGTAAACTTATGCTCAACCATATTTGTGGCAAATGCAATATTTAAAGTCATTAAGTCACAAGGCAGCACATGCTAAGCGGTAATTGTCCTGAAACATGCACTGGTACCTGTAAGACTGTGTAGCTACGAGTAACTCTAGGTGTAACTGAGCCTGTGGGATGAAGAGCAGACTTCTCATGGAGGGGACCTTGTGGTGCCGCAGGAACAAGAAATAGTCTCACTGCTGCTGACAAGGCTCGGTTCTTTGTGCCTCTCCCCACCGCGGGAAGAAGTTCCTCTGCTGGGGCCTGCTGATCTGCACTGCTGCAGCCAGTGGCACAGCGTTTCTGCTGCAGCCCCGTGACAGCTGCTGCAGGAAGCAGAGCCAGGGAAAGCTGCTCTGCTTTGCTTTCTTAGGATTTTGCTGTGCAACTGGCTTTTTAATCACTGTCTCACCTGGGACTCTGAAATCCCTCACTACCTCGCTACCAGGGTAACCTTTAATGAAAACAAACCTATTTTTGTTGGTGAAAACGATTCTTATACCTTGAAAAGGTGATTAAAAGCCCAAACTCAACAGATTTATTTTGAAAAGACTCTTTGCAAATCTCTGGGAGAGTAGGAAAATAATTCTCCTAAATCAGGAAGAAAATCAATAGTAGATGTTGCTCCACAGAAGCCCACATTATTTTGCCTGCCAGCAATGAAGACTAAAGAGACCCCTACTAGTCCGAGAAGAAAAGAGACTTTTTTGAATTTGCATTGTGTTTTTTTTTTATTATTATTTATTTATTTTTATTTGTTTATTTTTCCGTATGAAATCCATTTGCAAATATACTTAATGTTCAGTGCTTTATTTTCATTTGGCATTAAATCAGAGGACATGCTATGTGTGTATGACAGCTGGGCTAATTAACTTGACAGAATGGAGTGATCCATTGGTTATCTTCATAGCTGATTAACACAAAATTCATGAGGAATTTTAAATTTTGCCTAAATGTCTTTATCTGCTTTGAAAATCTTTCCTGTTATGTTTTGTTTGTGCTTAGTTTAGTTTAGCCTGAGTGGCTTTGTGAACGATGTAGAGAAGCACCAGTCTTATTTGAAATTAGCATTTAAGGCTTGTTAAGCTTTCTCCCTGCTCAGCACGTGGCGAGCAGCAGCAGGTGGTGGCTTCGATCATCTCACCCACGAGAACAGTGGGCACAGGCTCAGCTCGTGGCTCCTCAGCCCTTAGGAGTCAGGGAAGTGCCGAGGAGGTGCTGAGGTTTTCTGCAAATAAGTGCACAGGATGCTGTGATGTGCTTGAAGAACATCCTCTGCTTACAAAAGGGACAACTGAAGTAAGTTACGAATTCCTCTAGTTTACAGTCTGTCTGATGTGATTTTTCCCTTCACTTCTTTGGACATAATAGTCAGGAGAATGTCTAGTGGAGGAAAATGATTGTGTTACAGAGGACTCAGAGAGTTCATCGCTAAAACCTGTCCCTTCATGGCTCTCACCTCTTCACTGACTCCTGCTGATTTCATGTTGTGTTTTTAAAACATATTACATGTTATTTGTGTGCCTGTACTTGCATATGCCTGTATATGTAATACTTGCATTGTTTTTGTGCGTGCTGCATTGCAGTTGCACTGAGAGGCTCCCACACCTACAGCTTTCTCCTGTTAGAAAGCTCGTGGTGTGCAGGGAGGTGCCTGCACATCTGAGCTGTCCCCTGCGCTGCAGCATGCCATGCTCCTCCAGCCAGCAGCATCTCTCTAACTCACCAGGGGATCCAAGCACAGCACAAGAACGAGCAGCGTGATTGACCTTTGCTCATCCTGGGGACTGCCTGGAGCTCTGCTCGCTGTGGAGCCGGCCCCTGGGAATGACCCGTGCATTTCTGTCTTCGGCCATACAAAGGGGAGGGTCAGATGCACTTCAGAATCTAATTGTTTACTCTCTGGGGATGGTAAAAAGTCCTAAAGAAGCTTTATATGATTAATTTGTACACTTGCATCAATGCCTTTCGTGTGTGGAAGAGAATGGGTTGTTCACAGATGAGTAAGCATCTCCTTAGGTTTCATAGCTATGGGGCTGTTTCATTTATTGTGTTCTGGGTAATAATATGAGATGGTGTTTCTGAAGCTAAGCCACCTCTTTACAGAGAGGCTGATGCACAGAAATAGGACACATCATTCAGGCATGTGCAGCCTGACTCCTTTGAGCCTCCTTCCCCCCAGATTCTTCCTGCAACATGTGCTCCTTCCTCCAGGTTGCACTTAGGCCGCTGCAGAGGCAATTTTGCAAGGAGAAAAAAGCATCCTCTAACTTGTGTGCTCAGGTAATCACTACAAGCTAATTGCAGCAAATTAATTACAGCACAAACACAATTTCTTTCCCTAGGCATGTGTATAGACAGCTCTGCTTCTGCTGCAGTGAGCTGGGTTGAACTCAGACCCTACGGCCAGCACACGAATCCTTTTCCCCTGCCGTCCTGCCCAGCCTGGAGCTGGTGGCTTGTCTGGTCTTAGAGAATGACCAAAGGTGGGAGACCGGTATCTAATTTAGAAAAGCAACATTTTATGCCACTCTGGCAGCTTTGCGATAGATGGTTTGTCCTGAGACGCTGCAAGGGTGGTGTGAAGGTAGGTGGGAGCGCAGGAGGAGAGGCAGTGAGGACTGCAATGCCACGTCCCACACCGCCACATCCCAGCGAGCAAGAGGCATGCGAGGTGAGTGCCAGACACCCTGCCACCCCCTCTGCTGCCCTGCTTCAGGCCAGGGTAACCAGGGCAGCACTATATTTGCTTCTGTTGCCAGCGTTGTCCTGGTCCAGTCAATCAGGCTTTGGTCCCTAAATCCTTTTAATCTCTTGCTTTTCCTAAGTTCATTAGGCCTTCAAAGCAAGGCATAAAAAGACAAATCTCCTAGTGGGAAGTCAGTGATCCCTACAGAAATGCCTCCAGATTGCATGCTCTTCTCTGATGTTGAGACCAGTATACCATCCCAGGCTTAAACGCTGTGTGCAGATATGTTGGAGAGCTTTGAAAATGGATACAGTGAAACCCTTGCATCCCTGAAGGTTAGTTTAAATTGAAGGGTGAAGAACACTTGCTTATAATTTCTTTGTTAAAACAACACAGGCTGCATTTTCCATGCAGCACATCTATACGTTACAAAAGTTAATTTTGTTCTGATCAAAGTTACCCAGCTTAAAATTCTGTGCAAGACAGTCTGTAAGGAAAATACATCTCAATAATTGTCAGTCTGGTTGTGTCTTGCCACACACGCATTTCTAAGGAGCCCGTGCTAACTGGAGCACTGCAGGTACTGGGTGGCAGCTGGAAGTGTGATTTCAAACACCAGAGCTGTAGTCTTGTAGATGTGTTCTGTTCAAGTTTTGTAGCACATGCTAGTACACTTCTCCAGGCTCTGATGCAAGACTGCAGGTTATGTTTCAGAAGGCAAGACGCTACCTTTCTGTAGTGTTTAATGCGCAGACATATTACAGCACAAATAATACATGTTTTTTAACTGGCTTCCTGTGCTAAGGCAATAAAGCTCTATGGCAACAGTGTATAAAGTGACTCTGCCCTGAGACACTCCACTTAATACAAAGAAATTAATCATGGGAGAAGAATACTTCTGGTATGTAAGTGGTACTTTCTTTGTTAAGTTCCTCTTGCATCAACTTAATTAGCAAGTCCTGACCTTTAAAACCACCTTCCATAATCTTCAAATTATGTATGCAAAAGTCTGCATTCCTCCTCCTGGCTATGCTAGCAGCTTGCCACACTTCTCTGGGTTTCTCTGAGCTCCTGCAGTGTGTGGCCAGCTGGAAGACCTCTCCCACCAGTGATTGGGAACCTCCGCCGCTGATGTAGTGTGAGATGGGAAGGACCCAATTTGGTTGTTCAATATTCATAACATTAAGAAAGAGCAAATAGCCATTGACTTTCCAATGTGTTCCCCACTTATATTACTGCACTGAACTTGATTTCAAGACTTGAGGATAAATTTTCTAGTCTAATTCTATTTTCAGTGTCAGAATATGGATGATGGAGCTATTCCTATTGACCTGGTGATGTTTATCTTTGCTATGTATGTTCCGGCTTTCAAGTGTTGGGCCAGGAGGCAGCTGCAGAACTCTTCAGGACTGAGCAATGTATTACACTTTTATAGCTCTTTCTTACTTATTACTTGTACCCTCAGTCACAGGAGAGCTAAAGCAAACTATAAAATTCCTTCTCTATATCATTTCCTCATTTTCCCAGCACCTTTGTTCATGTCATAATCCTGCCAGTACAACTCAAAATCATCTCCGAGTGCAGCTGGCTTGTACCCTTGCCAGGACCTCATTTCACATCCTTTAACAGAGGGGTTGCAGGCTGTGGTTTTGCTAAAGGCACAGGGCTGAACGTGAGCAGCTGAGGCTAAACAGTTCCCTTGGATGTCTCTCTGTGCCAGAGGGCCACCAAATGCACTGGAGTCCGTCATCGCCCCAGCCAGCCTCTCCTGGCTCCCCTCCCACACCCACAGCCCCCTGGTCCTGGAGCTGACCCCCACCTAGTCCTGGCTCCAGCTGGCCCCTGGGGGCCTGCAAGAGCTGGGCTGCTCCCCCAGGGCAGGCGGGGTGAGAGCCACGCTGAAGTGGTGCTGCAGTGGTGATGGTAGCAGCTTGCCTGCCTTGATGGCACGAGATGGATTTGCCATGCCAGGGCTTGAAAGAGAACAGTTTAAGCAGCATCCCTTCGTGGCTCGCTGCTTGCTAATCGAGCCTCATGGTGTTCTCATAGATCTTTGACAATAGCCTTTGTCTAATATGTTTTTAATCAGTGTGTGCATTTCAATTTGCATATTAATAGCAAGGAGATGTTATTATATGCTGCTGTTGATGAGATGGTTGTCATGCCTAGCCTTCCAGTCTGAGGAAAGAAAGAAGCTGTGTCTATTGTACAAAAGATGAAATTGCACACATTATAGGATCTACTATTCTCTGCCTCTATCTTTATTTATATCTGCTTTTATTTTTTTCTTAATAGCTCACATGGGTTCTCTCTCTCTCTTCTCTCTCTCTCTCTCTCAACAAGCGTAATTTAATAGGATTTTGTGTCTGTTGTGACAGGTCCAAGATAACCTAAATATCACATTTTTGACTTGTGAAATGGCAAAAGCTTGACCCAGTCTAGGAGCCTGTCTATTGCAGCTGACCACAGTAGAATGTTTAAATGCCAGCAATGATCAATGGCACTGCTCATTCTTTGGGTTTCTGCATTTCACAGCTACCATAGGTGTAGGCTTCAAGCAGATGCCACCTGCCTGGATGCAGTCTCAAAGCCATGGCTCACCCTCACCCCCTGCAGAGGCTGGAGCAGAGCAGAGCTGGAGCTGTGCGTGCTGCTCCCTAGCAGAGGTGCCGGGAGGAGCAAGAGGAGTGGTGGCTCAAGGAAAGGTGAAGAACAAGCCCCGAGTGCCAGTTCCTCACGCTGACTGTTTTCCAACTTCTCACC
This sequence comes from Netta rufina, assembly GCF_964035555.1. Lineage (NCBI taxonomy): Eukaryota > Metazoa > Chordata > Aves > Anseriformes > Anatidae > Netta > Netta rufina. The sequence continues at coordinate 5,979,761 of NC_140151.1, read as the reverse complement.
ACAGGATAAGCAATGCTTTTGTCCGAGGTTCTCAGACTGATGAGGAGGTGAATGTTCTGAAGTGTGGCTAGGTGATTTAGGAGCTGAGCTCCATCTGCCTGCAGTTTGCATCCCCTGCTGTCAGCATTTAATCCCAAATCGTCCCCAAGGCTTCTCTCCAGATCCTGGCACTAGGAGAGTGTTTATCTTGTTTTCTTTCTGCTTTTCCCATCCCCTTTCTCTCCCCTGCTGTGTCAGATGCACAGACCTCTCTCTCACACAGCACAGACACAGGCTCTCTGTGGCTTTCAGATTTGGGAGGTGATTTTGTGTGTGCTGGTTTTGCTCTTCACCTTCCTTCCCTCTTGGATCAGCAGAATAATGGCCTGAAGGCAAAAAGCCAAGAGTGAAAGGAGAGAGATGAAAAGAGAAACTAAAGAAATTGGAAACAGAAGAAAAAAATCTGGAGGAATAAACACACCCTCCTCCCAGCCTGACTCCTCTAATTGCTCTCGTAGCTCCCTGGCAGAGATGTGGGGTGGAGGAAAAGCAAACCTTTTTGGCCAGTGTGGGCTGGATGCCAGGGGCTCCTGCTGGTTCCTGCTGGGAGGAGAGTAGCAGCTTTAAGCCCAGTCCAGTTTTAGCATCACTAAATTTTAAACATGCTCTCCTAATCTGAGATCAAAGCACACCGTCAGCAAAGGGCATCTGGAGGGAGAACAGAGCTGTGTTTTTCGTCGTTTCTCCTCTGCCAACAAAGCTCTCCTTGCTGAGGAGCACCCAGCAAGGGGGTGCTGGAGCTCAGTGCTGCGTTCCTGCAGCTGGAAATGGGTCCCTGCCCTCCCATCCCTAGCTCTGGAAGGAGCAGCCAGGAGAAGGCAGGGAAAGCCTCTGCCAGCCTCAGGAGCATCCCCGTTTGCTGTGCAAAATGACAGCAGCAGGCACATGACTGAAGAGCGGAATAGGCACTATTCATGTAAGCGCTGCATAAATATTGAGTGACAATATTTTGAAAGAGAACCCTCTCAGTGATCTGTGAGAAGGGAGGCTGTGCAGAATTAGGTGTTTTCAATCACACCGGCTCCACAAGAAAAGGAACCTGGCTGCTGATCTGAAATCAGCCTGCAGTTTCTGCAGCCTCCCACTGCAGGCTGTACGGGACAAAAGGAGCAATATGAGGTAGGAAAAAAAACCCTGCAAGCAATTGCTGTAGAGAAAGTGGCTGGAGTAATAAGACCAAGCAAAGGCGTGGGATGGATGTTTCACTCCAGAGCTTCAATCCATTTATATAATCATAGTTGTTATCATAGTAAATGTAAATAACTGAATGAGTTCAAATTTAGTATTTGACAACACTGACTCTTTCTGAGTACACACTGAATTCTTGTAGAAAGCCTTTATTTCATCAGACAGTCTAACAATATTTTAAACAATCCTTTAGGCACTTAGCTAGGACCATATTCTGTGATTTTTCTTGCTCTCTGAAGCATAAAGCCTCTTACAAGTTCATGTTTTAAGTGATTGCTTGAATCAAAATATGTGGCAGTTTGGCAGCTTGCCTTTTACTGCATTGCTATAGCCTGCAATAATAGCAATAATGGTATGATGAAAATACAAAAAAAAAGCTGTTTTGCACCTTGTCAGCCAAAGGCAACAAATATCCAGGATAACCTTACTTTATTTTCTATTGGATGTGGTGGCCCTGAGCCCTCAGTGGCATCCAAGACAGGCGTCAGAGCCACAGTCTGTCCCACCACGCTAAGGAAGCATCCTTTTTAATTAGTGCTGCTGGCAGGCTCCTGTCCTTGAGGCAGAGCTGAGCACGGTGTCCTTCCTCACCGGTGTTCATCGCGGGTCTGGATCTCACGGGGGCTTTGCTCTCTGCGTAGATTTCTGCTCCATGCCTCGATGAGTGCTGGATCCCCACCAGGCAGGGCCAGTGGTGATAGGGCAGAGCATGACAGACCCCACCACGTCTGGCAGGTGCTGGGGGAGCTGCTGTTCCCTTTGCTGAAGCAAAATCCCCATCCCTCAGCGGCCTTGAGGTGCTTTGCAGGTGGGCTGTGGTGGAAAAGTGCTGCTCTGTGAGGTGAGATCAGCACCCTGGGGCTGTAAGGGGGTTTTCAAAGGCCTGGAGACAGGCGGTATTCAGAAATAGATCAGAATGAGCACTTCCATCCAGAAGGGAAGCACTAGTAAAAAGGTGGTTCAAAATAGAATCTTCTGTGATGTCCCACTCGCACATATTTTTAACGAGACTAGTGCTGGTCTTAACAGGCAAATGACCTAAATTCAGCCACAGCTCTGTACTGTTGATTCAATAGCTTCTCTTAATGAGGAAATGATTATCTTCATTGGGAAATATGGAATGCAGCAGGTGCATGGTGTTAAATAATGAACAAGCAACCTGGCTAGTACCAGGAATGTGATGGTGCCTTGCTGGGGATGAGGGGACCTCAGATGGACCCTCTGCAAGGATGCTTCCTTTGTGTGTGGCCTTGCAGAACACGAAGGGATGCTTGTGCTATGGGGCGTTTTTATTCAGGCTGCCAGGCGGGGGCTCGTGATTTGTAAGGTGGCACTCCGCTTTCTTCCTCGCCCCTGCCCCTCAAAGCAGTTTGAGGCACAGACTGCACAGGTCTATGCCTTCAGCTGTTTCTGCGGGCTTAAGCAGTGTGCACCTTTCAAAGGCCTGGCCTGAGCCCAGCTTAGAACACACTTCTCTAAATCACCATGAGTCCTGGCACAACCGCTCCCCCCTACCCTGATGTGAGTCACTTCCAAATACACCTTTGGTTCATTAATGCAGTGATGCATTAAAATGAATCTCAGTAAAACGACAATGCTGATGACAACAATTCCCACCCTCCACCCACCGTCTGTCCCAAATCCTCAGGTTAATTTTTGCCTTGAATCTGGCAGATGGAAGCACCAATATTCTGCAAAATTGTGCCCAGATCCTGAGGGGACCTGGGCACCGCCAAACAACTTCTGCACCCTGAGACCATGGGCTCCTGCGGGGGGAGGCCACCTGGAAGAGACGAGCTGCGTTAGGCTGCAGTAGCTCAAGCAGGGCACAGCCTGTTGGTGCTCACCATGCAGGCCTGCATCAAGCCCTGAGGACTGCATCTCTGTTGGCGGTGCACCGACTTTGGGATCCATTGTCTGGAACAAGACCAAGCGGTAACTGGATGCCCGTAAGGTTTTGCTCTAGCATTGATTGAGTTAGATGGTGATTTGTGGTATGTTACTCCATGGAGCCAAGCAGGAAAAGGCAAAGGAGAATGGAGGACAAGTATGTATGCTTTCTCAGCTGGCAAAAACTAAAGCAAAGCGGCTTGTAGAGGAGACCAAAACTTCCCCTGGGCTCAAACCTTACAAAACAGAACTAAAAAGCTATATGACATGCTCTTTTCTAGTGATTTTACTCAGTGGGCAGTGAAGCACAGTTGATAAGCAGGGCAGCGTAAATCAGCAAAGTGTCTGATACAGCCCAGCATGCACTGATGTGACCTGGAAAGCTCCGTAAGCCAAGCTATTAAATCATTTGCACAAGAAAAGCAGTAAAGCCCTGCTTTACCAGTAGGAACCAGCACTTTGGTAAAACTCATCTTTATTTTGAATGTTGTCCTCAACATTACATTGGTGGCCACTTAACAGTAAGTGCCTACAAGCTCTGAAAATAAGAAGGCAAAAATCAGACTTTCTGCTCTTTTGACCAAAGGCCTGTTGATTTCCTTCTCCAAATTACCTGGCTTCAGCCTGTCCCCTGCCTTTCCTGGCCAGGACTCCTTGGATGGTTTGTAGGAGTGAGCTCTGGTGGTGTGCAGGCATCCACGCACATCTCACTGCCTGCGTCCCCCCTGGACCAGCAGAGCCCTCCCCACGCCAGGCCCCATTCTTCACTGGCCCGGGCTCAGCTGGTGCCAGGAGAGGCACCAACAGGCGATCACCCATGCCTGTGGCACCGTGCTCAGCTGGGGAACAGGCAGCTGTGCAGAACGCCTGCTCCCTCCCGCTAATTAGAAACCCTGCGTGCACTTCTGCAGCGGGGATGCTCCCAAAGACCCAGCTGCCTTGCTAGCTCCAGGTCAGATCCGTCCATGCGCTCACACAAGCTCAGCCGGTAGCCAGCTAAAAATGCCCCAGCGAGGGATGCAGAGCAAACTGCCAGGGAGCCGCTGCTCAGCGCAGCATGGCCATCAGCCTCCTGGGGCTGGGGGGAGCCGGCATCGCCCCAGCCCTGGTGGCACGGCAGCACGTGTCGGTGCTGGTGGGGCAGGCACGGAGCTGCCTTTGAGATGCGGGTTTCTATTTACAGATGCTTTCCAGCTACAATAATAGCAATAGTGACTGTGTTAGAGTTCTTGTTGACTTTCACCTCCATAATCAGCTCTGTGTAATTTAGGATTAATCGTAGCGGTGATGATCTAAGGATATAAGCAACTTAAGGTTTATAGCAAAATGCACTGCTTTTTTATTAGAGTATCCAATATAGTTAGAACCTGGACAAGCTTTAGGGTACACAGATTCTTCTTTGGGTCTGAAATGGAAGCAACGAGCTTTAAGCTAGACAGAGACTGGAAAAAAAATTCAGCTTCAGTTTAACATAATTACGGCAGCAAACTAGACAGGAGGAAAAAGGTAGTAAGCACCTGCAAAATTAGCTATTATAAACGTCATGTATTATTTCAAGTCTGGGATCTTTAAATAGTGTTAGAACCATCACCTAATTTCCCAGCACTTGAAATAAATTTATTGTTTTGCAATGGACAAAAAAAATGGAATTGTCACTTGGCAGATGAGAATTACACACATTGTGATTTGCATGTAGGGTGTTTTTGTACAGTCCTCTCCATTGACATTCAGTGTGTTGTGTGTTTTGTACGTGGCAATGTCCAACCTGGTAATTTCTGTTCTGAGAACAGGATATTTGTGTATGTACCATTTCTGAAGTAAGCACAATCATAGAGAAGTATTTCAAAAGGAATGTTAAAAATAAATAATTTGAAATCTGTGAGATTGGTGGATTTTTTATATATTTTTTCTATTTTATTATTATCATTATTATTATTTTGAGGATGGGTTTCAGTTGCACCTATTTCCTGCCAGCTAAATGCTGTCCACCTTCAATGTCCTCGGAGTAGCGGGGTGCCTGTTTTCCTCACAGAGACCTTTGGCAGCCACCAGCTGTCCCCTCGCCCGCCTGCAAGCCTCTGGCATAATCTGCGAGGCAGGGACCTGCCTCCTGCAGGCAGAGCAGCCAAGGCTGCCTTTCCTTTCTTGTGGCAGAGCCATCATTCCCTTTGCTCTAAATAGGCCCTCTGTATCACTTGGCTCTATCACAGCCGTGCAGGGAGCATCCGATGGGAGGCAGCAGCACTGCCCTGGGGTGTCCGCTGGGGAGGATGGGGTGACACAGGGGTGGTGGCAGGGCAGGGGACAGGGGGGATGTGCAGGGAATGGCCAGTGCCAGCTGCAGCTGGCTGCCCCGGCTGGCTCCGGCCAAGTCACCCGGAGATCGGTTGTGCTCTTTGGCTGAGACACGTTCCCCTGGCACCCTCATACCCGGCTCCGCTCTGCATTCCCACCCACTCATTGAGTGCTCCTTTTCTCCTGCCAGATTAGCAAAACAAAGCTTCAAACCTCTCAACAATTAGATGCTAGCACAGGCCAAAAGAAAAGAAATTTGAAAAAGTATATTAATCTTTCAGCCCCAGTTCACCCGTTATTAACCGGACGCCCAGCACAGGCTCCAATACAACCTGTTCCTGCCAAAAGCATCTTTCTTTGGACCTGTTCACTCTGCTGGGGATTTAATATTCATGGGGCCCCTTTCACCATTTTAATGAACTCGGCAGCCATTCAGAGGGCCAGCAGATGACAGCACAGTAATTTAGTGTGCACTTTCCCACAGGGGCTGCTGGCCTCGAGGCACCCCTTTGAAGCACCACTCAAGGGGCCATCACCGTGCACCCCTGAGCACTGCTGCTTTGTGCTACGCTACCGCCCGCACAGCTGGCCAGCTGCTGCACCATGATCTAGCGAGTATCTGCTGTCCTCCCACACCCTGCTTTTAGGACTTTAGGGATTTTTTAACTTCCAAAGACAAAGGTAGTTTTGTGGCAGCATCGCACATGGGAGCAGCTGAGGTCGGCAGCGTCAGAGAGTGGCTTTCAGTCGTGGTTGCAGCTGCAGCCTTGGCTCCTGCATGGGGAAAGAGGAGGAGCAGCTCTCGTCTGTTGCTCCAGGCAGAGGACGAGCAGCCCACACCGGCTGCCTGCATTGCCGTGGCTCTGGGGGGTGGCTGTGTCACCGGCCAGCCATGCAGCCCCCTGTGCCTTGCTGCTGGGAGGGGAGGAGGAGGATTGAAGGGATAACAGGCAGTGCTCAGATCACCCCTCACCCTCCCGGCGCTGAAGGCACCATGGTGAAATCGCAGAGACAGTGCCCAGTTTGCCCAGCCCTGCCAGCCCTTCCTTTGCCAGTGGCCTCAGTATATTCTTGGTGAGGAGTGAAGTAATATTTTAAATTCAAAGATGATGGCTTTGTCCCATTTGTCTCTGCATAGCAATGCCAGGCTGTCAGACCTAGGAGGGTCATTTGGAGCGGCCTCAGAGAGCAGCATTTAGCAGCATTTTCTCTTGCAAGTCAATCTACAGATCCATTCCCCAGCCGGTGATCGTCAATACATGTTTTCAGTAGCTGCTGTGATTTTAATATAAAGTACGAGTATTCCATTTAATTAAGCATGAGGCTAGAGAACATACACAACTTGCGGAGGGATGGCCCATGGTTCACCTGCTCACCAAGTCACCAAGGTGCCGCTCCCCCAGCACCCAGCAGCGAGCAGGCAGGGTTTTGGCCGTGCCCTTTGTGTGGGCACCAACACGCACCAGGGGCTTTGGCAGCACTGCCCCAGGAGCTGCGTCACTGTCCTTGGGGTCACCGGGCACCTGCAGGACGTGGAGCCCTGGGTTTTGACAAGAGGTAGAGGTAGCCTTGCAGCTTTGGCACACCAAGGCCAGCTGGGCCTTTCACGTCAAAACCACTTGGATGAGATTTTTTGCAAGGGTAGAAGAGGATAGCTAAAGCAACTCAGCATGAGCAGAGGCACATTTATGGGTACTTGAGCTCTGGCACCACAGGAGCACAGGCCCTCCAGCAGCCCCTCCATGCCTGTGCAATGTTCTCAGCTGTCCAAAAATCTGCTGACCTTCCCGGGAAAGTGGAGGTGCTCACCCAGCCTGCACATTGCCTGCCTCTCCATATGCTCTCAGACATGCTGGCTCCCATTTCTTTTATTTTCAGTGTGTTTGATCAATTGCAATATCCGCTGCAGGGACTGTGCAGAGGAAATACAATTTTCCGCGGCATGCTTTCACATCTTTGCACCGTTTGCGCTGATACAAGGCAAGGTGTGATGGATCTCGTCTCCCACCTACACCTCTTCGGTTTTCAGCAAGGGCTTTGACACTCAGCAGCCCTAGAGCTGTTACAGAGAAGGGACCAAGGCTTATTAAGTCATTTGGCCTTTCAGAAAAGATTTATTCCTATGACAGAGTGCAGATGACGCACCTCTGTCTGTGTCACTAACGAGCCCTGTACCCTGTCCTGGCATTTCTGTGGGCTGGATGTGCTGTTATTTCTGAGGCTGCATCAGACAGTCAGCCTGGACCATTAAATATCTCCTGGCTCTTTTCCTCCCAAACTTTATCTCATTTTTCTTGGCCAGGTAATTCATCCTGCAGTTTCAATTGGACAGCAAGTGTTTTTTCACTTAATGTTTTCCTTTCTCATTTCCTTATAGACCAGCAGTGGCCACACATCAGGAGCCGCTGCAAACCCTGGCAGACTGGGGATGTGACTGTGCAATGAAAGGCCCTGTGGAAATCCAGAGTATTTTGGCAGTGCTTTCACACATACCACATGGGCACTGGAGGTCATGGTCCTGCAGCTTCTGCACTGAATAGCACCATGCAGGGCGGTGATGAACAGGACTGGCTAAGGAGAAAAGCTTTTTGCTTGAAAAGATGCAGAATTGTTTCACTTGCTGCTGTCCTGCCATCTTGCTCAGTCATTAACCTCGTGCTGATGAGGAATCGCTATGCTTGTGAGCGCAGCTGGCCCCAGCTGCGTCAGGCTCATTAGCACCAAGGGTGCCATAAAGGTGCTGAGCCTTTTTTTTTTCCCTGTGCCTAACTTGTGCTGTCTTTTTTTTTCCCTGTGCCTAACTTGTGCTGTCTTTGCCATGGATTGAATTAGTCTGAAATCCATGTGGGTAGTAAATGCATTATTTTTTGCTTCGTCCTTTTCTGTATTTGAGGATTTAGCACATCTCCGCTGCCTACCCTTCTCCAGACTGAATGGTCCCATTCAGTAGCACACAATGCAGTCAGAAGGCTGTAGACCTAAGGTGTGCTGCTCTGGTGACGCGAGCTGAAAATGTCCAGCGCTGCATTCCTCTGCAACATCTCGGCTGATGCACATATGTATTCTGCGGGGGGGGGGGCGGATCTGAAGTGGCAAACCTGCACTTGTTTAAAATATTCTCCTTGCAGCTAGTTTTTCAGTGTCTGTTTCTCCTTCTGGCCTTTCCTCTGCAATTAGAAGTGCTTTGCTGAGATGTCTTTAATGCTTGCTAAATTACCTCGTTTGTTTTGCTGTTGAAATGGATCTGTTTGCTAACACACACTGCTTATTGCTCTACAGTAGCAGGGTCTCTAGCTTTTGGCAGTTTTTTCAATGCTGTTTTTTTACACAAGTGGGTTCCTAAAAATATTTCCTGCATGTAGATAGTGCCTCTACTGTATGAATTCAGATTATGGGTTTGATTAGGTGTTAGAACTGAAAGTTGCTGGTTGCATTTTCATTTGAATTGAGCCGGGCTGTAAGAAGGCTCCATTAATGCTTACTGGTTTCTAGGCATTGAAGTTTGCAAATCTGTCTAAAACTTGTCCATACAGCAAAATGAGTTTCTGCAGCCTGGCTCAGTCTGCGCCTCTGCAATCCATTACAACTAATGCTCCCCGTCCCCCCTTAACTTCCAAATGCGTTTATCCTGCTGTGTAGAAAGCTGCTGCCTTTTGTTTTACTCTTATCGAGCTTGGTGCGTCCTTTACAGATAAGTGGTCTGAAACTAATACCATATGGGTGCTAGTAGTGCAGCCACCCCTGCTGGTAGGAAGTTGGGAGAAAAGGAAATGTGTGTGTTTTAATAAATGCTCCATGTCATGAGCAGAAACAGAGTTAGTTTTTCTTAAGAAGCTCCTGTGGCTTAAGCACATATTAATGGCAGCCAAAAAAAAAAAAAAAAAAAACACCCTGAAATCTCTGCTGCTATAGGGCAAATCCCAATGACTCTTCTTGGTGGAGGCACAGGAACGCTCTTGGGGCTGTGCTGCAGGACTGTGGTGCCCTGTGTGCAAGGGGCTGTTTGCTTGGTGGGCGTGCAGCAGCAGTAATGTGAGGGGAAGCAAATTGCTAATCAGAAGCCAGTCACCCAGCAAGGTGGTAGAAAGTAGCTAGAGAGAACACAGAAGAAGTACTTGGTATGTGACACTAAGGTTTATTTTTCTACTGTAGAAATTGAAAACAGGAACACGAGTCTAAGATCCCTCAGGAAATAGCAGCAGGTATTTGTGTTGGTATGTATTCATTATCTGCCTTGCAGGTGTTCACTTCTGTAGCCTGGAAATACATTCCCTGACCACTAACGAACTTTAGTTGGTACCTGTAGCTTCCTACCCAGCAGGACCACGCAGAGCTGCAGTGCTGCTCTGCTGCAGCGCGCTGTGGAGCTGCTTGCCACCCTGCTGGGAAGCTGCAAAATCCCCTGGCAGGCATGGGTGCCCTCAGTGCCACTTCTCAGTGCCCTTGCTGTCAGCACAGCATTTCTTGCACCTCATGCTGCCGGTGGCCAGGGCTGGGCTGGGTTTCTCCTCATGCTTCCAAACCCTCCCCGAGGGCACGACATGGCGTGCAGCCTTTGGCACATGGTGCAGGAGCCTTGCTCCCTCTGAAAGGGCAGTGCTGGGTGCTGCCCTGCAACGGGGCTCCTGACAGCTTCACCTGCCCCCGTGCAACTCCAGGCAGAGTACCTGGCATCTTCCTGGCTCAGTGCTCTCACCGCTGCTTCTCAGAATTTCAGGTAAAATGACACAGATCCACGAGCTCTGCAATAATCTGCACTTTTCCTTTCTGCCTCCGGTTACAGTGTGGCCTCATTTTGAAAGGTCTGAATAACTCTTTTGGCCCCTGGATACAACAGCAAATGATGATCCTTCCCTCCTTATTATATCTTTGGCAATAATTGTTCTTCTCCAAACATAGCATTTTCCTCTTTATGAGAATTTGTTCTCATTCTCATTTCCATCCAGAAAGTGCTGTTTTCGGTTTTATTTTTAATTGAAAGGCTGGAGGGCAAATGCAATTAAACTGTAGTGCGTGAACTGTAACTTGTAATGTTAAAAAAAATCACCTTGCCATTTGGAAATTACTTGTTTTCTGATCTGGACTGCATTATAATTCCAAGTTTTGATCCTCATGATAAGAACAAATAAGACCAAATCACAGGATTGAAGGGAAAAATAGATTGAATGTATTTGTGTCTTATCTAAGGGGAACAAAGGTTTGCTGTGTGGGGTACAGCTCTGGTCTGCAGCTTGTGGAAGCAATGCAAGGCTCCTGGCACAGCCATGTGCTGAGCATCTGTGCTGTGGGGGGGCTGTGGTTCACAACTGTGTGCTGGTGACCCTGGGAGAAATTGTTCCTGACCAGCAGTGAAAAATCCTTTGCTGTAATACTTCGTGTCAGGTCAGTCTGTCTAGTCCCCATTTTTACCCTCCTGCAGCAGGGGAAGGCCCATTGCTTCTTGGATGGAGTCACATGCCACTTTAAATCTCAGTGTTAGCTACAACCGAGTGTCCCTTGGAATAAAGCTCCCCCAGGCTGCCTGTACTTTCCCATGCAAACCTTGCTTGCTCTTGCAGTGGAAGACGGAGGGCAATGGGGGACGATAGAGTGACCTGCCATTATTGCTAATAGATAGGATCAATAATATGAAACATATCATCCTTCTTCATTTTCTCATCATGTTGAAATCAATACACTGCCTTGCCCAGAGGCCTCTTCTGAAGGCTGAGCTCATTCATTATTGCACACCACCTCCTGGATTTACACCAAATGTTCCATTTCTCTCATGTAAAAAATGGGCCACATGTCAGTGTTGCTGATAGCATCTTGGGCTCTGTAACCTCAGAGCAACTGCACCAAAATTATTCTATAAGGGTGTCTGCATGCATTAGTGATTTATCCAAGAAATCATGTACTCTCCTGTTATGACTCAGTCTGGTTGTTTGTCACTGCAGAAAGTGAGAAAAGTATGGCTGCCTCAGACTTAAATCATGCATGTCTATGAAAAAAGTGTGAAAGGGTAAGACACATTTAAATAATAGTCACAGGAATAAAAGCTCAGCAAGTGCTGGGAAAAAGTGTACTTATTTCAGTTACTGCATCAAACTCTTGTTTAACAGGACCTAGTGGGAGATATCCTGTGGTGTACATCAGGACTAGTGGGCCAGTTTGTCAGGGGTTAGAGTGAGATAAGGCTCCCTTGGTGTCTGACTTGGCATGCGGAGGCTCAGTAGCAGGGCGCAAGCCTCAGACACAGGCAACATCTGGGCATACATAGAACAGCAAATGCAGATAATCAGCTGTGCTCTTCCGTAGTGCCCGCCTTGCCATGTGTGGAAGCTCTCCCAGCGTCCTCACTGCTGCCTGAGCAAGCCATTGCACCTTCTGTTTAACAGTATTTAGCCTTCTATATGTTACCAGTGGGAAAAGTATTTGTTAAATTTGGTATAATTTGGAGGGGGGCAACAAATTTGTCCATGGACCTTTTAAATCAGTAGGGTGAAAACTGCTTTTCTCACTTGGCTGTAATGTTATAGAATTTTGACACTGGAAGCTTCTGCTTTTATTAGCAACTGATTTTTTTCACTGCTTTAATTATTCTTCACATGCAATGCTTCTGCAGGAACAGGCTCCTGTGTTCTTGTCTCTCTCCCCATCACTCTCACATCTGCTTGCAAATGAGTTTATTCCCTGGAGAGACGTCTCTGGGCTATGGATGAGGCACGAAGCAGTGCACGGCTGATTCTGCGGGAGTGCGGAGACAAAGAAGCTTCTTGTCCATTGCTTGTTTCTTCTGTTCATGCTTTGTGTGAGAGGAGGCCAGGACATCCCCAGTGAGCTCCTCCCTGGCCTGATCTCGGGAGAGTTTGTGCCTGACAGCGTCCAGAACCCCACAGTCATGGGTCAATTTTTGAATTAACTGTGCATCAAGTCAAATTTTGAGTTAACTTTGCATCAAGTTAATTACAAATTGTATAAAATTGTCCACAACAAAGGTTTAAGAACTGTACTAATTTCAGGAGTCACTTGTAATACCTCGTCACTTGCCCCATTTTAATTATGCTTATCAGTCCTTGCTGATAATTGGCACTGTGTGCGAGGCAAGCACATGTGTGGTGCCCGGGGAGCAGGCAGGAATCTCACTGATGCTGGAGAGACCAGAGATGTGGTGCCAGCCAGGGGACAGCACCAGTCACACTGCGGGATGGTCCCAGCAGGGCTGTGGTGGGACAGGCCATGTCTCTGCAGCCCCAAGCAGCATGTCACAGGTCCCACCGGGTCAGCAGGACCCACGGTGGCAGAAGATGAGACTGGCCATTCTGATGAGGATGTGGCTGTGAGGTACCCGTGGCAGCCTCAGCAGCAGGACACAGCCCTGCTTGCAGGAGCCTGGGGCTGCCCAGGGTGATTCTGGCCAAAATCTGGGGTCTGCAAGCCCAGGAGCTCCCAACTCACACAGAGGCCACCAAGGAAGGTGGCAGGGCCTTCAGGAACTGAGAGGTTGGTGTGAAATTTTTCTGTCCATCCTGCTGGTGCCACGCTCTCATGCTTCTATAGTTTATGCCATTTAATTTTTCATTAGTGACTTACTGGAAATACTGTGCTCATGTGTTGTCTCTACCGGTTAAGTGGACTGCCTCTCAGAATTTTTATATTTTGACATGGGACAAACATAAGCGAAGTCCAAACAGTGTATGAAAAAGATACCCTAGCAGCAATATACTGAAATTCTTCCAAGACTACAGTTTAGAGCTAAAAGCTTTAAAAAGTCATAGAGTAACTCCCCAGGGCAGTTTGCTTTTTGCGTGTGTACTAAATGGTGATCATATCAGAAGAGTCACTTTTAAAGTTGGAAGCCTGTTTCCTTCTGTGGTACTGTTTAAGATCTAAAAGAAAACCTTAAGGATCTATATGGAGACCTAGAACTTAGCCTGCAAAGAGGTGATATGAAAGGTACCTATATTCATTTAACAGGCAGCATAGTTCCTCCTGTCATTCCTAATAAATGACTTCTCATTGTGGGCTACCTGTCTGCTGCTCATGATCAGGAAAGTAGGTATTTATAGCACTTATTGTGCTGTCCTAAACACACAAAAGCAGTTGTTAAAAATAAATTCTTTCAGCATTATGCTCTACAACATCGCTACACTACCTACAAAGCATGTGATTTTTACTAGCGGGGTTTGTATCTGTTTTAAGTAGGAAAGTATTACAAAAAAAAAAAAAATCTTAAAAAAGCCAGTCTGAGGAAAAAAGTCTTTTGAGTATTATCCTATTATGTCTAATACCAGAAAAAAATCAAAATTCTCCGGCAGAGTACAATGACCTGTTGTAACTCGTGTTTTCTCTCTTGCAAGTGAGATTTTGATTCTGTGCAAGGGTGAGGAGGGAGCTGTCGGCTCTGGCGAAGGCTTTGCGTGGGGAGGGAGAGCAGGAGGGAGGGGGCTGAGACTGGCAGGGGCTGTTTGCAGGGCCTGGGTGTTTGTAAAGCTTGGCAAACAAGGCACCAGTTCTGCAGGAAGGAACACTTACTGCTATGTATGGCACCTCATAAAGTGTGCCCAGCATCACTGGAGGATCGCTGTCCTTTGAAGTCTGGAATTTCTGGGTGGAAAAGGGGCTGCCCCCAGCTCCACCTTGGCTCCTGGGTGCTGGGGGTGGGACTGGGTGCTGGCACCCAGCTTGGGGAGCCCAGGCCTCATGGCATGGGGTGAGTTCTGGCAGAAAGGAATCAAAAAGCATTGCCTAGGGTGGTCTGGGTGTGGTGGGTTATTAGTCATTGCTAATCATGAATTGGTGTCCTACTGCTTAGTTATTTATACACAATTGATGTTTTTAATGCTGCAAAATTACTCCAAGTACACCAACACCTGTGTTTTGTTTGCAGTGAAATACTGCTTTGGGTTTCTGGGTGGCATCTACTCAAGCTTGTAGTCAATAAATACCTGACATACATGAAGGCAAACAAAACAATGTTCTCTGTTCTGTCTTCACAGAAATGAATTATGTGAATACTTATTGTTAACAAACTACAGAAAAATGATAGCAGTGTGAGCCATAGCGAAGCAAATGATACAGGCAGAACTGTATTCCCTTGCATTCACTAAAGGTCTCCATCATTGTTACAGAGCTTGACTAGAATATAAATTGATGAATGAGCCACTGTTCTCAACTCAGTCTTAAACCATTCCGTGCATCATGCCTTTCTGTTTCTGGATGTAAGGGTGCACACCCCAGCTGGGACAGGAGCCTCAGCTCTGCAGGGCACGTTGCCTGCAGCTGCCTGGGCGATTGCACAGCCCTGGCACTCCTGCCTTTGCACATACCTTCAGTTATTGTAGGAGGCCTAAAAATAAATACCTGCCATTGGCCAAAAGGCTGAAGAACTTTTCTGGGGTATCCAGAGCTCCCCTGGAGGTTGGAGAAGTCCCTTCCCACCCTGGGGTGCTCGGCAGCCAAAGCCCACTGCAGCCTTCCTGAACGCTGCTGGTGTGATGCCTGGATAGCTGGGGCTTTCATGCGAGTGACAGCAGGAACAGTCCTTGAGATGGACCATCCATCCCGTTCCGATGGCTCCTGAGAATATGCTAATTTGCCAGTTAGTATCTGTGAATACTAATGCACCCTAATCAGCCAGGCTTCTGCTTCTGTCATAACAGCCAAGTTTAGCAAAGGCGAAGATAAAACACTGCTCTATGAGCTGCATCTCAAGAGAACTGCTGCAGTAAATTCAGTTATATGTTCTTGTCCATGTTAAATGCAAATAACCTTCTCAGTGCTGCAGATCTTGATTATGAACTTCTCTTCAGCCAGAAAGAGTCATGACTGTATTTTACTGTCCTGAAATCTGGAATTTGCTACTTGCTTTTTCAAACCTCTTAGTGCTGTGTTTACATCAATAATATCTCCCTTACAGGGCTAAGCACTGGATGCCAAGGATAACAGATCTTGATTATCACTACCAGAGATTTTAACAGCCTGGGCTTATTATAGATGCTGCTCTGCAGTTGGAGATATTCTGGAAAAAAAATAATCTGTTGAGATCCAAATAATTTTCAAATGCACTACTGTGTTAAGTCCCCATTTGCTTCTGCTGGGACATGACATTTTGCTGCTGAAGTGAATAATGACAGTGCAAACATCAGGGCTTTACTTGGTGACAGAATGCCACACGTGAGCTGCAGTCACTGTGTCCCTTGTTCTGGTCCTTGCTAGTGGTGTGCCCAGGGAGGGGATTAATTAGCAAAATGATGGGCACAGGATAAAGAGTGGGATGGGAGAGAGATCCTCTGGGCTCCGTCTCTCAGTACAGTCTTGCTGGGCAATGCTAGTCAATCTCTGATTACTGACTTCCTGCCCTGGTTTTGTCTGAATTTGTTGTAGGCAGTGAAGTTATGTTTTTCTGGTATTCAGAATCACCCAGTTGTGCCTCTGGTGCACAGTGTCAGAAAGCTTCTTTTGGGATCTTGGGTCCCTCAGTGCAGTGCTGTGATGCATCTGCCACCATCCTCCATCTGCACCTTGTCTTTGAGCATCTCTGTAGGATGTGGGGCTGTTCTCCTAGGTGTGTTGTGCATGCTGCATTTCCCAAAGCCCTTCCCTAGTTACAGTTAATCTGCTAGAGAAAAAAAAAAAAAGGCAAAAAAAATAAATAAATTAAAAGGTGGCAATTAAGTACACAAGGAAAAGCAGAAACAATAAAATCCAGACTGTAAAGACGGGGTGATGCCTTATCACAGAGCTGCAGCCTGGAGTGGGAAATGGACTGAAATAAATATATGGAAGATAAAGGAGTTGCAGAATGAGGGTAAGAGGAGCTGTGCACAGCCTGGGCTCCTGCTGGAGCTCAGGAGACAAACGAGGGCGAGAGGTGTCAGCTCAGCAGCCACAAATGTGGCCAACCCCTCCAAACCTCTCAGCTCCTGCTTGCAGGCAGGCATAGAGAAGCGCAGAGACCAAGCACGCTGAGCACATTCATAAATCTGTCCTCTTAGCTGCAGGAAGCAATGCCTCTTCAGCCTCAGATGCCTCTGAGTGGCAGCATCGGCCCTGCTCTGCTTCTGCACCGCTCTCCTCGTTCTGCCCTGGCGGCCGGGCGGTGCTCGTGGGGGTGTCTGTGTGCATTTAGACCGGCGTGTGGCCGATGTGGCACATCAGGCAGCTGCAGGCTGAGTCCTGCACGCGGGGGTTCCTCCTGTCCTGGGCAGTGTCTGCATTCCCTGTGCCCCACGGAGCCACCCCTGGGGGGTCCCTGGGGTGGGGGCTGTGTGCTGTCCTGTGCCCTCAGCGAGCGTCAGGGCTAAATTAGGTCGTTCCTGGATCAAGGCCTTTTCTGATTGAGCAAAATACCTGGGGAGGGAAGTAATGACGATTCAGTAATGCTAATTCTTGAGCCAGTTTGATCTCTCATATATTTCTTCCGTAATTACTATTAACCTTTCTTACTGTGACTCATTGCATGTGTTAACAACAAAAACTAAGTCCCCTGTCGCAGCCTGTAGGCTGAAATTGGTCTCAGTGTTTTCCTGCTGGCAATCTGGCTTTGCTGGAGTGCATTTTCTGGGGCTCTCTGTGGGGTCAGGAGCTGCCTGAGCAGGCTGTGCCCAGCTGCAGCCTCCAGGGAAAGGGGCTTCAGAGGCAGGACTGGGCCAGGAAGGCACTCAGAAGCTGCCAGATTTGGAGTAAAACAGAATAAAACTGATAGCTTTTAAAATTTCATGGTTGTGTTAATGTAGTCAGTCAAATGTAATTAGATGTAGAGAGACTCAACAGATTAATATAAATACTTTGTAAGAGCCTGTCAATCTTCCAGGGAAATGAGGCACACCCCCCCCCCCCAACAAACGAACAAACCTTTACAGTCCTCAGCATCGCCTCTTTCAAGAGCAGAGATGAGGCTGTGGGAAATTGTCTGAAGGTCTCATGTGCCCTGGGCTTTAAATGCCAGTGGGTGGCAGATGCTGTGCCTGCTGTTGCCCTGCTTGGTGTTTAGCTTCACCCATGAAGGATTTCTCACGCTTCAAAGCAAGGAAAGCACCTGGTTTTCTTTTTAAACTGTAGCACGAACACATATCTGCACAGGGGACTTGTCTCAGGTGTCAGATTTCTCCAAAATCTCTCAGCATTCATGCTGTCCTGCCTTTCAGCAGACTCAGACTGACACTATCGCTGCAGCGGGTAGTTGGTTTTCAGCAACAGTGAAGGAACCCGATGTTTTGGTATCGCTAGTGCCTTGTGTGATGCTATTGGGTTTTCACAGTCAAATAGCTGTATTCAAAATAGTTGCTATAGAGGGAAGATGTGCCTTATCACAGACAGCAAAGCTTTGACAATGAAAGTATTTCAGAGAATATTTTAGGACAGGAAAAGAATCAGTCTAAATCCTATACTTTTCTCATCACATGCCTTGAGCAGTAAAAGGGAGGGAAGGGGATGAGAATTTTTGCTGTGCTCCTCCATCAGCAGCCGCTCTTCAGCAGAGAAACAAACCCAGACAAATTCTGTGGATCCCGGTAACACAAGCACTTGTAACATGGAAAGCCTCTAGTCCAGAAATGGACCAAAGAAAAAGCGCCCCTTTGGATGATTAAGAGAACTAACAGCACCAAAAAAAAGTTACTAACAGTTTCCCATGCTGCAGTTACTGCAGTGCCAGGCACCTAGAAGTGTTGAAGCAATTCCTGCATCACTGAATAGCTGCAGGCCCTTGCAGAGTACTTCTGCCTGCCAGCAGTGTAGGGGAGGGGGTTTGCACTGCAGTAACCACACCTGGGTATGACAGGAGAATGAACGTCTACTAACAGCCCAGCGTTTTAGGCATGGTTATAGTTGTTACTAGCTGAAAGCTGGTGTCTCTTTCTTTAATGACCTACCTCTTCTGCCTCTCCATATCTCTATATGTATATAAGTCTGGTTGTGCTGCCCTGGTCCCCTGCGTGGACGCTGCTGCGACCTGGGTGCAGGGACGAAGGGAAAGAGCAGCACAAGTGGGGCAGCACAGCAGCTGGGGTGGCTTTTGCCTCTTTGGTGCCTGTCTGGGGAAGTCAGTGTTTATGTATAACCTAAAAGAAAAGGCTTTCTGCTAGTGTGAGCTATTTGGTAATGAAACAGGGAAAGGCACCGCAGCCAATAAAAGTAAATTAATAACTAGAGACAACAAAAGACCACTCCACTGACTGGCATAAAACAATCCTTTGCTGAAGGAAGGAAAATGCAACAGTTTATGAGCAGATAGGTCAAGTCTGAGGGGAATGGGCCATAGTATTTGTAGGATATATGTAACCAGCATCCTTTTTCCCCAAACCTGGGTGGTTTATTACCTCAGTGGCACAGGCAGAGCTGTAAAGCAGTGTCCTGCTGAGATGAGGGATCAGGTGAAACAGTTTTGGAGCCCATCAGTCCATGCTTTGACCTTGTACTGGGGGAGCCTCTGCTTCTCCCATAAATCCCTCATCTGCACAAGCAGTGGAGCAGAGGGAGAGCAGGCAGGGAGCAGGGTGCTGGGAGGGTCTGGGAGACAGGAGCCCACTGGGAAGGGAGCTGCAGGTCCTGGGTGGGATGGGTTGGGATGAGCACCATCCTGTGCCCCCTGCTCGCTGCTGGTGGGGACTGGCTCCCACCTGGCCTTTTGGTTGTACTGCTCGTGCAGCACAAATTGGGATGCTTAATTATTTCAATAGAGGTTAATTATGTTAGTCACTGCAGCAAATCTCCAGTTCATGCCATGCTTTCCACTTCATTTAATTCATTACCCCCTGTGAAATTCAGTAGATTCCTGCATAGAATTGCTCATTTAGCTCACATATGTCCCTTTCTACAGCAATCCTCCACACCTACCCCTTCTCTTTTTCTTGATTTTTGCTCCTCTAAGTGTTAATGGCTGGAAGTGACAAAGCTGGGGGCACACAAATGCCTGAGCCAAGGCAGGAGGTAACAGCGTTGTCCCAGCCTGCTGCTGGACCCTGTGCCAGGGAGGGTGGGCTTGCAGCATGACACCGTGTAATGTAGCTGAGCAGTCAGTAATTCACAAAGCTATCTATTTTTCTTTTCGGTTCCTTGTGTAGACTCTGGACTCACAGGTCTACGACCTCTCCTGCTCTACGACCTGCAAAGTTGGTGGCCCTGCTGTCTGGGTCTTTGACCATGAGCCCCCTCTCTCCCCCTGCCCACCCTGCACAAAGCAGTCCATCACGTGAAAAATGAGCCCGTCGTGCACCCCTTGCAATGAGTCTTAAAGAGAAGTTCTCACAGCTTAATGTATCGCTGTAATAATAATAAATGGGAGTGCTAAGAGTTTTGGGTGTTAATTAGTTTTACTGTGCCTTCTATACTCGACAGAGATATATATTAATAGCAGGAAGATTAATGCAAAGGCATGCTTTAAAATTGAAATGAATTTCATGCTTTATAATGAAATTCAAACTCAAAATAATACAGAACAAAAATCTGAAAATAAACACAGATTTTTTAAATGGCCAAGATGAAATTGCAGTGCAACAGGCACACACTGCTTCTGATAAAACTGAGCCTCAAAAGCCTAAAAGTGAGCCTTGGGATTACTCTCGTCAGCCAGAATTCTCAGCTCTGACTCAGATAATGCCGGCTGCACATTTAATCCTCCAGCGGCAGCCTGAAGACCCACTGACATTGGGAAGGACATTCAACAAGCTGCATCAGAAAGGCATAAAGTGGCTGTGCAATGATTATTCCAGAATTATTGTTAAACTGGTGCATGCTATCATTTGTTCAAGTACATTTATCATTTTCTGTGCTGAGAATCAAATTTAACATCTGACCACTTTAAAAGTGCTCACAGCAAACCTATTTTGGATAAATGAAAAAGGAAAAGTGAAAAGGGCACTGGAAAAGGCATATTTGCCTTTACAAGAGTTGCCAAAGCCGGAGGAACTGAAGGTTACAGCCTGGCTCCTTTCTTCTTTTTTGCTTTTAATGTTATTTCATTTCTTCGTCATTGTACTCAATGGGGGTTCATCATTCCTAAGATTTTAACCACCCTGTGCCACTGCTTATAGAGTGTTGGTGGAAGTCCTGCAAAGCTCAGCCATCCACAGATTTTCTTGCAGGAATGGCTGTGTGGCATTCCCCAGGCAGGGCTGCCTGCAGACACCGGATAACTTAATTTCTCAGTGCAGCAGTCAGTCCTGCCAAGGGGTAAAGAGCAAGTTGGCTGGAGCAGTCGCTTTCTGCTGGGTCACCCATGCATGTCCTTGTGGTCAGCTCTCCAGCAGGATCTAAAAGAGCTTGTGAGTAAATGCCCTTTCTGGCTCTCCTTTTTGTATAGGAAAAGGAAATGAGCACAGGGCGGCTTGGGGAAGAGGGCACTGAACTGCAGCATCCTCCTTGGAGTCCAGAAAATGGACACGGTGACTTACACACACACATACAACTCACTCCCCCCAAAGGGAGGTCGGGGGGACCAGGACAGGGTTCTCTACCCCAGGAGCCCCAGCTCTGGGAGCACAGCAGCCCCATAGTAAATCACGTGGAGCTGTGTTTTACCTCTGTTCTCTGACCAGATTGCTAACAGTACAACACTGAAACTCAGCCCAACTGCCTAGTGCTACCTTCCGTCCGTCAGCATTGATCTAACTTATTTGTTTGTATTTTCAGCTGTTAACATGGATGGTTGTTTGCATAACCATGCAAAGCGAACCCTGTTCTTTCATGGAGCTGTGAGACTAAAACATAAATGCCTGTGCTGCCAGCACCACCAGGCACACATAACCAAAGGTTGCTCTGTCGTCAGCCTGGGCACTGCCTGCGGTGTGTGGGGAGCTCCTGGGACTCTGAAGGGCTTGAGGTGGGAGGCACAAGGCCTGTCCTGCAGCACTCTGCATTTTGGGGCTGGGGCAGCACACGGGGTGGGCAGAAAGCTGCCTGCACCGTGCTTTGTGCGTGGTTGTCCTCAGCTGCACATGTGAGCTGCAGGTGGGCATGGGGATGAAGCACCAGGATCCTGCTGGGGAGCCTTTGGAAGTGGCTCTTGTTCCTCGCTGAGTCCCCTGGCCTCTTCCTCTGATGCCATTAAATGGCTGGAAATTAGCGCAAATTAATTCTGTCATTGCTAATTATTGATGGGAGCGGTTTGTATGCAGCCGTGTAGCCCAAATGTCCAAATCATGTCTGCTGGAACATGCAAAGGGGCAGTTAGACATCTTCCACCTGTTCTGCTATTTTGCAGCTTGGTGGGATGTTTCCTATTTTTAACTGCAGCTGCAGTTAAAGGAATGAACTTGTGAAGTCAGACATAAGGTAACCAGCAGAGGAAGTAATTTTTTAGATGCAGATCCCTCTGTCTTTGATTTAGTACATGGTAAAGATTTTCTTCAGCATAATGATACTTCTTAGGGTGCATGACAGAAAACTGCAGTAATGGACAGGCACTTGTTCTCAGCTATCCATCTGATCATTAGCATTTCGTGATCATTAACCTTCACAGAATAAATTGCCTGCTTACAAAAAGATATTTCTTTGTTAGTCATTAGCAGATCTTGCTCTGGATAGGGATATGAAAATTGGTCTACAGAGTTTTGCAAAGATGAACGCAAAATATGGGTGATTCTGAAACTGGAGGATGAAAAGGAAATCTGCCATGGGTCAGGCCAGTGGAAATCAAGGAAACTGTTCTTGATTTGGGCTTGTATTAAGGCTTAGAGACTTAAAGACATTCATGGGTGTTCCCTTGGGCTAGGAAATGAACAATCTTGTCATCTACAGGTGGAAGGAGTGATGTACTCTATGAGCATCCCAATTAGGGATTTGCATCAGCTTCCATGAGGCTGGGAGGAAGTTATTGCTGTTTACAGGTAAGGGTCCAGCCTCTCTCCTTTCTTACCTGCTAGTGTTTTTCCTTTGGCCAGGATTTTACAGGTGCTGCTTGAATGTTTTTGGTCCATACACACAATGCTGCTACTTCTCTTGTCTCACTTCACATCCTCTGAGAGCAGGAACTCAGCCCGGGTGTGCGTCCAGATGTCACCCTTTGCCAGGAGCATGAAGGGGCACGTGAAACACTTCAGTTGTCACAAAATTAGATAGACATTTATTTGGGAATTCCTAGTACACAAAGCACTTTAATAATCATGCTCATCTAAAGGCTACGTCAATAGAAAGAGCACTGCCTGTTCCCTACTGAATGCCAGTTAGTGGGGAATGCAGTTATTAACATTTAGCAGGAGCTCCAGGTCACCTTGATATAATCGAGCTAACACACGTTTTAATGGCTGTTTAATTAGATTTACCATGGGGAAGATGCCATGTAAGAAGGGTGCATTTCTGTTTTCAGCGCTTGAGATGGTGACTGGATTAAATAAAGATGCAGATAGAATACTGCAAGTAGCAGACAAGACGAATTCATCTTCCCTCTTCGGAACAACTTTTCATTCTGGTTTGGATGGAGGTGCCTGTTGTTACCCCTTTGTCAGTGCAGGGCTCCCTGGGGCACTGGGCAGCTGCCCATACAGCCACGGGATGATGCTGTTCTCAGACTGCAGCAAAACCAAAGGCATTCCTCAGTGGGTGATTTACTTTTAGGTGGCCACTTCTTTTAGTACCTTGCTGCAAGGCGCTTAGTAAATCACTCACAGGGAGTGCACTCCTTGTGCTGTTAGCAGGATTGAAACAGGAGGAAGGGAATCTATCCGGTTTCCAGCGGCAATTTCCTAACATTATGGCAAACTGGGTCCTGTATTAGAGAACAAATATCTCATTTCCATCTTCCATCAATTCTGATACCTTCATGAGTCTGTGAGAG
Source organism: Netta rufina (assembly GCF_964035555.1). Taxonomy (NCBI): domain Eukaryota; kingdom Metazoa; phylum Chordata; class Aves; order Anseriformes; family Anatidae; genus Netta; species Netta rufina. The sequence continues at coordinate 5,956,594 of NC_140151.1, read as the reverse complement.
ACACCGAGGAGCATTCTGTAAAACTGCCAGTTGTTCCTTCCTAGAAAATAAAGCATGGAAACGTATTGCTATAAAAGATATGACACTTCTCTCAATGGATTTATTAAAAAGACCTCTAGAGTAAAGACTTATAAAATCTGATCAAGTCAGCAGTTCCAGCTGTGTAATTGATATCCATTATTTTCTATTGACTGCTGTGCAGGATTTCATTTTCTCTAGCATCAACAAATTCCTGTTCTGCCTACTACAGAACTACCAGGGGGTTCAGCAGAAAACAAGGCTGATCAGCAAATGCAGAGCATAAATCCCAGGAGAAAGCTAAGGCATTTTTCTCAATTGCTTCCCATAAATGCATACCTTTATACTAATCTACACTATTTCTCAAATTATTGCATTTGCATAGGGTACTTCTACAACTATGCTATGGCTTTGCTGGAAAACGGAGACTGGGTGACAGTGTCTTTACCCGGGTGACACAATTTCTTCTCATCTGCTTCATTTTATGCCAGTCTTGCCTCTTTTACCAAAGTAGAATATTGTAGTAATGGTTTCACTGCCACTAAATAGGGAACAGCTGTCCCACAAAATGCAATGTGTCTGTTTGTTGCAATGTGAAGCCTCTGGCAAACAAGCCCTGGGCCCCTGTGGGATAGAGCTGTCCCCATCTCTGTGTGCCACCACTTTCGCTTTCGGTCAAAGCCACTTGCTTGGTTCAGGGCTGCTGTGTAGCTCAGTCCATCTGTCCCAAGCGTTTGTCTGCCACTGGTGTTGCACTGATTTCTGGCAGATGTTGGAGCAGCAGAGAATAACTGAGGGACTGATAGCAACTACCCTAACACTGTCAAATATTTATAGTAACTAGCTGCATATTCTGGGTCTAAAAGCATAGTTTTCTTTGCTGCCTTACCAAACAGTTATTTGTTGCCGATAATCACTCATCTCATGGGAGAAAGTGAGATAAAAGAGTATTGAAAAGGAAGAAACAGCACTGTCTGTGTGGCCTGGAGCCATGGAAAAAGAGAGCCGGGTGCAGCTGTTGGCACGGCTGGAAGATGAGGCTTTCTGGGGCAAGCACCCGTGGGTCCTGGCTGCCAGGATGCCTGCTTCTCAGGGGAGGCCACTATGTCTGCACAAGGAGGTTTATTGCAGCTTAAATCTGAAGTCCATACTAAAAACCAGACAGTTATGACAGAGTTGTTTTTTTTTTTTTTTTTAATTGTAATTTTTAGACTTGTTTCTTATGTACTGATGTAGGCATTTGCTGCTCAGTGAATTAATGCTGGATGGCAGTGGCTGTGAGGCTCAGACCCTTTGGATCAGGGAGCACAGGGTTATCTCACTTTTCCAAAATCTCCTCAGCTGGAAGGGTGCTGGGGGTTTGTGCCTGCTGCCTGCCCCAGGCCGCCTGCGTGGCCCTCCCTGCCCAGCCTTCTGGCCAGCTGATGGAGCACTGTGCCCGCTTTCTGCCATCTCTCCTTCCCGAGGTGGCTTTAGGCAAGCTGGTCATTTGTCCCTCTTATTATTTAAAGCTGGTCTACGCTGTTGGCCTCCCGCCCCTTCCTCCTGCAAATCATTTGCTTTTCCAGGTGTTTTGGTATAAACTTACACCACATTATTTCATTTTTTGGTCCTTATCTCACTCTGAGAAGGAGAGGGATTACCTCATTCCCACTGCCTCAGAAATAAATCCTTATTATGGATTTGTACCTGGGGAGGAAGAAACTGATTTCCACTCCCAGCCAGTTTTGAACAGATATTTGAAGGTAATTGTTCAGTTCGGGTACATTTCACTTGCCTGAAAACCATAAAAAGTGCTTTTATTAGCTATGTGTTTGAGGTTTGGACTGTTTAGAAGATATTTATGGAGAAGATGTTATTTCAGAAAACCAGAACCTGGACATCAGATTTATGTTTTTATTTCAAGGTGGAGCAAAGGGGAAGGACCCAGCATCCACTAAATGGAGAATATGCAGAATTGCTTGACAGAAGTCCACAACACTGAGACTCTAAGGCACTTGGAGTCACGATCCTGTGCCTTTTTGTTTGTGTTTGTGCTTTATACTCTTCAGCTGCCAGCTTTGGAGGTAGCAAGGACCCTCACCTGCCCATTCAGTATCCAGCTGCTGGTGAAATTTTTATGAAAGGTTTTTAATTATGCATGATGAACGACATCTCAGTTACAGAGCTCATCTCATGGGTGTGGTAGAGTTGTTTAGAGCCCGATGCTTTGGGTAAATAGGTTCTCTTCACGCTGAGCCCTCTTCCCAACGCCTGAACTCATCAGTAGGAGACAGGAGACTCTCTTTTGTACAGGTTGTGACATGGACAAGTCCAAAGGCATCCAGCTGAGCAGGCGCTCCTCTTCCAAACCTGAGTAACCCTGAGCTATCCCAGGTTCCCTCAGAAGGTGTCATGGGGTGGGTGGAGGCATCTCCTGCCCTCCAGGCAGGATCTCATGCTCCCCCCTGCCCATCCCTCTGGGCTCGAAGCTGCCCATAAGCAGCACCATGCAGCGTGCTCTCAGACAGCCCTGGCTGCATCGAGACTAGTCCCTGGGGTGGAGGTACTGCAGACAGCTTCCACTGCGTGAACCTGAGAGAAACTGGGAAAATAAACACCAGATAAAAACGCCGAGTGTGAAAGTGGTGGAGGAGCCTGGACAGCACTGGAAGCCTGCAGCGGCTTTGAGGCAAGGCACTCGAGCTGCCTAAAAACCCTTTCTGTGTCAGTAGCCGCTGGGGACTGGGGAGCCTGGGATGAGAGGCGTAGCATGTGCTTGCATGGTAATTAACTGCTTTGTCTCACATGGATTGATTTCAGAAGTTCACATCTTGTTCAGTGAGTCTTGTTGAACATTTTCTGTTGCTGCCTGATACTACTTCTCGTATGGGCCTTGAGCAGGAAGGGTAATTAAATAATAGCTGCAGCTGTCAGTGAGCTGTGCGTTTCTGCTGCTCTCACACCGGGTTGGTCTTCAGGCAGGGTGTGTGTCCTGGGGCTGATCACCGCAGGCAAACATCGTGCATGACCAAAATAGGGCAAAGGAGATGGAGCAAAGAGGTTTAGTGGTGTTCCGTGCTGAGTTCTCGCTCTGCCCTCAGAGTGCCCAAACACTGATATGAATGTAAAGAAGCACTCCCATCCCTATGTCTTTGTCAGACTTTACAAAATGCCAGCACAAGAAGTGCGTTCTCCCATCTGATCTCATCATTGGCAGGCAGATAAAGGCAGGCTCTTCTCAGACTTAATTTTCAGCGCAGCACATATGGTCCATGGACATGTGCCTGCAGGGATGGAGAAGCCCAGACACCAGCTGAGCTTCAGCCCTGATCCAGGCTCTGGTGAGTCCATGGGCTAACAGCACACAAACAGGAAAGGTAGCAGAGAAAAGTAGTTTTCCACCTCCTGCATGCACAGCAGCACGGGGTGCAGCACCCTGGCCCCAGGCAGCTGGGAGCCATCGGCATGAGGATGTCCACGCATGCTGCAGCACTGGTACTGTGGATGTGTCCTTGGGCATGTAAAATCCTATGCAATTGCCTCTGGACCTAAATAGTTATGACTTCATGCTGCCCGAAACCTGTATAATTTTGTCACTTTTTAATAGCCCATGCATAAAAAAGCAAGCACAAGAAAACTGTGAAGATGTTTTAAAGGTAAAGTGAATCCCAATCATACTTTTCTTCCCATAAAGCAGTTTTAGATATAAAGAAGATAGATTAAATTACGTTTGACTGACAGATTTAAATTGGGATTCCTTCCCACAGCCTCCACATCCATGCTCTAAATAGGAGACTTGGGATTAGGGCCATTAAATTACTTAGTTTATTGGAAAAATAAAGTATCGGGAACAGATGATGATGAAAAGAGATAAAAACGCAAACTGAAAGAGTGTTAAAAAATGATTAAGCTAAGGTAGCAAATGAAATAGAATAGCACTAAAACTAGATAACACATAAGAAATTCTCTCAAAGTGGCAGTGTTGACGAGTCACTTAGGCTGTTAAAATACAGAGTTGTGCAGTCAAAGACAGATGAGCTTGATATTGTCAAAGCCTGAAATGGTTTTTTAGCCACTAGCAGAGCTGAAGGCCATGCCCTGAAGCAAGGTGCAATCAAAAACGGAGAGAAACAAACTGCTTTGGGATATTATAAGTGTCAAAAGTTGCATGTCTTTTATAATTATACAGTGCAAAGAAACACTTTGTATGGCCAGGCAGCTCCAGGAAAAGCAAAACCCCTTGGCTGGATGGTGATCCTTCAAAAGAGCATGCAGCAAAAACATCCACAGCCACTGGAAGCAGGGCTAGGACAGAGCTGGGGGAAATAAAACGTGGGCCAAGGATGGAGCTGAACCTTTGGCTGCCCTTGTTGCAGGTGGAAGGCAGTAACATTCTCCTTTCCTTCTTTCCAGGTCCACGCACCGGTCCCAGGGAACATGCTCCCAGCCACAGGAGTTTGCAAGATTGCTGTTATCAGCCCTAGCCCAGCCTCCCTGCTTAGCAATGCCAGCATGCTGCCACCAAATCCGAGCAGAGGTATGTTTCTGTCTGCTGACTCTGAACAACTTCTCTTCACCCTCTCTCAGTTTTTGCATCTGTATTGCCTACCTCACTCTTTCCCGTAATTACATACAAGGCCATGGAAAGAGATCAAATTCAGCCATCTCCTTTGAATCCTGGAAGCTGCCTCTTTATGGTACCCTTGAGTCTCTTTAAAGGAAACAAATTAAAATGCTGCAGCCCAGATGATTGCAGGTAAAGCCGTATACCAGAGGACCTTGCAGTTTCCAAATAGCCCTCTATGTGGCCAGTGAAACATTTCCAGGAGATTGATTTCACATCGGGTCTGGGGAAATTCCACAGCTCCAGAGATGATCCATCACCACCTGCCTGGAGAAGAATGATAAATTCTTTGTCTCGTTCTCGAGCATCCATCGTGATTGCAGGAGGAGCAGCACTGCAAACTGTTTCCCCTGCACATGAAAATAAGCCAGACTTAGGTCAAGGGAGCAGCTTTCAGACTTTCCTTTCCCTCCTGTCAAGATTCATTTGAATCAGGCTGCTCCCCCAGCAACTTGTTTCCCATTGTGCAGTTATAGCTGCGATCTTTGGCATAAATTGCTGCCTGCTTGCTTTTCAGCCTTTGCTTTAGATTAGTTACTGTAATGAGTTGTCAATTCTGTAGAATAGCAGCATGTGTCCACTTGAGTGATATTTGTATGTCCTGGCTGACACTTGCAGCTTGGCTTGATGAGCTTCACTGGCCTCAGGAGCAGAATCTCTTTGGGTAACCACAAAACTCGGCTCTGGCCTTGCCCTCCTCCCAGCAGCTGGCTGGCAGCCGCCCGCAGCCCTGGGGACAACTTGGGTAGATGGTGTAAGAAAACATATTCTCTTACATAAAATCACCGCTCTGGGTCCTGTTGCCATTGGCAGCCTAAGGGATATTTTGCGTAGATGCTAAAACACATTGTAAATTAGGAAAACAAAATAGAAACCAAACCAAAACACCATATTGTGCTAAGATCATTTCTCTTGATACCAAAAAAAGCTGCTCAGAATGAACCACTTCATTCATGTTTACCCTTGCTTGGTTTTTATTTGAAGAAACTCTTTTCCTTTCTGCTTTCTCACAAATAATATCTTTGTAGCCTGGCATTGTTGCCCGCAGAGGCCAGTCATCCCAGGCAGACCCCAGCAGGATGCAGCAGCCCGGCACCAGAAGATGCCCTGCGTGGGCCCTGGAGGGGAGGAAGCACCACACTGCCTCACTCCAAGCTGGGGGCAGGTGAGCCACGTGCCGAATCCATCTTTTCTAATTTTCCAAATTTTTCGCCCCAAGGCACAGAGGGATGTTTGGTGTTGTGTGCCTGCTGCTGAGAAGCAGGAGGTGTGGGTCAGAGCTGCTCCCAGGCTGACCACAGAGCCCTTACAAAATGCTGAGATCTCTTCAGAGGTTAACAAGAAGCACTTGCAGATATGTTTCTGCAAGGAGCTCCACAGATAAAGGGCACTGCCTGCTGATGGCTTCTTAATTGGGAGTGGTTGAGGCAAATTATAAAATTAAAAGAAATAGGGTGAGAATACAAATAAAAGCAGTCTCTGAGCTGGAACTGCTTTGCTGTGAATTGAATGCGTCTAAACCTAGTCATGGTTGAGTGGAGCTATTCCGCTCAGCATTGGATTAACTCATCAGTAGAGAGCCCAGAATCTGATTTAATTTGAAAGACTACAAAATTATATTTCTCTGCTGATTTTCCAGGTGGCAGGATTAGATGTGGAGCTTTTAGTTTTCCACTACTTCCTTTTAACTTAATTTGACAGAAATGGCTTTTGGTACAAGACAATATTTGATGGGTGCTGCATCAGGGATAATGAAAATGTCAGACAAATGGCAAGGCGTAATTGGGGAATTTTGCTTTCCTCTATCTGGAAATGCACTAGGTTTGATAAACCACGAAGAACGCATTTCCTGGAAATAAATGCACAGAAATGCACAAATCAAGGAAATGCTCCACTCCTGTGGGACGTCCGATAAGCCACCCAAACAGCAACTCCTCCTGGGGAGGAGGAAAAAAAAAAAAAAGGCAAAGAAGATTTGCAGGGACACCTGGCAGATTTGGCATGTACTGAATTCTGAGAACGGGCAGGGCTTTCTGCAGGCGGACGGGGGGAAGGAAGGGTGGGAGCTGCCCTTCCTCCCGGCTTTGCTGAGTAAGGAGCACCGTTTGGGGCAGCCTGAGCTGGAAATGGGTGCGCTGCAGGGGGGACTGGTGGCGGTGATGGGGCTGGGTGCGAAGGGGAGGACCGGGAGGCTCTTGCCCCTGGAAAGGGAGGAGCTGGGGCAGCAGCAGCTTTGGCTGAGCTCTGTAAAGCTGAGGAAGGGGAGAAGCGAGTGGTGGCCCTGGAGTAGGCTCCTGCTGTTTTGTGTTCCCAAAGGACTCAGGGTTTCTTTGGTCTCTTTGGTTAGTGGCTGGCTGGGTGAAAGCACTGCTCTGAGGGAGCTCCATGTGGGAGCTGTTTTGGCTGGGTGTATGTGTAGGCACTGGGGGCTCCCGGGGCTTTTTCTGTTCTCTAGGGCATAGGAGGATTTGTAACGTGGCCTCCAAGCTGCAGGAACCTGGGGAGATCCCTGCCATGGGGTGGACCCGTGCAGTGCCAGATGCTTTAAGAGCCAGGCTGCTTGACTGCTCGTTAGCCTCCTCCCCTTAGTATGCACTCCCCTGACTGCTAAAATGGTGAATTTCTTAAAAGACCCAGGTTAATTGATTGCTGTGCACAGTTCCTACAGCTCTCTTCTTGGTCTTACTGCCAGGTCCAAGCAGAATGGTTTGGTTGGGAAATGGTCTGTAAATTAGCAAGCAACTTGCTTCTGAGAGGAGGGTTTCTAATGATTCCCAAAACTGAGATTTTCTCCCCATAAATGCAACTAGGTCTCAGTGTCCCTGATTAGCTTCTTCTGATGAATTCCATCTGCCTGCTTGGGATCAACAAAGACCCCAAAAAAACTCTCTGCACCAGGCAAGCAGCCTACCATTTTCATGTTGTGCTTTGTTCATTAAAAGAAATAACAAAACAGGAAGCTCTTCCTTGTTCCAGTCAATTTCTTGGGCTTATTTACCATGAAATGTCACCTTCTCAAATGAAAGGGTGGAATTTATCACAATTAAGGGAGGCTTTGACATGTCCCTTTAAGTGAATCGAGGGTGCTTTTAATCCTGAATCCATGCAGGCTTTTGTTGATGCAACACAATTCCCCTGCAATTTACAATACTCATAAAACATGCACGTTCCTGGAGAGCTGTTGCATAATCTGCATTGCTTCCAGCAGCGCTGGCTGCGGAGCCAGCTAGTCCTTAGCCTGTGGGAGTTAAAGAGGCATGTTTACAACATGTAAATGTACACACTGACGTAGAGCTGGGTGCAGCTGGCTGCTGGGTATCAATGCAGCACAACCGCTTAGAGGGCACGCGATTACCCAGGGCCCCAAACCGAGCTCCACACAGCACTCAGCCAGCCACGGGACGAATGCTGAGCATGTTGGCCCCCCGGCAGGGAGCAGGGTGCAGATCAGCGTGCCTGGCTGCTGCTCTGTGCCTGCGCCTCCTCAGTGCTCCTGGAGCAACCAGGGGCTGGGAAAGGCTCGGGTGTCGCTTCAGTAACTGGGGCTCCAGTTGGATCGGGGGGCTCTGGGGACCAGCAGTGCCCTGCCCGTGGCTGAACCCTGACCGGGGCCGGGACCGGCACTGCCAGGCATTGGGAAATCGTTCCCCTGCCTGCTCTTGCCAAGGGTTGTGTTAGGTCAGGTGTTTGGCTTCCTGGCTTTTGTGCTGTTTTGGTAGATGCTTCTCAGAGCGGGAAAAGCAAAGCTAGCGTGGAAACAAACAGAAAGGTCCTTGCTCCTGGGTGAATATAAACTCCCTGCTAGCGTTAAAGGTAACAAATACGAGCTGAGATAGCAGCCATGCAAGCTGTTCCCTCTGCTTGAATCCAATTTTTGACATGTCTGCTGAGTGGCTGGGAGCAACTCCCTTGAATTACTAGTACTGTGCAGGTGCACAGGGACTGCAAAAAACAGGGCTTACTGTTCAGGTTCTTACTGAGCAAACTCACCTCTCTGCTTAATCCTTCTTGGTGCAAAAAAAAAAAAAAAAAAAAAAAAAAATCATAAATCAGATGAATATTTAATGCAGTAAGCTTTTTGTGTATTTGGCTTTCCTTTGCTGAATCACATTCTATGCTTAGATACAACCAACAGCAGGGACAACATTTGGGCTGTACCAAAATCTTTATAGTAGCTGCGTGTCTGTTTTCTGTCCAAGAGATGAGCTGCAGATTTGGTCAAAGCATCCTCAACCAAGACACCCCCCAGCAGCCTCCATTCCCTGGCAGTGCCACACAGACCTGGGGTGAGGCTGGCGGGGGGCAGTGGGATGTGCTCAGGGGAGCGGGGCTCCCAGGCTGCGCCTGCCTCACCATGTGTTTGCTTTTTTATTTGCACAGATATAATACTTACTGTAGGGAGAATTCGAGGGGTTGTCAGGAAGGTGTCTGTGTCTCCTGACACATGGACTCCTGAGCTGGGTGTTATTTGGCTGTGGTGTGAGGCACAGCCGAGATGAGTCCCTGAAGCTCAGGCACGTTCCTCGGCCCCGGGCTCGTGTGGTGCTGGGGGTGCCACAGGCAGCTCCGCGATCCAGGCTCCCCAGGCACTGGGGGCTGGCCAGGGACTCGTAACTAGCCCTGGGCTGGCCCTGCCCTTCCCCTCTGCAAGCTCCTCGTTAGTGGTGTCACAAGCCCCAGATCAGTACCCGAGGTGTGGCAGAAGTCCTTGTCAGTGCCTCTTGCCAGCTTCTTTGCGAGCCGGTTGGCGTGGAAGTGCGTTATTTCAGAGCGTGCTGTTAGCTGTGTGGGTTGCTCCCGCTGGCTCTGTGATGCTTTTCCTGCGGCGTGCCCGTGTCTCTTGAGCGATTTGAGTTACTTCAGCAAAAGGTTATTGCATGAAACACCACACAAAAATGTGTTGCACTTGCTGTTGCCATAGCACAGCTAGGAAACCCGGAACACTCTGCGGAAGTGGGTGAGTCACTGGGGTGAAGCATTTGTCCCAAATCCCCTTACCCTGGAAACCCTGTGGCATGCACGATCTTTACAAAGCCAGGAGTGCTTGCAGGGAGTTCCCAGGACCAGTAAGCGTGGCCTGGGTGACCCGTGTCCGCCTTGCTCAGCTCTCATCTGGCATAAAGTGATCTGGAAACCTTGAGGGCTACTCGGAGACCCTGTTTTTTGAATAATTTACAGTAACAGTTCATGGATAATGGTGGACTTGCTGCCGAGCCAGGCAGAGTCTGAGCCTTGCAAGGTGATGGGCTCAGCAGCAGCAGGTTTTAATGGACTGAAACTGCTTGGACTAATCTCTGAAGGCAAACTGTTACTCCAGCACTGAGTACAGATATCTCAGAGCTTTCTTCCTGAGGGCATTGCTGCATTTTTCAAACACAAACTGCGACTGCAGTGGTGCCTTTACTAGGCAGGCATGCTGGAGCAGAGGAATTTTCCTCACTTCTCAATCCTGCCTGCCTCTTTCTCCCTAGAAAAGAAGCTGGAGGCAGCCACAGGAGAGTGCTGAGTGGGAATACAGCTTTACCTCCAGGCTTTCCTTTATATAACCCATGTATTTCCCTTCACCCTGCTCAGTGGGTGAGTTGCATATGTACTTGGATTGCAGGCACTCATTAAGAACCTGTAGGTCCCCACTTGCTGAGTAAGCAGCACAGCTGGGCACGGCGTGCTGGGGCTGGTGCTGAGGTCTCGCCCTGGTGCTTGGCATCCTCTGCTCCAGGAGGGCTCGTGGGCTGCGTCTCTGTATGAGGCTGAGTCACACATTGCTGCGAGGGCTGTGGTCTGCATGAAGTGCAGCCTGGAAAACCCTTGTCACAGGACTGGGAAGAAAGATGTGTTTCTCTTCAAGCCTCACTCTCACTATGGTGGCACCAACCGAAACAGCACGGTCCCTGGTACCCGAGGTGGGCAGCAGCGAAGCGGTGCGCGTCCCCTGGCGCATCCTTGGCGCAGCTCCCACACTGGACACAGCGCATGATCTGCAGCAGCATCACGCTGCAGAGCCAAAATGTCGTTGTGACTGCTGAGGTTAAACTCCATCGGCTTGGAGGCTCCTTCGGGCACTGCTGAAGTGCTGCAGCTCCAGGTGCCAGGCTGAAGTCCCAGCAGCGCCAGAACTGTAGGCTCGAGTTACTCAGTTATGCTATAACATTCAGTTTTTAAGCTGTTTTTATTATAACTCGATCAGCCCTGCAGCCACAGGAGGGCGGCACCACTGCAAGCTGTAAAAATGCTTTTTTCAGCTTGCCCAAACTGCTGGTTTTGTTAGAAAACAAAACTGCTTAAAGGGAAGAAAGGGGGAGCCCTTAAATGCCTGTCCAGAGTACTCAGTATGCATATACTGGTTGCTTTACTCAGACCACACTTATAAAAAGTACTGCCCAAACCAGCTGATTACTTTTTTTGGCCACAGTCTTCAGCTTCTGCTGCAGCATTTGGGTTATGCCTGAAGTTACACAGTGCTGTCAGGAGTCATCGAGCCCAGTAGTATTGTCAGAAAGGCTTGGGAGAAGAGGGAATTAATTGGTTCTTAGACCTGAAAATGCTCAGCTCCCATTGTGCTAAACGACGTGGCCAGAGCTGCCCCTTTGTCTTGTGCCAGCAGGCAGTGCGGGGCAGAGCAGAGCCTTTGGGCACTGCCCGGCAGAGGGGCTGCTGCAGGGCTCAGCAGGTCACACTGAGGTGCTGGGGGGGCACAAGGCTGTAGAAGTGATCATGCTGTGACCCACCTGTGTCGGCACGTAGAGGATGCAATGCTGTGCTGCTGACCTGTTATTAGGAATTTGGTCTGTGGTTGGGTAAGGGACAGCAGCACATCAGGATCTAATGCTGGGTTTAGCACTGATCCCATTCCTGAAACGCAAACTGCAGACTCTGAGGAGAGGGTCGAGCTGTAGGTGTTTCCCCCCCAAACTTTCAGCAGTGCTGGGGACTGCTGGCAGAACAGAGGAGCCTTTTGGACAGCCCCAAAAGCTCATGCAGCCAGGAAGCGATGGTGTTCACGGACTGCTATCAGTGTGCAAATGGGTCGCATGCGTTAGCACCACAGCTTATAAACAGCAGAGCTCAGGAGGCTGATCTCTTGTTAAAATATTAAAACTTCCCTGCAAGAGCTCTAGAAACCAGAACTGTGAGCCCAGTGCAGAGGTTTATTGCGTTATTCCAAGGTGACTACGTTTTACTAGCAGAGCAGCCCCTAGCTGCAAACCGGGAGAGGTTTATATCATTTCCTCTCTCTAGCAGGCTGCATGGGCTGCATTAAAAGTACAACTTCCAGGAATGGGATTTTGCCTGTGTAAGGGTTAGTCCAGGCTAGGACAGATTTGGTGGTGTTTTAAACAGCTAAAGATATTTTGGTTTGCTTAGTCAAAGCTCAGTCAGCAGTGGGGCAAGGGTGTTATCCTCAAAGAAGGCTTGTTTGGTGGCTTAGACGAGACTTTCCAGATAAAGATCCCTGGGATGGCTTAGTCATGGGGCTGTGGTCAGGAGGGGAACCAGCCCACACCGGGCCAGTGGTGGCACAGCCAGCAAGGACACGGCGCTGCTGCGGCTGGGGACGGGCTCAGATCTCCTCTGGGCTGCTGAGCGACTCCTCAAGGCGAAACAAAGAGGGGGTGCAACGCTAAAAGGGAGGCGGCATTTGGGAGTGGTTAAGTTGCAATGCTTGTTGACTTAGACAAATCCTGAAAACACAAGTACAAACTTGGAATTCCCTCAGAAATGAACCGGGTGTTATTTTGCTAGCTTTCCTCTGGCGTTGATGTCCGTGGTCTCTTATCTGTAGTTAGTGGGAAGAGATCATGTTGCAAATGTAATTCCCGAAGGATGATGGTTAAGTAATCAGTTTAAAGGCCTGTTTGAACTGTTTCTGAAGGACTCCAATCTGCAGATTGCACAATAGTTGCTGAGAATAGTGACGCAATAGATTAACATTTTGATACTTCTGCATGCTATTTTAGGACAAGTGGTCCTCTCAGTTCTCTAATTGTTTTAAATTTGTAGTAACCAAAACCTATTATGCGTAGCTCAAAGCAGAAGAGAGGTTAAAAACAGCCTGCAGAGAAGGTATTCAACATAATTCAACGCTGGGAAGCTATTAAAATACATTTGAACACTTTTTCAAGTTCAAGTACTTTAGGATAGTAAAGCTGCTTTCCCTATTCAGAATGAAAGATTCTCAAAAGTAGCAGCAGAGCTGCATGACGGTCTGTGACAGCAGACCCCAGATTACCCCTGGGTTTTGTGACAAACCCGGGTGTTCTGTGAGGTCTCTCTGGGTCACCCTACGGTGAGGCTGGTGCGTGGCCCCTGCACGGTGCCTTGAGGCACAGAGGAACGCAGTCCCTCCAGGAGAGGAGGAGTTGGTTCCTGGCCCCCGTGCCTTGCAGGGGGTCAGCAGAGAGGTGGCAGAAGCAAAGCTTTGGGGCCCCCACCGCCCGCTGCCATGCGCTGCCACACGGAGCCACTCCACACTGCCAGAGGATTAATGGGCTCTTCATTTAGCTCAATTACTGGGCATTCACCTGAGAAGCCGTAAAGAATAGAACACTAACTCTTACAATCAAATATTAAATTACACCTAATTTATTTACTTACGGCAGACCGCAAGCACTGCAATTGAGTGTGCAGAGGTTTGTAACACGCACGTCTGGGGGATGATGGGTTCCTGCACAGTGGGGCAGGGGGGTGCTGACCGTGCGGCTGATCAGTGCCCAGCAGCTAACGAAACCTGCTGTGATTCTGCATGAGCTCTGGTGATACATGTCCCAGGGCAGCGAGGTGTGTGCCTGCACTGGGCAAGGGAGGCTTTGTGGCCCCCCTGGAGCAGGAGAACCCCTCTGCTCTCAGAACCAGAGCGCAGCCTGTGTATTCCTGCATCAGCAGTGCAGCTGCCGTGCGCCTGGTAGGCAGCGTGTTTTGGAGTTTCACTCTGTTGCATGCTTGCTCTTCTTTATCATATACTTGATTTTTCCAGGGCATGTGTTCTGGATAAACATAGGATTAATATGAATTTCTGTGAGAAAAATGTATGGTAAATATATCAAATATTTTAATAAGTTTAGCATTATCTGTTAGGAAAAAAAATACACATCAGTCCATGCAGGTAGATGCAAACAGGCTGTTAAAATGCCCTTATCTGAGTATTAATTGCTTAGATGCATCTGGTATCGTGCTGGGCACCTTTCCTCCTAGGGAACAAACTCGGGGTAACGCTGCGTTTGTGCAGTGGGAGCGGCCGGGGATGGTGGCGGTGGGCAGGAACCAGCAGCAAAGCAGGGAGGGGGCAGCGCAGGGTGTGGAGGCAGGGGGGGGGAATGTCCTAGAAGAAGTAGGGAGGGTTTATCTGCAATGCAGGTGGTGTGCATGCAGTTTCCCTGAACTCGAGAGAGGCTGTGTGGGTTTGCAGAGCTCTGGACATGGCTCTGCCGCTTCCTGCTGCAGTTAGGAGGGATCTGAGGAGGCTGGGACAGCGCTGTGCTGTCTGCAGTGGGGTTTGCTTTGGACAGTGTACATGGGTTAAGCAATCCTTCCTGCTGGGCCACACGACTGCAGGATGCACGCTGAAATTCAGCATTATGCAGGTCCTGATGTTGAGGCTTTGTCCCCTTTGCGGAGGCCTCGTGATCTGTGCACGGCAGCACAGGGAAGAGGCAGCGTCCGTGGGCTGGTCTGGGGGAGCTGCTCCCCATATCCCTGGGCTCAGGGCTGCTTTGCCCTGGTCACACCTCATAGCAAGCACAGCTTCCCCAGGTGTATATTAGCAATGGGCTTTTGGGTTCTGCTGCAAGCAGATGCGAGACCTTGATTTCATCAGGTTACTTTATCCAACGTTTTGTATTTCTTTTATTTTTTTAAAAGTGTGCATGAAAGACACTGAAATTCTACAGCAAACAGAAAGTTGTCTTGATATTTTTGTCTCTAAGGAGTGCCTGCGGTTGTTGGGGGGAGTTGGCTGGGGGTAATGTAGGTCTTTTTTTTTTTTTTTTTTTTTTCTCTGATCTGCAGATAATTAGTTTCACAAGGTAGATAATGCCGTATTTGCTTTTGCTTTAAAAAGCTATTTTATTTCTTGGCCAGTTAGCTAGGGAAAACCTGGTTCTTGGCTTTGATAAATCTCTCCAAAGTCATAATGCGTTTTTGCATACTTTTTATTGCAGCTAGAATGCACAATATTTAGGGAAGAGGTTTATTGTTAGAACTGGGATAAAAACAGTGTATGTTTGGCAGCATTTTCAGCAGAATATATTCAAGGTTTTTACCTCTGTACAAAAATCCTTCAACTCGCTTGGCCTTTTTCCATGGACTTCACTCGGGTCAAGATTTTGACATGTCTTTGAATGCTGGGTTTGTACTTGAACTCTTGCAGCCCTCCGCAGTCATTCTGCAAATGGGCTCAAAAATGACACTCAGGCGAGGGTGGGTTGATGTAAATCGGAGCCTCCCAAAAATTCTGGCAGAGGGGCTGATTGCTCACTAGCACATTTGTGAAATGACAAATTGCGTCTTTCTTGTACTTTACAGTTCAGAGAGAGAGAGAACTGCATCTAGATTTGAACCTTTTTTTTAACCATTCAGACTGGCAGGTGAATTTTGCATAGAATCTCAGTTGGAGAATATGTCCAAGCATAATATGACTTTTTTTTTTTTTCCGTTGGATTATACGAGTCAGTTCAAGTTCATATATTCTGTATGTAGTCCCTTGTATGTGTGGCAATGTCAAAGCAGCAGCATTGCATCCCTCTGCCCTGTGTGGTTTTGGCATGGGAGCTCTGCGAGCTGGTCATGTCAATGTGACTCAGCGCAGCACCAGTCTGTATTTGGTGACTCGGAGCTGGGCGGAAGCGGGACTTTCCATGAGTGTGGTGAAAGCCCAAAGGATTACTTGGTTAAGGAGTCCGGACTTGCAGCAGATGCAGGATGTGCCCTGCAGGCTGTGCCATGGGTGCCAACCGGGCATACAGCTCAATGGACATGAGGTGGTTTTCAAGACTGTGTCAGGAAAATTCCCCTATATTAAGACTCTGGTCCTAGTTTAACTTTTACATTTTAGCAAAGATATATGGCAACCATGTAATTTCCTGTTGGCTACAGTTATTTGGAGGCTTTTCTTATAAACAGCCTTGTACATCACTCCAAAAGGGCCCTGTTGCATCACTTTGCTGCTTGTGAGGCGTTTGTGCTTTGAAATCCCCAGCCAGCCCTTTTCTGTGAAAGGCATACTAACCTACCCATAAACTTCACCACATTACGGCTCTTCACTCACACTTAGAATGCTTTATAGCAGAGGTTTTTCTTGTGCAGCCATAGATGAAATGTGCTTCGTCTGTGCCTTTTTTCTGAGCACGTGTCCACCCCGGTGCTGTCAGCCCTGGCACTGAGCTGGCTTTGCTGGGTTGGGCTGCAGAGGAGGCAAGGGCGTTGGCATCACCCGTCCGGAGATGCTTTGTGCTTGCTTTGTGCTTAGCTTCTCTCCCATGGGTGCCGATTCCCCTGGGTGCACCCAGGCTGCTGAATCACCTGCTTGCAAAGGAGAGTGTGTACTTGTGAGTGACACAGACATGAAGTTTAGCTGAACAGTCAATTTTTAACTTGCCCTGTTGCTCAATGGTCCGGAAGGGAAACTTGCCCGGGAGGTGTTGCTGTTGTCTGGAGCACCCTGTCCCTCCGCACAGACCATGTGAGGTCTGGCCCAGCTCGGTTTGGACTCTGCTCATGCAGTGTGTTTGGTTTCACCGGGTACCAGCAATTTCACAGAACCCGGTGTTTGGACACTGGGCAACGTCTCCTCTTCCTTCTGAACACAGTGAACAGGTTGAGGTGGATTTTGACTCGTTCCAACCCTGTCTCCCCATCACCAGGACAGTTGCAAGAGCAGTCCTGGAGGGCACTGGGGAGGTGGGGACTGGTGTCTAATGGGGTCATGGATTAGGCACTGCCTGCTGCAGCTGAGCTCCCCTTCGCTCTGGGCTGGTTTCCAGCACCCTACAAGCTGCTCGCTGCCTGTCCCCAGCCTGACCACCCAGAGATGTTGCTAGAAGGCTTCTGCTCGTTTTCCTCCCTGCTTTTTGTGGCTTCTCCCCTAGTGCTGATGTCTGGAGCTGGACTGGGTGGCTCGAGCTGAGGGTGGGTGCCCAGCTGCCCCTTGCCCCTGCTCCTGCCTGTGGTGCAGCACTAGAAAAGCCCGATAAAATTAGATATTCGGACGCATGTTCCTCAGGATGCTGGGGCAGAGGGACACCCAGTACAGCCAGTTTGACTCAGAGAGAAGAATTAATGGAAACGCCCGGCTCCTGGAGGGAGGAAATACCTTGAACAGGCCTTTTCCTCTTTTTGTTACGTGGGGCAGGCTGACAATGGGCTCTGTGTCTGGCAGGAGCATTTCTGAGCTGTCTCATGAATGCAGCGCACACGCTCGGACAGACACAGAGTCTGCGGCACCGAGCGCTCAGGAAGGGCCCGGCACAATGAGGCCGACCCACCCTCATGCACCTACCCTGCGGGGATCGTGCCGGGCTCGCAGAGCAAAGCAAGCCTCTGCTTGGGCACAGGCTTCCACTGCCATCAGCACGGCCTCGAGAGCACCCGGGCTGCTGAGAGCACAGGGCTGGGGCGCTTTGTGCAGCTCTGGCCAAGAGAGGTGGGGAAAGCAGCAGTGAACGTGGGTGGCCAGCATGCAGCACTGGGCTGTTTGTACTCACTGACAAATGTTTCATAACAATGAATTGCAATTTATACCCAGCTCACTGCACGATGCACTGCTGTTCACAAAGTACAAGCCTGCCAAAGCAGAATGCAGGGTGAGGCCAAGGAAAACTGCCTTTTTCAACTGTAAAATCAAATAAACATGTAGCTCTTTGGTAAGTGACCTTCGCTTATCAGAAAAGCTTTATAAGGTGAACTTTATTTATTACTTGTGTTGATAATTTAAATGTAAGGAGGCAAGAGGAACTATAAACCCCATAAGTCACAGGGCCTTATCAATCGCATTATGCAAATGTTTGGAGCAGGAATGTCTGGGCAATAGTAGCATGTGCCAGCAGCAAATGCTTTAATTTACATTGTTTTGTCTGATGCAGTCATGACTTCCTTCAGATTCTCCTTCACAAGAAAAGAGAATTTCAGCTGATGATGCATCACGGTGCCCCTGGCACAGTGCTGCTGGGCCAGGTGTGGGTGTCAGGCATGGGGGAGGCTGGTGCAGGAGCCCCTTGGGTGCCAGGCGCAGGGGCTGCCTCTGCCCAGGGGATGTGAGCGGGGCTGTCACCAGCTCTGCAAATTTCTCTGGACAGGTTCTAGATGTGTGGTTGAGTTGTTCAGCATGTGGTGACAAATGTGGGGGCCATGGGTCCTGGTGGTGGACAGTAACATCAGGAAGTCCAGACAAAGCTTCAACGCACCCCGCTGCCCCGCAGAGGTTGCTTTGCATTTCCCGCAGTGCCGGCACCCTGCTGTGTGAGGGGTTTGTCCTGCTGCTGGTCCCCTCTACCCAAACGCCTGGGATGTTGAAGCAGTTCAGTCCTGCCCTCTGCACTCGCAGCTCTTTCAGTGTGGGGGTGCATGGTTTGGGTACTGGGGCTGAGTGATGGGTGAGACCCCGATAGCCCTGCCGCTGCGCCTGGCCCAGCAGCTGCGTTACGGAAAGTTTGTGTCCAGGATTGGGACAGGAGGCAAGCATGGGCTGAGCAGAGAAATAGAAAGCAGTGGCATGGTAGAAAGATGATTTGGTACCCACTGCGGGTTTTTTAGTCTCCTCTTGCAGCACGGTTGTTTGTCCCCTCCATCGCAGTGCACGCCATAACCCAAAGGCAGCCGGACGCTGGTGGCTGTGTCACCCCACAGGGTTGCTGTTTGGAGTGCTCACTGGATGAGGAATGGCTTTGATGGGAAAACCTCCTGGGGTGGGAGGAAAGAAAGTGCATCACAAAGCCTGGGGGTGGCTGGAGTGAGGTCAGCGGGCCCGGTTTGGCCTTTTTTGGAAACAGCCAATGTGAAATGCCCGTCAAAAAGGTCTGGATCCACCACGAAGCAGGACGGGTCCCAGCGCTCTCCGCTCTTCCTGGGGACGGGCATGGTTGCATGTTTCCTCCACTGCCCCACGGTTCTTGGTGGACACGGTTGCTTGGGACAGTGCTGCTGGGGCCCTGCTGCAGCCCTCCCAGCCCCAGACCTCCAGCGCACACCCCAGGCTGCAGCTGTTCCTGTGCGGGGCCAGGGCCATGGGGGGCTGGGGGTGCTTCACTTCCAGACGTGGAGCTCCTGGGGACCTGCTGGATCTGCTGCATCATACTGTGAATGATTACAGTTATCCACTCGCTTAAGTAATTTAAAGGATTATTTCTAGTCTCCCTGATTTATAGGTAATTCGGAGTTTTAAGTGTAGGCAAAAAACAAAACTGAAGCTGGCCTATCAGTCTTCCAAACTCTTAACTTTGTTGTTTTGAACAGAGTCATGGGAACATTTTTTTCCAAAGTAGGAGGTTATTACAGGACACTTATTAATAACTAGTCTTGGCTATTTTTAAGTATTTTCAACATACTCTATCATGATAGTACAGCAGAAAGGCTAAGTTTAATTCTGCTGCCCCGGTGCTCATAACTCACTTCTGTTTGTTTTGGCTCATTGGGACCCAAGTCCTAACACTGCTTTGCAGGAATAGCGAGAGCCTGAGGACTGTACCACTTGCTGTTGTTTGGAGCTGCTCATTTTCTAAGAAAAATGAGCATAAGGCATTCTCCTCATAGAGGAGAAACTAACAGCTGAGTTTGATTTACAATTAAATTTCATCAGGTTTTTCTGGGAATGCCAGAGTCAGCATAGCACAGCTGTGGGTAAAACTCTGGTACTGCTGAACTGGATGGCAGAACTTCAGGGAAAACAAACGTTGCAGGCTAAGAACAGAGCCTGCACATTGGCATTCTTGGTAATTAAGAAGTATAAGCAGTCTGCTCTTAAAACGGGATCTGTGTGAAATGACCAAAAGAGGATAAACCCACTCCTCCAGGAGAATTGAGCATTTCAGACAAGAGAAATTATATTTACGGTATAATTTATTAAATTTCAGATTGCCATATGCAATAAATTATAGTCAATATAATGATAGCATTGTTATAAAATATTACCATGAAATACTTGTCTAATATCTAATGTAATTTATACAAATAAGAACGGTAATTATGATATTTAGAAATTCAGTGTTAATGGGAAGTGAGCAAAATATTAAGGAACTTCACAGTAAATTCAGGGAAATATGTCATTATTATTGCTTTTGTGCAACAATTTATAATGCACGCATACTGCATGAGAAAGACAAGGTACAGTCGCGTAGTGTCTCTAGAGCCAATGCATTCCCTGAAGGCTGAACTTATTGCACCCATACGGTGCACTTCAAAGCATTTTAACAAATGCAGAATGATAAATGATCAGTAGCTGATCAACCTCTAGACTCTCCATTCTAGCAGACAACAGCGAGGCTTAGAAAGGTTTCAAACTTTAGGTAACAAGTTCAGGAAGGCAAAGCAAACACACGAAGTCAGTAGATGCTCAGTCCGTGAGCAGCACCCGCCGTGCGGTGCTGCGGGCTGGCTGGGGCGCGCTGTCCCCCTCTGGGCACCGGCCCCAGGCTGCGGCGCTGCCGCGGGCAGTCCCGGTCCCATCGGCCGTCTCCCAGCACCGTGCATCCTGCCGGGAGCTCGCAGGGCAGCACAGCGTGCCGCCTGCGGCAGGAGGTGGTGAGCAGTCTCATGCCGAAACGTTCTCCTCCATTGCCGTTCCCTTCGCCAGCTCAGTGGACTTTGATGGAGTATTTCCGAAATTTCAGGAACTGGAGGAGCTTGTCTTTTCGCCTCTGCTTTAGAGCCATTAGTGCTCTCGTTTTCTCCTCCACGTCCTGGTCAGTGGCGAGGATGATCTTGGCTCTCTCCTCTGCCTTCTTGTCTCCGGAGTGTTTGAAGAGTTTCTGGAGCGACTCTTCGTCGATGCTCTCAAAGATATTGGCCACGGCTTTCTTGCGCAGGGCTGTGTCGAAGCGGTAGCCGTGGACCGAGGGGCTCACTCTCAGGGAGGTGGACATGGCTGAGGTTGTGTTGCTTCTCCTTGCTTTCATCTACGTCGGATGCTCGGGGGTTTGCCTTCTGGGGCTGATCAGAGGGATCTGTGTGGTAGCTGTGCTGAAGGCTGCTATTTAAAGGCAGGCTGAGAAAAAGCCGGAGAGCTCAAGTTACAGTGATGAGGTCACGCTGATGTCAACACTGAATAGTCATAGGCAAGTTAACATTTAAGTTGCCAACTTTCCTCTATTGTGCAGCCGAGTGTAAAAAAATTGCTGTGATTCTGCTGTGAGTTTTTCTTTGACCTGGTGCAGAAGGGGATTCGCACAACTCCCAGCACTGCTGTGTGTCTTTGAGCTTGTACAGTTCAAGCTGCACTCGTGGCCTTTCATTGTGCTCAGAAAAGCTCTGCACTTAGAAAACCTTGTCTGCTGCAACAGGCTCTTGCACCTAATAAAAAGTTAATATTGGGAACTATTGCAATACTAGCAAGTGGTTAGCTGTGAGCCTGTGCCTGCAGATGTCTACTTGTCTGTATCCCAGCCAGACAGAAGGACAAGGCAGCAAAACCCGCTCAGGTCTACATATAGGATGCTTTCTGCTGCTTTCTAGATAGAACAGGTCACATTTAGTGCTCACAAAGCTGTATTTTCAAAGCAGTAAGCCATTCAGCAAAGGCAGCTAATCCATAAATTCTTCTGCAGTGACTTTCCTGGGATGTTACAACCTGGAGCTGCCCAGTTTGCATGTAGCGGGGCAGCAGGTGGCATCTCTCTGCCCCACGGTGCACATTGTGCTGCAGCACCAGCAGCAAGAGGATTGTTGTTGTGCTCCTGCCTCCAGCTCATCACTGAAAATTAAAGAATTCAATTCCTCTGCTCCAAAGGAGTTTGTGTTCTCCACCTCTGCATTCCCAAGTCCCAGAGATGCCAAGCCCCCTCTCAATAGGATGAGACTGGGCACGGTGGGCTGCAAAGGGCCAGCTCCGATGGCTGGAGTGTACTGCCTGGGTTAGAAATCTAACCTTGTGGAGAGCTGCACCCCACTAAATCTGGCCAGGAATGACAGTGGGTTCAAGGGTTGCTCAAGGCCAAGGATCCAGAGATAAGTGTATTTTTGTTAATGGCTTAAAAGTGGCCGGATGCTGCAGAGGCACTGTTTAGAAAACCAGTTGTTTGTATACCAGCTGTGCTGATGATTCTCCATTACTCATTCCCACTCAAGGAGGCCACAAACAAGCTTTGTCCCCATGACTGCCCACTACTTAGGGGGGTTCCCTTGTTTATGGGAGAGCCGTGGAGGTGATAGGTGATTGCAGCAAGGAGCAGAGCCGCAGTGACGTCGCCTGGTTGCTTGTCACTCCATCCTCCCTCCTCTAACACTTCTGTTCCTTCGGACAGAAGGCAGGGATGTGTCCCTGCACAGCCCAGCAGGAACCCTCCCCTGGCTCTACTGAGGAAAAGCCCACAAAGTCCATGTGCTAGGCATTTGTACAGGCATAGAATAATAACACTAATAAAGTAATTGTGAACTGTATTGCTTACTAGACAATACATCAGGCCAGGCTGCTGCTCAGGCAGCAAAACAATCGGTAGTCACCAGCTCCGTGCACTTAGATAACAACTGAACCTCTGCACTTCCTGCTGGCGGGGCTCGCCGTGCTTTTTATCTGTAGGAGAGGGAGTGGATTGCATTTAACTGCTTGACCACTTTCCTATCTGTGACTTAGGGAATGGTAAATAGAGCCGGGCACACCCTGGCGTAGCCCTGCACGCTCCATTCAGCTGCATCCTGCTGGGGGACGGGGTTTTCCTGCGGCGGCTCCGCCAGGCGCTGCTCGGTGCCATTGTTACCTGCGTGAGCTCTCACTGCACGTGCCTGGGATTTTTTTCCAGCAGTTCTGCATCACCGCCATTGTATGGCTTGCTTTTTACAATTTTCCTAGGTTTCTTTTGTATCTGCTAGCTATTACATGATTCCGTGTATAAACTGAAACCTTTACAAAACCTCTTAATTCTCCTCCTGCCAGAAAAAACTTAAAAGCCTCTTACTTTACTGTAACTTCGCTGAATTTGAGAGCATTACACATCAGCTGATGCTTGCTCAACATTTGCAGGGTAAATCTGCCCTTAAAATAGGATCTTTTTGATGTGGCTGGCTTCTGGGCCTCTGCCTATGGAAGAGCTCCATCTTTTATCGATGGCTTGCTAAAAAGAAATAGGGGGGAGCAGTAGAAAGAAGGAAGGTGTATGTTGATTTCCTCTCCTGCTCAGACGCAAAGTGCTGCCTGAAGTACTGTGTGAAGGGAAAACCTGCCTGTAAAAGTGTCCATCTGAAATGCTAAACATTATTTGCTTCACTGAACAGAGACGCACACTTGCAACGTACTTAGGGCCAAAAAACAGCACCAGGAGATCAGCGGTGATCTTGTAGATGTAGGAAACAAACCTTCCCTCTGCAAAGCACAATTTCCCGTAGTTGAAAAGAGGAGCTGAGGCATGTTAACATATGCCTACTTTTTACTGTTTTTACCGCACATGGAATCGTTCTGCAGGTATTTGCAGAAATATGGCTGATAGCATAAATTAGCAATATTTGTGGCAGATACAAGCTCAGAAAAGTATCTGCCATGGAAACCGAGAATAAAACTGATGCTTTAAGAGTAAGACATCAAAAAGCTGCCAAGATGAAGAATGTGGTGTTTTTTGTGAGCTCATCTTGCATTGAGCAGTAACAAATGCCTTTGCCCCTTCAAGCTTCTCTTCCCACTTTGCATAAATTTAGTTGTGTTCAGCTCTGACTGAGAGATGAAGCATACCTCGTCTGTTTTTTCCACTATTTTTTATATCATTCTTTTAATACTGCCTTCCCAGCACTGCCTAGGAGGAATTATTCATGTGTTGGGCTGGAGAGAAACTTCAGACAAGATGCGATTTCTATCACAGCTCTCCTGCTATTATTGTATAATTGCTTCATGAATGTAAACGCTCTGTTTCACACGTTAATGGGAGGATTAATCCCAACCCGCTATTCTGTCTCTGCAGAACAGCTTAGCCACATCCCTGCTTTTTGGGAGATGACGTATGTGGAGGGTTCCTGCCATGGGGCTCTTCTGTGGGAGGAGGAGCAACCTTGTCTGAGCTTGGGGGTCCTCCCGCGGCAGTTTTGAAGCTGAGGCACCTGTTTTCTGTAGGTTAAACCAACCTTCTGGCTCTAGCAATCAGAGCAAGCAATCACTGGGGGAAAAGACTTGGAGTGGGTGACTTGGTGGCCACATCTCCCGGCCAGGATGGGAAACATCTGCCTGGGGGGCATCCACAGCAAGGGGCTGCTGCAGGAGTCCTGTGGGTGACCTCATGCTGGGCAGCCCCAACCTCTGCTCCCTGCTCTGCCAACCAAGAGCCCCGCGCTGGGCCCTGGGTCCCTCAGGCCCTGGTGTGGCCAGGGAGGTGGCAGCTGGGAGCCACGGGTGCCTTCACCCCTGCAAGCTCTTGCAGAGAGCTTGGTCTGCATTGGTGTAGCAGTCCAAAATCAGTCCAAACAAGGCAATCTGGGATGCATTTTGTGAAGGCATGTTTTGCATAGCTTTCCTTTCGCTCGCCTGCCTAAGCCCGCACTGCTTGTACTATCGCCTCGGTATTGAAAGATGCGGCAGCCCCAACGAGCACTGGAGCTGCAGAGGCTTCACCAAGCAAAATATTGATGTTGTTCCCTAGAAGAGATTTTTCAAAGTGGGCTTCCAAGATCCCTGTTTGGCTGCCTGTTCTTTAGGATGCTGTTGTCCAGACTCCTGCAAGAGAGGCAGGAACTTCTGAAGATGGGCCGGGTGCTTTTCATTGCGCTGGGGCTCGGGGGAAAGCAGCAAATACCAGAGAGGGCAGGATAACACCTCTGGCAGAAATTGTGCTCTGTGCTGCCAGCGGGAACACAAACAGTTGTTAATTCTGGCAATCAGGATGAAATAAGGAACCAGACCTGTGTGACAGCTCAAACACGGAAGCAGGAGCGTGCAATCAGTGCTCAACTGCACCAATTGTTATCAGATTCTTTAGCCATAAAACTTTAGCTGTAAGAGATTGTGGGGAAAAAAAGGGGGGGGGGGGTGTCAGCTAATCTATCCTTGAAAATGGAGTTTTTAGTTTTTCAGACCATCTGCCTTTTAAAATACCAGTGAACTGTTAAACAGTATTGCTTTCCTCATAAAGAAATGAGGATTAACTGCTCTAATCTTTGTTTGGCAAAGTCATATCTTAAATATTCAGAAACTGAGCATGTAGAAGGGCTTTTAGAAGGCTTTGGGACAGGAGAGGGATGTGAAATTATTGCCTTGAAAACACGTGTGTCTTTAGCTCATGGCCAGAGCATGCTTGGCTCACAAGGAGCTCCCTTCTCCTGGCACTTTTCTGCCCACGCCAAATTGCTTTTCCCAGAACCCTGGGAGCTGGGCAGAGGAAACATGAAATATTTCCCGGTGGTGAGAAGGGGACTTACGGCTCTCCATCAGCTCACGGTTGGTAGCAACCAAGACCTGGGCTGTGTCTGACCAGGGGCTGGTGCAGCCGAATGGGGGCAGTGGCCGTGCCACATGCGGTGCTGGGGGGCAGCTGCCCCAGGGCTGTGCCCAGCCCCTGTGTGCCCACATCCCCTTTCTGCGGGTGCGGAGCAAGCGCCACGGCTTGCTGAACAGAGGGGCAATGCTGCACGTGCCTCTTGGCCACACTTGCCCTGCCTGAACGGGGACTAGTTAGAGCTGAATGGTTCACAACAAACGTCCCATTCGTGGGAACTGCGTTTCTGGGTGTGTTGAGCCAGGGAAGGGCAGCCTTGCAGCTTAACAAAAGGGTATTGAGTTTCTCTTTGAAAACACAAGAGTTGCCTTTCAGTTCGTTCAATGGAAAAATCTGAGAATTTGAAAATGTCCAAGAACTTCAGGCCATTTTCCCCATCATTTCCCAAACATGTTTCCCATCCTTTCCCTCATTGTATTTGTTTGACCTCTGAGTCACTTTCAGCCCTGTTCGTGCAGGTTGGAGAATCCTTGCCCTTCTTAGGAGTGGTAAATACAGCTCTTGACATGTTTGCTCTTGGCTGGGAAATGCATTTGGAGATGGAGTTCTCCACAGCACAGAAACAGCTGTGGGATGGCTGGAGGTCAGAGAGGAACCAGTTCATCGTGTTCCTCCTGGAATTCAGATTCCTGGGAATCTGTCAGACATCCAGGTCGCGTGAATGGCAGTGCCTGGCCCAGCTTCCCAACCTCCTCTACCTACTGCCGCGTGCAAGTTTGACTAATGCGGCCTTTTGCTCTACACCACAGGCTCCGCTTGTTGATTTTGTTGGTGGTGCTTTGGTTTGGTTTGGTTTGTTTTTCCTGTAGTTGTTGTTTCTTTAATAGAGCTTCTGGGAACATTTGTCCCCAGATCTCAGAGCAGTACTCTGTGCTCCTAGTTCATAAGAACTGAGAGATGCACTTAGCCCTGCGTGTTTCCAGTGCCCTGACCTGTGGTGTCAGATTCAGATGTGCAGTACAACACGATGCTCTTAAACAGCAGACATGCTACAGCTCAATTGCTGGAAAGTAAAGAAATGTCTCAGCTTGGTTCTAGATATTTGTGCTCACACAACTGCCTAAAATATATGCCACTCTGGCAGAGCTGCTTGTCCAGCGTGCAGGGCCAGGCCCTCACCAGAGCACAGGGGCTTGTCCCAGTGACAGCAGAGCTGGTCCTATGGCTGCCGTGAAGGGCAGCTCTTTAGCTCTCCAGCCATTTTAAGAACAGCTGAAAAATTAAAGAAAACAGGACATTTGCATGAAGAAAGAAGTGCTGGGGCTGTGGAGTGAGAGCCTAGCCCTGCTCTCGCTGAGGCTGCTGCAGTGGCTGCAGCACACGTACCCCTGAGGGCTAGTCCGCTGCTGGTCCTGGCACCCAGGGGTGCTGGCCAGGCTTGCTGGAGCCAGGAGGGTGCTGCCTGGAGGGGGGAGCAGCTCTGCCAGCTGCCTCCGAGCACCGCTGCCCAGCCACGGGAGCCCATCGCCGCACAGAGAGACCATATAAGAGTAAAGTTTGTGGTATTACTGATAATGAATGTCTCCTCATTTCTCATAAATTCTCTGCTAAATGTACGATCACTGAGTTAATAATGCAGTGCAGGACATAATGAATAGCCAGTTACAGTAAGTAAATCATGGCTGCTAAGGAACAGAAACAGAAACTTCTGGCAGATCTAAAAGCCTGCATGCTTTTAAAGAAGTTGTGCGTTCAACAAAGTGACTTCTGGAGAAAAAGGCTTGCTCCTTTGGGGATTTGGAGGTGGTGGGGATGGGAAGGCTGAGTAAGGAGGCCGTGCGTGGGTTCTTCCTTGCTTGAGGTTTCCCAAAACCATCTTTCAAGGTGAAACTCCAGCCCGGGTACCCCCGCAGCCAGGCTGCTCCCTGCGATGGTGCTGGGCACGGGCAGTGCCTACCCCTGGCTTGGCAGAGCGGCTCACAAAGTCCTGCTGCTGTTTTATGGGAGTCAGGGAAAGTATTTTAACGTGCTGACTTCAACATCTTCCTCCCGGGTCAACGAGGCTGAGCACAGTAATAAAAGTTTAGACTTTCAATCACGAACAAACTTTTCTTCTTTCTCTGCAGAGTTTCCTGTTTGATCTTCCTGAAGGTCCTGACTACCCCTCACTGGAGAAGGGCGACGGCAGCGCCGTCTCCAGCTGCCAGACAGCTCATTGTCTGCTGCCCAGGGACGGGCTCGCGGGAAATCCTGCCGGGGGGCTCGGGCGCGGGGCTGCCTGGGTCACTGCCACAGCCCAGCCCAGGTCTGACAGTACCAGACACATGTCCCGGGTCTCAAGTGCCCCCTTTGTCAGGGCTGTAACTGCTGCCGAGCCGCTTCCGCAGTGCGAGGTGGCAGGCAGGACGCGTGCCTTTGTGCTGTGCCGGCTTCTGGGCACCGCGGTGCCGCCCCGCCGTGCCTGGAGCCACGCAGGCAGGAACCCAGGGCTGCACGCAGGGATTCGGTATCTTTGGTACCTGGTAAGGGCTGAGATGGCCCAGACGAGCTCCCAGCTGTAGCCTGCTTGCCCCTAAGGTTTGGGACTGGTTGGAGGCCGGGCACCATGGAGGAAACCGAGGTGATGTCCGTGCAGTTGTGTGGCACAGTGCGCAGCTGAGGGCATGGGGCACACACAGAGGCACTGCCAGGAGCTGACTGCAGTCATGGCATGATGGAGATGATTAATTAAAATAGCAAGGCCCCCTCCCTCCAAAATGTGGTTTTGATCTGCGTGTGCAGTTTATTTAACAGGTTTGAGTGAAGTGCCATGCAGCAGTAAGGCGATGCCCCAGCTCAGGAGCATGGGCAGTGACCGACTGCAGCTGGTTTGGGGGCAGCTCTCAGTTCAACCTGCAAAATTCAACACTGGTTTGTGACCACCTGGAAACAGCCCAAACACCATTCCTGTGGTGAGGAATGGGGCACCTCGCTGCCTGCCACTGTGTGCCCAGGAGCACAGGAGGGCAGTTTGTGAGCAGCAAACCAGCAAATTCAGGTTTTGGCTCCTTAATCTTGCAGCAATGCAGAAGTGTGGCAGAGGGAGGTCCCATCGGGGCTGTGGTTCGGGGAACAGCAGCGGGTGTTTGGTTGCAGCATACTGCCGAGGCTTGGGGAACACTCGGCTGAGTAATGCTGAGTGAAGAAAACTCATCAGAGCTGAGGAAAACACCCAGCCCGAGCACTATGGGGATTTATCAGGAAATCAACGGGTATGTAAAGTGTGTGGGAGATTAGCTTGAAATTATGGTGTTATCAGCTTTGTATTTCATTCCTCCAGTAATAAAAGAGTTCCTCAGAGAAAACAGATGGTGTTTGCCTCCCCGTCACCCTCTCTTGTGGCCTGACAGCTTTCACTCCATAGCTGCTGGAAAAGCAGTATCTGCATCCCTCCTCCCATCACTGCTGCTATCTCGGGGCGCGTTGCAGCCCAAATCCCCCAGCCCCTGCCTTCCCTGGGGCTACCGGCAGCTAGAGAAGGGGTGTCCACATGGCGTGGGCTGACGGGGGGTGCACGCCTGCTTTGGGGGCAGTTTCTGGCCCTGCCGCAGGACCCTGGGCCTGGCCGTGCCCTGGGCTGGGACCCCCGCAGGGGCCGGGACCGGGCAGTTCCCAGGAGCACGGCCACACGGCCGGGGTCACGGCGGGTTACTGAATTTGTGCCAGCCGTTGTTTTCCCCAGCACACTGCAGTCCATAACACGTCAGCTCCCACTCAGAAAAGCAATAGCAGGGCTATAAAGCGTATCTCCGGCACGGGGGTGAGGCAGGCAGTTTTGGGCGCCGGGCCGGCCGGCGGCACCAGCCTGCGGCTGAAGTCCGAGGGGCAGAGCGTGGGCAGGGAGGGTGCCCCGTGCCCCGGGAGGACGCCCGTGCCTGCAGCGGGGCTGGGCTCAGCTGGCTGCAGCCTGCTCCGTCCTGCCTGCCCCAGTGGGAAGGTGCCCAGGCTTCCCGGGCAGCAGCACGGGGTGCGCCTGCGCTCAGGCACGGTGAGCTCCTGCCACGATGCTTTCGAGAAGTTTCCCAATGGTCGCTTTGCCTAATTATTGTAATCTAAGTGACTGATGCCTTGTTTACAAGGAAGCCTTGTCTTTGTTCTAGAGATCTGCCCTTGAATCCTTGTCAAGTGTCAGTTCTGGTTAATGGATATTTTTGTCTGTCTACATTGGTTTATTTATGCACACAGTTCAAGCACAAAAGAATAGTTTTAGAGTTGGGAGTTTATTTCAGCCGTGTCAGAGGGGAGAAAAGGGGACAAGGATGATGCTGTGTGGGTATATATAGGCACGGTAAAAAGAGCTTTGCAGCCCCCTGACAGAAGCGTGACTGAGCAGCAACTGCTCACCGTGCGCATGAGCTGAGACGCCTCCCACTCAGGTTGCGATCTGCTGGGGGTTCAGCATCAGCGTGTTTTGCAATTTGTGCCCTGAAGTCATCAGCATCTGCCTGGGAGAAGCAAATCGGGTTAGCATATGTCTTTATACCTACCTTCAGAAGAGAAATCTGCCTGTTGCCAGAGTCTGGCTGAGGCTGTTTTAGCCAAAAGGGAGTGGGCACCATTGTCAGTGCCCCTCCAGCCTGGGAAGAGAGAGCCCTCCAAGCTGCGTCTTAGGGCTTGTAAGCCTGGCTGCTAAACTACAGCTCTTCGTGTAGGTCATGCTTCATATTTAACAGGTCAAACTGTAGTACGTACACTGCAGGGACCTTACTGCAGGTCATGTTGCTGAAGAGCCTGGTCTGAATCACCCAGACCAGCACGGTGAGCACTTCATTGCAGCTCATGCACTGCCTGGGGCTGCTCACACAGGAACCAGCCTCTGCCGGGGCGATGCTCTGACTCTTCTGCTCTCACAGGTGCTGTGCTTCGTGGCGTGACATGGGGCAGAGCAAGAGAGAGCACTGAATGGTGTGGTCAGTATGTAAAGGCTTTTCAAGGTGAATGCAAAAGCCTTCATGCAGCTTGCAACCCTAACCCTTTCCGTCTTTTGTCTCTTACATAAGAAACCCTGAAAGAAAAACAGGTCAAAACAAGTGTTTTTGATCTTGCTGGCTTCCTTCATGGCCTGGCACTGCAGCAGGCTGCAGCGTGTAACTGATGTGCCAAATTGCCATTGTGGCACTGCATGCGTTTTTCCATAATGCATGTGCCCCCCGTTGCCCCAGCTCCTCGGCGGGCTCCTGGCAGTGCCTGGGAGTGGAGAGAGGGGCATGGGGGTCCAGGGATTGTGGGGGCGGCTGGGATGTGTCAGGGAGCTCTGTGCATGTCGCTCTGACGCGAAACACAAATGAAAGTTTAAAAAAGTCCTCAATCAGTAAACAGCAGCGAGCGTGATGTGCCGTTAACGAGGCCGGTGAGCCCATCCACAAAAATCCCTCCATGCAGAAAGCTGAGTCAGTTCCGGCCACAATGAGGTTCGTGGAAGGAGCATTGACTGAAGCTGTTTAGGGAAAGCTGATGGAGAAAGTAAACAAAATCTGGTAGCTGTTTAACCCCAGAAATCCTCGCTCCTCCACAAGCCTGACATCTGCCCCAGCGGGGGCAGCAGGAAGCTGTGGGGCAGACGGGAGGGCAGCTGCCCTTGCGGACAGGGTTGCACCCAGCAGCCTTGGGGCAAGGCAGGATGGGGGCACCGAGCTGCCCGAAGGGAGGCTGCTCCTGCCGAGGGGCCGTGCCCTCATCCTCCCATGCCCTTGTCCTCCCGTGCCCTCGTCCTCCTGTGCCCTCATCCTCCCTTGCACGCCTCCCAGGGCACCAACCCCCAGAGGCGCAGGGTCCCATTCCCCCCCCCAGCAGAACAGCTCCTGCTGCTGCCAGCCCCGTCCGGGCACTGCGAGGCAGGCAGCAGAAGCAGCCGTCCGCTACTCCCGGGCACTGTGTTTTGCCAGCATGCAGGTAAACACCAGGCCTCTCGTTCAGCAAATTAATTGGGAATGAAAAGAATTAATAGCCTGGCTAACCACTCCTGGCCTTACAGGAATCGTGTCCTGGCTCGCCTCGTCTGCTCACAGCGAATCCTGCTGCCAGCGAGTTCCCCCCGCACCTCGTTAGTAAAATAGTTTCCTCTGTGGCTTTCTCCCCGCAGGGCCATGGGGCTCCTCTCTGTTGAGGAAACTTCTTTGATCAGTAGAAATGACACCAGGAAAATATTTTCCGTTTCTGTCAGGATAAAAATGGCTCAAGTGAAGCATGATTGCTGAAAAAAAACAGAGCAACCCCGGTGCCTTTTCGGAAAGCTTCCTACTGTTGCATACAGTAAACACAGAATATATTTAGAAGCGGAGCCCAGCATGACACCGCCTCTTACTGCAATAATAGCAGAGTCTTTTCTTCTTTTCCTTTTTTTTTATTTTTATTTTATTGAAGAAATCTGTTTGACAGAGCTCATGGGAAACGTGGTACAGTTTGCCTCGTAAGCTCACCGCGGCTGTTGGAGACGCAGTCGTCTTTGTTTGCTCGTGTTTACCCTGGTCTAGCAACGGCGAGCTGCAGTGACTAATTCCACAAGCAGGCGATGGGGCATACGTGGCGCTTCCTCTGAGCGGCACCGGCGCAACGCCACCAGCACAGCCAGTGATTAAACCCTGGCTCCTGGCATGAAAGGGCCGCGCCGAGTGTTTGGAGAAACCCTTCCCAGCCTCCGCCCGCTTTCCCCTTGCTGGACCAAGTGTGCGCACCGGGGCTGGGCTCCCAGCGCCTGCTGCCTGCGCTGCTCAGCTGCGGAGATGCTGCACCATGCCCAGCGATGCCTCATGGCATTGGGGCAGAGCTTTCTAGGTGAGGAAACATTTGTAGAAAAAGGGCTCTGCCCAAGCAGCGTCATCTCCGCTAATCCTAAAATGAAAAACCCGGTGGAACTGGAGCAACAGGAGAGCTGAAGGAAAGGGACGTCAATTTATTGCAAGTCTTCATGTCAGACAGGTACTGCAGCTAGCACCAGATGTCCCAAGCACAGCCTTTTGGTATTATACATGCAAATGACGGCCATGATTTATTTATCGGAAAAATCCGTATTTCATAATAATGTACTTTCTCCATAGTATTTATTATTTAAATTACCCGAGCTCCTTATAAACCAGGAACCTGCTGTGCTCAGCTCTGAGTAAATACAGAAGACAGCCCCAGTCTCAGAGCCTGCAGTCACAGCATGCACACTACTGCTGCCCCAACACGGGGCGAGCACGGCTGCCTGCCCTGCTCAGCATCGCGCTGCTGGTGGGGCTGGGCGCGTGCCGAGGGCTCAGCACCTCCACCCCAGTCTCCAGCCTGGGAACTGCGGTCACAGCGAGTGTGGGACCACGCATGGCCCTGCCCCTGTACGCCCCAGGATGTTTCTCGGCCTCTGTCCTGATGAATTTTTCATATTCCCTCAGTCTTTGGGGGAGGGGAGGTACAAAGCACACCCCTCTCTTCCAGCTGTGTGTTATTTCCTACAACAAGGCTGCAAACACAATCCCAAAACATTCCCATTGCTAGCAGAGGGCTCTGGCAGGGCTGCAGCAGCAGCGTGCAGTTACTGTGATATTTGTAAGGAGGTCAAAGACCTTTGCCAAGACACTGCTTTAGCTCTGGCTAGTTTCCAAGCTGTTTGCCCCATGCCAAGCTATTTTTATTCTCATGCTGATGTTTTAGTTGATGGTTCCTACTATTTCCAAACAGCTTTAATGGTGCAATGTTTTATAAACGTTGCCCATACCTTGGAGACTTCAGGGTTTGAAATAAAGCTCTTTCCCAAAGGTCCCTCTGGGGAGCCCTCCATCTGGTGACTCGCTTTAGGACTGGTGCTGGGAAACAGCACCAAATCCCTGGGAATACACGAACAGCATTTGTCTGACACTGAGCTCAGAAACAAGGTGCCAAGAGCCGCAGCCGCAGGAGCACAGCCCTACGGCAGCCTTGGGCACACAAGTCCCTCGTCACCTTGTCCCAGCGCTGAGCCCGTACCTGAGCAGACCGCACGCTGCAGCAGCAAGCCAAAAATGGGAAAATCAGGATTCAGCAAACAGGCTGCAGCTACCACGAGGCAATGGAGAGCAGTAAATGTAGCTGGGGCAGGGATACTTGTCTGTCTGTTAGGGCTGGGTAGGTAAAACACTCCAAAAAGCCAGAGATTTAGTTGTGGTTGCCCAGGGAGCACAGGGAGCCCTTCCTGCCCTGATGGAGTGTTCCTCCTGGGCGGGTGAGGCTGCTGCCAGCTGCAGGAGGCAGGTCCAGGAACACGTTGGCAGGGACCCCTGGGCAAGGAGCATACAAAATGGAGTGTGGCAGAGCAGGCAGAAGGGGAGAGACAAACGACAGGAAAAAATCTGCCAGAGAGAGCCGTGGCTGCCTCGGGGCGCTGCGCCCAGGGCATCCCCAGCACAGCAGTGCCGGTAGCCCCTGTTCATCACGGTGATGGCTCTTCAATCTGTTCCTCACTCCCCTCCCATATTAGGCATAATTTAGCAGCTCCTCTCTCCTCCTCCTTCTGTGCTGTAATTAGCACTTTTTGGCTTGAGTCATGTCCTTTAATCATATCTGGACTGCAGTCACTCCTGCCGAGGTGAGTAATTCCCCAGGCAGAGATAAAGCCCTCTGCACTTCTTGAGCTTTTGCCAGGTCAAGCATTCAGAGGGATGCAGTGGCAAGAGCATGTACCAGATACAGCATCGGGTCTCGGGCAAGTGGCAGTGCCAAGAAGGTTAAGGCAATTATTTCCTGTGCCCTCCTGTTCCTCCCAAGTGGGAATTGCAAAGCAAACTTGGTTGTTATTACTAAATTGCTGTGAGACCAGTGGCTGAGCTGTGCAGGAGAGGAGAGTGCGACTCAGAGACAAGTACTTTGTACAAATTTGTCCCCACTGGTACATGTCCGTCACGGCAAGTCGCTCGGGGACAGCCCCCGGCTGTGATACGGGGACAGCTGGGGCTGCGGGTACAAGGTTTAGGGCTCGTTGCTTTCCCAGTGCACGGAGGGCAGAGCGGCTGTGAAGGGGGCTGTGTTCTGGGCTGTGACCGGCCGCAGACCTGCAGCCTGAGGTCTGGGTGCCAGCCAGGTCTGGGCGCTGGCCCCCGAGGGCTTCAGGGAGTGGCTCTGAGTTAAACCAGTAGAGAAAAATGGGGGAGAAAACGAGCTGTGCTGGAACAGAATGGGATGGTGCGGAGAGGGATGTCAGGCACACCTTGGGCAGGAGCAGGCTGCAGTTTCAGGGGGCCTTTAGGATAATGATGGTAGCTGAGGGATCCCGAGATGGTGCTGCAGACCTCCCGGGCACTTAAGGAAAGTTGGTCATGAAATGTTTTATAGCTTATGAGGAGCTCGTAAGGCAGCCAGAACCTGGATAATGGGGGATTTTAATTACTTGGATATTGATGGACATCATAACTGTGCAGCAAACCACAGAGGGAAGCCTGTGGCTAGAGGGGAGAGCAAGATTGATCTATGCGCAGCATGTTAAATAACCTAAACCGTTTGGAGCTTCTTCTGGCCCTGGCTCCAGGAGCACAGCCAAGTATGATAAATAAGGTTGGGGTTGAGAAGTGTCGAGAATCCAAATGTTTATATTCTTGTTCGATTTCAAATATTCACCGGAGTGGTAGCAGGAGTCGTGGCAAAGCACTTGCTCAGCGTGCCAGGCGGCTGCGAGTGCTGCGGGAGCGGTGCCGGCCTCCCAGCCGCCACGGGGAGCGGCTGCAAGCGGGTAGAGGCAGCTCGGGAGCTTTTACACGGAGTTTCTGAGAGCTGGGAAGCACCTGGAGCACCCCTGGCCCCCATGTCACCCCCCCATGGCCCACCAGAGATTCCAGCTGTCAGGGGAGGGCAGGAGCTGAACCCAGGGCTTGGGGCAGCCCAGTCCCTGCTCCAGCGGCAGCAGAGGTTGCTGTTCGTTTTGGCTTTTGCCTAGGAAGACAGCAGGGCTGGGGGATGCAGCCAGGACTGTTTCCCATGCGTTACCTGAGGTGGGGAGGGTAACAAGGCGCCTTTCCGCCTTTCACCCTGTTCATGCACTACACAAGGGACTTTCGAAGAGCAGAGCATCCTCCTCTAGGGTTTCCAGGCAGGGTACAAGAGCGATCCCTCCCCGGCCTGCCTTTGCCTGGGTTGTAAAGAAAAAGGGCTGCAGCACCTGGAAAAAGTCATTGTGCCTCTGCGTCAGCAGCTGGGCGAGACACTAGGCTGGAAAATGGGTGGCAGAGCACCTGAGTGTGCTGCGCTCGTGTCTGCAGAAGGCGGACTCACAGAGCGGGACAGGGAGTGCCGTGCTGTGCTGTGCTGTGCCGTGCTGTGCCATGCTGTGCCGTGCTGTGCCGTGCTGTGCCGTGCCTGCTGGGCGGGCCCCATGCTGCAGAGTCTCGCAATGGAAATGTGTGCATCAGTCCGGCTGGGGCAGCACCTCTGTTTGTATTGATAAGGCAGTTTTCTGTGTGGGCAGTGCTAAGTTGGGTCTGCAGCCACTGCTCTGCTTGCAGCTGAAGGCTGTGACGTTCCTGTTGGTTTTTGCATCAGCTCTCTGGCAGGGATCTTTCCCAGCTGATCCGGCAGGTGCTGCCTGACTCAGGGGGGCGGAACAAAGCCCGGGCACAGCCCCAGCCCGGCAGTGCTGCTGGGCAGCTAAACGAGGAGAAATCCACCTGGGAGCTGGGCCTGGGGCAGCAACAGCTCCGAGAGGGCCCCGAGCTCCCTGCGGGGAGCAGCGATCACAGGAACTTGCAGGAATTCCCAGCCTGGCCCTTGGGCACATCCAGCCGGGACTGCTCTTTTGCTGTTCGACTTTAATAAAGAGCTGAATAAATGGGCCTAATTCTGCCCGGTGTTTCGGGTGCCCTGCAGGCTCTGGGCAGCGACCAGCGCCGTGCACCTCTCTTCAGAATTTCCTTTGCTCTTGCACAACAATTGCCAAGCGCCGTGTTATTTTCAAATGTGTTGTGGCATCTTTAGGCACTGGGCCCGCTAAATAATTTAAATGCAATGTGCCTCCAGTCGTAATGCACCTGAGACCTTAGATGTCTGTGTCTTGTGATCAATATTAGACAGCAGTGGTTTGGAAACAGAGAGAAATCAAAGCCCTCGCAGAGAAGCTGTCCCAGCCTGCCGGGAGCAGAGACAGGAAGGGGCCGTGCATCACTGTCTGGGCGCTGAGCGCGCAGGGCCCGCCCGCACCGACTTTAAAGGAGATGAAGCTGATTAATGCCTGTGCTGTCACTGCATGCTTCTCTCTCACAGCGTTTCGTAAACTCTAGTCAGATCTGATGAGCCCTCGCTGTGTCGTTTGTCGGCCTGGGAAAGCCGTGGGCTCAGAAGCAGTTTCTGAGGAAGCACACAGCAATTCAGGCACCTTCCTCATCCCCGCAGCAGTGCTGGCAGAGCCCAGGATCCCCGCAGGAGGGTCCTGGAGCCCTCCCACCTCTCCTCTGGCTGCCCCGCTCCATTTCCCTGCAGAGGGGGCACAGATCTGCACCCTCCCTCCCCTGGTTGAGCTTTGCCGGGGCTCTGCCCGTGCAGGGGCAGGGAGTGAGGGCTCCAGGAGGGTTTGCAACAAGGACAGCGCCTTCTGGGGACCCTTTGCCCTTGCCTGGCGCTGGCATCGCTGCTGACCAGCCTTTGCTTAGGTGCTCTGCAGCATGGGGACAGCCCCTGCGTCTCCCCCCCAGTGGCCATCTGCATGAGCTCCCTGGGAGCCCTCATTATATTTTTCATTTATCCAGAGTGACTTTTTTTTCCCCTCCAGTTTGCTGTTTGCCTGAAATGGTCTGAAATGTAATAGACCAAGACAATCATCAGTATGAAATATTTCCTACATAAAATATGCAGTAGCTATTCAGAAATGAAGATCGAGTGGAATGAGGGCTGCCAGACAAAGATTTAAAGGTGCTGACATGTTCCTATAGGCTGTTTACTGAAGATATCTTCGCCTAAGCCCCAGTTTTAAGACTGCCTTTCAAAAGAGGGCACAAAATAGAATTTAGCAAGGAGCTTTAATAATTCAAGGCGCCGTGTGCTGAGCTTTTTGTTACCCTTATGGGAATGAAACCTCATTTCAAAGGACCTTGACTTTCTTCTGATAGTGCAGGAGAAGTGGCACTGCCAGAGCTATTTTTGCACTGAGACACTGATTGGGTGTGAAACCTGTCTCTGGTGGCCGTGCCAGCACACCCGGGCAGACAAAACACGGCTGCATATGGCCTGATTTCCCTCAGGATGCCAACGCCGAGGGATTTGGGGGTGCTCTCTGTAAAATCAGGCCACTTGGGCATCTGGTGTTATGAAAAGCTGCGCAGCCGCTGCAGAAGTGTGGAGCTGAGGGCTTGTTGGCTGCTCTTGCTTCACGTGCTGTGGTGCTTCTGTCTCAGGCTGACCCCTGCCTTGGGCTGGGTGCTGCATGTATCCCCTGCTCTAGAGCCCAGGGGAGGACCTTGGCTTCATCTGGGGAGGTTTTCCTTTGCTGGGCCCTTTTGGAAACCGTATGTCCCCTGCCACAGCACAATATTGATCACTGAGAAGTAAGTGAACTCTGTGTCTGCCCAGAAGTTGCTGCGTTACCCTGGTGGCATCCTGAACACTCAAGCTGGTAATGGAGAATAAAAGCACACTCTCATCACTCGGCGCCTCACTGTCAAGTGACCACCCGCTCCTTGGGGCCCCTCGCTGCCCCTGTCTGCTCATGTCTCTCCTCCACATCCCCCCTTCATCTGGCCCTGAGTGACTCCAGCAGACTCCAGTAACTGTGGCCCAGCCCCAGCCCCAGCATCCATTTCAGATCTCTGCCTGTTACTCAGACTGGAAGCAGGCATTTTGGTAAGCAGACCTGTTAAATAATAGGGAGATGTGGGGCAATCAAGAGCCCTATTTTTTAGACCAGGCAGCTTGTTTTTGTCAGCCCAATGCCAGGTTCAGGCTGAAAGAATCACAGAATACCCCAAGCTGGAAAGGACCCACGAGGATCGCCTCATCCCACTCCATAAAGGTGTGATGGGAGCTCGTGACCTGAGGCTGCCTTCATGGTTTGGGACCTGCACGTGCCCGGCAGCCCTGGGCTCTGAAGGAACGTGCCCTGCCGTGGTGTTGCAGTGCTGTACTTCATTGCTCCGGCGGGCGAGAGGAGCCGAGGCTAACAGGCGCGGGTGCCAAAGGCAGCGGAAAGCTCCTGTCCTGCAAACCGATTGCGCCCAACGGCCCCACACCCAGCACTCACTGCAGCACTCGTGAAATACAAACCCAAATTGTGCTTCCTCTGCCTCCCCGCACCAGCTGCGCTCCCGTGCCGCCAGGCGCGCTCCCCGCCCGGCGCAGCGCAGGATGCTGCTGCCACCTCGCGATGGGAGCGGGCTCAAGGCTGGGGGCCCGGCGCTTCCACCCGCGTCCTGTGCCCTTGCAGGGGAAGGGCGAGCCGTGCAGCACAGCCAACTTTTAGGAATCCCAGCTTTATTAGCCTGTGCAATTCCCCTGCTCTCCAAGTTGCTCCTGCAGCCTCCGCCGAGGGGCTCCGAGGTGCCACGCTCCTGCTGGCGCCGTGGGGCCGCGCTGGGTGCTCCGTGGGGGGCTATGGACAGTGGCACAGCGTTTGCACTGGCAACCTCTAGCAGAGAATCATGAAATCATGGAAAAATAATCACAGCAGATATGCAGACTGGGCCTGGAAGGGACCTGCTCTTAATTAATTTAGCCCAGAACTAGAACCTCCAGCAGCAGAGGTGCATTGGGTGTGTATCTGCTAGCGCCAGCCTCCAGCAGCTGAGGAGAGCAGGCCCATGGCAGCACCGCAGCCCTGGCTGCATTTGGGGATGAGACCCCAGTAGGGGCAGTGCCCGGCCTGCCAGCCGTGGGATCTGAGCCATGGTGGGGTCCTGGTGAGGGTGGCTGCCGTGCACAACCCCCAGGGGTGGCGTGGGGCAGGCAGGGATGCTGCAGAGCAAGGGACTTGGAATTAGGGAGGAGGGAGGCAGCTTGCTCTGAGCCTGGGACCTGCATGAGTGGGAAGGGGCTGCAGGGAAGGAGGGAGGGTGGGAGGGGGTGTCAGTGATGGTCACCGTTTGGCTCATGCACTGCAGACACCAGCCTGAGTCCTGCGGCCTCCTGGGCCTGTCCTCAGCCGCCGGGGCGTCAGGCGCTTATCAGCCCGTCCCTGGTGGTGTCCCTGACGCTCTTCAGGAAGCTGAAGATGTGCGACCCCCCGGTCCCTTTGGCCTCCAGCGCGGCCGGGGGCCTCCCAGCCCAGCCGCCCACCGCCGCCCGCCCTGCCTTGGCTTTGGCCACGGCGATGTACTTGGTGACGATGGCGATGTGGCAGGACCTGAAGTCTGCCAGCGCAGTGACGCAGCGGTTGAAAGCCGCCCGCAGCCGCGCGTCCCCGGAGCAGAGCACGTGCTGCTTCAGGGAGGGGGCCCGGCCGATCTCCTCGATGAAGGCTCGGTGGGGAGGGGGCATGTAGTCCCTCATCCTGTGCAGGAACGCGGCTGCAAAACACCAGCAGAGGAAGAAAGAAGTTGAGGGGAGATGGGAGGAAGCTCTCGGAGAGCGGCCGGGCTGCAGCCAGGGTGCCGGTGCGGTCGGTGAGCACAAGTTGCACACTGCAAAGCCTGAGTGTCCTTAACCCGGCCTGTGCAGCCACGTAGGTGGCAGGAAACCTGCTCAAGATACTGCAGCGTGATTCTGTGCCTGAAATGCAAGATGACAAATATTCCCATCTCTGATCCTGTCTCATATCTTGGTGAAATATATCCCTGCTAAGCTAGGGGCATGTGGGAAAACTATATAGATGCCAGGCATTCCTTTAGACTGAAATATTGGATTTTCCTCTTCTTGCTTACTCCATGAAGGTCTGTCTGTGTACCTGGAAAAACTAATAAAGTTAATAAACCAACAGAGGACCTTAGGAGCAGGTGTAATGTAAATCAAAGAGAAGAGGAGCTGCAGATAGCTGGGTCCCTTCCATAACGCAATGTAAATGCTCTCAAAACTCTTCTCAGCTGGCATTTGCTGGGGCTGCCCCTGCCCTTTCCTACCTGTGCTGATCCTCACCTGGATGCCCTTGGGAATGCTGTGTAGGGGAGGCTGCATCCCAGCCAGCCAGGAGCTTACCCAGGGCTTTTGCCTCCCAGACCCCTGGGCTGGAGCCCAGCACCGAGCAAGCAGGGGCCTGAGCCCCTCAAGAGCTGTATTGGGTTCCCCGTCAGTGCCTGGGGAAGCCCTCTGCTTGCAGGTGCTGTGGTGTACTGCCTGCAAGCACCAAAATCCCAAAACAAACCTCCTGGTGGCTGCTCCCCTCTGCCCAACCCCACCTCTGTCCCCGGCACAGAGCTATGCCATTTAGTGCCAGATAAAATCCTCCTCACAGTCTCCTGTCCTCTCATCTGTCTTGGTGCAATAAATGAATCGAGAAAGAAAACCCTTATTAGGTCAGTGCTTCATTAGAGTTGCTTTTAACCCTAAAAGGCAGGTTTTAGCCCTTGCTCTCAGCCTTTATTTATTGTTTGCTATTAGCATGGTTTCACTAATTTCTGATAAATATATTCTGTTGTGGGCCAGACTATTGCAAAGCTATGTGAATGGATGAGCTCAGTTACTGGCAGGATGCTGGCATGCTCTGCTCCCTCATCTCTGTACCCATATATAACCTCAGTAAAAAGTTGACATGCAAAAAACAAAGTCTGTCCCTCCGGGAATTTATAGCAGCGTGGAGGTGCTTGCCAGAGCCTCATTTATGGACTTCCTCTGTAATGTACTGGGGAGAGCCTCTTCCCAGCCAGATGCTGTGACAGGGCTTTGGGGAGGGCGAGCTGGAGACGCGGCCCTATCAGCTGGTAAATCTGCTGTAGGCAAAGCCACAGGAAATGTGCTGGCTTGGTTCTGTGCCCCCCAAATTATTATAGATTTTTTTTTAAAAGGAAGAAGTGTTTGACTTACTGCTTTCCTGGCTGTGGCGAATCCCCAAGAGCTCATCAAAAGCATGCAGGATGGTGCTCTGTGCCGCGCTCCCTCCTGAGAAGGCCATGGGCTCCTCGGAGACCCCTTCGTACACCAGCCCGTCCGGCATCGCGGGGTTGTCCTTCCAGCTGAGCCAGGCACAAGGTGCTCAGGAAGGGGGTGGCCACGCAGCGAAGCCCCCATGCTTTGTCAGCAGGTCAGACTGCAGAGAAGTGACCCTGGGCTGACAAGCTGGGGTAAAACCTTCCTGACCCCGTCCTTGGATCGCTTCCCCCTCACTGAGCCTTGCCAGCTGTCCTCAAGCACAGGATAAATTTGGGAACTGAACACCACACCAAGGTGCCCAGCAAGGTTGCAG
This sequence comes from Netta rufina, assembly GCF_964035555.1. Classification (NCBI taxonomy): domain Eukaryota; kingdom Metazoa; phylum Chordata; class Aves; order Anseriformes; family Anatidae; genus Netta; species Netta rufina. The sequence goes on along the minus strand of NC_140151.1, from coordinate 5,915,118 downwards.
CTGTGGGGAGAAATCCATCGCTACCTTTCTTCCCACAAGTGAGGGATCACTGTGTGGGGCTCCAGGCTCTGGCGTTCACCCCAGGGCACGCTCCTGGGACCAGCCCCTGCCGTGGCTGCATCCCCAGCCCCTGGCCAGGTCCTGGGGATTGGCACTGAGCAGGCAAGAGGGGATCGGCTGCCCTGCTGTGCAGGATAGAACAGCAGCACCTCAGGCATTAGTTCCCTGAGTCCCCAGTAGGAGCAGCCCGGTTGCCTCTGCACCAGTAAGAGCCACACAAGAGCTCCTCTGAGCCCTTGAAGTTTTGACTTTGGATTTTTCTCCATTCTTGCTGATGATGTCTTTAAAGACAGTGCAGGAGAGTCTTTATTTATTTAGTAGAGCACAAGCCCATAATGTGATTTCCTCCCTCTCATAAAGGACGCTCGCCCTCAGTAGGGCTGGGAACTGGGCAGCGCTGCTGCCCCCCCCGCCCCAAACACCATTAACTCTCAGCCCGTGTCACACTGGTTTATGCTCCTGTTGTGCAAAAATGGATAAATGCTCTCTTGCAAATGGAAAGAGAAGTTATAATTTCAGAGAGATAATGTGCCTGGCACAAAAATATCTCTTGACCTTCCAAAGAATGCACCATTTCATGAAGCTTTCAGTACTGGCTGTTAGGGCTGTTTGACTGCAGGTTTTGCTCAAATTGCAGAGAAAATAGATTCATTATCAAATACCTTAATATTTTTAGCTCTCCCATGGATGTATTTATAGTAACCTCTAGTAGTGGGAAGTTCTTCTAAGCAGAAGGGAATTTAAAAGGCATGTTTTTCCAAGCTGATGACCATCAAGACAAGGTCAGTTGGGATAAAAAATGAAAGAAACATAATCAGGATGCATGGAGCCTTTTGACTGAGGAATGCTGAGATATGCCGAATAGAAATAAAAATAGAAACCCCCTGAGAAGCCCAAGAGTGGAGCAGTTTGGGATGCTTGCAGCCCAGCAGGGAAGATGAGGGATAACAAAACCACGGCGCTGAGCTCTTTTTGCCATACTGCTGCCTTGCCCAACTGAGCAGCCCCAACAGGGCTCCCCCTTCCCAGCAGAGCCCCTGCTCCCCCTGCCCGTGGTGTCTGTGGAGGAATGGAAATGCTCCATACTCACCCAGAGAGAAAGATCCGGATCACGGCATAAAACACTGCAGGATCCACGTAATCTAGGAGGAAATTGGATTGGAGGTGTCACTGCGGGCAGTCTGCATCGGTGTTTCCCACGGGCAGGACCTTTATGAGCTGCTCTCTGGGCCAAGCACCAGCACATTCGCGCAGTGCAGCTGGTGAGCAGCCCCGTGCACGGCACCCCGAGGGCTGCCCCAGGCTGCTGTTACCGTGCATCCTCTGCAGAGCCTTGCCCATGGCCCCGATGGCCGTCGCCAGCCCCTGCAGGGCCTGGTGCAGGGTCTCCTCATCAAGCTGCCGGATGGCACGAATGGCCTGAGGGATCGCCTGTGAGGAGCAGGGGGGAGCACAAAGTGATGGAGGGGCTGGGATGTGCTCGGGGTACTCGCTGGCAGCCCCGAGGGCTGGGCTCTGGGGCCAGGCAGCTGCAGGGCACAGCAGGGGCTCGCGCCCTACCTTAATGCCAGGCACCGCTGCCTTCTCCACCAGGAAGGTGACGAGGATGAACCCCCTCAGGCTCTCTCCCCCGGGCAGCGATATGATGGTGTCCAGGTTCCTGCAGGGCGGTCAGCAGCAGCTTTCCCCCTGCCCTCACCTGCCCCCCAGCCCTGACGCCGCATCCTGGCAGGGAGCTGAGCTCTGCTGCTGCCTCCCAGGGGTGGGTGAGACTTTTGGAGGAGCTGCTGCGTGCAGCCACCCCTCCACCCAGCATCAGGACGGACCTCAGCTCCCCCACCCATGCAAAATCCTTCCTGTTGCAGAGCCTTCTGCACCCTGAGCAAAGGGAAGTGGGCACGGGGCAAAAGGGACCAACAGGCTCTGCTCTGGCTCTGAGGGATCCTGAACCCTCCTTGTGCCCTCGCTGGGCTACAAGTCTGGTCCCTGGCAGCCAGGCTCTGCACAGCCTGGATCAGCCACGGTTCAGCCGTGACCGTGGTGGCTTTGCTGTTGTTTCAGTGGTGGTTGTGTGCCAAGGACCGAGCTGTTTTTCTTCTGCTCGTGTACCGAGAGAGAGGTTTAACCTAAGCAGAGCCCTGCAGTGTAGGAGCACTAAGCCAATTCAAACAAAACTAATACCGTTAGAAAATAAATAAGCATCTTAAATACTTACTCAATTTCCAGAGGCCTGCAGGCATTTTGGGCATTGCCAGCAAATACACAGGGAAAGGGGAGAGGGAGAGAGAGAGGTGTTATAAATCGTTCTAGCAATGGCCTGTGCTGCCTAACACAAACAAGTTTTCTCGCCAGAGGCAGCACCATCCCTCAGGCAGATGCTCCCGCTTGCCCCCATGCCCATGGGGCAAATCCCCTCCCCGGCCCTTAGCTGCGAGCTGCCCCCCAGCTATGCCGGGTTTAAGAGGTTTTGGTCAGGACTGGAGCTGTGCGGGCTCGTTGCCGCTGACCCGGCCGCAGGAGCCGCGTTCGCTGTTTACCCGCTGGGGTCCTTCCTCCTCCAGTTGGCCAAGACAAAGTCTGCGTGGCTGAGGATGGGGGGGAGCCCGAGGGCCTGCGACACCTCCCAGAAGGGGACGGCGAGGTGGCGGGGCAGGACCTGGGGGGCACAAAGCACGGGAGAGGTTGTGCCCCAGCTCCGGCCTTGGGAAGGAGGCTCGGCCCCAGTGGGACGGCTCTGGCTGCGGTCCCAGGGGAGCAGAGCGTGCGCCAGCTCCCCGCGAGCAGGGGAACCTGCGGTTACCTTCACGGTGCCCTCCTCACCCTCCTGCCACAGGTAGCCCATGGTGATGAAGCTGAGCACCAGATGGGCCAAGTACAGCTCCTCGCGCCCTCGGAGGTGCCGCGTGCTCAGCTGGGGCATCTACAAAGAGACCCTGGTGAGCACGGAGCACCACAGCCGTACAAAGAGTGTATTCCCTGTGTGCCCCCCCAGCCAGGAGTGCCCCTCCGGTCACCTCTCCCTGCCCTTTTCCTTTCCCTCCAGCCCTGCACCGCTCGCTATGGACTGACTGGTTTGCTGCGTGCGATGGTTTGCAGGAACCCCGGGGGTGTCACTGCCCTGCGCCGGGAGGAACGCGGGAGCTGCAGCTCTCGTGACATCTAGAGGGTTTCCCCTGCCACCGCACTCCGGCCTGCCTTGGCTGGCTGGGACAGCCCAGCAGCTGTGTCAGGAGCTATTTCTGTGCCGAAGGCTTTGCCTCTGCATCGTGTTAGTTATAACCAACTCCGTGTGCTTTCCATACACAGCGCCCTTCCCTACAGCAGCACCAGCTAAGGCAGGAGCAGCACACACACACACGGAGCTGCCCGTACACGGGGATCCTGCCAGCACAGGCAGTCGGGAGGTTTGCTTTGCTTTTCCGTGGCATTTGCAGACTCAGCTATGCCAGACCGAGGTTGAGGGCGCGCCAGCACCAGCAGCGGCCGCACGTTTACCTGGTGAACGCGAGAGCGGAGCCGATGGCTCGCAATCAGCTGGGGCAGCTCACGGGCGATCTCCATCCACGGGCCGTAGGGGGCCGGCAGCTCCGTCTTGGGAGGAGATGAGAAGCAAGGGGGGGGCTGTCAGCACACAGCCCCCCACACAGCGCCTGCAGCGCTCCTCTCCCTGTGCTCCAGCACAGCAATACGGTGCCGAGGGCTGCTGCTGGTGCTGCTGGGGAGCCTGCATGGAGCTGGGGCAGGAGCCCACCCCACACCCCCCCACCCCACACCCCCCACCCTGCAGCATGGGCAGAGGTTTCTGCAGGGGGGGGGAAGCGGCTGTCAGCCAGCCCAGGCTCCAGCATCCATCCAGCCCTGGGAGTCGCAGCTAATGGTTTATGTCTGGTTCCCCCTCTTGTAATATCAGCCTGCATGATGGGGAATTAATGGACAATAAACAAGTATCTGCCTGTCCCTGAGAGCTCCCTCTGTAAATTGCGCCCCAGTGACAAATGGCTCTGCTTTCAGCATGGGAGAGTTGCCTTCTAAATTCTCTCCTCGTACTCCTGTGAAATCCTGTAAATCCAAGGCCAATATCTGAATTGCAGAGCTCCTTCCCCTCTCTCCTGTGCCACGTGCTGCAGCCAGTGTAATTTTTAAAGTGAGGCATTTGTCCTATGAAGCTGCCTGATCCAAAGTATCACAGGCATTCCTCACTGATTTTCCAAACCCTTGTAAAATAGCGTTAAATGGACACCCAAACATCACCAGCCCCTCTATTTCCCTGCTGTTTCCTGCAGCCCACGGGCACGGTGGCACGGCCATCTCCTACCAGCGGGTTGGGAAGCAGGAAGCCATAATCCTCCGAGAGCTGAAACCGGCTCAGTGCCGAGGACAGCGGGGTCTCCTCCTTCCCATCGCCGGCCTCCATCCCCGGTGCTGGCCGTGGGGCCGGGACGCGCTGCGGCTCCGTGGAGGCACCGACTGCCCCGCGCCCGGTATGTGCTGAGCCAGCACAGCGCGCCCCGGCCACGAACCTTGTCCTGGGGGGGCAGGTGAGGCCCCGGCCGCCTGCAGCCAGAGGGGTCGAGCAAACACGATTAAAGGTTGCTGATAAGCCAATGTCGTGGAGCAAGCGCCGAGCCCCGTCCTCGTCAGCATCCACCTCTGGAGCGGGCTCGGGGAAGGCTCCTTGCTGCAGGCAGGGGCTGTGGGCTGCCCCCCCAGCCTGGGATCTCCTCAGCAGCGCTGGTGGCTGCTGCCCATGGCTCACGGCAGGGTCTGCACCCGGCTGGTGACCCCCCCCAAGCAGGGGCTCCAAGCGCCTTGTCCCCGCAGGAGCGATGTATGCTCCATCAGGCATCAACTGCATCCCGAGCCCCGTGCTTGAATAAGGTGCTACCGATTTATGTGCTAATAATATGCCCAGTGCAGCCAAAATAAATTAATGGGAGCCACAACTGAAGCTGCTGCCACAAAGTAAGTGCTGCGTGGCAGGGAGTAAAACTCCCTAATCCACATTTCATGTCAGCTGAGGATTTATCTGCATTTCCAGCTAACTCCCTAATGACTGAGCGTGAGCTGAGGTTGTCATTAAATTCCCATTGCCAAACAAAGCACAAGATTCTACTGATGGCTTTAATTGTGCCTGCACCGTGGGCTCCCCGTGCTCTCCCCAGGGCTGCACACACCCAGCCCCAGGGGTGTGTGCTGACAGAGGGGGATTAGACGTCCTTGTGATGAGGGTCTGAGGGTTTCTGACCTAACTGTCCTCCACAGCACCAAAACTCCCTGCCCATCAGGTGGCTTGTGCCACTGTCTGGCCAGAGATGGATGAAAGTAGGCCAAACGAGACCCTGCAGAGGAGGCTGCTGAAAATCACATTTCAGTGTGGTGCTGCCTTTGTCCCCCCACAGATCAGTCCCCCCCTCCCCTCCCTCCATCCCGCAGGTGCCGGTGGCATTGCAGCACAGCGAAAAGGGCTGCAGCAACAGCAGCGTCTGCTCTCCAGGCCTGCTCCTTGTTGTTCCTCCCTGGGCGAAGCACAGCTGCACACACGCAGCACTCAGAGCCCCCCTCTGGGCAGCCTCTGAAAGGCACAGTCCCCTTGCCCTCCCTGGCCCTCCGGGCAAGGCGTTGTTCTGTAGGGATCACAGGACTCAGGCATCAGAAACACCTTTTATTGAACAACACACAAAAAAACACAAACTACAGACTTAGCATCCCTCAGACAGGCTTCAAAACCCCCCGCACACAGCCCCTGGGGGGCCACGTGGCTGTTGTGGGTTACATCCCAAACCTGGGACCACAAACGTCTCTGTGTGCTGCGCTGCTGCACCTTGCTTCCAGTGCTCCCCAAAGTCCAGAGCCCTGCAGGCAGCTGCCAAGCACACAACAGGGATGCCCGTTAGTCCCCACCAGCCCCTCACACAGTGACCACGGCCCCCCAGACCTTGCCTGCCCCCCGTGTGTGGCACGGCACCACCCTGAGACTCGCCATGAGCTGCAGCAGCTGCCCCACCGTGCACCCGCTCCCATCCCAGGGAGCGCCTCCAAGCCTCTCCGCTCCGTCACACAGGAGTTCGTCACCTCCTGGCTGTCACCCGCAGCCACGTCCCAAGGACATTTGACCGGCTGCCGCCTCGTGACTGCCCTCTCCAGCTCCTGCGACCTCCCTGGCCACGTCTGTTGGTGCCTGGGTGCCGATGTGCTGCAGGAACTGCCAGCAGCCGGGAACCTGCCGCCTGCCCTCCACAGTGATGCCTGGGCCACCTGCAGTGCCCTTGCCCTGACGCTCCCCCTAACACCTCCTACGTGCTGGTGCAGAGGCACACAGACTGCTCCCGTTCCCCAGTTTCCACTGCCAGCTGTGCCACCACGTGCAGACTGTTTACAACATCGGCACAAAACTTGGGTGACTTTGGCAACGACTTACCTTTAAAGTCCTCTCCAGCTATTTTGCTGCGCATCCAACACGCTCCCCTCCTCCTCTGTGCTTTCTTTATCTTCAAACCTAGGGTGGGAGCAGGGAGTTGCCCCCAGTCACCAAGCCCAACAGCACTGCCTCCCCTCTCCTCTCTCCCCCTCGTGCACACCGCATGGCAAGGGTGCAGGTCCAGGCTCTCCCTTTACTGTCACCTACAACTGCATCTGAGCCCGAGGCAAGGGGAGCAGACTTACTCATCTATTTCCAGCTGCTCTGTGTAGAGACACTGCCTCAGCTCCTTTCTCTTCACCACCAAGAGGATGACCCCAATGAGGACGGGCACAAAGAGGCAGAAGGTGAGAAGCAGCCACATCTTCAGCGGGTCCTTGTTCTGCAGGCCTACTTCATCTAGGCACAGGGAACAACCTCCTTCAGCCCACAGCAGCGCACTTCTCGGGACAGCAAGGCTCCCCCCGTGCGAGCCACGGCCAGAAAGGGAACGGCAGCAACCTGGGCCTGGGCCTAGGTGACCCTGCTTGAGCAGGGATGCTGGAGAAGACCTGCAGAGGTCCCTTCCCACCTCAACAGCCCGTAATTCTGTTATTCTGCTCCAACTCTTGCCCTATTTCTTTTCTCCTTTCCCACAGCCCAGAGGGTCGCTGCCCTCGCTGCTCACCGGCGCTGAGCAGGCTGTCTTTGCTCCCTCCCTGCTTCCCTGCTTTCTCCTGGCAGTTCGGTGGCTTCCAGCCAGCGTGGCAATGGCAAGTCCCTTTGTTATTGCACACCTGTGCGACAGAGAGGGAGAGAAATGATTTCTGTTGGCTACAAAAGATCACGAACACATTTCCTTGCTTTTGCAAGGCGCATCTTGGGAGAGCGGTCCAAAAAAACCGAGGACATGCGGCACTGTAACTTACCCCATGATTGTTGCATTTTTTCTTTATGTCACAATCATACTTCAAGACAGCAGCAGACACACACTTCTGATTCATGCAGATCTAAAACACAAATGTAGGGGTCAGCAGACAGCACTCAGCAGGCAGTAACACCCATCTCCTGCTCGGGACAGACACGGGTTTCCAGCCTGACCCCGTGCGATGGGGTTCGCACAATCCATGCACCAACCCCGACCCCTTCAGGATGCAACCACAGGAAAAGCCACTGACTGCCCGTGGGTCTCCGACACCACTACTGCAGAAACACTTCCTGCAAGTCCTCCTTTCCTAAGAGCCACGGCACGTCACCTTGTGGTCGCCGCAGACAGTGCCATCCTTCACCAGCATCGGGTCCCTCGCTGCAGGAGGCCTCATGTAGTCCAGCGTGATGCACAGCGTGTTCTGCACCCGCGTGTAGATCACCGCAGCCTTCTCCTTGGTGAAAGGCAGGTTACCTGGATACTCGCAGATGAGCTTCCCGCACTGGAGATCCCTGCAAAGGCACGGAGAGCAGAGGACTTCACACAAGACACCTTCACCCTTCTGTTCCTCTCCATCGGTCGCACCGAGGGCTTGGAGAACAGATCCCAAACAGCCGATTTGCAGCACACGGACACGGCATGCTTACATCTGCCACGGGTCCTTCTCACATCTGCCTGGCAGCCCACGCACCCTGGCACAGCGAGCTCCTCCCCAGTGCCAAGGGTGACACATCCGTGTGCTCCCGTCCTGCCCTGCAGTGCAGCCGGGCTCCCTGCTGCCGTGGACCTAGCCAGAGGCCCCTGGGGTTCCTACAGCACTTACTTCCATGCACAGCTCTGGTACCCGCTGTGGTTGGAGCCGCAGTGTCCCATTCTGTCCCTTTGGCCATTAATTTCCTCGTAGCAGGCCAAGGGTCCATTTTTGGCGCCTGCAAACACATAGCATCACTCACAGACTGGCAAAAGGCCTCTCTCTCCAACTCAGGGCTGGACATCACTGCCGGGGCCACCCGATGATGCTGAGGGCTGCTGGCTCTCACAGGCACTTGGTGCAGTGGCCATGCAGGATCCTGGACACAGTGCTCACCTCGCCGTGCTCCCAACAGCCTGCTGCTGCTGTGCAGTGCTGCAGCTGCCACCCAGCCCCACCACAGCCTGCCCGTCAGCTCTGTGCTACAAGGCTGAAGTCAAGAGACATCCCAACACACGTTTTCTTCCACTCTTGCTGCCTGTTTTTGCCTGCACACAGGCTGGGCTGCCAGGGTTTCCTGTTTTGATGATTCTTGTCCACAGCCTTACATTTCACGCACAACAAACAGCCCCCCTGCAGCCCTTACCTTTGCCGAAGATGTCCTGACACTGCTTGTCAGCTGTCTGGCAAGCTCCTCTGTAGCAGAAGGCGGTGTTCCTGCTGCAGGGATGCCCGTCCATCACCCACTGGTTGGCTGTGCACTCCCCAGAGGTGCCGTTGCAATATTCCTTCAGCTCACACTCATCCTCGGAGCTGGTTCTACACAACGTGCCGCTTTTTGCAAACTGGTGGGAAGAGGCAGAACAAGAGGAGCTTTGCATAGCACATGCACTCACAGACAACAGAACAGATCTCCTCTTAGGGCAAAGCAAATATTGGCTTTACAGTTTAGATCAGGATTGGGAAAAATCTACCCACACAATTTCAAAGCTCTCCACTAACCAGGTTTACCCCCGCAACATTAACATGTGTCCGTACAGTTGGCATATCCTTCATCTCGGTACTTCAGGAGAAGGCATGGTACCTGCTCCTTAAAGCACCTTCTTGACACAAAGGCACTTCACCGGCACCACCACGTCACACAGCTCACTTCACTCACCTGTGCTCTCCAACTCCTCACAGCAGAGCAGCCAGTACTCGCAGCTGGAAATGCAGCCACTTGTCCCCACCAAGTCCCATTGCACATGCCCTGCACATGCAAAGGCTATTCCTGAGTGTTCCCACTGCTGCTGCACAGCTTACCTTGCACTTCCAGCAGCACGGGCCCGACAGGCACTGCACCCCTTTCCTCCTTTTGCACCCCACGGTACAACACAGATCGCGCCGGCACTCCTGGAGGCACCAGCACAGGCAGTCAGGAGAGCTCACACCCCTCCTGTGGGTACAGGAGCTCAGCAGAGAGCTCGGGCTTCCCCTCAGCAGTGGCTGTCTGCAGCCTCCTGATGAGGCATGAGATTCACACCCCTCTTTGGAGAGCTCTCCCCCCGGGGGCACGGGATGTGGCTCTTTCCTGCTGTACCGAGGCTCACAACTGACCTCTGCCGACCCGCAGTCACAAGCCTCTCCTGGCTCCACCACTTTGTTGCCGCACACGGGAGCTTTATACGACACGTCCATCGTTGGCCTGTTCAACAGGCACTGCCCTTCTCCAGTGGCAAGAAAACGCTGGAAGTCTCTTACACTGCAGCTGCTGAAGGCTTTGGTGCCAGCCGAGTGCCTGTAAGCCAGAGGACAAGGCTGGCGCCCACATGGGCGGCACGGACAGAGCACTTGGGGCTTCACCCTGCAAACCCCGGGCATGCTGCGAGGACATACACCGCACTGGGCTGCATTATGCAGGCAGCTCCCGCGCAGTGACAGCTCCCGGGGTCGTCGTACACCATCCCTAGGCTGAGCCCCAGCAGCTGGGCCACGACGACTGAGAATGCCTCCAGCGTCATAGTGCTTCGGTACTGCGAGGGCAACACGGGCAGACCTCAGAGCGCTGTCCTTGCAGCAAACTCACTCTGCTCTGGGGCTCCGGTGGGCTGCGAGGCACTGACAGCCCTGGGGTCCCTGCTCCATCACCCCCAGGGGCTCCGTGCCCTACAGAGTGCTGCTGGCGTTCCTCGCCCTTTGGGTAGGCATGGGCTCACCTGGAGGCACAGCTCAGCACCGTGCCAACACACGGGAGGCTAGGGGTACAAACAGACAGGCTGCGTACCAAGGCAACCCCTCCAGCGTGGTTCTTGAGACACAGCTTCTTCGCAGAAGATGCCCCCGTGGAAGGGGACTGCTCCCTGTAGCTGAGGAACAGCGCAGACTGAGCCCTACGCATGCTGCTCATGTGTATGCTCATGCCTCTGTATTGACACCGTCCTACTCCTCTCATCCCCGTGCCAGCTATCACAGCCAGCCCCTTCTTACACGAATAAGAATGTTATGTCCTGGAGCCGCAGAACACGATGTATGTTTTTCCACTGCAAAAATCTCTGCAGCAACTCCTCAGCATCTCCCATGGTAGGAATTTTGTTCTTTTCTGTCCAAAGCTCCAGTGAAGAGAGCGCTATCGTCAGATTGAGGCGTGAAAACATCTGGAAGCAGACAGACACCACGGCTGGTCCAGAGCCCAGCTGCTCAACAGTTCCCCGCTTGCTTTTCCTTACCACTGCAACACATTTGCCACAAACAACCAAAAGCAACTCACACTGTTCACGTAGCTGAAAAGCTGGACTATCTTGGCTGTCACTGCATCCTTGTCTGCTCCCATGTAGTCATACTGAAAGACAACAGACACAGGAGCATCTGAGTGCACTGTGTGAGGCAGCAGGACTAGCTCCCCAGGGCTCACTGCAGCTCCTGCCATAACATATTATTATCCATGCCCAAGGGAGTTAGTTTCCATTTCATGGGGACTGTCAAGCCCCATGCATGCTTCCCTTGATGTTCTGTGAAGTTCTGAAATTGTTGCAGAGTTTTTTCATAGAGAAAACAATTTATGATGGAGAGGATGCAAAGACTCACCAGAGCTTTGTCCAAAACTACATGCATTTCCAGATATCGTGGGGATCTGTGGACAGCTTCCTTGCCCTTAAGGAAATATAAACACAAAACAAACCACAGCAAACTAAACAGCAACAAAAATACCCCCCCAAAATTACCCAGAGAGACTAGCCTCTGCAATTTGTATCAACTTGCAGAAGAGACATTTAGTTCCACAGTCAGTTAATGGGATCCACAATGATTTGGAGCTGTAGGACAAACAGTACCAGACTTCTAGGAAAGCATTCCTTCCATAATCCACAACACAATAACATCAGCCACAGATTCGGGCTGTATTCACAGCAACAGAAGTTTGCAGAACTCCTTGCAGCTGCAAGGAAACCCCATCCCACTCACCCAGGCTGAGCCTGCGCTGCCATCAGACCCCCCTCCTGACCTTGTCCTTAGCTCCGGTGAGTCACAAAGCCCTTTAGCATTGGATGTACCAAATGCACACAGGAACAAATGCTACTGCACAAACTGAGGCACCCTTCAGCTAAAGATTTCCAGGGCCTACTGCTACGACTGCACCAAAACCCCACGGCCTCGAGGCATACTCACTGCTGCTCCTTCCCACGGCTCTGGTGACACCTCTGCAGCCCAGGCAAGGGAGCTGTTTTCTACAAATGGTGTCTCTACATTTTCATTACGCATTTGATAAACGAGGTGCTGATACCCAGCTGCAGCCTCCAAAGGCCTGATCCCATAGCTGGTATTTGCGAGCTGCAGGACCCCACTGCAAGGCAAAGGCACGAGCGGCAGGAATGGCTCCTCCAGCAGCCCAGCACCACTGGTACCAACAGAGCCTGGTGCTCTTGCTAGTGGCTGTGCCGCAGGGCAAAGGCAGCCCGAGGCTTACCTCAGTCCAGAGCAGGTGCTAAGTGCCACGAGCGACACTGGGAAACCCTCCACGTAGCCTTCGTAGAAGCAGTCACGCTGGAAGGAGTAAAGTCATGTCTGCGGTGTGGTGCCTCCTCCCTCGAGACCTGGAGCGTGTGGCAGCGTGCAAGGCACCAGACCTTGCTGCTACCTGTGCCATGGTCTCCGTCCCTGCAGAGGACGGGCTCCCGGTGGGAGCACGCAGAGCACGTGGGAGCAGCACGGCACTGCGGGCTCCCCTGGGAGCAGACACCTGCACTGACCACCGCTCGGTCTTCGTCCCTTCATCAGCTCCTCACCGTCCCTGGGAACTCGTGATGGCTGCAGCAGGGTGTGAGCTGATGCACACCCTCACCAGGGCTGCCCGGAGCAGATCAGTGCCCGAGGCGAGCAAAAGGTCTACAGAGCATCCCTGCAGAAGGAAACCTCACCGCACGCTTCTTCAGGTGTACCTCAGCAGCAAGCACTGCTCCCAAAATCGCGCGGCACACAGGGCATATCGTACCTCCACACGCGCCAGCTCGGATTTCGCCAGCCCCCCTCGGCCGTCCGTATAAATCCGGAGGTCCTCTGGCAAGAACACTCTGCGCACAGAGCACAGACGGAGCCCTGGGGTCCCCGCTCGGTGCCCCGCAGCGCCCCGCGGCCGTGCCCCCACTCACTGCTGCCGCAGGCGCACGGTGCGGGGGGTGCCCGCGATGGGGATGCTGTAGGCACGGGCGCGCTGCGGGGCTTGGCGGCGGCGCTGCGCCGGGGACCGGCGCTGCCCGGGCACCGCTCCCCCGGGGCCGAGGCCCCGCGCCGGCAGCCCCAGCGCCACCACCAGCACCACCAGCACCACCAGTACCACCACCAGCACCACCAGCGCCCGCATCGCCGCCGCCAACGGCCGCCGCCAACGGCCCCGAGACAGGCGCGGACTCGCGGCTGCACCCAGCGCCTTTATTGCCCGCCCCGTCACGGCCCCCGCTCCGACGGACGCTCCGGCCCCGGCCCCGGCCCCGGCCCCGGCCCCGGCCCCGGCTCCGGCTCCGGCTCCGCTTCGCAGACGCTGTCCTCGGTGGTGGTGCTGCGGGGAGCGCAGGGGGGCGGCTCAGCCCCGGCCCCGCTGGGCTCCGCACCGCCCGCAGGGCGCGGGGCTCGCTCTCACCTCTCCCAGCTGCGCTGGCTGCTGGCCTCCGACCTGGGGGCGCGGGGCGGGCGTGAGGGCGCCGGGCACCCGCTGCTGGCTGCGCCCCGCGGGCCCCCCGGGGCACGTTTCCCCGAAAGGCGCGCCCACCCGCTCCCCACATGCACGTGTGAGCCCTGCCAGAGGGCCCGGTGTTTTGGGAGAGCGAGGTCAGTCGGGAACGTGTCACTGCTTGCACAAGTAACCCCTGAGGAGCATGCCTGCACCCCTCTGGGAGGCGTGCAAGTGCTTCGAGGGATGGGTGGAGGACAATTGCTCTGTGTCCTGACCCAGCGCTGCTTCCCCCTGCTCCCCACATGCCCAGGCTCTCTCCCACCCACTCTCCTTCACACCTGGACAGAATGCGTCCCCAAACCCCTCGCTGCCACAGCCCCCTGCCTATCTCCCCCACCCAGAACGGGGGACTCGCAGTAACCAACCACCATTAACTTACCCATCACTTTGCGATGCGTTCCTCGCACAGCGCCTCATCAGCTGGGTCCACTTCTTAATCAGGATGATGCAGCCAACAAGGATGGGGACGATGATGCAGAGGAGCAGCAGCAGCCAACTTTTCAGCGTGCCCTTAGGAAAGCTTTTTGTGACAGCATCTAGAGAGAGAACCACAGGCACACCTCCGGGTAAGGGCCAGGCGATGCCAAGGGCGTCTGCTCTGTCACAAGACCGAGGCTGTTTCTGGGACCATGGGGGCAGCCACTGCCCCCGGTAAAACCACTGGGCACCCGGAGCTGCCACACAGGACTCACCGTCACGGCCCCACAGCTGCTGCCCGCTGTTGATGCTGCCGCCTATCGAAGGTCCCCGAATCCTGCACTGGGGCGGGTACCAGCCCGGGCTACAGTGGCAGTTCCTTCTGTTATTGCAGACCTGCAAACATCAGGGTGGGAAGAAAACATTCCCCACCTGTAAGAACTTGTACTAAGGAGCACTGCGAAGCTTTCAATAGCACCGTTTTCATACCCACTCCTTCCCACACGCAGACCAGTGCAAGCCCCGTGCTGGGGTCACAGCCAGACACCAGTGCCACTTGGCACTGCTGCTGGACACCCCTGACTGGGCTTCCTCCATGTCCTGCTCCACTGCTCCCCAGGCTGCCTCTTACCTCGCACAAATACACTGGTCATTTCCAACACTATTTCAATTACGTGCAGTTAAATCCTCTTTAGTTACCCCTTTTCCAGTTTTCTGCTAATCTAGACAAGCAAGTACTCCACATCCCCTCATCTCATTTATATTTGGTCTTGGAAGGGAAAGTACATTAGGTATTCTCACTTAATTTCTCCCACAGTTGCTGCATAACAATTTTGGAGAATGAGTGTTAGCCCAAATCACAGGTTTAGCCAAGTCCCAAGCAAGCCACTGTAGGCACATGAGAAGATCCTCTCTCTTCTTCAGCAATATCAGCCAACATGACAAGACCACCCTAACAGCACCGTTACTTACTCCATGCCCAGAGCATTTAGTCTTCACATTGCAGTCATACTTCAGGACTGAATGTGGCTGGCACGTGCCATTCACACACACCTGGAAGTCCAGAAAGAAAAAAATTCTGCTGGATACTTTCCCATCACTCTTCGTCATGCTAGCCATTACTCTAAAAAAGATTCTTAGGTTCAACAATGATCAGTAAATCAATTACCAAAAATGTAAGTACAAACCACCTCTAAATTATACTGCAAAGTTGCAACCAGTTGCAGTTCTAAAACTGTTGCAGTTGTGATAATTGTATGTCATTTCCATGCTCTCAAAATATTTCTTACCTTTCTAGGACCACATTTTGTACCATCTTTAACCATGAGAGGATCTTGCACTGTTGGTCCACGCATAAAATCAAAAGACACACACAGATGTTCTTGCACTTGAGCATAAATGATGGCACCCTTAACTTTTGTGAAGGGAATACGACTCGGGTACGTGCATACTAGCTTTCCACATCCCAGATTCCTAAAAAAATCATTAGCACAGTAAATTAGAAGAGTGGGCACAGCATCTGGTTGACCACAATGCTGGAGGCACTGAGGTGCACAATTCAGGGAGGGAGATTTAAATGAAATAAGCACCCAAGCTCACCGACTGCTTGTACTGCTGGATAGTCGATGAAGTTGCTTCTCAACCCCCTGCGGTCTCCAGTACCCCCCCACACCTCGGGTTATGCCACGGGTAAGCATTTGTCATGCCCACCACAGAGTGCTCTGCTCACCCCTACGTGCCCCTTATCCATCAGGACAAGACCTGCCCGGCATCACCATCTCTTTTAAGAACAGCTAGAGCCAATAGTGGAAGAAAAGGCAGCCATGCAGGAGAAAACCCTACTGAAGAAGCTTCTGACAGATTTTTACGCTTTGCATCAACAGTAAAGGGGGGCACAAATTAAACACGTGTTCTTAGTTAAACACTTCCCTCTCCCTTGAAACCTACAGCCAAGAGCAGGGCTGGTACCCATCCTTCGGGTGATTACCACAGTGTCCAAACCTATCCTGCTGGCTGTTGACTTCTTCATAACAAGCCAAAGGAGCATTTTTGGCACCTGGAAGTTTGGAAATAATACTGATTATAACTGAGGTAATACAGATTAGAATACCTG
Organism: Netta rufina; assembly: GCF_964035555.1. NCBI lineage: Eukaryota > Metazoa > Chordata > Aves > Anseriformes > Anatidae > Netta > Netta rufina. The sequence continues at coordinate 5,899,309 of NC_140151.1, read as the reverse complement.
TGTTGGCTTTAACATTTATCAGTTCTTGTATCTGATGGAGTAAAAAGTGGCTATATCACTATCTGCCCACATTCGAGTTGCAGGACAGACCTCGCAGACAGTGGAATTGCTGGTAAAGTCTCAGAGACCGTCCACAAAATCTGGGTATTTCTGTGGCTTGTTCTCTGCCTAGATGTATGGCTGTGCCAACATTCAGCCTGAAATCCTCACGTAAATCATCACCTTCCCATGGCCCATTCCTTTCCCCTCACCACAAGTGCAGGAAGCCCAGCACTACGCATTTGAGTCTGCACAGGCATTCCCAGCCCGTGCCAGCGAGAGCAGAGCCGCCCCGCTACCTGTCCCGTAGAGCCTCTGGCACTGCAGGTCAGCAGACTGGCAGCGTCCCTTGTAGCAGTACCCGGTGCCGTGCTCGCAGTCGTGCCCATCCTGCACGTAGAAATCGGGGGGGCAGGACGCGGAGGACCCGTTGCAGTACTCGGCCAGATCACACTGCACATCAGCAGGAGGGCGGCACAGCGAGTTCTTTGCTTTAAACTGGAGAGAGAGGCAGAAATTGTTCCTCTCTCCATCCTCAGGCACCCATCGGTGCAAGAACCCTTTACAACAGGTCCCCAGTGCCAGGATCGCTGCTGGGCACTCAGGTCCCCCATGCCCCATCCCCATCCCCTGGATGCTATCTTGTCCATACATTGCATGCTAGGGAAAATGCTCATCTTGCTAAAGACAAAAGGCGGCACCAATATTGTTAAGTTTTTTGGAGGTGACCATCAGCAAAAACAGTAAGCTGGCTTATAGTCCTACTACAGTAAATACTATGTCTCCAGACCTCAAAAATAGCCTTAACTTCTGATAATTATGAACGTGCCTTACCTGGCAATTTTCACAGCACCGTCCTGAAGAACACTTCACGCCCGGTTTGAGCTTGCACTGGGAAGTGCAGCATTTGTCCACCGCACATGCCTGCAAGCACACCGTGAACCCTTCCCTGCTTCACATCTCCTCACCTGCCTGCCCTGGCCCCCATCCCCCTAACAAACAGCATGCCTCAGGGGCCCCAAGGGAAGGGGACAGCTGCATCTCTGTGCATGGCCACAGAGCTGCATTATGAACCCCTGGACCACCTCCAGCCCATGTCTGGGACCATTCCTGAGGGCAGGGGACACCCCGGCCCCCCACTGCCCCACGCTCACCACCACGGAGCCGCAGTCGCACTGCTCGCCGTGCTCCATCACGCCGTTGCCGCAGACGGCCGCTCTGGAGAGCGGGCTCCTCCGGGCAACCCTGATGTAAGGGCACTCTGGATTGTGCTTGAGGAAGTTCTCAAAGTCTTCAAAGCTGCAGCTGCTAAAGGACTTTGCCCCACTGACACGTCTAAAACAAAGGATTATCCCTACTTGTGTGCATACCAACACATCCACCGCCGTTCCATTTCTTAACATCTCTGTTCAGTTTGAGAACTTGCTCATGGGTAAGCACGAGGCAGGACAAGCAGCCCCCAGGGGCCTTTCATCTCATTGGCAAACCTGACTTTAACATGTGCTATCAGTAAGAATGAGAAGCATTCAGAAACATCTTGCTTTTGGAAAGAAAAGATTTGCTTTCCGATGTAACCATCAAATCACTATTTATGCTTTTTTTCCTTTCCCAGAGCAAGAACAGCAGAGATCTCTGTGTTACCCTGTGACAGGAGGGCACCCACGCCCGAGGCACGCCGTGCCATCCTCCTCACAACGCCCTGCGCCTCTGGCAGGTGAAGGCCACGAAGGCCGCAAGGAACTCACAGCGCCTCTGAGTTCATCACGCAGATGTGCCCGGGGCAGTGGCAGCTCCTGTTGTTATCGTAGCTCATGCCCAAGCTGCGGGCCAGCATCTGGGCCAGGAGGACGGAGAACGACTCCAGGGTCACGCTGCGCTGGTACTGGGGGGGCAGAGCCAGGAGCTGGGTGCGGCGCTGCCCCGCAGGCACCCGGCCCTGGCGCCACCCCAGGGCCACGGTGCCAGCTCGGTCCCGGCCGCAGGCCTCGTACCACGGCCACCGCACCCGCGGCATCCCTCTGGCACGCCTTGTCTGGAATGGTCGCACCCACGTAGGAAGCTCGGTCCCGGTACCTGAAACACAGGAGCTCTCTCTGGCCTCCAAGCCTCAGCGGCTCCGGGTCAAAGCCCCCAGGCCACGCAGGGCAGGGGGGGGCTTTTGTTTGTTCCTCACTGCATCCCCACCTCGCTTCCACAAGAGGCATCTCAGCCCTAGTAAAGTCTAGAATTCCAGAGTACATGAATTTTACAGGTCATTACTGTCTACTCTGAAATAATAACGACCGTCTATCCTTACAGCAGTAGATAGGGCACTTCGTAGGACCGCAGAGCAGCGCTGGTCATCTTCCACTCCAGCAGCTGCATCAACACTTCTTCTCCATTCAACCCTGTCTGAATTTTATTCTTGTCCATCCAGACCTCCATGGAGGACAGGGTAATGGTTATGTTAAGAGAACTGAACATCTGGAAAGTAAACAGGAAATGGCTACTCACGTGTGTTTCATTTCATGCCCTGTGTAAATTTTTATTCTTATTAGTAGCCACATTGCCTAAGGAAAATAGACAGGAGCAGTTGGCAACTGATCTACTGTTGTGTATGTGTATAATGAAATGTACAGAGAATTAAAAAAAAAAAAAAATAGAAATAGCAATGTGTCCAAAAGAGAAGAGAAAAGTGTTTATTAAGCAGGATCTAACAAAAAACAGTCCCCTATGACAGACACAGGGAAAAAAGCAGTGGTGGCTTCTGACACATGCACACATGCATGATCACCCCTCAGTGGAACTACTAGAGGACAGTATGGTATCGAGGTAATGTTAGGCATAGCTATTGATTTATTTGAGAGAAGCACTGAGGTAGAGCATGTGTTTGTGGAGGAAAGCAAAGGATAAAACCTTACTTGCCACAGCTCCTAACCCCATCTAGACAAGACCTAGGGAAACTTGGAGCTTCTGACAGGCTAAACTAAAAAATCAGTAGCTAAAAAGATGAGATTCAGTATTATCAGAAAGCACATTTAATTAATTATTATCTTCTCAAAAATTAGACAAATCCTACCAATACCTACCTAGCTGTTAGTAGGCTGAAATTAAAGCCCAAAATTTCTATTGCAGTATTTAAAGAACGGTTCAAACTTACACTGCTGAGAGAGCTGATAATCTGAACTATCTTCTGTGTCACAACGTATTTGTCTGCACCCAGGTAGTTGTACTGAAATACGACATGAGGTTGTACCTAGATTACTGACGTGCTGAAGCACGTGGAGTTATCACGGCCTTTCACCACAGCCACAAGCTACAGCCTGCACAAAGCCATGCAGGACCACGTGAAAGACCATGGCAAAGCTCTGCAGCAGCTCTATCCAGAGCCAAGGAAATAAATACGGAACAGGAACTGACTGGTGCAAACCTACCAAATTCCTTTCCAAAATTAAATGGAGTGCCAACTCTCTGTGGTGCTTTGACAGTAACTGGAAAAGAGAAAAAAAAAAGTTCACCGTTGTTAATTAATTTCTCCATTTGAGTCATGATATGTAAGAAAAGCTAATTTCTTTGATGGACCAAGAGACACCAGAACTGATGCTGCCATCAGTGCCACCATCAGAGCACTCACTTCCAGCGTTGTGTGCGCTTTGTAGGAGACCTCCCGCACTGCTGGCCGGGCCCCGCTCTCAGCGCGGCTCTTTGCCAAGAGCAAATCTGCCAGGCTCTCGTTGCTCATGTGATAAATGAAGTGCTCGAAGGCGGGTGAATTAACCAGCGGCTCGATCCCGTAGCTGGCGTTCTCAAACTGCAGCAAGCCCCTGCGAGGGGCACGGCACCGCTGGGAACCCTGGCTCCCGGCAGGGGACGGGGAGGGTGGGGAGCCGCGGGCACCGGCACGGCAGCGCAGGTGGCCCCGGTACCTGAGCCCGGAGCAGGTGCTGAGAGTCACCGCAGAGCCGGGGACGCCCTCGATGTACCCGCGGTAGAAGCAGTCGCCCTAAACCACAGCAAAGCAAAGGGAAGCAAAGGGAACCACAGGGGCAGCTCTGTCAGGCAACAGCACTATGAAGATTTTGTTCAATCTCATTTTGGTTCAAGTATCTGCAAACAATCTCCAGTCTCTACACACTATCCCAGTGTGAGGACAGGGCATTCGTATGACAAAGCACGGCCCTGTCCCACCCAGCTCTGCTGAAGGACAGGGGAAAGGAGGGAAGCATCACTTCCCTGCGTAAGGGGTGACATCTCCCCATATACTAAAGAGCAAGGCTGCCCCGCAATTCATCCAACGTAAGAACAAAGCACTACCTTGATCTGGGGTGAATCATAGTACAAAGATCCCTTCTCATTGTATGTGTAAATCCTGAAATCATCAGGTAAAAAGAACCTAGAACATAAATACAGCAAAATCCTCTGAAAACACTCTGAGGAGTATTCACTTGGAGCTTCTCAAACTCGCGCTGGGTCCTGCAGCAGGCACTGCCACACCGATGGTGCCGGGGCTCCTTGCACATCCAAAACCCGCTGCCACCAGCGGTCACGGGCACAAGCATCCCTCCAGCCCTGCTCCAGCCCCTCACAGCACTCGCGTGCGTGCCACACAAACACGCGTCCTCTGCAGGTGACCGGTACCGTCCCGTGCCAGGGGAGCCTCCGGTGGGAGCGCACAAGCCAGCAGTGCTCAGACGGGGCAGCACCAGGGCACTTACTGCTGCTGCAGGTGAATGGTGTACGGCCTCCCCTCTATCGCGAGGACGTAGGACAGCGTGCCCTTGTGTGTGCAGAAGAGCAGAGAAAGGAAGAATTAGGAACAGCGACCGCAGAAAAGCAAGCTCAGAGGGCAGGCTGCAAGCGCTGAGGACAACTGCAGGAGCTCAGCAGATCTGGTCACCCCCCCACACCCCCTCACACACACACACTTCAGGGCAGGCAGAGCATCATTTCCCAAAACTGTCCCGGCAGCAGCCAACGCCAGGACTGTTACACCCCGTATTCCTGCACCAGTATATCCACTCGCACACACATGCACAAACATTAAATAGTTTAACTGTGTCAGTACCGTCTCTCCAGCTGTTTTTGAGGGTAACCTCTGAGGAACTGTGACGTGCAAAGGTATTTGTGAGCCTAGAGAAACAATTTGTTTTACAGTTATAATCACAGATGAATGCCACCACAGTTGTGCCTGGCAGCCACAGCTGGAGTTGTGAGCACGTGTGAGAGGCACTTTTACAAACCGTAGGCTGGCATGGAGAGGGATACCAGCCCTGCTTTTTCTGGACACTTCCATAGAAAAAAAAAACAAATGGATGTGCACACACCAGTGCTGGACCCCAGCCCTGCTGCAGCCCAGGAATGTAAGTACGGTACGATGGGAGCATGAGAGCGAGCCCCAGTTCAACCAACCCAACCCAACCCAACTTGCATCAGGAACAGAAATGGGGCTCGGGGAGCCCAGTCGAACACCGCTGGCTGCCGTACAGTGAGCGTCCACTTCAGCAGGCTCCACAGCGCTCCTGCTCCTCCGTGTGCTGCGCTCCACGCACAGCCGCCCATGTTGTGCCCCTTCACGTGCTTGGCACATCGGCAAAACCCAGGACCCCCGTGCCAGCGAGGAGGGGGTTACCCGGAGCAGATGAAGTCCCCAAACCCCCAGAAGCCGGATTCAGCGTTTGGTGAGAAGAGCCCAGCAGACGAGCCCCCGGCCCTCCCCGGGGACCACCACCACCCCTGAGCATCCCCACCACGACGCCGGGAGGGACCATTCCCGGCCGGCCCGAGACGGCTGCAGCCCCGGGCAGCACTGGGGCGGCCCCGGCCCCACCGGACGGCCCCAGCCTCACCGGACAGCCCCGGCCCCACTCACGGCTCGCCGCCAACATCGCGGCCAGCAGCGCCAGGCGCAGCACCATGGCGCCCCCCGCCCGGTAACGGCCCCGCAGAGAGGCGCAGCCGCTGCCGAGGCCGTTTCTGGTTTGTAAAGGTTCGTTTATTGCCCCCCCCGCACCCCGCGCCGCCCCCGCGCCTCCCGGCGGAGCAGCAGCAGCAGCGCGGCCGCGGCCAGCGCGGGCGGCAGGAGGCAGGCGGGGAGCAGCGGCCAGGTCCGAGCCGCGTCCCGCAGCGCCGGGGGTCCTGCCGGGGGGAGAAGGGAGCGCGGATGCGGTGGCGGAGGGGCCGCGGAGCCGCCGTGGCGCCGGGCCCGGCCGCGGGACTCACCGCGCTCCGCCGGCCCCGGGCCGCCGTCGGCGCTGACGCCCAGCGCGGAGCCCCTCCGGCTGCAGTCGGGCGGCTTCCAGCCGGGGTGGCAGTGGCAGCGCCGCTGGTTGGTGCACACCTGGGGAGGGGGGAGAGCCCCCGGCCCGCCGTCAGGCCGGGCAGCCCCCCCCGCAGCTCGGGCGAGGAGCAACCCAGCGGGGAAGCCCCGTCGGGGCGGGCAGCACGGCACAAGGCAGAGCCCCGAGCGCGGCCGCCCGCCCGTGCTGCATCCTTCAACATCGCTGCCCCCCCCCCAAACCACCCAGTTTTCCCTCTCGGTGAATAAAACCTGTCCTCCTCATTTCGGAGTTGGTTTTAGGAGCAGTACGTTGAAGTGGTTTTACTCGCGGTACCGGCTGACAGGGCCGGGATTTCAATAGGATCAGCCTAAAATGTGTCTGCAGGCAGGTCCCACGCGAGTCCCAGCAAACCTTTAGGACCAAACACCCGCAGCACTCAGAGCAGTGCTGCTGCTACTTACTCCGTGGCCGTGACATTCCACCTCGCTGTTGCAGTCAGATCCGAGGACGGAATGGGGGTGGCAAGTGTTGTTTATGCACACCTAGAAAAACACACGGCCATTCCAGTTCAGTGCTTTACCATCAGTCCTCAGCTCATTGGCCTCGTGTCCCACATGGGATTCAAAATACGCTTCCTTAGAAAAAACAACCCTGTGCTTTTGAAAAGCTACGTTTACTACTTTAGGGTTATGTTCAATGCTTATACCACACCAGAAACTTAATGTGATGCCAGTGTATATTTGCAGTGTTTACACTATGCTGCACAGGAGCGAGTATCCCTAAAACTGTTAATGTTTAAAATTCCTATCTGACGTCTTAGTTGACTATAAAGTGTTTTCTTACCTTTCCAGAGCCACACTTTGTACCTGGCGGAATCATAAGAGGATCCAGCCTCACTGGTATATTCAAGTAATCCAAAGATATACATAAATGCTCTCGCACTTGGACGTAAAGGACAGCAGCAGCATCAGTTGCAAAGGGAGTGCTATACGGATACGTGCAGATTAACTTTCCACATCTGAGATTCCTGTAAAATTGATTTGCACGGAATGTGTGTGTGTATCACATACGCATGCTAAACAGTGAAACAACAGCACCATTAAACCACACAACAGAAGTACGGAGTGCTACATGGTAAGAAAAAATAAGTAGGGCTGGCAAAGCCCAAGAGATGATCTGTGATACGGGGAAAGATGCTCCATTACCAATGAGGAGAAAACACACATAACTATTTATTGCTTCACAAATCTCACTGTCAGCTGGAATCTTGATACTGTCCTCTTCTGTACAGTCCAAATTAAATACTCATTTTTAGGGGAACAGCTGCCCCTCCCTTGCAACCTACCTCCACGCGCAGGCCCTATAGCCATGTCGGGAGTGAAACCCACAGTGTCCAAATCTGTCTCGCTGACTATTGACTTCCTCATAACACGCCACAGGAGCACTTTTTGAACCTACAAGTTTAATTTATAATCAATATTAGTGCTAAAGAAACATGAAATGACATGTTATGGTACCTACAAATTTTCATCTTGCACACAGCAGAACGTGGATGCTGTACATTATTTAGAGAAAATGTTTTGTTTTTTTCTCTAATTAGTCCTGAGAAGCATGTCATGGGCCAATAGAAAATTGGCTCGCTGATGAAGTTCTCACCAAATATCAGACCGGAGTCTAACAACTAACCACGAAACCTCACCTCCACAGAAACCAGGCTACAAAAAGCCATAATGAAACCCACCTGAGTTTGGTGTTTTAGAGGGCAAGGACACAAACCAACTTTGCTAGCACCATAGCTGCCTTCTCAAGCAGGGCAGCAGTGCCAGTGAGAGCAGAGCCACCCCGCTACCTGTCCCGTAGAGCCTCCGGCACTGCAGGTCAGCAGACTGGCAGCGTCCCTTGTAGCAGTACCCGGTGCCGTGCTCACAGTTGTGCCCATCCTGCACGTAGAGATCGGGGGGGCAGGACGCGGAGGACCCATCGCAGTACTCGGCCAGATCGCACTGCACGTCGGCGGGAGGGCGGCACAGCGAGTTCTTTGCTTTAAACTGGAGAGAGAGGCAGAAATTGTTCCTTTCTCACAATTCCTCTCTCACAAATGCTCAGGCACCCACTGGCAGGGGTCCCTCTCGGGCCCCCGGGACCCTCTACAACAGCTCCCCAGTGCTAGGACCACTGCTGGGCACTCAGGTTAACCATGTGTCTCCCCCATCCCATCCCATCCCATCCCATCCCATCCCATGACAGCCTTCCCCCAGTAATTTCCTTCCTTGGGATTTTAGGGAGCTGAGCTGGAAAGCTCCACCCCAGGAACTGCTGCAATTGCACAGCAGAGGAGTTTGTCCTCATCCGTAAGCATGGGAACATAATATTTCTCCAAAAATTACGATGGCCTTGTGATGACCGCAAGAACATGACTTACCTGACATCCATCACAGCACAGTCCAGAGGAACATTTCACTCCTGGCTTAAACCGACACGTGTTAGTACAGCATTTATCCTTCAAGCATGCCTGAGAACACATCACAAAGCCACATTATTCTGCACTTCTGTTCCCTCTCAGCTTTTCACTGTCCAAGGTCCTCCCCTTCCTGCTTATCCATAAAATGGATAACATGAGAGAGTGGGCAAAGCTGCTGTCGGATCGATGCCAGCACAGGAGCTCATGGCAGACCCAAGACCTTGGGCTGGCTCCTACTTCAGCTGCGCCCTGTATCTCCACATCTCACTGCTCCGAATGGACAAACAGCACAAAATCCCACATTTACCACAGCTGCTGCAGTGCTCACCGCCTCGGAGCCGCAGTCGCACTGCTCGCCGCGCTCCACCACGCCGTTGCCGCAGGAGGCTGCTTGCCGGTAGGAGAGCCCGGCCAGGCGCGGCCTGTCGAACAGGCAGTCCCCTGTGTCCAGCTTGAGGAAGCTCTCAAAGTCTTCAACGCTGCAGCTGCTAAAGGCTTTTGCCCCACCGACATGTCTAAAATGAAGGATTATCCCCGTTTGTGTAGGTGTCAACGCATCCACCACCATTCGGTTTGAGAACGCCCTGTGCCTCTGTCGGGTGAAGGCCGCAAGGAACTCACAGCGCCTCCGAGTTCATCACGCAGATGTGCCCGGGGCAGCGGCAGCTCCTGTTGTTGTCGTAGCTCATGCCCAAGCTGCGGGCCAGCATCTGGGCCAGGAGGACGGAGAACGACTCCAGGGTCACGCTGCGCTGGTACTGGGGGAGCAGAGCCAGGAGCTGGGTGCGGCGCTGCCCCGCAGGCACCCGGCCCCGGCGCCACCCCAGGGCTGCAGCACCCGGCCTGGTCCCAGCCGCAGGCCTCATACCACGGCCACCGCACCCGCAGCATCCCTCTGGCACGCCTTGCCCGGAACGGTCGCACCCGCGAAGGAAGCTTGGTCCCGGTACCTGAAACACAGGAGCTCTCTCCGGCCGCAGGTCGCAGCCCCCAGCCCCGTGGTCCCCCCAGTGCCCCCCACATGGCAGGACTGGCTGAGCTCTGCCCCGCACCGCCAGTCCCTGGGGGAATTCTAGCCTTACACAAAGAGGCAGGCGATGTCATACGACCGCAGAGCGAGGTATGGCTGCTGCCGCTCCAAAAATCTCTGCAGAAGTTCATCGGCTTCCCCTGCTGTCGAGATTTTATTCTCCTCTATCCAGAACTCCAGGGAGGACAGAACAACGGTCACGTTCAGAGGGTTAAAAATCTAAAAACGTGACAGGTGAGATGGCTGCTCACACGCCTTTTTTCAGAGCACAATTATGTCTGTACATGCAACAAATGAGACAGGAAAAGATGGACAGTAGCTGTTGGCAGCCATGGAATGACATCTGTATGGCAAAATAGAATGAACTAAACTCAAAAATAAAACAGTGTCCCAAGAGGCACATGAACAAAGCCTAATAACTTGGTAAAAATGTTTCAGTTTTTCTGCTAAGTAGCTTATCATCATACGCACAAATCAGCCCAAGGACACTTCTTAAAAGTGTGTTTGTTGGACAGTGTGGAGGGGAAGAAAAAGCAAAGCCTTTGTATTCACCCACTGGGGTTAAACTCTTCACCAACCTTTTATCACGTCTGGCCCAGGAGGCAGAGAAGCTGGCGGCTCCTGCCAGGCTGTGCCTGGCATCGCAATGCCAAGCATCACGAGCCAAGGCTGGAACTGCAGTTACAAAGCCTCCTCCCCAAACCAAAAGCAACTAGGAAATAGGTGGCTGTTTCTAAAATCAGCCCCTCATCATTCTATTACGATACAAACCAGGTTTCAAAACTTACATTGTTGACTAAATTGAAAATCTGGATTATCTTCCATGTTGCAACTTTCTTGTCTGAGCCCATATAATTGTACTGGAAAACAACACAAGGGCGTAAGAATGGACAAGTCGTTTATCACAGCAAAGCAGGATAAGGTGGAAAGGATTCCCAGCATCCAGTCACGTAAATGTGAGCTACCAATTTTCAATCATTCTTTCCTGTAAAATCCACAGTACAAATACCTTTATAAAGGGAAAACCAAAAATGCATAAAAGTTGGAAACGGCACCATTCTTACGTTCGTAGTAGTCAAGCAAATACAAGGAGAAGATGGCTGGCACTGACTTACCAAAGCCTTGTCCAAAACTGCATACACCTCAAAGTACTTAGGAGACCGTACTGCAGATAATGCTGGCTAAAAAAGAAAATATTGTGAAGCTGTTTATGTTTACATTCCATCGATCTTATTCCTGAAATTTGCTATACTACAAAGTGTCTGCTCAACAGCATTACGTGGATGCTGTCTTCGTATTTAGCACAAGGTAAGCAGCCGCTCTAACTTTAACCACTCCTCACTTTTCAAAGAAGCCGTTCTAACTTGGCCATGCCTCTCGTTAGGCACCAGGACAGTGACGATCCATGCGACAGCTCCATGAAGCCCTTGCCCTCCTAAAATCCCCCACCCATCGCTGCCCATCCAGACCGCACGTGGGGCAAAGCTGCCTGCAGGAACAGCTCCCACCCAAACCGAGCAGACGTGAGCTCGGCCAGGAGACCAGCGGCAGCTCACTTCACCGTACACGATCTTCAGCACCATCTCCTGCGCTGCCGGCTGGGCCCCGCTCTCGGCGCGGCTCTTTGCGAAGAGGAAGCCTGCAGTGTTCTCGTTGCTCATTTGGTGAACGAAGTGCTCAAAGATGGGTGAATTAACCAGCGGCTCGATCCCGTAGCTGGCGTTCTCAAACTGCAGCAAGCCCCTGCGAGGGGCACGGCACCGCTGGGAACCCCGGCTGCCGGCAGGGGACGGGGAGGGTGGGGAGCCGCGGGCACCGGCACGGCAGCGCAGGCGGCCCCGGTACCTGAGCCCAGAGCAGGTGCTGAGAGTCACCGCAGAGCCGGGGACGCCCTCGATGTACCCGCGGTAGAAGCAGTCGCCCTAAACCATAGCAAAGCAAAGGAAGCCCTAAAGTCCCAAGAACTGGTCACCCAGACAGTTTAACTGCACGCACTGAACAGCAGCTCTGCAATACTTCAGGTTAAAAGAAAAAAAACAGCCCAAACTTGCCTTGATATGAGTCAAATCAGTTTTAAAGGATGCCATCTCATTAGACATATAAATCCTAAAATCATCAGGTATAAATAGACTGCAAAAGAAAAGCATGAAGTCAAATACTAAAACTAGCATCTCTTACACAGAGCTTCTCAAGCTCGCGCTGGGTCCTGCAGCAGGCACTGCCACACCGATGGTGCCGGGGCTCCTTGCACATCCAAAACCCGCTGCCACCAGCGGTCACGGGCACAAGCATCCCTCCAGCCCTGCTCCAGCCCCTCACAGCACTCGCGTGCGTGCCACACAAACACGCGTCCTCTGCAGGTGACCGGTACCGTCCCGTGCCAGGGGAGCCTCCGGTGGGAGCGCACAAGCCAGCAGTGCTCAGACGGGGCAGCACCAGGGCACTTACTGCTGCTGCAGGTGAATGGTGTACGGCCTCCCCTCTATCGCGAGGACGTAGGACAGCGTGCCCTTGTGTGTGCAGAAGAGCAGAGAAAGGAAGAATTAGGAACAGCGACCGCAGAAAAGCAAGCTCAGAGGGCAGGCTGCAAGCGCTGAGGACAACTGCAGGAGCTCAAGAAGCAAACACTCCTCATGGGGCAGGCTGAGCCCCTGTGGCTGCAGTTACAGCTGCCAGCACTCACCACCCCCATCACCCCTCTGCAGCCAGCAGAGCACAGCCTCCTGCATGTACACCCACTCACACCTACACACACATGTAGGAAATAAGAGGGGTGCTCAAGTACCGACTCTCCCGTTGTGTTTGGGGGCAGTTGCAGCGGGACTGTGATTTGCGACTGTGCTCGTGAACCTGGAGAGAGAGAGAAAGAGGGAAAGGGCCGTGCGAGGCATTACCAGCTGCAGCCCCAGGCACGCTGGGGGCCCACGGGTTGCTGTGGGCAGACTCACACAGCACCGCCAGCAGCACCGCCCGCAGCACCACGCACGGCCCCATGCTGCGGCCTGGCTGCCAACGGCCCCACCAGGAACCGCCCCACGCCGTGGCCGTTGGGGACCGTTCCTGCACCAGGAAAGCAGGGGCAGACAAGAGCGCTTTTGTACAAAACTGGCATCTTTATTGCTCGTTTCTTACAAAGGGTTTCGGTAACAGCCCTTTCGTTGCACCCAAACGCTACAAAACTGGCACGCGGCGCGGTCCCGGAGGCGCACAGAAACAGGTGACGTTGCTCCCAGTGCAACGTTTTAAATGAGTATGGGACATGAACAACATTTCCCGCTCCTTCAAACCTGATCAGGTGACAGGGATGAGTGTACACTTTAAAAAAGTCAGTAGTCATACTCAGTATTTAATACATTTAAAATATGAGTGATTTCCTTTCCGTAGAACTGTTTCTAAAAACTGCACGTTCGTTGCCCTAGACCTCCGCCCTGCAAGTATTGCTAACATGCACACCGAAGTATAAAAACTTAGCTATTAGAAGGCACCATTTTCAGCATAGTTTTAGTTCACACGTACGGCTTTAAACTCAGTTAAGTACGTCTTCCTCCAGGATTACTCTGTGACTTGGGTTCCCTCCTCCCAAACACACCCAGCGAACCTGGCCACTGTTGTGAGCTGCCTCGAGGGGCTCGGCCAGACATCGCCTTACAAACAGCAAAGCTAGGTACTTACAGACAGCCCAAACTGAGTAGAATACAACAAAAAGTAGGAAGTGATTATCTTGGAACAAAAAGAAGACCCCCACAGATAAGTCTGGTGATACCTTAGCTGACATTTTACGTATTTTAATAGTGTTATAAATCTTAGTCTAAGTTTATGGGAAACCACAAGAGTTCAAGTATTTTATTACTGCAAATGCAAACACTATATATATATTTATATATGTATATACAAAGGAAAAGATTTTTTTGGCAATATTATGGGGGATCTTTACAGAGCGCGTTTGTACTCAGTGGCTAGCACGAAGTGAGAAAGCCAAGCACGCTTTTCAGTGTTTCCTTCAGATTTAGCAAGGTTGTGCAATGGACTTCTCTTCATCACCACCATCATTCAGTTTCTACTTACAGCACAACTGTATCACAACTAACAGACCTCCTCTGCTCACACACCAAGTGCTAAACACTCCTTTTCAGAAGCAGTATTAAAACCTGGTTTAGTCAATGCTGCAGAAACTGACGGCAGTACAAGGTACTGCAAGTTAGCCTATATAAGCATCCTGACTGACGTTAAAAGGGTTTGAAGATTAGGTGACAAACTCGCATCAGTCAACAGGCTCCTGTCTAAAGTGCACGGAGAAGCTCAGGTGGTCTAAGCAGATACACATTTTTTGCTTCTCAGTGTTCTGCAGAGATTCCTTTGTAGTCTCTAGACCCGGTTTAAAACCTGAGAGCACTCTGTTTTTTTAAAAACAAAATATGGCCGTGTCTTTTCGTACCTTTATTTTCCTTGCCCATTCATGGTATTAGTGGAAGTTAGTGCAGGATTCTCATTTAGCAACTCACAATTACTAATTTAAAAACATTAAATTAAACTTAATGTTCATATAGTACAGCTTAGTGTCAGTCAGCATGAAATTAAGAATTTAAGTGCATTATTACACATCAATAAACATATATACATGCATAAACATGTTTACAATATATTTATCTTCCTCTGATAAAGTACACTGATACCTTATTCCGCTTGTGCCATTTATGTGTAAATGGGTAGCAGTTTCCAGTCCGTGCAAAGTAAGTTTTAAATTAATCGGCCAGATTTCCTTGATTTGATACTAGTATGGGTTACTTTAATTCTTCACTGTACATTTGGAAAGACGACAACAAATAATTTCATTATTAGGGCTCACCACAGAAATTGGGAAACAAAAAGCAACTCCTAAGTGCTGTACTTTAAAGATTAATTAACTGCAGACTGCTCCACTTCCAGCTGGGCAGCCCTGCTGCAGTTTACAAAGCCACAATACTCAGACAGAGCTAAGAACAGGTTTGATGTTTTCAGTTCTTGTAGCTTTGGTAGAGGTATTTAGTTTAAAGTTTTACATTCCTTGTTTCAATATCTCATTTGCCTTATCCAAGGCTGCAGAAGGAAGGCTTTCTGGGATTACCATGGGCCACTCGATGCAAGACGGATAAATGCAATTTCAGCTTTGCTTCAGCGAACAGGTCAGCTCACGTGAAGGCCTCAAAGAAGCCAAAAGCTATTTGGGAGGCAAAGGTGCCGGTCGAGAAGGAAAATAATGTCCCTGAGGTAAACATTTCTGCTGTGATGGAAGAGGTCCCTGAGGTACACATTTCTGTTGCGGAGGAGGTGGCCTACAAGGGGGACAGAGAAGCCGTTGTGAGTTCAGACGACTACGTCTAAAAACACACACAGTAAAGCTGCCCCTTCTTCCTCTTGCTTTGCACAAGCATGCCCCAAGGCCAATGGCAGAGACTCCCCCCTCTCCAGCTACACTGCTTCTAGCACACCCAGCTCCCAGAGCTAAGGCTCATTTCAAACTCCTCATGGTCAAACTCTTCTTTCCACTGCCTGTATTTCTTCCCACAGTTTCAATTTACAATTTTTCCCAAAACAGTTCAAAGACCCCCACAAGTTTCTCACCAACGCAAGCTATTTTAAAATACTCCCTCTCCTCTCTTGATGCACTGTACTTTCTGGATAAGTATATTTTACAGCACGGGCATTAAGATCTTAGAAATACAATTCAAAAGTAAAATGAAAAATAAAGCAAACCTATTCAAAGTTAATTAAGAAATGATCCTGTACTTGGCAATAATATTTATGAATCAGAGAGAGGCCAGATTTTTGAGTAATTTCCTTTTAAACTATGTCCTTTGAGAGGCACTTTCTTCACCTGCATGCAGGGCTAATCTAGCCCCAGAAAAGCATTCTGAAACCTGTTAATCAAAATCTAGCTCTGACAACGTGTAAAATGAATGTTACGGGTAATAGCGCTTCAGTTCTGAAGTGTGAAATGAAGGAGAAACTTTCTTCAATAATAGGTCTGTTCTGCATGCATATAACACATGATGAAATACCCTAACACAGAGATGAAGGCAGTGACAAGCTATATAACTACTACCAATTGTGCTGATGTATTTGCAATAACTCAAACCAACCTTGTTGGCAGCTTCTGTGGCTGTGCTGCCTGGTATTGTGGAGACGGGTAGTAGGACTGGTGGTAAGCCTGCTGAGGATGCTGGTTAACTGGGTAAGATGGCACAGGGAAGGTATTTGGTTCCATATCCTACGAAGGAAACATTAAAAGAACAGTCACAGATTTACAGTTAGGAAATTAAAATATTTGTTTCATTATTTAGTTGACATTTAAGACCTCTTGCAAACAGATCTGGAAATGTCAGAGTTACTCTTTCCTTCCAAGAAGCTCAGTAGAAAGAAGCAACAGCAGTCTGAAGAGTACTGCTTTCTGGAAAAAATAGAAGGGCTGATCTTGACAAGTGTTTGGTTTGTTTAGCAGCAGTGCTTTGACTGGTTATCGCACTCAGAGACAGAACAGGTCTGCAAAGGAGGGAGGTCAAGGAGGTGGGAAGGAGTGCTCCACTCCCCAGGTGGGATGACTGCTTCCAGTGTAAGGATGAGGGGGTAGCAGAGCAGGTAAACTGCCCACCAAGCCAAAAAAATCTGTAAGAGAAACCCATAGTGCTTGAACAGGGGAGAACGGAGGAGCTTTTTCACTGCCTTTAGGAAATAATATTTCTATTCCCTTCTTAGCAAAGAAAGAAAATGATTACAGAAACGAAAAAATAAAATAACTTTGAAGCCTCTGTTAGTGCAAGAATAATAAAAAAAAACCTGTCCTCATGTGTTACTTTAGAGACAAAGTAATGGAAAGTGGATCATCCCTACCATGGGTACACTTCTTGACGAATAAGGCATGCCATGTGAAAAGCCTCTGTGTTGGTAGTCTCTTGGTTCTGTTTCTGTTCTAGGAGGTGGCCTGAAATCCAAGTGATATAAACTGTGTGAGCATATAAACGCGTTAGAATGACCAAGTAGGCTATGAATCCGAGTGCTTCTTACTTGCTAGATGGATTTACAGTATCTTAGCAAATATCAAACATCAGGAAGACAGTATTTGTCACACAGCTAAGAAACCACCTTTTTTTCTGTTTAGGATTATGACAGCTTTGCTTTGCCTCTGTACTAAACATAGGAACCAAAAAAAAAACAACCAACCAAACATAAAACCTATCACCAAAGACACGGCTTCAAACATAATGGTAAAAAGAAAAAAAATACGTTGTGGGAACAGAAAAACTTTTATCTTTTGTGTCATTGCCAAGGGCAAGCTACACATGACATTTGGTGCAGCAGTCTTTACTTGACCATCTTGGGACTGGAATATGCCTACATATGTTGGTATTGGCTTGTGTAAGGAAATGTCTATGGACTACCTCAAAAGGGCAGAAGAGAAGGTAAGGAGGAGAATATACTTACGAATGACAGCGTGACATTAACCTTCTAAACCATCTCTTCAGCCTGTCTCTCCTTGCAAATGCCAGAACAGCAGCTATAAGGAGTGGTAGGACCAGGAAAAAAAATACCAGTAGTCCATCCCGCAATGAGGTGTCTTTGTCTGATAGGGACAAAAGGATGGAGAGGAAAAAAGTATTATATAGCATTACCACCCCTCAACTCATTGCAGCATTTAGCAGGATTGTTTTTTTCCAACTACCCTCCATTCTTCATGGAAGAAAAACCTACCTAAAGAAACTATTAAGACCGCAAGAATGATCTTGAAGACCATTTTTAATAAGATGGTAGAGGTTTTTGAGGGAAGCTAGATACTGTGTTAGCATAATAACAGACTGGGGAATCACACCACAGCCTGTCGTGGAGAAATTTGGTATATATAAAAATGCAGAGATTGCTAAGAACCTGAGCTCCTTTGTGTAAAGCAAACAGAAGTAGGATTGGATCAAAGGGAGGAAGCTCTGTTTTCCTGTCTTTCAGCTGAGCTCAAAATCTTCACAGTGATGGAGTGAAAGAAATTAGGAATTAATTTTGTAAAGCAATATGTTGTTATAGCCCAGCATATCATAAAGCATATGTTTTTTCCACCTGTGACCAGAGAATTTCTGAAAAAACATGATCAGAAAATAAAATATTTGGGCATATGTCTTGCATCCTCAGACAACCGTCATGTTTTCTTTGGATCTAAGATTAGAAAGGGCCATTTTCCCAGCTCGGATACAGAGAAGTCCAAGTTGATTTTGGTCCAAGTTGGCAGAAATCAGCTGAAGACAGCTAAAACAGACCAGTTTCTTTGAAGATCTACAGCATCCCAAAAGAAAGAAGGGCAACACCTTGAGCTCAAAACCCTAACTGGTATTGCTTGCAAATGAAACGTGGTCAACAGCCAACCACCAGCACTTCAGACACCAGAATTGAGCTGCTTCCAAGCAATCAGGCACTGCACTCAGCCCAGCATCACCCCTAGCAAGACAGGCCCACAGCTCCAGAGCTGCCTTCGCACTACTTGCCGTTATAAGGAGGTCCACTGTCAAGACTTCCTCCGTAGCCTTTAGTCTCACAGTAAGGAGGGGCCCAGCCTGCTTCACAGTGACAGTTCCTGTTGTTATTGCACACCTATATTGAAATAAAACACACACACACAAGTAAATAAAAAACAAAACAGAGGAAGAAGCCATCTATTACTGCATGGTCCCAGAGAAAGTATCTTCTGGCTAAGAATAGTGAGAACACAAAGACAGCAAGGTGTCTTCAACTGCTACAGCCCATTTGGAAATTTAAAAAAAAAAAGTCATACGAACAACTACTAACACTGCACTCAGGAATTTCTCCTCCTAGGATACAGAGTAATAGTTAGCATTATACATACGCCGTGACAGAGTTGCTGGAATAAGACGAATTGTTTTGAAAACTCACTGCAATAGGCACTTTAATATTCAGTTGAATACTCATTTTGCAAAGGTCTGTATAAACAGATTGGTAACTTATGTTTCTGTATTTTTAAAAGCAGCATGCTGTAGCCATGACTGTCTATTCTGTCCCTTCCACATCACTCATCCTGGAGAACTTTAACCAGTAATTCCCATGTCAATTCTAGATAGTCTTTGGCCAGGCCAGGCCAGGCCACGTGTTTTCAAGATTTCACATGATTGAGCAAGCACAGCATTGTTCAGGACGAGCTTCCAAAGATTAGCTGTCCCAACTGCCCTTTTTTTGTGAGATGCAGTTTCAAGTTACATTAGCAATCCTGGAACTGGGAATTACTCCTGCCCAGCAAACAAACTATTATCTTAAGAGCTTTCAAGTATATATATGTCAGAGAGCCTCGTATAGAAACACTGCCAGTTGTATCAAAACTTACAGCCTTAGCAGCCATTCTAAGTGGACTATTTGTAGGAGCAGAGGCTCCTGCACTACTTACCCCATGCCCGTGACACTGCCTTTCTACATCACAGTCATAGTTCAGGACAGAGGCACTCACACACTGGAAATGCCTACAGATCTAGGGGAGTTAAAGAGATGCACACAAGTGAAGCATGCTGGCTTTTCACTGACCCACCCCTTCTTCCCACTCCTTGCTCCCCAGGCTGCCTGCTTCACCTCGGATAGCTCTACTGCACATGGCTTTCAAGGCACTCTGTTCTCATGGACCGCAAAGCAAGTCTCGGACTTTTGTGTGTTAAACCTTAACTCCACAGGAACACCTCTTCTACAAAAGGTTTCTCAGTATGGGGTCTGAATTCTCACTTGAAGGCTTTTGTCTGAACGTAAAGGATTAGCAGCGTGCAGTATGGGGATGCGGAATGCACATTCCTCTACTGGTGCTAAGCTTCTCAAGTACATTTAGTTTAGGTTGATTTTAATTGAAAATTTTCTCAGAGGCATTTGTGCAAGCCCAGTTCTTCCTGCTCACTGATGGAGGAAGGATTCTGACTCTTAAAATATTTGTTTTCTTTTGCTGCATCTACATATGAGAGGGGTTTTAGATTTATTTTTTTCTGGACATGCACTGCAATACTAAGAGTGTGTGGACATAATGGACTTACTCAGTTCTGCATTCTGCAGGGGTTCACATAACCCCTCCCCCCAAAAAAATAGTGGCCATATGTACCCATAAAACAAGGCAACTCAAAGTTTTATTCACATTAAAATCCAAATTACTAGTAGTCACTTTTGACTTGTTAATTACCTTTCCAGCACCGCATTTGGTGCCTTCATTCACCATTCCTGGATCAGGGACATCGGAGCCTAGCTGGAAATCTACACCCCAGCAGGTGGTGCCTCTAATGGGAGTTTGGATAATGGCAGGCTTAATTCCAAAAACAGGCATAGTTTTCACATTTTCACATTGCAGCTTCCCACACATGGCATTCCTACAACATCAACATACAAATACTGTAACGATGACACTAATTTATTCTGAGAAGACAACTAAAAGCAGATATGACCTTTTCTTTCTACTGGAAGACGCTACTTGAAAATAAAATTGAGGCAACCTGCCAAACAGAATTGAGCTGGGCCTGGTTTCAGTGCTGGAAGGGTATGGATTTACCCGTTCTTTCTGCAAGCTGCCAGGATCTTTACATTAAAGAAAACATGACCATTTCCTATTCTTTTTCCTGTACGTAAAGACTTCAGGATAAGAACAATCAATGATGGCAGATGTAGAACAAACTCTCCCTGCCATAGCCCCAAGTCTGAGTGCAGGACACAAAGACACCCTGAGGCAACAGAACGCTGCATGCATAGGAATTGCAGCACAAGCACAAAAGCTTCAAAACCCAGCTACAGAAGAATTGCCTGAATATTCAAATCCATTTCAACTATTAAGGGCAAGAGTTAAAAGCCAGACAATCTAAAACAAAAGCCATCAAAGCTTAGGAATGCAGGTGTGGGGACTGTGAGTTGGTTAAGTGCTACTAACAGCTTCAGAAATTTCAGATCTTTTTCAGACCTTTCCTAAAACACCTCACTGTGGTTACTGAGTGACACGTGCATTGCTGATAAAGTTAGATTATGGCATAACATCTCTCTCCCTCAGCGAGCCTGCTGTAAAACCCCAAGTTAACACTGTGGCACCCAAATAAATCTCAGTGATACATTTAGGAATTTGTTGATGTGTCAGGCTCAACTCACCAGCTGGAACATTTCTTGTAGTCATGGCCATGGAAACCACAATTACCAAATCTATCACCCTTGGAGTTCACTTCAGCAAAACAAATGTTTGGGGCAGCTTTGGCTTCTGAAAAAAACAGCCCATTCCCCCAGACAGAGGAACCAGGTTAAACAGACAGAAACATCTCACATCATCATGTTTCCATTCCCCAAACCAATTACCCTGCTATGCCTAATGTTTTCCATGCAACACAGATAGCTCAAGAGCTTGATCAAAATGATAGAGTGAAACTGTCAGCACTACAAGGTCCCAAGTTAAAAAAAAAAAAAAAAAAGTTTAAAAAGTTACTTATCAAATGGCATAATTGACTGGATGTTATTTCTTCAAGTCCTATAAACCAGAAGCCTCACTGTAATAGGAATGCTCAGAAAACTACTACTTGAATCACCAGCACAGCATTAATTGCAACAAAGGAAAAGTGTGTGAAGGTAAAGCCACAAATCCTTTGCCAGAGCCATCTGGTCATTGTTACAGGAAAACAATGAAACATTTTAAATAAGCTCAGTGTTTTCTTTTAACTACGTCTCCTAGAAAAACTGTAATACTGTGCTCTTCCTCACTTGAGCCGAAGATATCCTGACACTGTGCATCGTAGTACTGGCAAACACCATTGTAACAGTAGGCTTCCTCGTTGTGGCACGGGTGACCGTTCTGAACAGTGAAGTCTGGCTGGCAGAACTGGGATGTGCCATTGCAGTACTCTGGTAGGTCACACTCATTGTTACTCGCCCGACACTCAGTTCCTCCAGGAAGGAGCTAAAGAGAGAGTTTGGGGAGGAGAAACTATCAGAAAATATAAACCTCACAGCAGTGAATGATGCACCCAACCCACAGTGTGCTCCCCACAGAAAGGGCATTGATCTGCAGCCCTCTGGGGGTGCTGTAAAAGTGCAGGGCAATTCCCAGCACAGCATGTGCTGCTCATCTCACAGATGCCCTGGCTAGGCCTACGCTCCTTTTCTAAACCCACTGAAGAACGCTTCCAAATAATACACCTCAGCCTCTTACCTGGCAGTTTTTACAGCAGTCACCGTAAGCGCATGCAGCACCAGATCGGAGCCTACAAGTACCTGGCTCACAGCAAGGATCACTTTCACATTCCTGAAAACAGAAGTTCTGTGAATGTCAGGAAATCACACCCTCAGCCAGCCACAGGCTGCTCTCCAGTGAGGGGCATGCAAGGCTACCCAGGCAGCATTTGTAAACGTGCAAGCTACCAACCTTTGGCGAACCACAGTCACACTCCTCCCCTACATCTACCAGCCTGTTCCCACAGTATGGGACACTATAGGTTTCATCAGGCTTGGGAACGTTGAGCAGGCAGCTTCCACCTTTGTTGAGAGTTAGCTTCTCAAAGTCTTCTGCACTGCAGCTGCTGAAGTTCCTTGATCCCCTGTACAGAGAACATGACCATATCTTTACACCATGTCAATCCACATGCTTGTTGTAGAACAAGCATCGTATTTGCTTTCCTGTGACTTGTAAAAACTAAGCATATACACAGGGAGATTTGACAGCCTGGAATTGCCTCCCCTTTCCTCAGTTACTTACGATGCCCCAGAGCTCATAATGCAACTGCTTGCTCCGCAGTGACAGACTCTTTCGTCATCATGGTTCATCCCCAGGTTATGTCCCAGTTCATGAGCCATAATCGATGCAAACATCTGTATGCTGATTTTTCCAAACTGCACAAGAGCAAAACAGAGGAAGTTAGTGGACACTTTTATATTGAGAAAGTCAGTGCTTCCTTATGTGCCAAAAAGTCAATGCAGCTCACTAATGCTCTGGAATTTCACATAAGAGGGCAACCAACCAGCACTGTTCCACAGAATGGCACAGCTGCAGATGTCAAGCAGACACCGGCAGGGGACAGATCTGAGATAAATGCTCACAGCTCCCACATACTTCTACAACATGGGTGCTTAAAACATCAGCAGAGAAATCCTGTCCCTTCCTCATGAGCACTGCATGCTGAGGAGAAGGATGGCTAATCAGAGGATGCAAAAGACAGCAGAAGAGTTGTGACCCAGGTATCATGGCATTGCCAGAAACTGTGACACCACGAAAGCCCCCATTAAGCCACTGCAGCTGTGTTGTTAAAGATTCTGTACTTCCAGGAAGACGTGTGGAGTGCAATTTATTTATCTCATTCATACTCACAGCATTACTAAAGATATCTCACCACATTAATGCCTCCTGCGTGGCTCTTGGAGCACACTGTTCCAACATAGGCCATTCCAGCAGTGCCACCAAATCCCTTCTTCCTGCAGTCAGTGAGAGAAAAGGAGAAATATAATCATACAGACAACATAATACTGTCTGTCAATAATACAGCCCATCCATACAGCCACTCAGTAGCCTCTGGGCACAAAACACTGGCTTTTCAGCTTTCACATGCTAGCAAATGGGAGGAACACTGCTACAAGTGCTAGTGTTTATTTTGGGTATGAAGGTACTACTTCAGCTTTATCTTTCTGTTCATTTTTTTAAATTGAATTAAGAGATTGCAGAGAGTCAGCCTCTCCCACATATTCCTTTTAAACATGAAAAGCTAAGTTCTCCACCCTTACAATCATGTGTTTAAATTGGCCATTAACTGCCTTTCTACTATTGCCAAACATAGGTTCCTTTCCTTGCTGACTTCCTTTTCATTACTATCTTATTTTTTTTCTACATAGATCTTAAAGCTTAAGTGTAACGAACCACATTTTACTTCACACAAAACAATTTTTAAAAGTACTTTTCTCAGCCATCTTGCCCTCATAACCTGACCAGTGGTGCTTTGCCTCAGTGGAGAAGAGGCTCTGAGCTCCTGCTGCCCTGCAGGAAGGGGAGCTACTGCTTTGTGCCAGGGCAGATCGGGCAGCTGCCCCCGTGCAAAGCAGTGCTCTCGCCTCTGCCCTCCTTTGTACTTTGGGTAGTGGCTTCCTAAGTCCTGTGCTATCTGCAGGGGCAGGAAGTGCACGGGGGCACGCGTCCTGCAAATTCTGTGCTTGCTTCAGGCAACAGGAACAGACAGATTAATGTCACGCGGCAAAGCTCAAACTGCGCAGCCGGTTTCTGGATACCAACTGCAGAAACAGCTTTTACTCCGTGCAGATGCAATGCTCAGCACCAGGCTAATGCTCACTTCCAAGCAAAAAAGCCCTACATTACAAGTCTGAACAGTGTACAATCCTGACGAAGGATTATCTGATTACAAGCTTTACACAATACAAAAATATAACATTGCAGGAGATGTGGAACGAGAAAATAAATTTAGGAATGTATCTGTCACGGAGGACATTCAAGGACCACAGAAACCTTAAAATCCGTAAGTTGACTTGGAGTGTTTTCCCATAAAACACAGCAGATTGCATTCGATACTCTGCCAGAAAACAGCTACTTTTGATGCTAGAGCACAGCTAAGCCGACAGGAATAGAATAAGCTTCTTAAAAGCCAAAGGGAAGGAACCTCGACTCACAGAACAAACTGGGCACTGTCATGTCTCCGTCGCAAAACAAGATTCTTCTCTCGCCACTGTACAAAGTTTGCCAGCACATCACCAGCACCTCCGTCTGTACTGATGATGTTTTCGTACTTCCAGATCTCCAGGCCAACCAGTACAATGCGGATGTTCAACATTACGTACATCTGGGGAAGAAAAAATAAAATAAGGAGAAATATTTCTGAAGACCTTCAGATAAGAACAAGTGGTTTTGTGTTACGTATCTAACTGTGAGAACCTACTTTTCCCCACACACACTTTTTCCACTTATTTTTTTAAATTTAGTACACCGTTCAAATGAACAGGATGCATTTTCCCAGTAAATTACATTTTAATTAGCTAAAGAATCAACGCTTAAATGCCACAGTGGCCATACTACAAGGAAATCCAAGACACAAATAAAAAGTATTCTAAATCCTGACAAATATCATCTGAAACAGTCAAGTTGAAAGACATGCTTTTTCTCTAACCTAAAGGTTACATACACAAGGACAGCAATAACCTGTCCTGTCACTGTGTCACAGGTTATAACAGTTCCCTAAGTTCATTCTCAAGAATAACTGCAGATGAATTTAGGGCAGGAAAAAAGCTTTCATAGTGATGACACGTTGGAACAGGTTTAGTTCCTAGCTTGACAAAAACCTTTATTTCATTCTCTCTAAAGTGGTAAGAGAACAAACTCCAAGGTGGAAGTTTATAAACATAAACAGAGCTGAAAGGCTGTTGCACATGCTGTCATTCCTCCTTAAGGTCAGCGTGTCTGTAACTTACACTATCAAGGAAGTTTGCCAGCTGCACCATGTGTTCTCTTACTTCTGTTTCACTTTTCCCAAAATCTTCAAACTGCAAGATAAATAAACTTGGTCATGAAAAGAAGAAAAAAAAAATAAGAAAAACAAATAAAACATTTTAAGACTAATAACAAAAATTACTCCTGCCAGGCTCCCAATCTCCTGCTTAAAAGATACAAAGTTGAACCCCTGCTTATCAAGAAAACAGCATCTTCATTGCTGTTACTGAGCTTTTCAATATCCAAGAGAGAACAGGAAAGGCAATTTTTGCCATATGTTTTCCTTTCATTAATTCCTTCGCAGATAGAAACTCTCTGTGTCTGACAGTTTACTGTTTTCTTGAGGAGTATCACAGAGGACATATTTATTCAGTTACAGGTTAACATTTTTGCATAACCTTGTCTAAAGTGTCATTGTCTTTCAACAGCCCATTTGGGAATAACGGAGACTGGGGGCTTTTCAAGTCATCTCCTTGGGAGAAGGAATAGAAAGCAATACACAATCCCTACCTTTTCTTTATCCACAACTATGAATAGCTCCACGTATCTTGTTTGATGTAGGACGGCTCTTTTTCTCTGGGGAAAAAGGTTTTGGATAATTTCAAGTTTATTAACTCAGAAGTAAGTAACAACAAGAAATATTATATTGTCATATCTCACTTGGCACAACTAGTGGTTTAAGAGTCACTCCGCCAAGTTGAAAACTAGCCAAAAGCAAGAAGTGCAATCCAAAGCAATGACAATTTCTCTACAGCATTTTACACTAAAATTGAGCATCTGTGTTCCCATATAGTCAGTCTTTAAACAGCAAAGGGGACATTCACACCTAACTGCTAGACTGATGGTTAGGAGAATGGACTAAACACAATATTCTGCCGGTTTATGATGTAATACTTTGATAATGAGCCTCTCCAATAATGGCACTGTTCCTGCCTTTAAAAGCCCCTGAAAGCTCTGTCAATGAATAATCTAGCCAGCCACTGAACTCTCACTGCTCTGTGCAGACGCAGAAGAAAATTGCAACTGCTTTGTTGCGACAACTGCATTTTCCAGCAGAGTAGAAAACCCTCTGGATCAGAAACCTTTAGGTATGTGCTAAACCCCAGGAAATCCAGTAAGCTGCTTCCATATTCTTAGCTGAACATTCACAAAATCCATTATAGGGGACTATGGAGAAAACAGTGGTGCACTTACTCGCAGCAGCTGAGTCATACTGGGATGGTGATTTTCCCCTGCATGCTCCCTTTCATGGCCTTCGGTGGTTACTCCACATGTTGTGGGCTCTTTCTTCACATTATCCAATGGGTATAAAATGTGTTTGGAGCCAGAGGACGAATCCATGGGCTCAATCCCATAGGTGATGTTCTCTATGGTCACCAACCCCCTAAAATATGGTGATGTTCAAGAAGTTTTTTCATTAAACACACAATAACTATGCAGATTTTTACAGTAAAAGAAAAAGAAACAGTTGTTCTTTGATAACTGAAGGAATAACTGTATCTCTGTCCTCTTTGTCCTTGCAAAACAGTACGCTTCACTTAAAGGCTGAACACAGCCCTCACAAATACAGCAAATTAAACGTTTCCATCAGTCTGCAATGCCTGAGAAATTAAATCACATGCAGAAAAAATGTAGCTCCATTATTATCACTGCTTTTGTGTCTGGCACGCTGCTGCATCAAAATGAAGTCCCAAAAGATATGGAAATTAGCACAAAAGGTATGGAAATTAACACAAAAAGAATTTTCAATCACATTCGAAGTGCACAAGCTAAAGTGCAATTCTAAAAAATTTGCAGAATGGTATAACACTTTACACTTTTGCACTGAGTATAGTTCTTCATAATGACCATCAAATCAAATAAGGCAAAAATTGTGTCAACAAATGGCTTTTTGTACTGATACCGAATTGCATTAGCTTATATTTAAAGCTAGTGGAAATATCTGTTACCTCCACCTGAACAAACGATACTGCAGAAAGACTACATAAAGATACACGCTATTGCAGCTCAGCCCCAGTCCATGAATACCCATCTGGCTGAACAGTAGTTAAAAACAGAGAAAGAATTTTTGTTTCAGGTTAAATGAACCGTGAGCCTCACATGACAACTGCAGCACAAAAGATGAGTTCTGCTACCTGAGCCCCGAGCAAGTGCTGACAGCAACAACAGAATCCAGGATCCCCTCCACGTATCCCTGGTAATGGCAGTGATCCTGCGTGGGAAAACAACAGCATATTACAGGCGTATTCCATGCATTTCTGCACACCCAGTGCGACCCCTGAGCACATAAATCGCCATGCCTGCCACTGACCCGCAGTGGCTGCAAGTTGACAACATAATGCTTAAAGTACCTATAGTCTACAGCCTCTAACTTGCCTCTGGCACTACCACAACATAACAGCATTTCCTTCTCCAGCACGCACCTAAACTTCCTCCCATGCCTTGGTGCCACAAGGACTTCTATAACAGAAGCTAATCAAGCTGTCAGATGTATAGGGAGGTAGGAACCCAGTCGGATTCCTATTCTGTGAAGAATGCGCTCTTCACAACTCGATACAGCCAGTAGTTCATTAGATCTGAGTTTAAAATCCCACTCGCCCACTCAGTCCTTCTACCTGAAGCCAGATTCCGAGCTGACACTGTTAACGTGCAGCAATACTGACAGGCAGGGCTCAGAGGCGTTATCTAGCGACTGGATTTCTTAGCTTTGACACTAAGCCATCCTTCTCTGCAGTTCTGTCCTCCGCCCTGCCTCAAATATTTTGAGGCTAGCCCCTCCCTACTGATTTGGGCCAAATCATCATTCAGACTTTGAAAAAAACAGTTTTGGAGAAGGTTTGGCCTGCATGTAGCCTCCCTCTAGCAAGAAAAGGGCCAACACCTGCTATCCTCGCCAAGGCACTGTGCTGCCTAAACTTCTCAAAAGCACAGAACATCCCCCATCAGCCCTGAGCACACACAATAGCTCCTTTTTATCCTCTGTATTAGACATTCTGGAAATTTGAAAATAGGGTAATACATGGCAAATGCATTTAGTTTTCTCTGGCAATTGCATTTTTGAATGTTAGTATAGGGGTCAGGCAGGTTACATCGCCTGTTCTTTCAGCACTCAATGCTGAGGCGTGCAATAATCCTTCAGGGTCACCGTAACTTCTGTAACCTTGTGCAGAAAAAACATTTTTTCTCTCAATCATTTTTTTATAGGAAGTAAATAGTCAGTTCAGGTGCTCTATTTTCAAAAACAAGATCCCATGAATCATATATGACTAACACTTCCCTTTCAAAGGAACAATGCCGGTATGTAAGAAGAGTGAAGCCATTAGAAACGCTTTCATGCTTTTTGTATTGCAAAAGCTGCTACTTTCTATTTATTCTTGTTCTACAGAAGTAATTAAATTTTCAATGGCAACCTAGCAGGCAGTCTGCTCGTACTGAAGAGGGCTGCAAACATTTTCAGTGAAATAACTCCAACACTACGCATATAATGTCCCTCTCAGAGGTCCTCCACCCCTTCCAGTAGCTCCCAAACGTCTGGACTGACGGCTAGGCTGTCAGCCCTTGGAGCTTCTTAAGAGTCACTAACACAGAGCCTCATAAAACCAAAAAGATGGGTCCGCAGCTGACCAATCTGGAAGACCACTGTGTGCAAAAGGAAAAGCTTTCCCTAGGCCTCAGGTAACCCCCAGTTCTGCTGCAGGTCTTGATGCCCAATGTTAAAGACACCTTCAGGAAAGGTATAAAAAGGAAGAAGTCCTACCTGGACATCTGGATTTTCAGATTGCAACTTCCCCTCCTTACTATATGTATAAACTGTGAAATCTTTGGGCAGCAGTTCTCTGCAAGGAAAGAGAGTAGAAGAGAGGAAAGAGGAAAATCATGACATAACCATAATGCTATAGCAGGTAGCAAGATGATCCTAATTAAGTGTCACATGTATGTAAATTATAATTAAATGTATCATTCAAAAGGGAAAAAAAATAACTAAAAAATTGTGAACTTTTGCAGCAAAATCCAAGATATCACAATGGTTGAACCGTTAATGAAAACAAATCAAACACCTCACCCTGGGTAAGCAGAACAAGCATCAAAAGTCTTTAGATGGTGCTAACAGCTCACCAGCTTTCACACAGGAAAAAAAAGCACAACATTCAGGTGGCTGATTATGACATCCCCAGTTTTGGAAGAAAGTGTATTGGGAAAGTCTCCTATGATTATGACAGCTGACCCGTACTCGTAAATCCAGAGGTGCAAGCGTAGGTGAATTCCCACGTTCCTGAGGGTCAGGAGTTTGGCAAATGGCAGACAGATCTCTGTGGCCTTCGGTTTAGACAGTTATGTCTCTTCCATTACGAAGGCAGTTTTACACGGGAAACAGCCTGATGTATGGTAACCTGCTGTTGCTCAAGTAGCCCTTTAAAAATTAAAAGCAAGACAGACAACATCTACGTTCTCTGTAAGTTACAGATACTAAGAGCTGGGAGATGAAGTTCACTTCCTCACTTGTTAGTAGTCTTGTGCTACTGAGACAGGGAAAAAAACCTGAAACAATAAACAAAACCCAAAGGAAAGCAGAAATATTTACTTGAAATGTAACTCAGTTTGTTTATTTTTAGATGTGAATGGAGAGTTATTTCAATGATTCCCCAGATCCCCTTTGAGCAAACTACTACTTCCTTCACTGCAAGAGGATCACCAGTGTCGCAGGAGCTCAACAACATTGCTGGCTGATAGCCAGGACAATGTGGCTCAACCCACTTTCGCTGCCTTTCTCTGCAGATTTCTCAGAGTTAGTTTGTAACTGCCCTTCTCATCATGAACCTCAGCAATCAAAACTAGCATGCTACCTGCCAACCTGTTATTTGGACAGAACAGTTGGAATTTAGTAATCGAGAAATTCATCACTTACTTGTTCTTTTCTAGATGAATTGTGTATTCTTTCCCCTCTATCTCAATAGCGTACGACACCTTGTCCTGAACGTAAAAAAGAAAAAGTTGCATTTTAATTATGTTAATGAACAAAATGTTCTTCAACAGCACCAAAAGTTTGGCAGAAACAGCCTCTGCAAGCTACTACGATGGGTACAAGCATTCAGATCACTACTGACACCTTCCACAGCTCAGGAGCGGTCTGTCCCGTTAGCCTGCAGACACGGCCTTAGCAGCAAAGTCCCTGTGGGAGATGCAACAAAATTTAAACTGCTTCCTTGAAGGATGTGGAGCTCTGCTGACCTCGGCTGCTCCTCTTGTGGTGCTGCTGGCTGGTACCACGATGCTGGGCAGGGGGCCGGGTGTTTGTTGTGCTCCTGACCGACCTCGCTGTGCTGACAAGACTGCAATGAGAACCTGGCCTCAGCCATCTGAGTTTGCTCTGGTTCCCAGAGATCCCAAAGAATTGATGGCTGCTGTGTCCATGCACGTTCTCACCCAAGGCAGGGGGTTGAACTAGATGATCTTTAAAGGTTCCTTCCAACACAAACCACACTGATTCTACATGGCATATCCACACAAGCAAACTGCCAGACACAGACACCGCACTTTGTTAAATCTTGCTGGTTGAACCAGAGCAGAAGTAAGCAGGGTGTGTGAGCCTAAAGCCTATTTTCTAATCGTCCCTACCTCCAGAACCTGGCATCTTTTCCTGCGTAGCTGGGGAAAAGTCACATGAAAAAAGCTATTTCGAAATAGCTTTGTGGTTTTCACATTCCTTGTTTATAACAAGACTTTCACAGAAAAAAACTCTTAGTTACAGCTGGAAGAGGACAGCACTGTTTTACCACTGAGCATTCAGTGTGCCAGTACCTCCACAGCCCTGCGTCAGCCAAGTGCTATGCACAGCAACGAGGGTCCTTACACATTACGTGGGTAAGCTGAATCGCCTGATCACTACATTAAATATCACAGCAAGAGTACTAGCCATCAACAGCAATAAACTGCAAGGCATTTTTCTGAATATTAAACTCTGCCAAGGCTTATAAAATCCATGACTAAAAACATTTGGTCTAATCCCAATACCTTGAGGCGTGCAGTCTTTAGTTATGTGATTACAGCAGGACAATACAGGCTGGAAAGCGCCCCTGGAGGTGTCTACCCCAGCCCCCAGCTGGGTCAATACTGCCCCGTACCTGCACCGAGGAGACATTGGAGGCCTCTCGCCGTTCTCTTCCTAACCTCTGCGGGATTACAACTTCATAGGAGGACAACTCAGAAATTTCCTGGAAACCTAAAGAGCAAGAGAGAAACGCCAGCAGATTAGCCCACATAAAGAAACAAAGCAGTCGGAAGGATGAGGCAGCAGGAAGAAAAGCTCTTTCCCTTGGGCAGGGAGGAGGCAGGCAGACCCCCAGAGCTCTGTGCAGGTGCACGGCACCGGGCAGACCCCACCAGAGCCTTTGTGCAGCACAGCCCTGGAGCTCCACACCCAAACACACAAAGTCCCAGGCCCAACGCACGCAGGACTCAGTGTGGCTCAGAGCACGGCACTCGTGGGCTGCCCTGGGAAAGGCCACACAACCGAGCTGAGCAGAACACGTTGAATTGAAAGCTTCACGGTTCAGTTACTCCCTTACAGGTGTCTATCTCACATTCCATTAGCAGAAATCAGAGCACATCAAGGAGGTCAGCACAGAGATAACTCGCTCAAGGACAGAAAGAAAGGCAGTGTCAAATCCAGGTCTCCCGAGCTGCAGAAACACACCAGCTGGGCTCCAGAGCCTCTCCAGCTCAGCTCCCAGGGGCTCCAGCAGTTCCTGGGCTTCCAACGCCGTGCTGGAGGCCAGCAGAGCTCAGCGTCACGCCCTCAGCCCTGCACGCCACTGCCGAGCTGCTGACAGAACGCCAGGGCTGCTCATTATGTTCTTAGAGAGCACTTAAGCACCTTATAAAAACAAGCGGGGCGAAACAAATACATGCAAAAAAAAAGCCTTTTGCAGATTACTGTATAAACGATTTGCATATGCAACAGACAGATCACCTGATGGAGCAGAGAGCAACCAAAACTCTACCGTCCTGCACGAGCCACCAGGTTTTCCAGCACCTGCTCCGCATGGACGTGCAGACAGGAGTTTAGTGCACACCTAAGTTACCTTCCCAACCCGCAAGCACTGCCCCTGTGCCCGGCCCACGGACGAGGAGCAGCCTCCTGCGAGCTCACAGCCACGGGTGGGTGAGCTCAGCTCGCAGCACCGCGTGAGCCTTCTGAGCCAAAGGCAGGGGAAGGGAGCAGCCACACTCCTCGCTGCGACCACGAGCTTACCGCACTAGCAGGAGGCTAAAGAGAAGACAGGGAAGTGTTCCTGCTTCTGGGGTGAGCCCCTCGTCCTCCTACAGCCTCCTTTCTGGTACCTTTTCCCTTCTCAAGCTCAGCATCTCTCAGCCTGAGGCACAGATTGGGCTGATTTCAATTTTGTGAAGGATGCACCTCTCTTCGGCGGAGCTTTGCACAAAAGCAGCATGCAAAGCAGCAGCTGAAAAGCAGAATTTACAGCAGGACAGACCGATTTTGATTTATCACAGTCAGCAAAATTATCTGGAGATCCCTTAGGAGCCCACAAATGCTTTTATGTCTGACACCAAGACTGCACTTTGCAATAGCCAGGCCTTGCACCGACACCGCCAGCGCAGCGGGGAACGCTACGCCCATCATCTCCGTGCTCTTCCCACCAGGATCCCAGTGAGGAAGCAAAAGCAGTTAGATGGCTTCCAGTTTCTCATAGGCTGCAGCGCAAGCACACACCTGCTTGGGGAACACAGCCGTATGCATTACTGCGTGCTGTTTGTAACACTGCAGTTCTGTCACATAAGCACGGGCAGAGCCACGCTGCCTCCCACCAAGCAGCAGGCACAGCGCACACGGCAGCAGAACTTTGGTTCATTTCTGCGATCATTGGAGAAGTGTGGGAAAACATAATCAGGGACACTTCCTGAAAATAGCTCTTGAACTGTAGTTCAGAGGCTACAGCAAGTACAGTGGCAACGCTTCCTTGGCCTGAGAACAGCAGAGGGAAGGGCTGCTTCCTTCCCCAAGATGAGCCACCGCAGTGCGCTCTGGCGAGTCACCTCTCTCCCTCTGTCACTTCCAGCCACCCGGTTCTGTTCACATCCTGCCCCAGGCTCTCACACGTCGCTGCTTCACCTCGGTGGTTACTGAAGGGGGCACGAGACGCTGCGAGACTTTTGGGGGATCTCTCGGGACGCAGCCTACAGAAACACCAGGGCCCCGCTGGTCCCCGCAGCGCTCAGAAAGCCGCACGCCTCCCCAAAAGCAGCTTGGACGCCGCACACAGAGGCGTGAATCAGCACACACAGCTCGGGGAGGAACCTCGGGGAGGAACCTCGGGGAGGAACCTCGGGGAGGAGGGCAAGCCCAGGAGGCTGCATCGCAGAGAAGCAGCGGCGAAGGAGCATTGCCCCCAGGTCTCAGGGATTTCTGACACCTCTGCTTTCCTTTCCTCACTTCCCCACTGCCAGCCTGGGGCTTGATTTCAGGTGCAATGCCTTCCCCTTCCCCTTCTTGTCTGTATCAGAGGGAGGTGTGTTTGTCTCCTCCTGCTAGAACAAGCTCAAGCACAGGAGGAGGAAGGCAGCTCCTTGCTTCTCATCTCAGCGGATGGAAGGAGTACAGCAAGGCTCACGTTAGAAGCTGGAACTCAGTGCAAATCCTTTTCCCTTTAACTCTCAGTTCTCCTTCCTCTGCTGGCAAAAACACCCTTTTTCTTCCCATGCTGTAGTACAGATTAGGTTGACGAGCCCACTTCGTTACAGGACAGACAAAAGTTTGCTTTGTGGGATTCTCATTAGGACAAAACCTCCCTGCTCTGTCTGGAAGCACAGACTCCACCAGCGGGGCCTCCCAGAACAAAAGCCCCCATTCCAGCAGTTATCTCCATCGCCTTTACCCCAACTTCGTACGGAAGCACTTCCATGCTGGCTGCCCCATGTAACATTTCACTCATTAGCAAGCCTCAAGAGGAGCATCTGACTGGTTATTCAGTAATCAGATACAAGGGGCAAACACACCGGCTCAGCAATTAAAGCATGCGAAGAGAGCCCTGCCCCTAAATCCTCCTCCTGCCCTCAAGGCTCGCTGCTGTGGGACCCGACTGGCTTCTTCTTAGAGAGGAGCCCAAATCTTGACAGCTACTGCTCACCACCGCCGTACTTCTTATCGCTCAGGCCTGGGCACCAGCTGAAGTTATTTCCAAGCAGGGAAAAGCAACTGCATCCTCTGTGTTTATCTTGTCTCATTAAGGACTGCCGTAATTATCAGGAAGACGTGAATCACCTTCCCCGCCCTGAACCCGCAGTAAGAATGCCGTGCATGCTCCTCACATGTGGGAGCTTGAAAACCAGTGAAATGAATCCGAGCTGTTGTGGCTTTTCAGACACCGAGGGAAGCTGGCGGGGCGTTTATTCCCCGACAGGTAAGATCGATGCCCGGAGGCCAAGCTGCATGCCCTGCCTCCCCGCACCTCGCTGTGCTACAGAGGCACGGCCCAGCCGTTACAGTACCTCCTGCCCAGCCCTTCAGGTGAGCCCAAAGGCGTCCTCTTCCATGGAAGGAAAAAAAAAGAAAACTCAGGGAAGTTCAGACTGCAGCTTATTGCACCGCAGAACTCATTCCCCAACGCCAAGCTCAGTCAGCAGGCGACCAGCTCAGACTATGGGCAGCCAGGACGAGGAACCCACAAGCCTTCTCCTGCACTGAGGAGGAGGAAGAAGAGGAGGAGGAAGAGAAAAAGGAGGTCAGGCCTTGGGGAAGCAACCTCCAAAGCCATCCCACCTGCAGCACCTCCGGGCACTGCCGCGCTCCAAATGCCAGCGATGGCTGCATGGCCAGGTTTCTGCTCAGCACCCCTTTCGGATCCCCTGCTGCTTTCAGCATTGTGACTGCTGACAGACAGCATCCTTCTTCACAAGGAGCAAAATGCTGCAATTCCTCTGATCCTCCCCAGATTTGTGTACAGCTTTCCATCAGTGAACGCCACAGAGGACTGCCAGTGTAACCACACGCTTCTATCTGCCACTTACTGAGCCCCTGCATGGGAGTGGAAGGTTTCCTACTGAGACAGGAAAGAACTCACTTTCACACAGAAGCACGGCAAAAGCTGACACTTGCTTTGGATTCATCCAGCGCCTGCACCCATCCTGGCAATTCTCAGCCATTTTCCTGTAAAGGTGTGGTCACAGCCATACCAAAGCAAGAGTATCAGTTAACAGCACTGAGTTTAAGCATGCACACAACTGAGACTGAATCAAAAGACAGACACACATTGCTAACGCATTAGATATGCCGACTGCACTAACCACTGTGCTCTAATTGATTGCAATTAACAGATGAGGTCAACCGCACCGTCACCTGACGGTTACGCAGAGCTCCAGCACAGAGCTCCAGCCCCCTTCCTGCCTCCCACCCTGCCCAATGCCCGGCAGCTCCCCCTCGCTGGGGTTTCGGCCGCACACCCACCCCCAGCGGAGGGGTCGGGTCCCTGCCCTTCCATCTGGCCGCACGGCTGTTGTATTTGCACCATTTGTTGTCATTTTCCCCTCTCCTTTCCCCTAGAGAAGTAAACCCCGCTCTTTCAGCAGTCCCTCGCGGAGCACACCTCCTAGGGCTCCAGGCTCTCCAGTCACACCACACCTACCCCAAAAAGGGAACCAGAATGGGACACGGGGTGCCACCGAGGCCTCACGAGTACCAAGCTTCAGACGCTTTGTGAAGGACAGCTCCGTGTGGTTATCTGCCTGCACAGGTTTATTCTTTTCCACACCAAGCAGCCCGGGTGATTCACTGGTAGTTTAACCTACTCCAAGGCTCATTCCCCTCCCTGCAACATGCTCCTGCGCCCCACTCATGTGCAGACAATAATTTCCACCTCGGAAGAACACTTTGCACCTGTGCTCCCAGAGCTGCACCTTCCTGCCAGGTATTCCTCTCACGTGCCCGCGTTACCTGTGCTGCTGATCCCTGTCTGAGGAGCTCGAATCCCTTCTGACTGGAGGGGCATCACTGCAGATTCCGCATGCGTCCTCTGTACCCCATTATCAACACCATAATGGACTTTGCCAAGCAGCAACTGTTTGAGGAGAAAATTCTGTGAACGGGATTAAAACGTCCATCCGGAACGGTAGCCAGCCATCAGTTACTTCTTCTGTGTAATTCTTCAGCCCATCACATCCCGGGGAAGGCACGTTTATGTGCAGCTGACCTTCGCTCTAAGATGACAGCTGCAGTTAAGATTTATTCTTGAAATTACTGGAAGCAAGAAACTCCTTCACTTGCACTATGTAAACATTATCCACGTCCACTTAAAAATATTTAGAGCTTCACACAAAGCAGCAAGCTAACAAATCTACTGCAAAAATATAGGAACATTTCGTAGGAAGCCAGCAGTTCTGGTTCCTCTGACGCCTCAAAGACTACAGCATGCCCTGCACGTCCACGGTCGTGCTCCGTCTCCAAAGCACCTGGAGACATGGGGCACGCCTTCCTGCTGCAGGGCATTCCTGCCCAGAGCTTCTCTTCACTTACTCCACGTTTTCAGACCGCGCAGGTGTCCTGGTGTCACTGCCTTCTTAGAAGGAAAACACGACCTGCTATCATGGCAAGAGAAACAGTCATGCACTTGATTTGCTGCTCACCTGAAACACTTCACACTAAACTAGACAAGAATGGTTAATGGGATTTCTCCTGGTATTTTACTAGCGGTGTGGGAAGTTAACGATGACACTGAGCTCTCCTACAGCAGCGTTTCCAGCAATGTTCTCACCTCCCTCCCACCGAAACCCCGACCTCTGCTGTAAGGGTTTCCTGTCTAGACTCTTGGTATTCCCTCTGCCCTTTCTGAAGCCACGCTCTCATCTGTCTGCAGGACAGCAGCTACCCTCCTTCTGCAAAAGGACCATCGGTCTTCTTCTCTGGTATTGCCACTAACATCCTCTCCAGCCTGGCCTCTCATTTTACAGTGACAAACTGAGCAAAGCCGCGCTGCCTGAGGGTGGGAGACGATTCCCCCGGTGCTGGCTCCGAGGGCAGCGCCCGCTCACCTCCTCCAGCTGCAGGGGCCAACTCTTCTCACACGGCGGAGGCTCGTGGGAACGCTTCTTTTCAGGGATGTCGCTATCTTTACATTTGGTCACCAAAGGAAACCACGCAGGACGAATTCAATCACAGAGCTCAGTGGAGTTGAGCAAATAAACTTTTTTTTTTTTTAATCTTAAGAAATGAGAATGCTCGAGACGTGCAAACACTACAAGGTTGTGTTTTAAACTTCCTCTCTCCACACGCAAAGCACTACAAGCTCCAACATTAGCTACACTGAGGTTTTTCCTCTTTTTATTCTTCACTCAGAGGAAATAACCACAAAAACCTCTTTACTCTGCTGAATGATTGTCCCAGATCTGTTGAAATACGGGTGAGGCCGCGCTGTGTTTCTTGTGAGCTGAACAAAAGCATTATCTTAAGCAAACATTGCATCTCCTCAGAAAACTCAAACCAAAGTATTCAGACACTTTAAAAATTCCTTTAAAAACCGATAAAGTGTGGCTAGACCATTCCGATAGGTATGTTACACCAAGAATTGGGGAAGAAATGGGAGGCAGAAGGCAAAACCCCTACCTATTGCTGTGTCAGATTGCTTTTTTATGAACTTACCCAGGCAAATGCTGACACCTCCCACAGACACAAACAGGAAGGGAAAAACTACAACACACACAGATCCCCTAGGGCTACACATCCCCGTGCCATTACGTCCATTCAGGAATTTTCAATTAGCAGGTTCCGGTAACAGCCCCTTTCTGCCTCACACCCCTCTTCCTTGGGGAGCCCCCAAAGCCCTCACATCCCAGCCCAAACGCTGCAGGAACGGGCACAGGTGCCAGGTTCTGGCCTCGTGGTCGTGCCCCGAGCTGAGACAGCCGGGCTCTGGGATCTTTCGGGACAGAGCTGGCGTTATGAGCTGGGACGCGCTGCCCACACACCACCCGTGGCTCCAGTGCCCTGTGTTTCCTTCCTCACCCTGGGCAGGGACGAAGCCTTGACCCTCCGGACAGCGCGGGCCCATTGCGCACACACACATCCAGCCCACGGGGATGTGCCGTGAGCTTTGCCCCTCGCGGTGCCCACGCAGGGCCCTGCCTCCACAGCCAGCCCCCGGCCACCTGCCCGAGCCGGGATTTGCCTGGCTGGCAGCTCGCAGCCCCTGCCGACAACACGCCCGGTGCCAGGCGAGAAACGGGGGGCTCAGCGCCACGCCGAGAGCCCCCCGGGAGCGATACCGCTCAGCACGGCGTGTGGCTGCCGGCTCCAGGAGAGCCGCCTGCAGTGGGATGCCCTGAGCACGGAACCACCCCTTAGCAGCACCCCCAGCACCCCAACACCTCCCGCAGCCGGACCCCAGCCGGGAGGGCCCCGGGAGGGCTCCGGGAGGGCCCCGGGCTGCTGGGGCCGGCAGCGGCCGCTCCTCGGCGACCCCCGGGGCCTCCCCGCGACCCCCGGCGCCCTCCTCACCCCCCTCAGGGCCCGGCCCGGCGGTGCTGAGGGTGCGGGGGGGCCGCCCGCAGGAGCAGGCCCTGCCCGGCCGCCCCGGGGGTCGCGGCTCGCCCCGCACTCACCCGCTCGCTGCGACCCCGCTGGCGCTGCCGGCAGCAGGAGGAGGAGGAGGAGGAGGAGGAGGCAGAGGCAGCTCCGCGCCGCCCCGGCCATGGCGCCCCCCGGCCGCATCTCGCCCCTCCCGGGCCGCCCGCTCAGCTCCGGCCGCGGGCTGCGATGGGGCCGGGCCCGGGCCTGCGCCGCGCCGCCCCCCGGGCGGGGCCGCTCCGCCCGCAGCCGGCAGCACCACGGACAAGGGGCGGACACGGGGGGGGCGGACACGGGGTTGGGGGGCGGACACCGGCCCTCGGGGGGCTGAGGTGGGCTCCGGGGCGGGTGAGGGCGAGGGGAGGCCGCCCGAAGGCAGCGCCGTGCCCGGGAGGTGCCCCCCAAAGTAACAGCGCAGGGGGAGCTGCGGGAGCTCAGCCCCGCTGGGAGCTAACGGGAGCCTCAGGTTAAAATTTAGAAGCGTGGGGTTGGAAACGGGGCGCCCCGTGCCACCCACGGGTGCTGAAAGCCGCCTGGCAGCAGCCAGCCCGCTCTGAGCAAACGCCCAGGGGCTGAGCCTCAAGCACACGCAGCGACCCCGCAGCTCGGAGAGCCCCGTTGTTTCGGGAGAAACACCCGGACACCTCATTCAAAACAATTATTCTGCTGGCTTTTCCTTCCAAAAAAAATCCTAGGTTGTGCACGTGAAGCACATAGAGGTAAAACTTCACGTTAGTGTTCCACTATGTGATATCAACAGGATACAGGTGAGTAGGAGGAACCAGCTGCCTCTGAACGCAACACGTCACAGACCTCACTGCCGCCCTGAGCATCGCACACGTTGCTTCAACCTGCCGCTGACAGCACACAGCAACGTTCAACACCCGTCCCAAACACCCCACGGAGCATGGTGCCTTCCTCTGAGCGCAGACAGCATAAATAACACGTGAGGTGTTAGTCACCTCGACAGCGTACCGAGAGGCTACCCCATAGTACTTACAGTGGGTTCTTGTAGTTTGTACTATAGTACACGTGAAGAAAACCCAGTCCCACTGACAACTTTTCACATACTGACCTTTTCTGGTCTTCCAAGTCTGGTAAATTATGTTTTTGTTTGTTTGTTTTTGAGCATCCACGTTGCCACTGTTGAACAAAACCGATGCCCAGTAGATCCAGGGCCAGACTTGTGCCAAAGGCCTCACAGGTCTCATCAGCACAGACACAAACAACAGGCAACTGCACGAGCGCCGTGGGAGGGCTGTCAGCGTAACTTCTGGGTCAGGTGATACCCGGTGCTTCACATAAGCTAGGCGTTACTCGAGATATATGAGGCTTCCCATGGATTATGATCTTATCATGGATCAAATACGGATATCACTGCGCACTGTACAAATAACACAAACATCAGTCATCCCATACACAAGTGGCTCCTGCCTGAGGGGCACGAGATTCCCAGGTCTGCACTTAGCAAGAGCCACATCCATCTCCCTTGACTTCTATTGCTTCCCACCACCATTCTGGCTTTGCAGTAAAAGGAATGAATGTAAGACAACACACCTCAAAGCCCCAAACTCCAGAAACAAATCAGAAAGGAGGCGAGAAGGCTAGGACAGCTTCTGAACAGATGTTTTGGGTCAAATGTGAGCCCGTCAGCTCTGGAAGGAAAAGCTCATCAGATCCGCCAGCGGAAATATCCCTGAAATTCATGAACAAGCAGAGCTATCGCTCAGCAGTGGTAGAAGATGTTCTTGGAAAAGGACCAGGTGAAATGAACCAGTAAATCCTGGAACTGCTGCAATGCCTGAAATCACAAATGAAACCTCAAAGGCAAGCAGTCCTGCACTAACTATATGACCAGAGTAAGACAAGGAGAAGAACCACAGCATGCAAGAACCTGGGAGATTACTTGATGTTAAAATCAAGATGTTTAACCTTTTTGAAGGCCTGGTTATGAGAGATACTCTCTTAAATAGGAATGAAAGGCAGAATCGGGAAACATTTAAAAGTGAACTTACGAAGAATAAATGTACATAAATAGAAACAAATTGCGCGTGCTGGACGTCTCACTTCCACAGGAAATTGGTAATGCAAGAGCAAGGCGTGCAATTTGACAGCCGAAACCATTAGCTGATTCAGCTGATGAGCCAAAAGGACATCGAACTAACTATTTACACCACAGGTAACGTCGTATCTAGTGTGAAAACAAAGTTCATGTGGTAGATGTTGAAAATAATCTCAGCGTTGCCTGGCTAAAGGAGGGGAATTTGGTGTTTTTCAAGAAGCAGCATCCCAGCACCCTGTGGCAGAGCAGGACCACGGAACCCAACCCCGACCAGCCCCCGGGGCCCACACCCTGCGGCACCGCCCGCGGCGCCCCCTTTTAAAGGACCCGGCCGCCTTATCCCGCCCCCTCTCGTTTCCGATTGGCTGCCCCTCCCCGCTAACATCCAATCGCCTCCTCATCCGGCGCTCACTTCCTCCTCTCCTCCCTTCTCCCCCTTCCCTCTGCTCTCCCATTGGCCACCGGCGCTTATCCCCGCCTCCCTCCGCGCTCTCCCATTGGCTGCCCGCAGCGCAGCTGCGCAGCGCGGCCCGGCGGCGGCGGCGG
Organism: Netta rufina; assembly: GCF_964035555.1. Classification (NCBI taxonomy): domain Eukaryota; kingdom Metazoa; phylum Chordata; class Aves; order Anseriformes; family Anatidae; genus Netta; species Netta rufina. The sequence goes on along the minus strand of NC_140151.1, from coordinate 5,857,893 downwards.
CGTTTCCTAGCAGCGGGCGCCGCCATGTCGCGGCGGCGCGGCGGGCCGCTGGGCTACGCGCTGCTGTGCGGCCAGGCCGCGCTGCTCCTCGCCAACCTCCTGCTGCTGCGCGGGGCCTCCCGCGCCGCCCCGCACAACGCCTCCGAGCCCGACCCCACCGGGCAGGACCCGCCCGCCAACGCCTGGGCCTACAGCGACCCGCAGGCGCCGCTCGTGCTCTGCACCTACCTGTGAGCGGGGCGGGCGGGCGGGCGGGGAGGGGCCCCTCAGGGCAGGCCCCGTCAGGCCGCGTCCCCTCGGGCAGGGACGGGTCCCTCAGGCCAGGTCTCGTCAGGCGGGGACGGGCCCTTCAGGGCAGGTCCCCTCGGGCCAGGCCTCTCAGGGCAGGTCCCGTCAGGCCGGGTCCCCTCGGGCCAGGCCCCGTCAGGCCGGGACGGGTCCCCTCAGGCCGGATCCCTCAGGGAAGGTCCCCTCAGATCAGGTCCCCTCAGGCCGGGTCGGGTCCCCTCAAGTCAGGTCCCGTCAGGTCGGGTCCCCTCAGGCCGTTCCCCGCCGCCCCTGACGTCCCCGTCCCCTCCCCGCAGCCCCGAGGAGTTCGTGGAGTGCGAGGAGCCCGTGGACCACGGCGGCAACGCCACGGCGCAGCAGGAGCTGGGGCACGGCTGCGTCAAGGTGAGCCGCGGCCTCCGGGCCCGTGACGGGGGGACAAGGGGGGGGTGCGGCCTCCGGGCCGGCTGAGGCTGAGGCTGAGCCCGAGCCCCCCCCTTCCTCCCAGTTCGGCGGGCAGGCGCACGGCGACGTGGACCACACGCGGGTGCAGTGCCGGGCGCTGGATGGCATCGAGTGCGCCGAGCCGCGGAGCTTCCTGCGCGGCAGCAAGCCCTGCATCAGGTAGGAGCCGGCACCGGCTGCAGGGAGCCCGGCACCCGCCGGGGGGAGCCGCGCCGCCGGCAGCGGGCAGCAGCCGGGCTCTGCCAGCCCCCTGCCCCGTGTCCTTCCTCCTCTGACCCACCTCTTGCCGGCGGTTGCAGGTACACCGGACACTATTTTATAACCACTTTGCTCTACTCGTTTTTCCTGGGTTGCTTCGGAGTGGATCGCTTCTGCCTGGGCCACACGGGGACCGCCGTGGGGAAGCTGCTGACGCTCGGAGGCCTCGGGATCTGGTGGTTCGTGGATCTGATTCTCCTCATCACCGGAGGGCTGATGCCCAGCGATGGCAGCAACTGGTGCACAGTGTACTGAGAGGAGCAAAGCTGGTCCCAAAGAAAACCACAGCGTCTCCGCAGGGCTGGAGATGGACGCTGCCACGTGCTGCGTGGCACCAGAACAGACTTCTCGTGCGGCTTTCTGCCTTGCACAAACGTGGATTTACAAAGCTGTAGCTTGATCTGCAGAACAATTACTCTTGTTAATTCCTCTGTACATACCTTGGACACAAAATTGTTCAGTATATATTTTGCTTGTTTACAATGATCTGGGCTTTTTTCCCCCTCAGCCGGTAAAAGTTAAAGAACTCAGACCTTGCAAACACTGGCAGTCAAATTAATAAAGTCTGGAAAGAGCTGATTCCACTTATTTTTGGTGCTGGTAGGGTACATCCACGTGGAGATGCAGGCCCCCGTCCTGTGGTTGCATGTGATGATTTGACAAACCTTTACAGCTGAAACCAAGCAGTGTTATAGAGACTGTGGCAAAGTCATGAGCTCCAATTCTAACTGACTTGCTCAAGACCATGTGCACTTGCTTCATGTGAAGCTGGGTTAGATCTGGGAGAGGCCAAACCCTTGTGGAGAATGGCACTTTCCCTTTCAGGCTGGAAAACCCGCACTGCAGCAAAAATAAATCCAGTATCACAAAATGAAGCACTTGCTTCCACTGATGAGGCTTCCCCTACCATGTCCACGTTCTAGAAGCCTACCCCAAAGCAGTACGTGTATTACTTTACAGTTACCTGGTTCTCCTCTCCCCTGCCCTTCACGGCTAAGAGCATTCCGCTGGTGCTGCAGCCAAGCGCTGGCTCCAGGGACAGGCTGCAGAGCGTGAACGAGAGGGGAGCTGAGGTGAGACCTGTAGGAGCAGCTGGTTGAGAGGTGGACATTAAAAGTCTGCGCAGTAGCAAACTAAAAGCGTTTGATTGCACTGAAGGGACTTGCAGTCAATCTAAATCTCAAATTCTGCCATGGAGCAGCCTCAGGGTGAGCTGCTGCCTGCCTTCCCACTGCTGTTGGATACTCATGTTTGCTAAAACCCACGGCGGGTCAGCGGCAACCGTTTGCACTTCACAGTCACTTCTCCAAGCTCCATTGCAGGCTCTGGTAACGTCCCCATAAAGCCAATCAGCTCGGCTCCCGTGGCGTTGGAGGCGCTGCACACATTTCTGCCTGTGACGACATTAGTCCCGATCAGTAAACTTGTGCCCCAGTTAACTGACAGCAAACGGACAGAACTGCCAAACAAGCTTGGCCTCATTAGTGAGGAAAGGCTTACTTCCACCCTGCAGCTGCAGGGGATGGCCAGGAGCCATGGGAGAGCTGGGACGGGGTTGGGATGGCAGGAGGGTAAATCCTGCATCACGCACGTCCTTGTGCGAGGCTGCCCGCAGCACTGGCAGCCACGGCACGGGGCGCATGTGCTACCGAAATGAGCAGAAGCTTCAAGCAACCACACACAAAAGAGGAAGCCCCAGCAGATGCAGTCTGAAAACTTCACAAGTTGAATAAAAACGGGAAAAGGAAGCTGTTACAGTAAGTCACACACAGACAGAACCAGCCACCAGAACCAGAACCGTATATGCAAAAGTCAATTAACGTTTGACATAAAGCACAGCAGACGTACACTCACCATTCCCACCCATTTCTGCAAATTAAGCACCCTCCAGTCGTTTGCACTCAGCGAGTTTCTGCCGGTGTTACTTCTACTTCTGCCTTCCGTGGAACTGCAAAGGGGTTCGATTTGGCAGGGAATTCTGCCTGTTCCAGTTCTGGTTTGTGGTTTGTTGCAGCAACTCCTTCTGTCTGGGGAACGGGATTTATATCCCATTTAGGTCACAAGTAATCTGAATTTGGCAGCTCTGAATAGGTCTCGGGGCTGTGGGGTGGGTGGGGGGAGCGCTCATTATAAAACTACCACATTCTTCAGACGAGTGGAACAACGGGGCTGAAAGGCCCACGGTGGGAAAAAAAAATTAAGCTGCAAGCCAGAAAGAAAAAAATAATAATCCTGTGTGCAAAAAGCCCATCATCATTAACAGCTCCCTGTGCTCTCAGCCCCGCAGCTGCCAACTAACAGCGGGGGCTCAGATTCCTCCCGCAGCCGAGGCCGTCGCTGACTGCACCAAGTGCCGGGGGTGTTGGCCATCAGGGCACCCCTTCCTCACGCCCTCGTACCCAGAAGGACAGAAGTTGCTGTGGCTGCCCATGGATTCAGCCCTTACAGGCCCGAATCTCAACTTCCTTGCCTTTTTTTTTTCCTTCAATGCTGAGCTGGAACTTCTCATGCATTCTCTGCTCTGCCTGAAGTTATGCTACAACTTGCTGTGAGCAAGGCATAGGGCAACTTGTTATACTGCACTCGTGCAATAAAAATGGATTATTGTGCTGCACGGTTTTAAAGGTTTTTTGTTTTGTTTTGTTTTTGTTTTTGTTTTTGTTTTTAAAGAGCAGGTTGCAGAGGAGGTGCCAGCACTTACCGTCAGCGTGCCCAGCCCCGGGACTTTGCCGTCCTGTCCCCATTTCGGATGATGGCCCTTGCAGCAGCAGCTGCACGAAGGCAGAATCGTGAACTGATTCTGAATTGTGCTTTCCCAAGACCAGCGTATTCCAGGCACAACTAGGGCTGGACCAGGAGCTATTCGCATGACCTTAAGGCCACGAAGGCACCCGCAGCACTGCATTTGTGAACATTAATTCAGAAACAAACCCGTGGTGCAAGAGCAAGAAGGAGTTACTGGGAGAAACGTGAATTGAACTCCCAGTGACAGTAAGTTTGAAATCCCAGCCTCAAGGTTGTGCTTCCCCATGGTTTATTTAAAGCAGGGAGCAAAGCTTTAGAAAAGTGGGAATTCCTCTGGTAAACGATGAGATTCTCTGGCCCGAGGTGCGTCACAGAAACCCTGCGGTCTTCAGACAGCACAAAGGGCATCTCCAACGCTGAGCAGGACCCGCACCACCTCGCAGACGAGGACGAGCTTGTGGCTGGCAGCAGAGCCCCTGCTGAGCCGCGAGCCCTCTCCCTCCTGCTGGTCGGGCCAGCAGGGCTGGTTCTCCCCGCCAGGAGCGTAATTACAGCAAGAAGGGCTCAGGCCAGACACTTCCTGGGTGCTACTTCCCGCTGCAATATTGCTGCGACCGCCGCGCGGACGTGCATGCAAAGAGGAGAGGCGCCCGCGAGACAGTTGCTGCTAATTACAGAGCGGATCACAGAGCCCAAACCTGGGAATTTCTGGGGCATCGCTCCCTAAGCATCCGGGAATCCCACTTAAAGCTGACCAAAGTGCTCTCTGCTGCCTGTGGTTCCCACAGCCCCGGGGGCAGCGTCTGGAGTTTGATCTTACATCGGCGATAGCATCTGTCTGAGCGCAGCCCGTGTCTGAGACCTCCGGGCCGAGCTCCTCGTCCCCTCCCTGCCCATCGCTGCTGAGCTCGGTGGCATCTTCCAGAGGCAGCGCTCAGAGCACGACGCTGCTCAGTCTGACCCCAGCGACCTCCGGCAGGCTTGGGGCAGCAGAGAAGTGAGGCAGCCAAGGCTGGAACGAGCTCCCAAACCCTCTGAAGTTGGGGGTTTGGTGTTTCGGTGCTGCGCTCTGCAAGGAGCTGTGCTGAGGCTGCAGGGCTCCCTCAGGTCACAGCACGCTGAGTCCTTGGGGACAGGCCCTCAGAAAGCCAGCGCTGGTACAGGAGGCACCAACAGCTCACACAGGGATGCAAAATGCTGGAGCTTCAAGAGAAGGCGCTGGGGCACAGTGTGCCCAGGAGCCGACTCCCAGTGCTCCGGGGAGCACGCACGTTTGCAGGGCAGACTGGCACAAAACATTTCCAAAACGTGACCTAGCAAGTCCAGTCTCCTCACCGTACCTCCCTGCCAGCCGTGTCACCTGCTTGGGGGAAATCTTTTGAAAAAAAATCCCTTCATATTCTCGAGGCAAGACGGCAGCACACTCCTGTCAGAAATATTATCAATTCTTTCTCTACTTTGGGAAAAATCTTTACCGTGCTGCCTTCCTCAGTGCAATTACGTGCTGCTCTGCTGCATGAATCACCTCTGGTGTTTTCAGTGCAACACACAGGCTTCTAATGGGCACCCACTCATTTCTTAAGTAGATTTCTGATTCACTTTAATGGGGAACAAAGCTGGAAAAGCAGTCTTACATCAAAAGTATCCTTTTGATGGAGGGGTGGGAAAAAAGATAGTTGCTAGGGTTCTAAACCTGGGCTTTAAAAATAGGCACGTTGATGTTTTTGTTTCTAATGGCACTCATTCCCATCCTACACATGAAACTCACCTGTGCACAACAGCAGCATTTATGTCCTGCATTTTTCCTGATGCCATCACAACTGCCCAGCCCACAGCGTCTGCATTTGTCCTGCGCAGTGGGAAAAGGAGAGGAGCGGGTAGGAGATGAGTCTGGGAAGGCAGCATTCGAGCCCTTTGCAGGCGTTTCTGCAGCAGCCTCCCCGCACGCTCAGCCTCCCTCAGCCCAGCCTTGACTCCCATCCCCATCCGCGCCGTCTGCAGATCTCAGCAGCCACCCCTGCAGCATTTGCCCGAGAAACTTTGCAGCAAGTTTGTTTGCTTGTCTCATTCCTTGAAAGTATTAGCATTACTACTAGTCCTCGATTGTGCTAGTTTGTTAGTAAAAAAAAAAATAATAAAAAAATGCACCACTTCTCCCAGGAATGCATCTTCCCATCAACAAAACCCTTTGTTGGAAAATGGCGCAGCTCTCATGTGAAGCTCTCCAAACCTTTCTGTTTCTGTAGGATTGCTTCCCAGCTCCCAGCAACTGGGAAAAGTTTGCTCCCGTTGCACTTCTGCTGTTGTTTATGCCCCCAGCTGCAACCGGTCGCAGCAGGGGTTTCCTAGGCTGGTCTGGGAGGAAGTTATTTCACAGCCTCCTCCTCTGTTGTCTATTTATTCAAGGAGTCCTGAAAAAAGGAGATCCTGCTCCACTCCTCGTCAACACAGCACAGGCTGCAAATGGCCACGAGAAACGTGCTCAGCTAGACTGCACCGGAAAATGTAATATTAAAAGGAAAAAACAGGCTTAAAGCAAGAGTTTTACTGGGACACTTACCTGTGGAAGTGCTCAAGCTGAGTACGATCTGGGGGATCTTACATCAGCAGGGATGGCATTTGACCCCCCTCAGGACTCACAACCCAAAATACACAACACCAATGGACAGCTTGGAAAAGCAACTGGGATTTCCTTCTTTATTTAAAAACACAGGGCAAAAAAAGGGAGATCCATCTCCTGCAGCCAGCATTTACACGCGCGAGGCGGACGATTGGCACCACGGGCTGTGGAGCATCGCCCGGCGAGGGACCCCAGTCCCTAAGAGCACTTGGAGCATGCAGCCAGCACTGACCGATGGCTGAAACCATTTGGGAGTTTTCATATAAAAATAGCAAACCCATTCCTCACTCCGCTCGTTCTGTACAAGACACCTTGAACCCGCACTCGCTACTAAAGCAGGGAAAACTCGGCACAAGCTTCATTTCCCAAAGGGCCCACGCAGGACACGGGGCAGCCACCAGGGCAATGCATTGACCCCGACACCAGTGCCAAGAGCCAAACCTACAGGACGTGGGGCACCGATTTTAGGAATCGCTGCAGAGCCCCATCGAGGTCTGGCTGTGCTCCTGTCCATGTTTCTGTCCGTCCTCGGGATAGGAGCAATTCCTGCAGGAGGGGGTCACCATCACGGATCGGGCCGGCTCTGAGCACGCTGCCTTTAGTCCCACATCCCCGTGCCACCGCCGAGGCCGTCGCGCTGTCCTGAAGACGGAGGGAGGGTGGGAATGAGACGGGGATGTCGCAACCATGCTGGAGCCACTGATAGCTTCTCCTCCTGGATAATTAACCGTAATTGCGCAACGAGCTTCTGCTTTACCATCCCAGGCCCGAGGAAACTTTGCAATTATCAAGCAACAAAAATACTTGGTACTCTGTGTTTTTGAAGCCTTGCACAAAGTAACCATCGTCCCTGCGCATTCAATGTTCTCCAGAAATGAGGTCAGAGCGCTGATATCACTAAGTGCCATAACTTTATGGTTGATAGTCTTACCAAATTATTAAAACATTTTCGGAAACAGAACATCTAACTAGCCAAAGAGCAAGTCAGCCTAGAGAAAAAAATTCAAACACTAGTGCAAATAAAGCAAAAAGGAACAGCGTAACCTAGGTTTCTACAATTAAATAACAAATATTAACATTCTCCCAGTACCATTTGCATTGATTCCCACTCATTTTCATACTCTCAATTTTCTCCAGGATTTCCACACAAGCCCCCTGTGAGCCACTCTCGCCCACCGGGTTCGGGAGGCCCCGCTCGCCGCCTCACAGGCTGTATAAAGTGTACCTTCAGCTGCCCCTCGCGGCCTAGAGCAGACCACGGGAAAGCAAAATAATGCCATCTGACAACGTACTGCTAGCAAGCCACGTGTTGGCCAACTGATTCTGTGAAAAACGAGAACGCCTCCACGTGCAGACCGCGCCTGCCCCAGGCAGTGCCGCTGCCTCCCCTTCCTGCCGCGGGCACGGAGGTGTGGGTGTGAGCACAAACCTCCCCAAAGAGACCACGCTCTGTGCAGAGCACGGCTGTGCAGGGCTGGTGTGAAGGGACAGGGGAGAAAACCTGCAGGGCATGGCCAAGCTACGAAATTCCCCTCTGGCCTCGTCTCCAACACCAGGGCTCGGCAGATGCCCGAACCTCATTTGGATGTGCAGTGAGGCAGGTGACAAAACCCCGCTCGATCCCAGGCTGCCTGAGCTGGGTTAGAGCACACAGACCTGGAAAAGGCAGGGACAAATCAGAGATTTTGCTTCTGGGGGGCACGTTAAGCAGATTTTGCAAAGCAGAGAACACGTAATGACAAAGAAATGGCAACGAGCACATAGTGAAGGGAAGCCTTGCTAACTCCAGAGCCCTCCGTGCTCTGCCAGGCTTGCTGTGCAGTTCCCACACTTGCCACCCTGGTTTATCAGACGGCAATGAGTGTGCCTGTGTCGGGGGCAGCTCGGTTCCAGCGAGCACAGGGCAGGTGCACTCAGCTCGGAGATACCCAGAGGAACAGAGAGGGCACAGCCCTCGTTCTGGGTGTAATTCCAGCCTAAACAGGCCCACGGAATGAGCGTAAAGCAACGTCTGTGCTTGAAGGGGCTGGGTGCAGCTTTCCAAAGTCACAGCCATGCAAGCTATTGCCCTGAGCGAGCAGCCAGGAGGGGTGTGCTGCTTCTCAGTGTCCGAGGCATTGCACAGGCGTTGGGGTGCAGATATCGGGCAATCTCACTTCAATTTTCTATGTGCTATTTGTCACACCTCCTACATGAGCACATTTGGTTATGGAAATGGCTCGCGTTGCTTAAAAAGGTGCTGCTCATTTTCATTTCAAGGCGGGTAAGAGGCCAGTTGGACGAGTCTTCCGAGTTTCATTAAACACTCGGCTTTTGTTGCTTTTTCTTAAAAGCCCTTCACCACTCAGGCACGTCTCTTTGGTGCCTAACTGCATGCAGCGCAGAACGGGAGACATACCTGAGGATACTCCTGCCCCCGGTCGCTGCGGCACCGGCAGCCTGCCCAGGAGCAGCTCGCAGCTAAAAATCACTAAAACCTTGCAGAGGGCATTGAGCAGGGAGTCTGCTGGAGCTTAGCAGTGGCGACAGATATAAAAAGAAGGAATTAAAAGCAAACAGATTTGCCAATACACCATTAGTCGAGCAGGGTAAAGAGCTGGTCTCCTGGAAAAAAATGTCATCAGCACTGGAAGCTGCAGCGCTTCCCCTGCTCCGAGCGCAACTGCGCCGTGGTGCAGCTCCCTGGCTGTGCCCGGGGAAGACTGAGCAGCACAAAAGGGGAGAAAAACATTTATCCAGAAACGAGAAAGGCCACCTCACTCCCCCCTTTCCTGCTTCTGAGTCCTCCTTCCAGGGGTGTTTTTGGGGAGAAGTGATGCATTTGCTGCAGAGGACACCCCCCCACCAGCAGTGCGGAGCTGGCGCTTCCCACCCCGTGCAGGAGGCAGGCAGTGCCCGGGGTGGAGGCAGCTTGCCAAAACCCCAAACTACCTCAGCCAGCCGCTGCCAGACCACAGCCCCCAGGCTCACCGAGACACAACCGAGGGGCAAGCAGGACGGGAGCCCCGCTTCTCCCCATGGAGCACAGGCACCAGGGAGTGCGTCTGGCCCAGCCCAGCGCCGCACGGAGCAGCGACAGTGGAGGAAAGGAGCCAAATCTCGTCCCAGCCGAGGTGACGGGGCAGGCGAGGTCCCAAGGGCTGGGCAGAAGTACCAAGGAGACCAGCTCGTCCAGCCCCACCAGCGGCCACGCGTCCCCAAGTCCCCGCGCCCTGCAGCCGCGGCGTGGCTCGGCGCCGTCAGACGTCGGAGGTCCGGATGCTTTCATCGTCCAGGTCGAAGGCGAAGGACTTCTCCTTCAGGTGCTGCGGCTCCGACCTGTGCCGCAGGCGCTGGCCCTGCGTGGCACCGACGTCGCGCTCGGTGAATGCCGGCACGAACACCGCGTCCCTCACCGGCACCGGCACCTCCGCCAGCGCCGGCTGCTTCCCCTCCGCCTGCGGCACCGGCGTCCACGGCTGCCAGGAGGAGGTCGAGGGGGCTTTGCAAAGCGCCTTCCTCTCCTCCACCGGCTGCCTCTGCTGGGAAGGGGCTGGCTTGGTCATGGAGCAGGACCTCATGAAGGAGATTTCCTGCAGGGACAGATGCAGAGCGAGTGCCGGTTGGTTTTGTGTGTGAGAAGCTGCTGTGAGCAATTTGCAGAGCTCTGGGGACCAGAATTAGGCCCTCTGCATACTCTGCAGAAAGGAAAGAAACGCTAAGCAAACTGCCAGCCTGAATTCAATGGCCCCTTGCCATCAGAAAGCTCCGAGAGCAGAGCAGGGCTCAGCCAGGGCCAGCCTGGAAGCCGGATCTCCCTTTTCAATCCTTTTCAAGGGACTGGCAAGCAAAGGCAGGGACAGTAGGGTAGGCACCTCACCTGGAAATGGGCTCACCGAGCGTTTACACAGGCCCGAAGTAAGCATCTTGTGAGTTAACATGATCATTATTTGACACAAAATACGAATATGACCTACCCTGGGGCGGGTTTTCAGGGCCTGAACTGCCCCTGCGATGGCGCGGATCCAGCTGTGCATGTCCTCGGGGCTGTCCGCCTGCAAACCACAGCAGCCAGGAGTCAGCCCCCCGTGCCTCTGCAAGCCTCCCAGCCCCACAGCACCGGGCTGACCCATGCACGGGGCACCACGGCCCCCAACCCAGCTGCTGCTAGCTCCTGCTTGCTCAGAAGCAACCGCACCGCCCTGCCCTCGCCTGCAAAAAGCGTTCAAGGCAGGCGGCGGGGGCGGGTGGTGGCCACATCTGCAGCATGCAGCGCGTGCAGACACAGCCCCGCACGCCCGCGATGCTCATCGGATCGCCGCGTGCTCTCGTCTCTGCTTTTTCCTGCTCGCACAAGGAGCTGCTGTTATAAATAAGCCCCAGCGGAGAAGTGAAACCGCCCGGAGTCCTCCCCGCTGCCCATGCCCTGAAGCCAGGCAGCCGTGTGCGAGCTCATCCGCCGATGTTTGCTGGCTGAGGCTGCTGGGGAACATCCTGGTTAGAGGAGGGTGGCTTGCCTTGGCTGTCAGCACTGGAATTTATTGCCTAGCAAAGTAAACTCCAGGCCTGGCAATGCCCTGCCTTGCTGACCGCCTCCACCCATCCTCGGCTCAGGAACCAGCTCCCTTCGGCTGCCGTACCTGGATGTAGAAGGTCCTGGAGCTCGTTATGATTTCAAAGAGGTTGTCCCGCATCAGGAGGTCACTGGGAACAGCAAGAAAGAGACAGTCACTACCCAGAAGTCACCATGGATAGCGAAACGCCAGAATGACCCTCACACCTACAGCGTGCTGGGGAAAAAACACACACTCAGGGTGAGCAATCTCATCAGGATTTTGGTAACAAGAGCCCAGCTCCCCAGGGACCACCACCTCCATCCACAAACATTTCAGCTCCTGCAGTTCAGCCTCTGTCCCCTCCCCAGTCCCAGAATCCCCAGCCTCATTTTAAACTTGAATTCTTAAGAATAACTGATACAAAGCCGTAATTAATGAATTACATTTTTGCTCAAGCTAAAGAAGTTTGTTTTCTTAGTTCATTTTCATTGCAAATCTTCAAGTTATTTGATTTTATCAGCGTTAGCTGCAATAAAATTGTTCCCAAGACGTTGTGTAGCCACCTGTGATAGTTTAAGGAATACGCCTGTACCCAGCTTTCAGCTGCTTTATGAACACCTTTGTTCTTCTGTCATATGATGCTATTTACTGTGCAGGGCCTCGTACTCCTTAATCTAGAGAGATAAGAGCTGTGCGAGCACGCCTCTGCCACAGAGATGACTATCAGCACAAGGAGGAGAACAGAATGACAATATCCTGCATCCAGATTTCCCCAACCTGCCTGGGGAAGCTGAAGGAAGAGAAGTTTCTTAAGAGCAAACCAAAACCGGGATGTTTGAAGAATGTCTGGAGAAAGCAAGCTCGAGACACTTGGGAATAACGCAGGAATGAACGGCAGGACGGGGGGAGCCAAAGGACCCGCTGTCCTGAGAAGGGGTCTCCTGCTGCCCCCATTCCAGCCAGGGGAGGGTTTCCAGGGGAGAATGGGGGAATTCAGGATTGGGAGGGGAAGGGATGGGAGAAGGGGACTCTGGATGTGACTCCGAGAAAAAAAAACAAGGAAAAGCAACACATCCAGAATGCTTTCTGCTGAGGCCCGTATGCTTCTCACTGCCCACCCCCAGGACCCTCTGGAGGGCTGCACAGCGCCGGGGGGGGCAAGCAGGAGGCGTTAGAGGGTTGTGAAACAGCAGCGAGCTGCAACGCGGGGTTACGGCAGGAGCAGGGCACAGGAGGAAGCATTACCCAGACTTGACCAGGCACTCGTGGGTCTTGCACACATCCTTCAGCAGGATCGAACGCAAGGGCTCCTTGTCCTGCAGAGATGAGAGGAGACCACGGTGGGCTGGGGCACCCTGCGGGGCTGCCAGTGCCGGGGTGTGCCCGCAAGCACCCCGTAACCCAGGGCTCTGCTCCAGGAGCAGCCAGACGCAGGCAGGGCTGGGGGCCGCTCACCTGCTCACACTTGTAGTAACTGATGGAAAATTCATCGAGGACGAAGTACCGGCGCTTCCAGCTCTTCCTCTGGAAAACAGACGAGGAAACCCCTGGGTGCTGGGCCCTGCGCTCTCCCCGTGCCAGGGACATGCTGGTGGCATCCGGAGCACCCCTGAGCCGGGGGAAGCAGCAGCCCAGCACTCACCCCGCGGGCCCCCAGCACTCACCACGTTGCCCTGCTTCACGCAGTAGCCGCTCTTGATGGCGGGGGGCCCGGCGGGCGGCTTGGTGGCCGAGACGGGGATGTAGCTCTGCGAGCGCCGCAGCAGCGGGTGGGCGGCCAGGTCACTGCCCTCTGCCCCGTCCCCTCCGTTCTGCAAAGGAGAGCGTGATTACCCGGGGGGGGGCACGGAGAAAGCAGGGAGGGGAACTCCCCGATGGAAAGCTGGAGGGGAGGGCGGCCCAGAGCGTGCCCTGAGCACAGCACGGCATGCACAGGGAGAATTGCAGCGCCTGGACACGAGCATGGTAATGAACGAGCGGAGGAGGGTTTTCTCTCATTGCATTTGGCTTTGCAGACTGCTGCTGGAGTACAACTCACCACGACGGTGCCCACGTGTTAAAAACAGTGTTAAGAGATTGGAAAGGCTACAAAAAAGCCCTAGAGGGGACTCGAGGGCTGAGGAAATCCCTTGCAGCAGGGGAGCTGAACTTCATCAGCCCGGCTTATCTAACACTGAGAAGCAACTCAACTGCAACAGAGAGGTCCTGGGGGAAAGGCAAGGTACGGGAGCTCTTTCATCTGGCAGAGGCAGAACAAAAACCACCGGCTGGAAACTGGAGCCAGACAAACCCAAGTTAGAAGGCAGGGAGGCTTTCCAGCCAGAGAAAGCAATCCATCACGGGCATAAACTGCTCAGGAGAGCCATAAAGTCTCCGCTCCACATTCTCACAGCCAAGCCAGCATTTCCCCGAAGGAAACCTCGATGTTTGGAGTTCGGGTAGAAAAAACCCCACTGCCCCCAGCCAGCATCGCCCCGCTCCCCGCAGCGCTGTCCCTCCCCCCCCGCGGCAGCGCGGAGGATGGCTCGAGATGAAACCTCTGTGCTCATCTCCTTCCCTCCTGCCCCTCCAACCCCTTCCTCCTGCTCTGAGGCTGAGGTTTGCGAATTGCCATAGCAGCCAGCCTTATATGGCACCCGCGCCTGAGCGAGTACCGCTGCGGTTAACCAGCGACCTGCCCCGCTCGGCTCCTTCCAGCACCTTCGGGGCAGCGTTTGGTTCCTCCAGGACAGAGGCGAGCAGCAGCTGGGCCGGCCCCAAGCTGCAGCCAGGCACCCCCAGACCTTTCCCTGGGTCGGCACCAGCCCCACCGAGCCGGGCAGCTCCATGCCCAAACCACCGTCCCGGGCACACCCAGGGGCTGGGGCGATGCTGCTGCAGGTCTGGGGGTGCAGCAGGAGCACGGGTCCCCCCAGCAGTCACCGAGCAGCCCGGGGACGGCACCATCCATCCCAGGGCAGGACCAGGAAACCGTGAGCGTGCCCAGGAAGCAGGGAGAGTTGCCATCTCACCCCAGGGCAAGCAGCGAGAGCGCAGAAAATAGCCCAGCGGCTGACGCATCACCTCCAAAAAAAGCTCCTCTGTGAAAGAAAAGTCAGGAGAGGGCTGAGGATGGAGCTCGCTGCTTCTGGGCAGGGGGAGGAGGGCAAGGCGAGCTCGCTGCTCAGGGGCACTGGGAAGGGGTGGCTGCGAGCCCCAGCCCCGTGCAGCCCCCACAGACAGGGAAGTGTGCGAAGTGCCCACCAGTGAGAAGCACTGCGAGGGTTTAATTCCTGCTCTATTTCGGTGCTGCCACCGTCAGGAGCCAGAGCCGGTTGCTGAGCACCCGGAGGCGGGGGTCACCCGTGGCCCTGCTCCCCCTCCACGAGTGGAGGGCAGGGGGCTGCAGGACTGTGGGACGCGGTGCCAGCCCCCACCCCGGCTACGAGCCTGTCCCTGCCTCCCCGGGGAGAAATCCCCACCGGCCCCTTGGCTGCTCCCATGGGGGCGGCAGCTCGTGGCCCCCCTGCCCCAGGCACCTCGGGGCAGGATCTGGAGCCAGGTGGTGCCGTGGGGTGCCCAGGGGCAGCGGGTGCCCCCCTCCTCCTCACCCCTCCCCATCTCTTCATAATTCAGAGCGAGACAAAGCAGAGGTGCTCAAGGTGCTAAGTGCAGCTATTTATACAGCGAGTGGGAAGGTTTGGCAGGCACTCAGCTGGTTTCCAGAAATGAAAATGCAAACCAGCCTCCCGGCAGCCCACAGCCAGAACCTGCCTCCCCCTGGACCCCACATCGTGCACTGCTGTCCCTTCACCCCAAATCTGCCCAGCTGGAGCAGCCCCTGGAGCACAGCCTCCATCCATGGGGACATCGCCAAGCCTCTGAGGGCCATGTCCATGAGTTCTGCTGCTCCAGCGCCCGGGTTAGGGAACAACAGAGCCCATTACTGCTGGGTATTAAACAGTATTCTCCATTCCTTGCACAGGGCACAAAGCATGGCTGTGGCAGAGGTGCCCTTGCCTGTCACGAAGGAGGCTGCCACCTTTCTGCTTACTCCATTACCAGCCGCTCTAAAAGCACTGGGAGCACAGACACGAGTGCCACGCTGCTGTCACATCCAAACCAGCCCAGAGCCTGCGGCCAAGAGGCCAACCAGCTGCCAGGGTTTGCAGCCCCCTGCTCTGAGGCATCTCCACATCAATTCCTGGTTTCAGCCTTCTCATCCCTGCAGCAGAGCTCCAAATCCCGACCCCAGCTGCAGCCCACAGGCTCACAAGGAGCAGCCTCGCACACCCGTGTGCTTTCTGCTGCTCTCATGGCTCCCCAGGGCCGCCAGCAGCAGGACCGGGCACTTCTGTCGGAGAGCAGCACGGCCCGGAGGCTCACCTGGTTGATGGAGATGGGGGTGTGCACCACCACACCCCCGATGATCTCGGTTTTGTAGGCAACCTGAGGCTTCCTATCCTGCGCCTGCGGCACCGCCGGGGGCTTCGTGATCTCTGCGGGCGGGACGCCACCGCCCTTGGGTACCTGCAGGGCAAAGGCAGAGGCTGAAGGCCACGGGGCTGCTCCAGGCACCACCACATCATCCTCCCCGCCTGACCCCAGATATGGCCCTTTAAGAAGAATAAAGGGAGGCGACACCCCAATTAAGGAGGGACACCCCAATTAAGGCGGGCGCGGCCGCACCCGGGCGGTTCACAGGAGGAACCCAGACAGAGGCGGTGAGTAACGCGGCATCACCTCGCAGGAGTCTGCGACCGGCCTCTGCAGCCCAGCGCATCTCTGGGACACTTGCTCCTTTAATTTTCCCCACTCAGAGCTTTCAGCCGCCGAACGAGGCTGAGCTGCAGCACGTCCAGGCGCTGTTTTACACCGACAGGCCGGGCAGGCTGCGTCTGCACAGCACAGGACAGCGGGTAGGGACACGGCCCCCAGCTCCCAGCTCCTGCCTGGTTTTCCCTCCTGTGCTGCTTCCCCCAGCTCTGGGAAGAACGGCAGGCGGCCAAGCTTCCCCCCCAGCCAGCACTCTGCTTCTCTACCAGCATTAACCGGGGGCTCTGGGCCACCCTCCTGCTCTCTGCAGGCAGCAGCAGCGGCTCAGCCCCGCAGTGATGCCGGGGAGCCGCAGGAAGCGGTTTCGCCACGGGGGACATTGCGTATGGGCAGCAGCCGCCTGAGCAGCAAGGAGAGGCAGGAACCGGGCAATGCGCCCAGAGCAAAGTCCCCGTGAGAAGCAGAAGCTGAACCTGGGTCTCGGCACTGGGAGGAGTGCCCAAACCACAGCCCCATCCTCTGGTCCCACAGGCACCGGGCACAAATGCCCCCAAGTCCGGGGTGCCCCCAGCCCTGCTCAGCGCACGGGGAGGGAGACGAGAGGCTGCTGAGGGTCTGAGCCCCAAAACTCTCCCCGCAGCCCCCTGTGCCTCTGGGGACTGACACCAAGCCTCAGAAGCCGTCGCAGCACAGCGCAGCCTGAGGAAAGCCGGGCACGAGGATAAATGTGGGCAGAGGGAGGGGGGCAGCCACGGTCTCCCACCCCGAGCCGCCGCTCGCAGGAGGGTGGGCACGGGCGCAGCGCATCGGCTCGAGGCAGGAGCTGCAGCCCCGGGCACCCCGCTGCCAGCCCAGCCGCTCGGTTCCCTGCCTCCCACCCTGCTGTGGAGGTTTTGTCTGTGGACAAGGCCACCCGAGCCCATAAAGGGGGCAGGCGGCGCAAGCCAGAGCCTGTGCAGTTGGTTTGAAAGAAAGAAGCCCTGACAGCCGCAGCAGGGAATCGGTTACGGGCAGCCCCCACCCCACAGAGGGAGAAGAGCCCAGAGCTCATGGGGACAGGGACATCTCCAGCAGAGACGGGCACAGCAGGAGCGAGGGCGCAGCACGACATACCGTGATCTTGCTGGCCCGGTTGAGGGCCTCCACCCAGTCCTGCAGGTCTTTCTGATCGCTGGCTTGCAGGAAGTAGCGCTGAGATAACGCATTGATAACTGCCAGAGAAGGGAAACAGAAGAGTCAGGGAACCCCGCTCGGTGCTTAGCGTTGTCAGAACAAGTGAGTGGTTCTGCAAGGCAGCAGCTCTCAGCTCCTGACCCCGGAGCACTCTGCAGACACCGATTTTGTAGCCTCTTGGATTGTCACCCCTTGTAGCCCTGGGGGACGGCGCTCGGGCACCCCTTGGCAGCACCCCCACCCCAGAGCTCAGTGCCAAAGCCACAGAAGCCATGTAGGGACCTGAGGCCAAGGCTGTGGCATGGCCCAAACCAGGAGCCAACCATCCGAGGGCCTCCCTCACTCTGCACCTTCAGCTCTCCTCCGAAATGTGCACGCAGCCCCAGCAGGGTCTGGGAACCTCCCTGGGGACGGGTCCCTCTGGCCCTGCAGCAACGCTGCCTGCTGGATGTGGGCCAGGGGAAGCTCTCGGGGAACCTCTGCACCGCAGCACCGGGGATGTTTCGGGTTGCACAAGCTCTGGAGGAAGCAGCCATGGGCCCTGCTGTGCCACCAGAGCTGCCCTGGCACTCCCCAGCCCCATCCTGGTGGGCTCCACAGCACAGAGAAGGCAGAGCCCCTCGGGGAGCGCACCCAGGGGGGGACACGCCGCGTGCTCCGATTGCTGTGTGGGGTCACAGCCCCCGTGGTAAGGCACTGCCCAGGCAACGCTGCTCCTCTGGGACAAGCGTGTGCCCGTGCTGCCGCTTCCCCCACGCCCCACTGCTGTCCCCAGGCTTACCGAAGCAGAACGGAGTTTTCGGTTTCTGTTTCGGGGTGGCGACGCTGACCTGTGACAGAGCAGACGAAAGAAAAAATGAAGGATAACCATGAACACTAACAATGTGCCGAAGGGGTGGAAGTTTCCATGCATGTGCACCAGACCATGGGCAAGCTGGCGCTCCCCAGGCACCGGCCGTGCCCCCGGTACCTGCCTTGCTCGGACAGCAGCCCCAGCTCCCCACTGCCCAGGCAGGCTTTGCAGCAGCACTACTGCACTAGAAGCCTCCTGCCCCCGGCACCGCACAGCCCACGGGCGGGCAGCCCCGAGGGAAGGTCAGCACCAGCCCAGGCTTTCATCCGCCGCCAGCCCCCCGAGGCACCGGCTGCACTGCGAAGAGCAGAAAGCTTTCAAGGGCCTTGGAAGTGAGCGTTCCTGCCGGACCAACATTGTCGCTCTTGTCAGCAATTAAGAAAATTGAAGGAAAATAGCAGTGGTTTCTCCCTAAAGAGCAGGAATCATTTATATAAGAATAATATTCCCCGGGGCTCCAAGCACAGCATTCACGGAGTATTTATTCTGACAGGCTTCCTCCTTCCGAGCCAGTCTATAATGCTTTAAATATGTTTTCTCAAGCAAAGCTCCATTTTTCTGGCGTATTTACAGCTGGTAGTTAGAGCCACGGGCATAACCCAGCCCCGCAGTTTGTGACCAAATGCCGTCCTGCAGCAATTTTCAAACAGACTAAAACCTATATAATTTATAAGTGCGGCTCTTTCTGAAATGGGGAAGGCTCAGCCTCCCAGCATTGCTTCATCTGAGCTTAATTTATAAATCATGATTCAGCAGGAACACGGAGATCTGTTCGATTCTCTCCTGGCTCCGATGATGAGCGGGACCCGGCGCAGGGGCAGGACGCAGCTGCACACAGCCGTGCCCGCAGCTCTGTGCCACCAGGCTGTGGGGCAGTTTGGGGGTTTTGCAGCGTTTTTGCCTGACAGCGAGAGGAACCATGGGGCCATCTCCGTTCCCATCTCCACGGCACCTCTTGCAGGGCTTGGGCACGTCCCCGGCCGGTGCAGGCTGCAGTGGGGCTCGGTGCCCCAGCCCCAGCCACCGCCAGCTCCACTGATGCCGTGCTCCCATCCGGCCCCGGCCCCCGGCCCCTTCCTCACCGCAGAGCAGAGCGGTTCCTCTTCCTCCCACGCCCCCGAGGCACGCAGCGGGGATGGGAAGCACTGCGGGGTAGGGGGACGGCACAGGGCACCCCAGCCCCGCTGCCCTTACCTTGGAGATGTAGGTCAGCTGCAGAGATCCAACAGCACCCGCACCGATGGCCAGGTTCTGCAAAAACAAAACGAGCAACGGGAGTGAAACGAGAGGGAGAAGGCAAGGGGCGAGTCAAGCGCCCAACGTTCAGCAGCAGCAGGGCCAAGTGGTGAAAACATCAGCCATGCCCCCGGCTCGGTCACTGCCCCTCTCCAAGCGCCCACCTTTCCCGTGCCCCCATCCCTCCCAGCAGCTCCTTGCCGAGCTCTGGCCCTGTGCACGAGGCTGTGCCACTGCCCCCCAGGGCGGCCGGGTGCTTCTCCTTCCCCACTGCATGGTGCTGAAGCAGCCCTGGGGATGCTCACCGGGCGGCAGGTGCCTGCCCAGCTGCCAGCAGCACCAGGAGGCTTGTCCCAGAGCTCAGCCTTGGCTCTTTCTCATTTGAGCTTGACAGCAGGCACTGGGGAGCCCCCACAGACAGCAGGCATTGCACCAGGCAGGGACCTGGCTGCACCGAGCGCTGACATTTGCCCCGTGACACCGCTCCAAGACGAGGAGTGTTTCCTAGGAGCTTGCATCCTTCCTGTTTTCGCTGCCTTTACACCAAGACACGAACTGCAGGGGCTGTGCGGGCTCCTGCAAGGTATCAAGTGCTGCTGGGGGGGCTGGAGACCACAGGGGTGCCGGGACGTGCTGCCAGACCCTGCACTATGCCAGGACATCGGCTCCTGCCCAGTGCAGCCCGTGGCAGCCCCAGCCCATGGCTAGCGGGACAAGGCAGAGGAAGGAGACGCTGCTGCAGCTTGGGGCTGCTCGTGCAGCCCAGCACGTGCAAATAGGAGCTCCGGGTTTATTTTCCTTGGATGCGACATCCAAAGAGATGCAGAGTTCAGGACTGCTGGTGACCCAGGCTGGTAACAGATGTAATCCCACTGCGCTGCTGCTTCCTCAGAAAGCCCAGCGCAGGAACCAGCCCGGGCTACTTGGGAATGACAGATTGCTTCCAGATGGGGCCAGGCTCAGCACCGCCGCTGCTCCGCAAGCCAGCAGCTTCACCCCGAGCAGGGAGAAACCCAAAGCTTCCCTGCAGACTGCACCAGGCTTTGGATGAGGCGGCAGGAGTGGAAAATTCAACCCCAGGCTTGGAAAACAAAATGAGCCCAAGCAATAGATGGGGGGAAAAGCCCTACCCCTGTGCTTCGTGCTGCTGTCAGGCAGAAAGCATTTCCCTCAATTAAACCACAGCGGAACAGGCACAAACGTGACACGCTGCTGTCCCCGACACCAGGCGTGCCCTCACCGGCCTGCTCGCTTTTTATATTTTAATATCCCACTTTTTTGTGTGTGGAGAAGGCCTCCTTTCTACATCACTGACTACACCACGCAGAATCCATGCCGGGGGGGTCACCCTGGGAGAGAGACCAGGCTCGTGGCTGGCAGCGCGGGGCAGCGAGGGGACCCCCGTGCCGGGCAGCTGCAGGGAGGGACCCAGCGGGAGCGCGGCCGCGGAGCCCTACCTGCGGGTTGTCCATGTACCACAGCAGGCAGTTGGCCTGGGTGTCCAGGATGAAATACCTCCGCAGAAACTTGCCGCAGGTCTCATTTTCCTCGATGTCCAGGAACCCGCAGATACGGTTCTGTCGGTCCAGGTACGGCATGCCGGGCTCCTTCTGGCATCACCCTGCAGAGGGACAGGGCAGGGGAGAGGTGGGTGCTCTGCTCATACCCCGCTCCCCACCTCCGTTAGCTTCAACCCCTCCTGGGTGAGGGCTCAGCCCCCAGCTCGCAGCACAAAGATGCCAAAAGGGAGAGGGAAAAGAATCTGCTGGGACTGATCCACATGGGTGTGCTGGCTGTCCCCTCACTGAGGAATGAGGCCTTGCAGAGATGTGTCCCACCACCCCAGTGAAGGGTGCTGGAAGGGCGCAGGAGCCTGCACAAGGCTCCCGAGAGCAGCCAGGGAATCCACTCCTCATCCCGTCCCCCTGCGGCGCATCCCATGGCCACCGGAGCTTCCTGCAGCTCCCATTTCTCAAGCTGTCCCCAGCTCCCAGCCAAACTTCTGCTGCCTCTCCCAGGCCTCCAAAGCACACGGCTCAACACAGTCAAAGCAAAATGAAACTGTCCCTCCGTGCAGTCACGCTGTGGGGAAGCTGCCAGACGAACACAGAAGTCATCCAGCACGCTTCTGTGGCAAGGAGGGGGTGCCAGCATGACGGCCTCGGGTGCAGGCAAGAGCCGGGCAAAACAGAGCAGCGAGCAAGGACCGAAATAGCTCAGCGGAGGAACTGCAGGAGTCTGGACACCAGGGTGCCTGCAGGAACCACAGATGGACTTGATCACCGCACGCAGCTGAACAAAAGCTCGCTGGCCCTGCTGCACGGCTCCGGGCGTGCTCGGCACGGCGTGGCTCTCCCCAGGCTCTGCAGCCAGCGCCAGCAGGGTCCGCAGGGCAGGGATGGACCATGCCGAGGGGCAGCCCCGTGCCCCAGCACGGCCCCTCCAAACGGGGCAGAGCAGCCACAAAGGTCCCCGGGCAACGCAAGGCCCCCGGGAACTGCCAACAAAAAATAACCCCGCGGCAGGCTGCGCACTAGAGAGAGCCCGAGCACACTCCCAGGAAATGGAAAACAATCTGCAACTCCAGCAGAAAATGTGTGCAGCCAGGATGCGGAGTCAGCAGGGAAAACAATGACCAACGTCCACGGGGCGCAGCCGTGTCACCGGGGCTGCTCGGGGCACAAACCCTCTGCAGTGCTGCTCCTCAGCTCGAGGCACAGCCCAACGCCCGCCGCGCGGGCAGCACGGGGCCAGGGTGCGTGCGAACGGACTCTGCTCGCGTCCCCCGTGGGAGTTAGACGTGGACGAGACCCAGCATCGCTCTCGGTCACACCACGGGAGCAGCAGCCACTTTGACTCAGTGGCAGCGGGTGCACGTTGCCACCGCTCACATCCGCAGCACCCGCCCGCTGCGCATGGCAGCCACGGGGAGGGGAGCCCGGTGGCACCTCGTGCCACTCTGCTGCCCGTCGGACCAGGTCGCTGTCACTTCCAGCCCCGCAGTAGGAGCAGGACCAGCACGGAGACCCGCGGGCTGGCCAGGCACGGGCTGCAGCTTGGGCAGAGACCCCAGCCCCGGTGACAGGGGACGGAGGCAGCGGTTACCGAGAGGATGCGCGCTGAGCTTGGTGCGGTTTGTCCGGTAGAAAAGGAGATGACTTGTGCAGGTGCCAGAAGAGGAGGCTGCACAAATAAAAGATGTCATGCAGAAAAGGAGGAAATACTATTTTTGAGCTGAGTAGCTGCAGTGGAGTGGGGCCCGGAGTGGCAAGTGTTGTGCAAGAGCTGCGGTGCAGCTGCAGAGGTAGAGGTGGCAGCGCACGAGGCAACCTGGCGTCAGCACCTCGGCGTCACGTCAGCGCTCCAGAGATGGGTATCGAGGCTGCACGGGGGGGAAGCTGCCCCGCTGCAGTAGAAAGGATTGTTTCAAAACAACACGGCGGGCTGATGCAAAGGTTATGTGGGCACTTCACATTTCGCTGCTTTTTTGTGGGTTTATTTTTGTGGGGTGGGGGAGTGCACAAAAAACAGATTCCCAGCCGACTTCAGCCGTACTAATACGTTCAGACCAGGCTTCTTTAATCGCCTCCTGCTGCTAACAAAAATCCAGAGGTTTCTGCTTATGAAATGGAAGAGAAGGGTGTGAGGTGGGGTGCAGCACCACCTGGCTCTGGCAGGCAGCTCAGGGGCGAGTCCCCAGCTCCTCGTGGCTGCGGTGCCGGACCCCCGGGATCCCTCCCGCAGTTCCTTATCTCCCCCCTCGCCATCCTGGATTAGCAGGGGCTCGACTAAAAGCACGCAAAGCAGCTCAATTCTTCCGTGCAAGCTGACCTCAGATTGCACTTGGATATGCAAAAATCATCGGGCAGAGGAGATAACGATCGCTCCAAACTCTGCCTTCCGGACTGCGCTGCTCTCAGCGAGCAGGAATCTTCCCCATCCCTCCTCCGGGGCCGTGCCGCTCCCCGGCTGCTCCCAGCCCCTCGCAGCACATGGGCTGCCCGGCTCCTTGTGGCCGCTGGGAATTCCATTTTCCCATAGGAAAATGACAAAAGTAGCAGCTCCAGCTCTGCCAGGATGTGGGTATTTGGTCCTCCTGCTCGGGAACTCCACAAGGGCCAGAAAAAGCTCACTTTACACTAATGTTTACTATTTACACAGCGCTTTATAAACTCAGAGTCATAAATATTTGTATGCAGGACCCAAACTTGCCTTTGCCATAGGAAGGACACAAGACTAGATCTGGGGGGGAGAGTAGGAGGGATTGAGCAGAGAATCAGAAAGTGATCACTGTTCAGGAGTGCTACCGAGCCCTGCAGTCCTCACGGGAGGAGGTGCTCGAGCTTCAGATGAGCCCCGTGATGGAAACCTGAGCACTCAGAGCTACGATTTACCACGATGCCAGGGCCTCATTCGTGCAGGCTAACCTGCTGTCCAGCCACAGCCCAGAGACCCTCCCAAGCACTGCACTGACCCAGGCTCTCAGCTTCTCGTTCCTGGATCCAAATCAAGAACTGATGCCATCGCGCAGAGCGGCACAGCGAGGGCTTCCAGGGTTCTCCCCAGCCTCAGAGCTGACTGGCTCACCAGCATTGCCCAAGCCCTGGTGCCCCACCAAAAGGTACAGCCAACCCTTCTCAAGCTCGGCTGATGGGATGACAAGAGCAATCGAGCTACAGAGGAAGATTTGCAGCAAAACGAGGTGCCAAATCCCCTCCCCTTGTATTCCGAGGTGGAGGCACGCCGCTGCCTTTGCCCCCAAGCGGGTGGGGAGCCGTCCTGATATGCAAACCCTGTTATGTGGCTCCTGTTGGTTCCACGGCCTCATGTGTGGCTGCAGTGCCAGACTTTCCAGGAAGCACCCCCAGGACGCCAGCACCGCCCCACCGCGGCTGCCTGTGCCCTTTTGTACCCCGCTCCCTGCACTCAGGGTGCAGCTCCAGCCACGGCAGCGCTGCCCGCGGAAACCTGGCAGCAGGAAGGCGCCTGCAGACCTGCCGCCCTGAGCACCACGGAGGTGCAGGCAAATCCTCAGCACCCCACTCTGCAACACAGCCCGTTGTGCCTGCAGACGGTCACGGCATCCTCCTCCTCTCCCCATCCATCTGTCCAAGCTGCCCCGGTGCCACTCAGGGCGTGGGACCAGCGCCCGTGCGTGCAGGGCTGCGAGGCGCGGCGGTGGCTGCGCCACTTCCTTCTACCTGCCCTGCAGAGCAGTTTCCAGAGCTTGCCCTATCGACGTCTGTCTGGTGGCAGGCACACAAGGCAGAGACGGCGTAGGAACAGCCCAGCGACTCACTGCTGCTCGATCCAGACGTGCCTTAATGGAATAATTAACCTGTTGAAAGCAGGCTGGGAGCAGCGAGGGTACGCTTCGTCGTTTCACCACGCAGTCTGGGGAGCACGCTTTAAATAACCGCGGATCCAATCCTCTCTGCGCTTTTGCTGCCCAATCCTTGCAGCACAGCCCCACAGCAGGGAGCGGTGCGTTCAGCACCCCCAAATCTCCCCGCAGGGCCCCAAAACCGCGAGCCGCCGCGGCAGGAGCAGCCCCCGCCGCCCCCTGCCCTCAGCCCCTGGGGTGCGGGACCGCGCCGCGACCCCCCCGGCAGCAGCGAGGCCGCCCCCAGCGCACGGGGCCGATGCCGCCAGCCCCGCGGGGGGAGCTTCTGCAGCGCCCCCCCCGCCGACGGCCCGGACCCGCGGGGGTGTCCCCGGGACAGCGCCGACCCCCGGGGAAGGCTCCCGCCCGCCCGCACCCGGGCACCGCCAGCCCCGACCCCGCTCCCGGGAAGCCCCCTCGGGGGGCAGGGGGGGCTCTGCCGGGCAGCCCCAGCCGGCAGCGACGGGATACGGGGGATGGGACCCCGGGATGCTGGGGGTCCCCGCGCTGCCCCCTCCCCATCCCCGCCCGGACCGGAGGGGCTGCAGGGGGGGCGCTGCCCCCGGGCACGACGGCGGCGGCCCCGCTACCCCCCCCACGGCCCCGCGAGGCGCTGTCCCCCCCCCCCGCCCGGCCCCGCACTCACCCCGCGGCGTCCCTGGGCTGCGCCCCCCGCGCATGGCCGGGCCGGGGGCTGCGGGCTGCGCGCACGCCGAGGCGCGGAGGAGGGCCGGGCGGCGGAGGGGGTGTGCCCGCGGCTCCGCCGTCGCTTTTTTCCGGGTTAATTACGCCTCCCATTAGCAAACCCGGCCCCGGATGTGAGTGCGGGGCGGCGGGCGCCCCGGGGGCCGTGGGGGGGCCGCCCCGGGACCCATCCCGCACCTGCGGCGGCTGCGGAGGGCTCAGCCCCTGCCCCTGCCCCTGCCCCGACGGCCCCCTCCCGGCACAACCCCCCCCGAGCCGGCGCCCCTCCGACCCCCCCCCATCCCTGCGGCTCCGTGGGCGAGAGCCCGGTCCCCCCCCGACCCCCCACCTCCCCCGGCCAGAGCCGCGACCCCAGCCCCACGGGCAGCGTCTGCGCCGCCAGCTCGGGCGCTCAGGATAACGAGCGGGTCCTGGGCTGAGAGCGCTTTTAGGGGCAGGCACCCCCGGGGGGTCCCGTCCTCAGGTCAGGCCTCAACCCGACAAAGTCCCGGGGCTTCCAAACCCCGCGGGGCACCGCGACTGCTGTGCAAAACCTTTCCCACGGCCCCCAAGGGCAAAGGCTGTTGTCAGCCCCTGCAAGCACAGCGTCTCCAAAGGGGAGCTTCCCCAGATTCCCCGTCAGACCCGACTGCCCCCCCGGTTTTGTTTAGGTCGAAGCATGCCTGCGAATGGAAGTTCCTCGCGTGCTTTCACAGCCATCTGAAAACGCAGCCAGATTTCTGTCTGCGCACACACAGCCCACACAAAGCCACCGTGGCACCAGCAGCAGGGCTGCTGGGAGGGAGCGAGCACCCGGAGGGGTCGGCTCGTCACCCTCGTGGGTGTGGAGGGTGCCCAAACCGCAGAGCTCCGCTCCCAAAAACACTCCGGGCGCCCTTGCAGCAGGTGAGGTCTCCGGCAAGCCAGCAGTGAAATCTCTGAAGTTACCCATGTGTTACAGCATCTAACACAACCCTGCGGTTCTCCCGCACCCAGGAAAAGTTGCAAAAATGAAGCCTGGAGTTAATAACTGATGTTTTGAGACAACAGACCACTGAGAACAGCGTGAGTCACCGCTCCGCTTTGGGATGAAGTCTCAGGGTCGCTGCCTGGAGGGAGGCTGCTCCTCACATTGAGCAGGGGGCAACCGATCATAAAGGGCCTGCAGGTGCTGCCCGGTCACCCAGAAAACCTCCCAGCTGCATCAGTCTGTCACTTGTTAGTCACTTGCCGAGCCTGTCACTCGCTCAGGAGGCCGGGGCTGAATTAGCACAAACTCAGCAGCGCTCCCACGCCCAGGGGCAGCTCTGCAGAGCCCCTGCCCGGATACAGGCAGCAGCAGGACTTGCTTCTGGGCAGTGCAAATAACCCTGGTCTGCAGCTCCACGCACCTCGCTGCTGATGCATCTGGGGCATTCTTGCCTCTGCATATTTTAAAGCAAGACTCGAGTCTGAAGATTCGGTGTCAGGCATTAGAAGATTTTTTTTTTCCCTCTCCAAGAGCAATTGCAGAGTTCAGAGCTTGTTGTGTGAAGTGTTGTTAAGTAAACACATTGCCTCAACCCTGAGCATTTCCTATGGCCTGGGTCATTTTTAGAACAAAGCTTTTTTTTGTTATTTTTTCCCCTTCCATGTTACAGAAGATTGCCCAAATGCTGTTACTGAAACCATGTGTGTTCATTTCTGTGTGACTGCGCTGTGCCCGTGTCACCGCCTCGAGCGGATGAAACCACAGTCTGTCACGGCCCAGGGCCGCCTCTCACCCCGCGCAGAGGCAGCGCTGCAGCACAGCAGGCGGGGGCCGGGGCAGCTGGACTTGAAGCATATTCTTGAGCACGGCCTTGAACAGGGACGAGCTGCCCAGCTTGGGTTCCAGTTCCTGCAAAAGCCTGGCCTGGGAGAGAGGCCGCCGGAGCTCACCAGGGTGGATTTGGGGAGCAGGAAGCCCGTGCTGCATGGTCAGGACAGTGTGGGCTCCCACCACATGGGAGGCGCCCCGGAAAGCCCCTGCTTTCTCTGGCCGATGCTGTTGCTGCATCTGGCCCTGAAGCACTTTCTCCCCACGCGAGCGAAACTGACGCCGATGCTGGGCCGGTGCTGCACGCAGCGCGCCTCGCTCAGACAGTGCAAGTGGTGCTTTCCCAGCACTTCGGGCAGGAGGCGATTTTCCCAAGAAACTTCATCCTGGGCTGCTCTGACCGGCTGCTTCCCCCTCCTGTCTCCGTCCAAAGCACAGCATCCAGCCCAATTCAATGCTCAGTGCAGCTCCCCTCGCCGTTGCAGGCTGACCACAGCCACGTGCCCGAGGAGCAGCCAGCCCTCCCCACGCTCATCCACCTCCCCCACTCTCGCCCCACGGGGGACAGTCTGGCCACACACCCTGCTGGGAGCAGCAGCCCCAAACACATCACTTATTACATCAGGAGGAAAGAACTGATGACCTCCCTGCACATCTGCAGCTGCCAGCACTCCCAGGGAGCTGCCGGCAGGGCCGTGCGTAACCACAAACCGATACGCGCAGGGGGCTCCAGCAGAGCAGGATTTGGGCATTGCCCCTCGTGGACCTCTCAAGGGAAGGATCTGCTGGCACGCTCTTCCTCGTGCTGCCCACCTGCACGCACAGATGCTGCAGCCCCTCACACCCAGCCGTGCCCAGCTGCAAACTCCGGCAGAGGCAGCCTGAACGCACCCAGCGCTCACTGCAGGGCTTCTGAGGGTGTTATAAGAAAGGAACCAAAACCTGAAGCATGAAAACCACCAGTTATGGAAAGGAAGGCCACAACAACTGGGTTATACTTAGATTCAAAAAGAAGAAAAGTGGGGGGAAGAGCAACCCTGCTGCCTCAGAGCAGGGCTGGCCTCTGTGCTGGGCGAGGTTCGGGGCCAAGCCCAGGCACGCTCAGCTCTCAGCCCTGGATGCCCACCAGCCCGCTGCCCGCTCACCCACTTACACCCACACTGTGCCTGTGTTACAACACGCACAGAGGGGCACAGGCACACGCTGAAATGTGAGCACAGCGTGGTGGAGGCACGCTCAGAGCTTCAGCGCCGGGATTTCAGCGCAGCCTCACCCATAACCCTCATCCGCCCCGTGCCTGTCCTCTCCTCCCCACTGCTCGCTGCCTCTCTGGAAAGACCAGTTCCTGGCCGCTGCCTCCAGTCTGCCGCTGGTTGTGCTGGTGGGGAGCTCCCCGAGCAGCCAGGCGGCCCTGCAGGCTCAGGGCATCCCTCCCAGGGGCTGCACTTCTGGGGGGGCTGCGCTTTGTTGGCACGGTGTGGGATGGGAGCGGCGATTCCCTCTGGAGCTCCCCCAGCCTCGTCCTGCCAGCTGCGGCGTCCCCCCATCCCTGCCCGCCCTGCAGAGACTAAACTGTTCCACGGGGTATTTTTATACCAGGGCATCTTCTGCAGACCTTGTGACTCGCATCAGCGCCTGGATCTGCAGCAGCTCTGTTTCCCTGGGCAGTCACATGGCAGCCAGTCACGCTGCTGCTCTTCCTTTATCTGGGGGAGCCTTCAGCGCTCCTGATGCTTTCAATGCATTTTGCTGCTGCAGCCTCTCTGGGGGTGCGAGCAGCCCCCAGACCTCACAGGAGACCCTTCCCGGTAGCAGCGAGGGCCAGCAGGGCTCTGCCCTACCAGAGGTCCCCACACCTCCCCAGCCCCCTGGGGAAAGCATCCCTTGTGCTTTTGGAGGCTGTGGGCAGGAGCAGGGCCCCGTGGTGCTGCTGGGACACCCCCCAGCCCACAGCAAGAGCGTGGCCCCTGAGCATCACCCGAACAGGGCTCGGCATTCCTGCTCTCTGGGATTTCTGACCCTCTTACCCTGCAAAATTCACCGGGTGGGTTCAGTGGCGTCCTGCAGCAGTGAGTTCCACAGCTGGATCCGAGCACGCCACATTATTTCTCCTCTTCTGTTTGAACTTGCCCTTTTTGGTTTCAGTACCTGTTCCCTTTTTTCTCACATTATGACTAAGGGAAACTCCCCGCAGACTGCTGTGCTGGAGCAGTGGCAGTGCTTTCAGTCAGCAGTTTGCCGTCTCGCCCTGTATCGCATTTCTTGCGGCCACGTTCTCACTGCCCGCTCTGCACTCCCAGACATCCCGGGCTCTCCTCCCTTCTCTTTCCTCCTCGTTCTCATTCCTCACTTCTAACACTCCCTTCCACAAGGCAAAGCAGCACCAAGTACTCCGGGGCTCCTTTCCAGCAGCACCAGGAGCTGGGCAGACACCAGCCATGGGACCAGCCCCACGTCCACGCTGCCCTCTGAGGACTACGGGGCCGGGAGGATTAACCTGGGAGCTCACAACCCCAACAAGCCCCAAGCACAAGACAGCCCCAAACCACTGCTTGCTGTCGAGGGCTGAGCAGCACAGAGGAGAGGAGGTTCTCCAAACCTGGCTGAGGCTCCGTGGACTTTCCCACAGATGCTATCAGCCACCACAGCACAGCACTGGTGCTTGCTTGGCTCAGCACAGGCACTTTCACATTCATAAGCATCAGACAACGAAAATAACAAGAAAAGTGGTTTGCTGCCTGGCACCGGATCCCACAGCATCCACCAGCGAGCCTCGGGAGCTTTCTCCTGACTAAGACCCAGCTGAGCTTCCCATGAAGCTGCTTGGGGCTGGAGCTCTGCAGCATCCCACAGCCCTCACCTCCTCCTTACCTTGGCCAGGCACTGCTTTTCTTCTCTTTAGACTACCAGATCTGCTGAGCCAAGCTGTGTCTTCATCAGAGCAGCCCAAAGGGGGCCCTGGCTGCAGGACGACCTCTCCTTATAACCACAATCTGGCAGGTCGTAACAACAGGCACCTGCAGGACACACCTCCTCGTGAGGGTTCAAAGGGAAAGCCTGGTGGAAAGAGGAAAAGCGAGATCTCCCAGAGGTGGTGGTGACAGTCAGGGCCTGAATTAGTCACCAGAACATTTAATCTCACTGTGACTGCAGACACAGGCAGCATCCCGGGCTTGGGAAGGGGATGGGGACAGGGACAGGTGCTACTGGGGGTGCCCAGGGATAGTTCCCTCTGGTCAGGCAGTGCAAAGAGCTTCACAGAACAGCCTCAGATTGATATTTCACACCAAATATATCCACAGTCTGTCCAGGCCCATAGTCTCTGTGGCCCCAGGAAGAAATAAACTGCTCCCTGCAGCTGACACAGGAACCCCAAATCATCCCACCTAGGTGCAGGGGGTGCACAGCGTGCAGGAGCGGGGCTGTGCCCAGGGCTGTGCCTGCCCAGGGCTGTGCCGTGCCCAGGGCTGTGCCCCGCGCTGCTCGGCAGGGCTGACAAAGCCTTCCCACGGCAGACACGCTTGGATGAGCTCACATTCAAATAGGAGCCCCAGGAAGCCAAATCAGTTCGGCTAGGGCCATTATCTCTCTAGGTTAGGGGTTTCCTGTGAATGAGACGCAGTGGCCGTGAACGTGCTTTCCAGCTGCAGCGTTTATTTGACCGGCGGGCGGCCTGGCCTCTCCCGCACTCCTACCCCCGACTCTACGCACCGTGCTCCTGGCACACGGCGCCTACGCTACTGCGGTGAGCAGCCGCACTCGGCCACCCGCCCGCGGCCCCGCCGCCGTCACAGCCAGGCCAGGAGCAGCTTCCCGGCCAGCGCCACGGCCAGCAGGCTGGGTGGGTGCAGTGGTGTGGCCTCGCCGCCGTTCCTCGAGCCCCGCGGCCCGTTGCAGTCGTCGCTGAAGCAGCATTGCAGCGTGGCCCCGCCGGAGCCACCGCGCCGCGCCTGGTCGCAGAAGGACTTGTAGGAGCAGGACTTAATGACGCTGTCTGCAAGGGAAGGCAGATCACAGAGGGTTAGGTGATCCCAGGGGCTTTATTCTGAGCCTGCTGAGCTGAGAGGGGGCAGAGGGAAAGCAGAGGAGCATCCCAGCACGTTATGCTGCAGATCTGGAATAAAAGGGGCTCGTCCTGCACGCAGGACTGCTGGAGAGCCGAGCAGTGGTCTGGTGGCCGAGGGATGTCCTCGTGGTCACATCGCTCTAGGCCACCGCAGAGCACATTGCTGTGGAAGGAGCAACCAACAGTTTATAGCCAAATGTGAAAACACACACAGCTCAGCAAGGGGGCCGACCCAAGGCAGGAGGGGGTGCTTTGGGGTCCTGCCCGTGTCTGTCCCGCAGGCCATGGTGCTGTCTGGCAGCTGTGAGGTTGCACTGAGGGTGTTAACACACTGCTGGGACGTTTCCCTTACGCCAGAAAAGTGCACTGTTATCTCAGACCAAGAGCCTGTTCCCAGAGACTAAAAACTGGTGGCTCATCCCTGCCTCAAGGGTCCAAGGGGCAGCCAGCCCCAGGCATCCCTCCCCTGTCTCCAGCCCCGGGCTCCTGTGGGGCGCTGGGATGCAGTCCTGCCCTGCCGACTCCATCCTTCCCTTCCTCCACCTCCCTGCCAAAACTTTCGGGCAGGTTGGCAGCTGAGGTGGCTCAGCAGCTCCCAATGCTGCGTGCAATGACCATGGAAGGGGAGCAGCCCCGTGCGAGCAGGAGGACACCCCTCCGGCACGGCTGGGGCCAAACCGCAGCGGGATATCAGTGGCAGGGACTTACTCGGCGCAGTGATCGTGGAGCAGGCGTCCGCGTACTGGGGGCAGCTGTGGGAGCCCTGCTTGTTGCAGTCGTTCTCGTTGGACGCGACGCATTTGTGGCATTTCAGCGCTGCACCTGTGCGAGGGGGGAGCAGCGGTGAGGCGGTGCCAGGGCTGGGGGAGCCAGGGCCAGGGCGGGTGGGCTTCAGGGGGCTCTGCTGTCCACAAAACGCCTGCAGTGCTCGCCCAAGTGTGACTCAAAACAATGAAGAAGCTCAATCTTTGTCTTTTTGCACTGAATTTCTTTTTAATAAGCGTTTGCAGGGGGCGGATTCCTCTAAACTACGGAGGCAGTTTTGTGCGTTTGTGCATCTATAAAGCAGCTCACCCCCAGAACCTGTTGCACAGATCCTGCCCCCAAAATATTCAGAGGGACAAGCGCAGCAGCGAGGTGTCAAAGGCAGAGCCATCTCCCAGCCAGAGGCACGCGAGGGGATAACCAGCCCCTGCCTCTGCAGGCTCCCCGTGTGTCAGAGCTGATGACAGGCATAAGAACTGTTTGACCCTGCAGGAGAAGAAAATGCACACTGGTCCCAGCTCAGTTTAGGAACCAGCTGAGTAAATGTGAAAGTGTCACTATCACGTTGTGACAGAAAGAGACTTTAAATATCATCACTGTTTTAAATATCTGCAGACAGAGAACCACCAAGGACACCTGAACAACCTGCTCCCACCCCAACCAGGAAGTCATGACGATCACTTGATTTTGATAGCAATGGTTAAATTACTGCTCGTGTTGGGATTCAATTTTTTTTTGCTTTCCTGGACGAACAGAGCCCTCTCGTGGCAAGCAGGTCCCAGCTGCGTGGTCAGCACATTTCATTCTGCAGGAGCTCTGAGCTCCTGTGTTTGGTGAAAAAGGAGAAAGACGATGTCTCAGGGACCTGAGGCTGAACGGGGCCGAATGCCGGTAAGCGCCTGCCGTTAACGCACGCTGAGCACGGATTTCCACTGTGGCACTGCTTGGTTTTCTCAGCCCCGTGCAGCCTTTAATTTACCGTCAGCTAAAACCACAGCTGGGTTTCGTTCTCCCCTTGGTACAAAGATCCTGTACCATCCATCACCACGACCTGACCGCACACTGTGACCGTGCTCGGAGCAGCGCGACCACCTCCCTGCCTTTTGGGATGGCTCTGTGCCCTTCTGCCTTTGAGGAACCCAGCAGGTCAGAAGCTGCTGTTCCTTGGGAACCACCTCGGCTCCCACCAGGCTGGAGCCCAGCATCCCTGCTCACCCCCACCGCCCGCACAAGCACAGCAGAAGGCACAGGGCAGGGTACTCCGGCACTGTCCTGGCCAAGGGAAGGGACCGAACCCCCCAAAGCCGCTCTTCTGCAAGGACAGGAGGAGCAGCAAGAGCCCGGAGCTGGCAGCAGACTGGAGGCAGCCAGCAAGCAGCAAGCAGCGACAGCCCGTCCTCCCGCCCGGGGAGGACACTTACTTTCTCCAGCCAGGGACGAGACGAGGGCCAGGGCCAGGAGGGTCTTCAGGGTGGGCATTTTCAGCAGTGCGCAGCGCAGGTAGCGTAGCCTCTGTTTTGTCCCGAGGTCTTACAGTTAATCTGCTTGGGTGATTGGATCAATGGGCTGAGGATAACACACTTACTGCAGCCCCTGGCTAATGCCACCTGAGCCGGAGGAGGGGACGCGATGCCCCAAGGGCAGAGGCCACCCGGGGCAAGGAGCGGGGCACAGCACCGGCGGGCTGGTGGCGGTGGCCAGACCTGGCACCAGGGGATTGGGCTTTGCTTTGGTCAGCCCAGGGATGAAAGCCGGTCCCCCCATCCCTCCTGCCCCAGGCTTAGCCCCCTGCGTGCTGCTAGCACCACGCTGGTGTGCGAGTGAGCGGTGTGGAGCAGACCACGGGGTGCTCGGAGGTGTTGCAGGTCTCAGGTTCAGTCTGTGGACACCCAGCTCAGGAATAGGTGATAACCACGCTTATTTGAAACCAAATGAATTATCACACAAATGAGGCAGAATCAGGCTCTGCCTAGAAGATTGAGCCACTTTCTGTCTCCCCAGCCCCCTCACTGACCTTACAATCACCCAGAAAGCTTTCAAGAGTGATAAACACAATTTTTATTCAGGCAATGAAACATGGAAAAAATATATTAGTAATCATTATAATAATCTCATTTGTGTGAGTATAACTCTTACAAATATTTACCTGACATATAAAAGGGAAATTATTGTACATATAAAATTTATGTCGATGGCAGTTACATACATTGTACAAAGCAATCCTGGTAGTAGTCACGCAAAGAAAATCTTCCTGCCTCTGGGGGGACGCTGGAAGGACGCGGTGGAAGCAGGCTTGCAGTGGGGGTGGGCACTCGTTGGCACTTCATCGCAGACAAGATCTACTGAAAAACACACACTGGCACACGGCGACACTGGGGGCTCGCGGGCAGGCACCCTCCGCTGTCAGCAAGGGATACTGAAATTCTAAGAGAAGACAACCACAGCCACCTGGGGATCTCGCACACGGCTGGCTGCAAAGGTTCCCTGTGCCGGTGGTGCTCCTGGGCTCCAGCATGGGGCACGGTGCCGTGGTGCACCCGAGGATGTGGCCGGGCACCTCGCGGGGAGCAGCGCACGAGGTCAGGTCTCGCCCCTTTCAAGTTACAAACGCACGCCTTCTATTATATAGAACTATACCCATTATATATATATATTTATATATACGTAACTATAACCATATTATAGTTAATAAATCATTCCTTAGGAATCTTTGCCCGGATCGTAAGTGCATGCTGACAGGCACAGAAATGCAACAGCACTCGGGTGACAGAGGCAGTGAAAGTGCGACCACGAGACACCGGGGAGCGGAGAGGGGTGGGAAGGTGCTGCCAGGTCAGATTATTGCCGTGGGAGCAGCTCTCCAGACAGCCTGGCCTCCCAGCTTGCTCCTTTTTGCAGCAGAGGGAAGACCGGAGCATTTACTGCATCATATGCAAGTCGTAGTTCTGGGGAAGTGCTGGGGGTGGTGAAATCAAACCTCCTGCTGCTACCTGCCACCTCTGAGGGCCAGAACAACAAACCAGAACAAACCTCGTGCCGGGACCTCGAGCTCGTCTGAGCCCCACCTGTTTCCTACACCAGAACCCAGCCCCTGTGAACTTCTTACAGGCTCCAAAATTCCGTGCACAGCTGCTCTCTGGCAGCCTGCTCCCTCCTGCTTCCAACAGGCTGCCGAGAGGAAGCCGCCTCCCTAGGATCTCCATGGGTCTCAAGGGTTTTAATCTGATCATACTGAGCCTTCTGCATGCAGCACATCCCGTGGCAGCGTCACTCCTCGCTGCACCACCACCACCTGCAAAACCACCAGCTAATGGAAGGGCACCCACAGCGGGGCCGGGAAGGCTGCTTTGGGGCCAGAAGTGGGAGAATAAGGGAAGGGAACGGTGCAAGGCTGCAACAACCCAGGTGCTGGTGAAACCGAGGGAAGGGGAGTTGTGCTCCAGTGGGCTGTGGTTGGCTTTTTGACTCCCCAAGCAAAGGAAAAAGGAGAAAAAAAGAATAGAAAAAGGGATTTTTCCTTTCTATCAGCTGTGCAAAGAGGTGAATGTTCAACACTGAGCTGCAGGTGCACACAGCATCAGCCATCAGCTTCCTCACTGCACTGCTCCAGCCCCTTTACTGGGTTAACTGGGAGCTCAGGGAGGAGGTGGGGACCCTGTGTGTGCCAGGGCAGGCTGCCGACTGCTTTGTCTTCTTAAGTGTGTAATAAATCTCTCTATACATAATATAACTAATAAAATATATATCAGGTGTATGGCTCTGGTTTAAACAGATGTTTGCACTGCATGCTCAACACGGGGATTAGAAAATAGAGGGAGAACAGCTTAATTCTTTTACAAAAAGGTAGCAGCAAAAAGGTTTGCTAAGGTTTTAGATAGGCCAGGTAGGAAACAGTCCCAACAGCAAATGCTCCCCGTTTGACACTTCAAGGCTGCCCGAGCAAGGTGAGAGCGAAGGACCCTCCAACCTCAGCAGTTCTCCTGGGGCTTGGCATGCCCGGAGAAGTAAACACCTCTGAAATACAGCAGGCAGCCTGCCTGCACAGCCATTCCGATTTTGGGTTGAATCCAGACAGATTTCTAAGCGTGTTTTACTGCTGTCTGGATCTGTCTTTTCTTGTAAAGGCAGCTTTTGTTTGATTCTCTTAGTATTCAGTGCTGCAAGGGTGTTTCTCAGAGCAGCAAGACCCAGAGCACGACTGCACCTCTCCTCACCTTTCTGTACTGATTGGAAAGGGAGCTCTAAGTCAGAACTGTGGAGACGTTTAGGGCTTGCTTCCTTCCTGCTGCAACATCAGAAGTGGGGGACTAACCTCACTACGGCGCGAGGTCGGGCTCTCATGGAGATGAGGTTACTGCTGATGGAGCGGCCGTACCCGCGCCGAGGGAAGGGGATGCGTGGCAGGACCGTGCCCAGCTGGGAGAAGTCAGCAGAGAGCCGAGTGCAACGCTAATAAAGTGCACGGACACAGCGATGCAGGCATCCTTCCCCAGGGGCTGGCACGGCCAGGGACCAGGATGTGCTGTGCTGGGGTTCACCGATGTGCCAGCAGCCAGGATCAGCCCCCAGAATAGTGCTGCCTCCCCCAAAACACCCTACTGAGAGCCTGCTTCAGCCAGGGGCTGCGGCGGGTGCCTGGGGTCCCTAAGACCCCTTTGCTGCCCACCCACCCATGTGCCAGGTCCCCCTACCCAGTGCAAGGGCTCGATGGCTCTGAACCCAGCACGGGGCAGGAGTTACCATGAGGCTGGATCCATGCCGTCAAGCATGTGAAGACAACAAATGACAGCATGTGGGGGGCACCACCAAACCTGCTCCCAGGTGAGGGGGGCTCTCGCGGGGATCCCCGAGGAGCAGCACGCCCGCGGGGGCTGAGCAAAGCTCCCAGCCCCTGGGCTCCCACCCTGGGGTGTGCGGGGAGCTGCGGGGCCCGGCAGCCACGCGTGTGCTTCTCTGCTGGGGGGGTGCTCCTGGGTAATAAGGCAAAGTGCTTGAAGGTACGAGGAAAGCGGCCAAGTGCAGAGTGCTGGACGAGGGGCGGTGAGCTCAGTCTGTCCTTCCCAGCTTCGCTATCAGCTCGTCGCAGATCTTGGTCAGCTCCTCGATCTCCTGGTTCTGGAAGAGAAGCAGCCCCTGAGGACCCCCGTGGTGGCACCGCTCCTGGTGCCCAACTCACCCCGGTACTTGTGGCACAAGGACCTGCAGCAGCACACAGCCCAGCACCAAAGGACGCCCAGGCACCCGAACAGCACCATGGAAGCACAGAGTAACCCAGCACAGCCCATTGAGGCCGGGGGCCGCGTTACCTTCTGCTGCAGGGCTCTCTCCAGGGACTCCACCTTCATCTGCTCCTTGCGCAGCCCAGCGTGCAGCGCCGCGCTCTCCGCTTTGGCTTTTGTGCGCACCTGGGCGATCTCCTCGTTGGCTCTGGGGGGGTTTGGAGAGAAGGGGGCTGTGGTTATGTGGTTGGGCACAGCCAGGAGCCCTGTGACACGACGTCAGACTGTGCTGCACCAGCACAGCCCGGCTCCTGAGTGCCTACATGCATCAGGGGTGCCCAGGCAGCTCCTTGGCAGCACCAGCGAGCCCCTGCATGGCCTGCACCTTCACATCAACCCCAAGCTCTGGGTCTTGGTGCTGCACCCGGTCAAAGAACAGGTTAGAAGGCACCTATCTTCCTCCTCCTCCCTCAGCCTGCACCCTACACAGCCCTCAGCTGCGGCTCTTACTTGTCTAATTTTTCCTCTGCATGGACCTTCAGAGCCTGATACCGCTGCTCTTCTTGCTTGACCCGGTTTAAATAATCCTGGGCACACTTCTTCAAGGCTTCTTCATTCTGGAAAATAGAGAACATCCATCTGTGCTGGGACTGAGCAGAGAGACAGAATGCGTTCTGCAGGTGAAAGAAAAAGGCCTTAAAAAGACCCAGTTTCTCACTTACAAGGGGCTGTAGCCCCTTATCCAGCTCAGCAGCAAGGAAAAGCTGCTGCGTACGTGGAGCCAGGGGCTCTGAGGGCTCCTTGCCCTGGCACCTGCCTCGGACGCAGTTTCTGCCCCAGGGCACGATGCCCTGCGCTCACCACCAGCAGGACAGCCCCGGGGAGCAGGCTCCTCGTGAGCCCAGCTCCACCACTGGCTTCCCACGGCATGAAAGAGGCTCTGCTCGTTTGTCAGCAAGCTGCTGGAGCACAGCAGCAAGCCGGGGTCTCAGCAAGGGCTGGGGCAGCAGCCAAAGCAGCGCCACGTGGGACCTGAAAGCCGCTGCACAGGACCCCGGCCCCAAGGGGCTGCAAGGAGGGGAAGAACACCGAGACAAGGACCTTCTTAAAGCCTTCGAGGACGCCCTTCAGGTTCTCGTATCTCCTGAAGAGATCCGACAGGGACCTCTCCACCGAGTTCAGGTCTGCCAGGGCCTGGTCCTTTTCCATGGTGAGCTGCTGCAGGTTCTTCTGGGACGTCATGTTCGTCCTCTGCTCGTCCTCTGTGAAGGAGAACCAGCAACGGGGATGCGGGGACTGAGCAGGGGCGGCTGCGGCAGCAGCTCCCTGCCCCTAACACCCGGCCAGGTGGTGGGACCTTACCTATCATCTGGGCAATGGTCTTCTCGTACTCGGCCACGATTTTCCTAGGATGGAGGGAGAACAGGAGCAGGTCAGAGGCAGCAGGCACCCCCCTACAGCCCTGCTCTAGCAGGGGGCCCCGCCACCCCTTGTCCTGACACGAAGGCAGCCCGAGCAGCAGCCGGCCGCAGAGCCTGGAGCACAGGAGCTGGGCTCCAGCTCCCACCATGGTGCTGAGACCCCCTCCAGCCGCAGCTAATGGGATTTCACCAACGTGACAAGGAAACCGCAGGCTCAACACGGCACAAGCACAAAGGGAACACGTCTCATAACGCGTCCCTCCCCGCTGACGCCGAACCGTGTCATCCCATTACGGCCCCACAGCCCAACCCGAGCTCCTAGGGGCAAGCAAAGAGCACAGCATCCCCCGAGCACGATGCAGCCGAAGGTTTTTACCTCATCTCCAAGACTTCCTGACGGCTCTCTTCGTATTTCTTCTTCCACTCCTTGGCTTCGATCTCCTTCGTGATTATCTGGGAGGCAGCAGACACGAGACCCTGGGGCCGTGCTCCGGGTGCACCCCCGGCCCCAGAGCCTGCCCTGCTCCCCCCATCCCATGTCAGCATGTCGGGGCTGCCCCCGGCCTCACCTCCTCCCTGATGAGCGTGAGCACGGCCGCCTTCTCGGAGGCGCTCAGGCAGATGCCATCCAGGGGGCTGTCGCTCCTGCTCCCGCTGGTGATGCCCACGGGGGATTTGTCCGGCAGGCACAGCCCGGGGCTGCCCTGTGGGGGGAGATCACCAGGCTGGGACACTGCATTTTGGTGACTTTCTATTCACCCTCCTTCCCGGATTTGGGGTGTCCTCCCCCATTTCATCAGCTCAAGCACTGAGTGTCCCCTCCTGCACACACTGACAGCTCGGGGCCTGGCGTCTCTGCTGGGCTTTAAAGCAGCCTTGGGGGCTGCCTGCATCACCTCCCGGCCAGGTGGGGACACCTCTGACACTGCTGGCACTATGGGGACGTTTGTGGGGTCTGCAGCAGCATTGCTCGGGGTCTTCTCCTCCTGGGGCCCAGCCCCTGTCTCCCAGGGCTGCACGGCAGTGAGGGCAGGGTGCGGGGCCTGCAGGGCTCCAGCAGCCTGGAGCGCCTCCAGAGCAGCATTCCTGCAAGCCTCGTCCTCCTCTCATCATCCCCTCACAGCCATCTCCTTGGAAACAGGCTGCGAGGCCATAAATAGCGAAGTGCTGCGGAGAAGCCAACCTGTTTTCGCAGTGTTTTGGAGACGAATACACTTCTCTCTCCCTCTCTCCCCCCTCCCCGGCATTTCGACCATTGCCAGATGCCAGCACCAGGGAGCCCCGCACGCCTCCCAGGGGCTCCAGCCCGGGGTGGTTTTTGCAGCAGCCTCCATGGCATCTTGCAAACAGGTGTGCACCCAAAGGCCTGCAAGTATCTGTAGCTGCTGCCTACCCCATGGCAAATCCCCCCACCTTTTGGGATGACCAGGAGCGACTGCCAGCCCATGCCCTCAGCAGCACCGAACAAAAGGCTCACTTTGCCTCACGTCCTTGAGGGGCTTAGCACAGTTAAATCTGTCTCAGGGACGCTAATTTTGCTGATGTTGCTAATCTCACTGTCATCTGATTCCCACCTCCAGCAGCTTTGGCCAGGGGCAGCTAAGCTGGCACAGGGTCCCCCCTGCTGCACCGGGGTCTCGGGGCCACCCCAACCACCCCTTGGGGGGCACTGGGGATGCCCCAAGCAGAGTTGGGGCACTGCTGGCTGCAGGGCCAGGCTGCCAAAGCAGGCTGCCCTCGTTAATCCCCCTCTCTGCTGTCAGCCGGCTTCCCGAAAGCTGCGTCTGAGCCTCCCTCGCAGGAGGCACCGGCACCAGCAGGGCCAGCCCCAGCCTCCTTCCTCCTCACAGACACAGCCTCTGTCCTTCTGCTTTGCACACTGTGAATTCAGAGAGGTTTTGGCAGCACTTCTGGGAGCAGCGGGACGTTTGCTGCAGCCTCTCCCGGTTAGCAGGGCAGGAGCACCAGCACCAGCACCAGCCCTCAGCACCCCACAGCCCCACACCAGCAGGCAGAGCCGCCCCGAGGCACAGGGAGGAGGATTCAAGTGGCACTTACAGGGAAGGCACCAGGCCCATCCTTGTCTATCTGCTTGGAGAGCTCCTTCTCAAAGCCTAAAAACAGAGAAATTCAACATTTTAGATGCCTGGAAGCAAGACCCCGGCAGCAAAGGGGGTTTGCTGGGGTGCAGAGCTGTGCAGCTGTGTCTCCGTGTCCCCTGAGCTCCCTCCCCAAAGGATTCTTTTCTTTGCCCCCAGCTCCTGCCCTCGTGAAGAGGACGCATCCTGCACCCCCGGCAGCCTCTCGTGCCCTGGTGGAAGCCAACACTCCCCTCTGGTGGCCCCACACGTCCCGGCAGCTGCCACGGCAGCGGTTCCTGGGGACCGTGGTGCTGAGGATGCCCTGGACATCTCGGGTGGGGGAAGCCCCCTGCTCGGCCACCCCAAATTGCACCAGCCCCAGCCCCACGCCAGCTGGGCCCGGGGCCAAAGGAGCTGCACATGGCCCCTTCTATTCCTGGCAGCAGTGGAGAGAAGCTAAAGGCTCTCCTCCAGTCGGAGTGCTCGGGACGCCCTCCCACCCCATGGAACTTGGGATGTGATTTATGAACCTTGTGGAAACAACTGCGGACATGACTGGTTATTCACCTGTTAACCAGACAGAAAATAAATAAATAATAATAATGCAAGAACGCAGCTAGGGAGAAAAAGATGCAACATGAAGCTTGTGGCTGCAGATTCCCCGGGATTTCCCCATTTATCCCCGCACCATGGCCAGCAGCCGTGTGTCCTCTGAGACCAGCAGCAATAACTAACGCCTCCCAGGCTCACCGTTAGCTGTACAAGTCTCCCTCCCCTGCGAGACAAAGGGCTGTTTTCCTCTCCTGAGAGGTTTGCAGCTCCGCATGACATTCAGGAGCGGGGATTAATGGGTGGCTGCACAGGAGACAGCTGCGAACCTTCCGTGCAGCCATTTCTGTTTGCACCTATAACTTTGCTATTGATTAAGTGCCATGTTGCCTGGCTTTTAATTATATTTTAATGGATTGGTCAGAGCAGTTAATTACACAGGAGACAGGCAGCAAAGCACCAGCAGTAGCGCCAGTGCAGGCTTCTGTAGCAGTCTGGAGATCTCTATTAGCCAGAGCCCCGTGTGCTGGGAGCTACCACATCCCAGCAGCTTTGCTATGGCACAGGTAGGGGCCCTGCAGCCTCGAAGGCAGGCACAGGGCATTGCAGGAACATCCCCCTTGGGCTGGACGAGTTGCCCAGCTCAGCCTTTGCCTTGGCTGTCCTTGGTGAGACAGACACTGGTAGTGCACAGCGTCACGACGCTTTGTGCACCCGAGGCGCTACTTAGGGAGCGCTTCTTGTAACCACAATAACCAAAATCAGCCTGCTCATCACCTGTGCTTTGCCTCTGCTCACACTGAGGATGAGAAAAACCCAAGCAGGATTGACACTTTGAATAACAGCCCTGACTTTGCATTTGTGTTTTACTACTGCGGGTCAACCTGCACCTGGGGAGGTGCCGGCCTCATCCTGTGCAACAACAAAGCTGGTCCCCTCCAGCAGGGCAGCGTGCCCAGGGAAAGGGGCTGCGGGCGAGCCGGGAGCTGCAGGGCTTCCCAGCACAGTGCCTCCAGGAGAGTGCTCCAGGCTGAAGGAGTCTGGATGAAGGCTGCCTGCACCATGATGTTTCCATAATGAAAGCAGCGCAGATAAGCAATCGGAGGTTTCATTATGGCTTGCGGTAACCTTTAGTCCTATCAGCACAAATGAGACGTGATGAAGCTGTGTTGCCTCGACAGCACAAATGCATTGCCAGAGGCTGCAGGGATTACCCGGGTGCGGGCATGGCTCACCTCCAGAGCCAGAGGCAGCGAGGACGCTCCCTACCTGCCTCCACGCCGTGCTTTGCCGCCGGCACGGGGACGTTCGAGCACTCGAAGTACTCCAGGTCATCTTCGGGCTCTCCCTTCTTCTCCAGCCCGGCTGGTTTCTGCACGGAGGTGGTGGAGGCCAGCTTCTCTTCATCAGTGGCATGTCCATCCCGATTTGCAATATCTGGGATTTCTGAGATCAACGCTCCTTCATCCTGCGGGATCAAGGCATGTGGTTAAGCAGGACCGAGCTAATCCGTGGGGCTCAGGCAGCCAGGCTGTGCGGATGGCCAGCGGGAAGCACGGGGAGGCTCAGCACCCACAGCCAACTGCTCCCCAGCAGCCACTCGGCAGGCTTGGGCAGAAGGAAGCCCCCCAGGCCCCAAACAGAAGGAATTAATGAGCAGAATCTATTAACCCGACCGCAGAGCTCGGTGCTCTGCTCCGGCCCACAGCAGGGGACAGGTCTAAGTCCTAAGACACCGCACGCACGGCCCCAGCAAACCACCAAGCTGCCTGGCCAGGAAGCCACGTGTGG
Source organism: Netta rufina (assembly GCF_964035555.1). Lineage (NCBI taxonomy): Eukaryota > Metazoa > Chordata > Aves > Anseriformes > Anatidae > Netta > Netta rufina. The sequence goes on along the minus strand of NC_140151.1, from coordinate 5,815,229 downwards.
AAAGGCTTCTCCACCGAGCCCAGCCAGCATCCAGCCATGCCTGGGCACCCCGGTTACTTCATTTCGGGCAGCTCTCCTCGTGCCACCCCACGCCAGCAGCAGCCCTCCCACCTACCTGGGCGCAGACGTCCAGCACCAGTGCCTGTGTCTCGTACTTCTTCACCTTGCAGCCGCTCCTGTGGGACAGAGAGAAGGAGCCAGGCTGAGCTGGGGCTCACAGGGGTTGGAGGAGGGGGAGAGGCGGGGGGCGCGTGCGAGACAGCCCAAGCAGAGGGGAGCAGCCCCAGCGCTAGCATTGCACCCGCTGCGCAACAGCGAAAACACTCACCGGTACCGAGGCAGGGCAAGTTCTGGAACAAACAGAAGGAACAAGCACAAAAAAACACACAACTACAAAGGGTTTGTCTTCAAGGTGTTTATTCCTGTTGAAGGTAAGGGTCAGAGATAACACCCAAGGTACTGGCGGCGAGAGAGGCAATTGCCAAGGAGCCTGAGACGAAAGGCGTCCCTTGCTGCACGCTCGCCTGTGCATCCCGAGCGGCAGTACGCCTGAGGGCACGCTGCTTTGCTGCAGGAACGAAGCACTTCCAGGCTGCCTGGAACCTGCTGGCGTGGCCGGGGCCCGTCTCTGCAGCATCCACGTTCCCACGTGGGCCAGGCCTGCCCGGCCAGAGCTCTGCCCAGAGGTTGCTCTCGCAGGTGATCCGCGACCAAAAGCTCCTCCTGAGGCTTCATTCTGGGACACGCCATCCTGCCAGCTGCTGGGCTGGCTGCACGGGACTGCAGACATTGCTCCATCCCAACATAACGGGCTGCAGCATCTTGAACCAGTTGGAGGCAGCAGACGGACGGTCACGGAGCAGCCCCGGCACATGCGGTGCCACCAATGCCAGCAGTGAGATGACTGCACCACCACGGCCCTCACCCCTTGCACGGGAAGGAGAGCAGTGCCCACACCCCGGCATGAGCTCACAGCTCGCCACCCCTCGCCGCGGGGCTGGTTATCTCCCAGCTGCACTGCCATGCCTGAATTTCCCAAAGACAGCCACCCGCTGACCCGCAGGCAGCTCTGCTGGCAGCCCACGGCACTGCTAGCCCATACCCAGCACCGCAGCAGGGCCGAGGTCGGAGCACATTTGCAGGGGGACAGCCCTAGGTTTTAGGAATCATCTCCCCGTCCCATCCTACACATGCTCTGGCAGAGCACGAGCAACGTGCCATGGCACAAGGACATTTCGTTTGCACGCTGCCACCCACAGCCGTGTCAGACAGAAATGGCTGTTGGCTGTTTTTCTCCATCACTCCCTAACGCAAGAATCAAACCGCAGCTCACCATGCCCGTGGCAACCTCTCCGCCCTGCCCAGCCTCTCTGGATGCTGCGGGCACACTGCCTGCTGGCTGCTTTATCTCCCCCCACACACCAAGACAGCAGCTCTGTGATTCAAGGGGGTGTGCAGCAGGGCAAGGCGGGCAGCCCGAGCTCAGACCCCAACCTGAGGCCAGCACAGGCGGACACCAGCAGCCCTGTTCCCGATGTGCTCTGGGCACCAGCATTTTGGGCTGGATAACCCCAGATCTCGCAGCGCTGCCCACGTGCCCGCTGGCTGCTCGGGCACAGGCAGAGCCACCAGGCTGCAGGTCCCAAACCCAAAGAGCCACTGCGCAAAGTCAGGCTGTAAGAAGGCAGGTCAGCTCTCAGCCGAGACACAGATGTCCGCGCTTGAGCCAAGCTCTAATTTTGCTCGTGCATATGGCAACGGGCACTAAGCAGACAAGAAGGGCGTTCGGATGGATGACATAAGACCAAGGATAAGCCCAGCCCTCCCACTGCCCTCACAAGAGGCAGCACCAGCAGCTCCCTCGCCCAGGGACCTGTTTCCAGCCGGTGCTTTCCACCCTACCCCCTGCCACAGCAGCTCCTTCCCCAGGGATTTTCCACGGCACCGGTAGACACCCTCCCCTCCAGGACTAAAATCTGGAGCTGGACCGCACTCACAAACCTGCCCCCCTCCCCGACACACTGATTTCGAGGATGTACATCGCCGGAACGCGTTGCAGGTGGGCATGCTGTGAGAGCAAGCACAGGCACCGGCCTCCAGTGCAGCTCTCGGCGCCCCGGGCGCGGGGGGCGCGGGTCAGGAGCAGAGCGCGAGGCGCAGGGCGAGGAGGAGCCTGCATGCCATGGAGACGTGTGGGGCCAACACACACCCAGTCGGAGAGAGGACAGAAAAAAGCAACCAAGGAAAGGATGACAGAAAGGCAGCAGAGAGTACTTACAACAGAAAACAGAGAAATTTCACTTGTTCAGTGGTCCTGATGCACCCGAGAATAGACAGGAAAGAGACAGACAGATGGAGAGAAGAAAAGCGTGTGAAAAGACCTGGGTATTAGCTCCCGTTTGGAGAAACACAACGAGTTGCACAGCTCTGGCTTGTCGGGAAGGACACAGATACCGGATGCTCAGACTCTGCACTCGCTGCTCCCAGAGGTGGGATGAGACTGAATCAGGAGCCCTGCTCCTCAGCAGCTCTGGGGTGACGGAGAGGGGGCTGCAGCTCTCCCTGCTGCTTCCACCCACAGCCAGCTCCTGCTGGCCCCGGGGGCTCTGCAGACACCCGCCTCGATTCTTTGCACAGTCTAAGACACAAACTGCTACCGTGCCCTTGGCTTTGCCTCCCAGGCGTTACCTCCTGTCCCCGCACAACCCCCCCCAGCTTTCCTGCTGGATATCCCATTAGCAGAGCGGTGGCTTGATTTGCTTTTACAGTCAAATCAGCCACGATCCCTGTGCTCCCCAAATTTCCCCTTTTAAGCTTATTTTCTGCTTTTGCTTTCAGCTGCTTCCAGCCACCAGTGCTAAGTGCAATCGCAAATTATCCTGGAAGGACCCCAAATTGGCTGGGCAATTACTCCCTCATGTAATGTTCCCTCTGCGTCCCCTGTGTGCTCAGAGACCCGCAGAGGGCCAGCCCTGCCTCAGCAGCTGCTGTTCTGCGCCCTACAGCTTCAAGCTCTTAAAGGCAGGCTGAGACTCAGTGCTGCCACACGGCTTGGAGGACATTCATGATAGGATAGGTGAAAAACCAGGAAAATAGCAAGGTTTATGATTAAACCTGCTCCCAGAGGAGGGTAATGCTGCCTGCGTTCCCCACCGGCATTAGGAAACGTCCCCGCTTACAGGGGGGTTTTAAATAGCACGGTGCAGGAACTAAACCTGCACTGAAAGCTTCCCACATGCGCTGGGATAGTTTGGCGAGGGACAACGAGGTCCCCACTGCCCATGCAGGAGTGACAAAGCAACAAAGGGCCTGCCTGTAAACCTCCTCCTCTTCCCCTGTCGCAAAAAGGGAAATCCAGTGGCAGTGCCCAGGATGCCCCAGCAGCATCCGACCAGCCAGGAGCCACCCCCAGCTGCAGCCCCACGCACGCTGCTGTGTGCCCGGAGAGCCCGGCAGCCTCCCAGCGTGCTGCAGAGGCTCACAGAGACCCCTGACCCCACAGCACGGGCACCTCTGCCCCCAGCCAGACCCCAAGATTCTCCCACTGTGCAGGTCCTGCTCCAGCCCCCAGCTCTGTGCCGGGGCTTTGCGGTGCACCACGTGCCGGCCCCGCTCCGTGACACCCGTCCCTCTCACCCCACCTGCTCCTGAGCAGCGGGGGGCTGGCAGGGAGAGGGGAGACGCACCTCACCGGGACAAGGGCAGAGAGAACCAGGGGGGCAGCAACACGAGAGCCCGAGGCACAGGTTGCTCTCCCAGAAGGTTTGGGTGTGCCATGGCACTCACGTTATCAGGCGCGATTTGGGCTTCTTCGGGGAGTCCCTGCCCTGCGCGAGCTCATCTGGCACCTCCAGCGTCTGGGACTCGAGGATCTCGTTCAGGCTGTTGTCGGTAGCGGGGCAGCAGTCGGCGGTGCTGGCAAGGGTCTTGGTGGGCTTAAAGGGATCCATGGAGTCGAAGTTATCGGGGTCGAACTGGTAGGAGCCCTTGGGGAGCGTGGGCGAGTGCTGCAGCGCTGGGCTGCCACTGAAAGGGTTGGGGTCTGGGCTGTCCCACGGCGCAGCAGCTGCCCTGGGGGGGCCCTGGGGAACCCCTGGCTCCGGCGGACCCCTTTCTGCGTCCTCAGCAGGCTTCCTCGCGGGATCCCGGTGCCTCTTCGGTGTCAGCTTGCTGGCCGGTATCCTGCTGCCCTTCCTCGGCGTGGCTCTCCGTGTCTCCGTGCCCTCTCCACCCTCCGTGACATCGACCTCAGCTTTTGGGACCTGCCCTTTGGCCTGGGGGGCCAGGTCCCCTCCCGGCTCGCTCACCGGCAGCGGGAGGCGGCGGGGGGTCGGAGGGGAGCTCTGCAGCTTGCAGCCCCCTGCCACAAAGGGGTTCACGCTCTCATCGTACTGCTCGGGGTCGAAGTGGTAGGAAGCGGGGGGCACCGGGGGCTCCTCCGCAGCAGGCTCCACGCTTCCTTCTCCTTTCCTCCCCGGGGAAGGTGGTTTTCCCTTTCGGAGCTGGCCCCCACCGGGCGAGCTCTCCTGTGCCAAGCCATCCTCCTCCTGCTCCGCCAGCCCCGCGTCCCCACCGGCCGGGTCCCCTCCCGACATCACCGGCTCGTGGGCGGCTGTGCCCGCATGGGGCACCGGGGCCGGCCCCACAGCACAGCCAGCACCAGCCCCAGTCCCGAGGGCGGCCGGGTGCTGGGCTGCAGCCGGCGGCTGTGTCAGCGATGGGTCTTCAGGGCCGCTTTCCCCTGCGCTCCCCGCATCGGCTGCAGGGGCTCCGATCTCTGGCTGCGCCGCATCTTCGGGGTGCAGCCCCCGCGAGCTGTCCCGGCAGGCGGCCCCGAGCAGCTCTGTGTGCCCTGCAAAGAGAAAGCAGCCCGTCAGAGCCCTGCCTGCCCGCACTCCACAGCCGAGCCCCGTGCAGGAGCCAGGCGCCAGGCTTGGGTTTCCCTCCCCTCCTCGTGCCTGCTCCAGGACCAAATTTTACAGGAGCTGACGACCCAAAGCTCGGCCTCCCGAAACTCCACTCCAAGCACTTTCTCTAAAATTCAAAGCCCATGAACGGAGTGGAGGGAACGTACATAAGCCACCACGTGCAGGGCGAACCCCTGTGTGGAGGCATTGTTCTGCACCACGCCAGCAGAGCCACCAACATCTCCATTTATGTCTTTGCTCTCCCACCACTTGCTCCCACCCGGGGTGCCGGCAGCTCCAGAGGGGATTTGCAATGCCAGAGCCGCCCAGAGCCACCAGACAGGGGCCGGGACAGCCCAAAAGACTCGTGTCTGAGTGGGGGCAGCAGCAGGGCATCGCTGCTCACCTGGGTGGGGGGTTAAATGCGACCGGGACAAATTCAGGGAAGCATGACAGGAGAAAACACCACAAAACGTGATTAAGCCCCGGGGTGAATGGGAGTGAGATGCTGTGCTGAATGAGTAAGCACATTACAGGCTGCAGAGGGGATTTCGGGGTCAGCCACCTGCAGGCAGCCAGCGCAGGGCTGAGGGGCATGGGGCAGGGGGATGCTCCTGGGGCTCTCCTGGGGAACCTCATCGGTCCCACTGTGCCCCCTCCCCGAGGGCTCCTCCAAAGCGAGCGAGGCTGAGCTCATCTCTCCCATGCCTGGTGCTTTCCTAAGGTCCCATTTCCCCTTGAGGGGATTCTCCATCCCCCTAGAAACTGCCTTCACAGCAACCAGCTGCCATCCCAAAATGCAGATACCCCCACTGGCATCGAACACTGCTGACATCCCTTACCCCTGTCGGGGGCAGAACCCAACCCGTGTGCTCCAGGAGCTGCAGGCTGCTGATGCTCCTGCCCACAAAATGTCTCCGCAGCACTCCAGCATGCAGCGGAGGGAGAGCACCACCCCCGTGTGTGCTTGGTGATGGGGTGGGAGGGGAGCAGTGTCCTGGGGCTGGCCGGCAGCGGGGGGAGTTGTTTGGGGAGGCTCTGCCACCCCCGGACCCCTGCAGCACGGCCAAAACTCAGCCCCACACTGAGACCCCGCCGGCACGATACAGCCGGCTCACCACGCTGCTGTCAGAGCTTCTTAATCACAAATCCTGATCCATGACTTAATCGCTATTACTCCAAGCCCTTCCCCTAAATCCTTTTACTGTTTCATCTTTTCGTTGCTGTCAGGGTATGGGGAAGCTCCTCACGAACCGAGTCCCCTGAAAGCTGCACCCACCAGCACCCAGCGCACCCGCGGCTCTCCTCCCCGCACCTCGGGGTCTTTCCTCCCCGCACCTCGGCCAGGTCTTTCCTCCCTGCACCTCGGCCAGGTCTTTGCTCAGACTCCCAGGATGAAGCAGAAGGGGCCATCGGGCTACTCAGCACCCACCAGGGAGTGCCCAGGACCCTGCAGTGCTCGCTGGCACCTTTTTGGGGAGGTGCAGCCAGGAATTCCACGGGCAGAACAAAACCGGTGCTCACCCACAGCCTGGTCTGGTTTGAAACTTGGCCAGCAGCGGGGGCACTGGAGGCTGGGTGCTGAGCTTAGGCAGGGGGAAGCTGCTTGCCCCTCTGAGGCTGTAAACATGTCCAGCTCCCGGTAACGTGGCCGTGGGGGGGTGGGAGGGTGCAGGAATCACCTGCGGTGCTGCAGGAGGAGGCTGGAGCCGGGCAGGCAGCGAGCACCGGCTGAGCCCCGCGCCACCCCCACCAAGGCCACTGCTGGCAGCCGTGCCAGTCCCAGGCTGGCAGAAATGGAAAGGGAATCTGGCAGGGACCTGGTTCCTGGGAGAAGCCAGGACACCGAGCCAGCAGCCCTGACTCAGCTGACAGCTCGTGGTTTGCATAATTGATCTCCAGGATGCTAAAAGCCGTGGAAATGAATCAGGAGGGGCTGTGTGCTCCTGAGACTGCAAAAAACTCCCTCCGGACAGACACTGCCTTGCTGCCCCACAGAACGCATCGGTAAACACAAATCCAGTGGAAATGTCCTTGGAGCGCAGCCAGAAAAGGCTCTGAGGCAGCCCCTGCCTTCCCATCCCTAGGAACCAAAAAACCTTCCTAACAGATCCAGAGAAAACTTGATTAATTTGCTGCCTTGCTCAAATGTTTTAAACTTCAGTGAGACATCCCTGAATGGAAGAACAGACTTCAAAGCCTGGGCAAAAGGCGCCTTTTAAATGCATTTTGCATTCCCACCAGAAGGTTTTGCAGCAGACGTTCTCACAGACAGAAGCCCATCCTGGTTTCCAGCCCAAGCAATGAGTAATTACTTCTTGAATAACAAGCAGGCGGCAGCGAAAACCACCTCTCCCCATCCCTGTGGATGTCCTCAGGGCGGGGAGAGAAGGGCTGAGCGCAGGCAGCAGTGCTCACAGGGGTGTTCCTTCAGGATCCGCCTGCCCCGGGCAGCTCCGCGCACCCAAGGGATCGTCCCCGCGTGCCGGGAGCGCATCCTGCTGGAACGGCCCCAGCCTGCCCAGCACAGCTCGTGTGCTTTCACACCTCGTGTGCTTTCACACCTCGCCGTGCAACACACAAACACTGCCTCTGGAGCCTCCGCTTCTGCCTCTCACTCCCTTCCTGCACCCACAGCAGCTCGGCTGCTCCGCTGCCTGCAGAGGGGACAGGGCAGAGCCTGCGCGCTGCCCGGGGGTCCCTCATGGTGCCAGCAGCTTTGCGGTCGGGCACGGGTGCACGCCTGCTTCTGGTCCTGCCGGTGGACACGGAGCAGGTACTACGGAGAAAATGGAGATTTTATGCTCTGAAGAAAAGCGTGGAGAGGGGACAGTCTGGCACCGCGGTAATAGCCGCGTTGTGCGCGTGCACTGTAATCGGTGCGCTTGTCTTCCTTAGGCTGAAATTACGCACCAACGCCGACTAACCGAGCAGCTTTCCTGCACGCCAGCCCTCGAATGAATCAGTAAAACCTGGCAGCAGCAGCAGCGCTGCGACGCAGAGACCCCGCGCCCTTTTCATCCCCCACAGCAGCCAAGCGAAGCAGCAATGATTCCCCACGCAGCCCTGAATGCTGGCGAGAACACCCCCTCCGCTCCCCGCCGCCCCCGACTGCCTCTCGCTTTGTGCACAGCATGAGTCAACGCAGTTCTGCCTCTGCTCGCACACACAGCCTGAGCACAGGATATCTGGACTGTGCATTCAGCTCAGGCTTACGTAGCTAACGACTTCTTTCCTCCTCTGGCTTCCCGCTTTCGTTTAGCAGACATCGGTCTATTTTTAAAACCTTTTCTGTTAAGAATTAGCATACCGACAAGCGATGCTGCCGGAAACACACCGGATAACACGTGCCCTGCATCAGGGCAACAGAAGCGAAGGCTGATGAGCGCTGCTCCGTCGCTAACGGCTCCATATTTGTTGCTTCTGCTCGCTCCCTTGCACAGATATCTCCTCCTGGCACGTGACTGAAGATAACTTCAGCAAGAACGGGACAGAATTACAGCCTCTGTCATCCGAGCCAGCAGGAGGAAAGCTGTTTGAGGGATCCTGAGCGGGCATAAAGCCTAACCACAGCCCCCCACCCAGAGGGATGGGACCAGCTGAATTTTTGTCCCTGAAAGCAGAGACACGCCTGGGGAAGGCTGCACCCGCAGGTCTGGGCTGGGCAGTTTTTGCCATGACACCAGCACAGGGGCCAAATCCTGCGCACCACAGGGCACCGACTCTCGTGGCAGCTCCACCAGGGCCGCAGGGACATTAGGCTGGATCTCCTCCTGCTCCTCCGCTCCCGACACACACACAAGGGCACAGGCTGCTGCAGAACAGCCCCGTCAGAGCTGGGAAGCAGCAGGGAGACGAGGGCTCACATCAGCTGGGGTACAGGGAGCACACACCCCAGGAAGCTTCTGCACACCCCGAGCTCCTCACGGGGAGCCCCTGCCCTGCAGCCCCTCAGAGTGGTTCCTGAAGCCTGGGCAGAGCAGGGACTGAGCAGGGAGCACCACGAGACTGTGGGTTTGGCCCTGTTTTCCCCAGCCTCCAGCTCTCCGCAGGGCAGAGCAGAAACCCAGCTTTGCAGCGAGCACCATCCTTGGCCCCACAACACTGCCACCTTTGTGCACAGGCACCGGCTGCTCGGCGGCGGTGGGGAACTGGCACAAACACGCGGTCGGGACGGCAGCTCCCCGAAACAACGCGCTTCCTCAAGTGGAAAGACCCTGATGTCTGCGAGGGGAATTTCCCAGGAAAGCCTTCATCTTTCCTCTCCCCCTCAGACATTATCCTACAGACTAAAGATGCCTCTATCCCTTCTTAAAGGGAAGGATTATTCTGAGAGCTGAGATTATCAGAGGCACAAACCGAGCACTCTCTTCATCCAGGGGTGGAAAAAAATTAAATTAAAAAAAAAATAATCTGTGCTTTCCATGGGGGTGGATGGGCCCCAGACCAGGCACATCTCTTAAACCCAGCCGAGCAGCAAGGTGCCAGCCTGCTGCTGCAAGCGTTCAAGAAAAGCCCAACATTGCAAGTCCCAGAGCGGGGGCTTGGCAGTGAGGGGCAGCTGGGTGAGAGCAGGGGATGCTCGAGAGGGCCCCACGCACGCTGCCCTTGCCCCGGAAGCGTTTCCTCCTGCCGGGGCTTGCAAAACTCCTGACACCGCCCGGTCACCCTGCTCTGCAAAAGGAGCAGAGGAAGGAGAGGTCCCCTCCCTGCCCCGATAACCTCCCGTGCCTGTTGCAGAGATGCCAGAGCTTCAAAGCCTCCTCCTGCAGCACAAAACCCAAACACAGAGCTCAGCCCCAGAGACCAGCTGCGATTCCCCACGGAGAAAGGAGCACAACCAGGGCGAGGGAGATGGTGCCCAAGAGGCCAAGGGTTAACGGAGAGCCACACTCAGAGGAGCAGCGGTGAGACACGGGGACAAACCAGCAGCAGCACTGGCCTCTGCCAGCAACAGAACCCCCCGGGTTGCAGCTGATCCCCGGCGATTTCTCCAGTAACAGGGCTCAGCAGCACCGAGCTTCTGCGTTTTTAACAATGCAGCAGAAATGCCAGGCTGCTCTCCCTGGGAAAAAGGGACCCAGCACAACAAAACCTCCACCGCAGGGCACGCGCGAGGCAGCTCCCACCACCCCGCGCCCCCGCGCCGGGAAGCAGCGGGAGGCATCGCCGGGCTCTGCACAGCCAGCGAGGGAAGCAGGAGCCGGGCGGTTTAACAGACAAAATGATTCAACAAAATCCTTTGTTCCTCTCCATCAATCCATCACAGCCGTCCTGGCTGCAGCCTCTGCATCCCCAGGCTCAGCCCCAGCCCGGCAGCTCACAAAACCCATTCACGGCCCCCACCTCCTGCAGCCGCGCTCTCTCCCTGTCTCGGTGTGGGGACAGTGGCAGGGTGTGACCGGCGGTTGCAAAACGGCCCGCTGATAATTTCACCCTGCACAGGCATGAGCCAAGAGGGGCTGAATTGACTCTTTCGAGCCTGCAGTGTCATCCCTGCCCTCCCGAAGGGATTCGGTGAACTCAGCCTTTAACCCACGCCAGAGAACAGCCCTCCGCAGAGCGCGCACAGCCCCGAGTGCTGGCATTTGAACCATCCAGGCCATTAACCACAAAAAATGTGGCAGGCATTATTCAAAACAAGCGACTTCTCCTCCTTGACCCCACCCTGCTTTTCTGCAGCCCGAGCAGAGAGCCGACACGCAGAAGGCTCTCGCTTGCTCCTTACCTTGGGTCCCGGCCTCGGGCTGCGGTGGTCCCGGCGGCGGCTCGCAGAGCTCCTTTAGCGGCGAGCAGACCGGCGTTTCTGCTTCAGGGGTCTCAAAATTACCTTCGGAGTCCGAGCTGCCGAGGGGGGGGAAAAGAGTGAGGAATTACCACTTTCAAGGCTAGCTCCGAAATCCTCCGCACCGCCTACACATCCAGCCAGACCGGCTCCCGGGCCAGGCCAGCCCGCTGCAGGCATCCTGCGGCCGCCCCTGTCCTTTCCAGCAGGCCACGCTAGCAAACGGAAAAGGGAGAGCAGGTGAAACAGGATCAGCAGCACCCCCCGCGCACCCCCGAGCCCCCGGGGGTCGCTTTTGCCGGGGCTCTCCCCGTCACCCCGAGCTTTCCGAGCATCCACCACTGACCTCCAGGGACGCGGCATCCTCCCCTAGGGCTCGGGGGGCCGCGGCGCAGCGAATTTGGGGAGCCGGCCTCGGTGCCCGGCGCTCGCCGGCACCTTCTCCCGGAGAGCAGAGCTCGCCATTGCCGAGCAGCTGCGGGCAGCCCCCGGGGGCAGCGCTGCCGAGGAGCCAAAGGCGATGCGAGGCGGGGAGCGGCGAGCGGGGCTGGAGGGAGCCGGGAGCGGCGGGCGCCCCATGCACGGCGCAGCCCCGCATGCAGCCGGGCCACGGCGAGCGCGCCCGTCCCCGTACTTGCCTGAAGCCCAGCGCCTTGCTCTCCGCCTGCGAGTCCTCCTCCGCCTCTCCGCCGACCCCTCCGTCCTCCCCCTCGGGGGCGCCCCCGCCGCGCACCGCCGACCACGTCCACCTGGCCCACTGCACCGGGGACAGGAGCTGCCAGGCGCTGAACGCCATCGCCGCTCCCGCAGCTCGGCTCGGCTCGGCTCGGCTCAGGCCCCCGCCGCCCGCATCTCCCCGCCGCCGCTCGGCGGCTGCCGGCGCTGGGCCCTCCCCGGACCGTGCCGCTGCCGCCGGGGAGAGCGCCCGCCCCCGCCCCGCACCGCCCCGCACCGCCCCGCGCCCCCCGGCGGCGCCGACCGGGGGAGCGGCCCCGGGCGGGGAGCCCCGACGGGGGGGGAGAGGGAGAAGGGGGAGGGAGCCGGGACCGGGGGGGGGTCGCCGGGGCCGGGGAGGGGTCGTCGGGGCCGGGGAGGGGTCGCCGGGGCTGGGGGGGGTCGCCTGCCCCGCTCCGGGCGCCGAGGGCATCGCGCCCCCCGCACCGCACCGCCCCTCAGCCGGCGGCCCCACAGCGCACACCGGGGCCGGGCACATCGGGCTGGGCACACCGGGCACAGCCCCCCCCGCGGCCGCAGGGAGCCCCCACTCTCTCCCCGAGCTCTCCCAGGCCGGCCAGGGGCTGCACCTGCCCCCCCCCCCACCCGGCCCGTGCCAGCAAACGACCCCCAGCCGCCGGGAGCTGCCCCATGGGGCCGGGGGCTCGGGGCAGCCTCGCTCCCAGGGGCGAGGAGGGGGCGGCCGGGACCCAAAAGGGATCGCTGCCAGGGGTCGGGTGCAGGGAGCTGGAGCCGGGGACGGAGGAGAAGGAAACACCTGCCCCCGCTGTTTTCCAAGGAAATGCCAACTTCGCTGGCCCTGGCTGATGCTATATCCTTCCGTGGCAGCGAGATTTATTTATTTATTAAACCATTGTTTAGAAATAACAGCAAATTGTCCCTTCAGAAAGCAAGGCTGGCATGCAGCTCCCTTGGGAACCTTCCCCGTAACGAGGGCTCTCACTCCCCAGCCCGTTACCTCCCACATGCTTTGCTAGAGAGAGGAGCATAACGTTACTGAAGCACCGCAAGGAATGTCCGGGGGTTCAGCAGCAGATCCCTTACAGGCAGCGGCATTATCGGCTCTGGACAGTTGCTGTCGTGGAGCCTGTAGCTCCCCAGTGCCCGTGCTGACGGCCGGCACACGCACCCTGCTCCATCAGCAGCTCCCAGGTACAGGCTGGGAAAGGGCAGACAACTGTCCAGCTGCAAACCCAGCCCAGCCCATCGAAAAGCAGCACTGCCGGCCCTCGATAGCCACACCAAATGCTCACGTGGCAGGCCAAGACCACAGCTCGATGCTGCTCTGTGAATCATCGGCCAGCTCGCAGCGCCAGGAATGCTCCGCATGGGCAGAGAGGCCTCTGGATCGGGAGGGACCCGTCCATCTGGTCTGGCTGCCTCTGACACCAGCCTCTATCAGGCACTTCAAAGGGCCTCATTCCTCATCGTGGAGCATCTCAAATAACCTCCCTACAGGGAACCTTTCTTCCAAGCTTCCATCTGTTGGTGTCCTTATTAAATATCTGTGTCATTGCTGCACTCTTGTACTGTCTGGACTCTGACAAAGGAAGGCTCTTAGCGCCTCACGCAGCATTTCCAAACCCCCCCCAAGAGCACAGGCTCTGCCGGTCACCCCAGCAGGTCAGTGGCAGAGGCAGCCCACGGCCCCAGGCACGTGGGGCAGCAGCACAGCACCGCCACCACGTCACCAGGGTCCTGGGGACAACGAGCCTCACAGAGCTCACGGCCACCGTGCAGCAGACACCGAGCCACAAGTGGGCTAAGTGACTCTTATCAGAGCTTATCTGAAAAAAACAAGAGGGCAAAGCAGCAGCAGAACCTCAACATCCTCTTGCCTACATCTGCTCTGAGCAGAACCACGCAGCCACTTCCCCCCATCTGAGGCAGCAGAGCTGATTTCTGCAGATGAATTTTACATAAGGAGATCTTCAGCATGTGTGGCGCGCTGCGAGCCGTGCCGCAGCACCGCGCTCTGCAGCCTCAGCTCCTCCTTCCTCCCCCCCTCCCTGCCTGCCACTTCACAAATCGCTGCTGCCCCAAAAAGCCCCGCTGAGCGACCACACCGCTGCATTTCAAACTGGCTCACGGCTGCCTGGATCCTGCCAGGGACCTCGTGGAGCAGACAGAAATGGGAATCACGGGGGCGCAGCAGCTGGCGCGGGTGGCAGCAGCAGGACCAGGCTGCCTCTGCTGCAGGAGGAAGGAGCTGCAGCAGCCACGGCAGCGGCACGCTGAGTTCTGCAGCCCCCCCTTGTTGGGACATGGGAGGAAGTCAGCAGCATCCTTCCATTGTGCAGCCTGCACGAGCACCATGCCAAGGGGGTGGCCTCCCACCAGCCTCGGAGAGGAAGGAGAGCGGCTGGCAGGAACGGGGTCAGTGGGGCTGAAGGGCTCCGGCCAGGAAGCTCCGGACCCGCAGGGCCCTGGGGGGGAGGATATCGGAGCAGCTAAACAGCGAAGCCTGCTTCCACCTGCTGTCTGCAATGAGCAATTAAGAAAATGCCTCGAGTGGCATTTTCCAGCTTGGCACCCAACCCAGACTGGCAGCAGCGCTGGCTGCAAATCAAACACCGAGGAGATAACCTGACTTTGTCGGTCACACCGGTGGCTCTGGCTGCCAAACACTGCTCAGCAGAGTCAGCAGAGACATTTCTGCAGGCCGGAGAGGATGCTGACCTGTTCAAAACCAGACCTGCCAGCAGTTTCCATCAGCACGGGGCAAGCAGCAGCTGGACGGGCTGTCCATGTCACTGCTGTCACCCCCACCCTGGTGCAGGACGTCGCTGCGCTAGGCACTGCCCGAGCACGGAGCCACGCAGCGATGCACCAGCTCAGGCTGCCCCCCAGACCCCTGCTCTGGGCAGCCCCAGCTGCTACGGGAGAGGCAGCAGGCAGCGGGCACAGCAGGCAGCGGGCACACAGCAGGCAGCACAGCATCTCCTGCAGCACAGAGTGACCTAGAAACAGCTCGCACAGCTCTGCCTGTGCAGGAGAGGGGGAGAGAAGCGGCGCTCTGCTTTGGCAGGGACCAACGCGCCCTGCCCGGGGGACAGAGCAGCCACCCAGACCTGAAGGTCACACAGCGTCAGAGACCAGAGACAAAGCTGCAGCCTGCGGGAGCCAAAAAGATGCCAGTCCTTGAGCCCCAGGAGGGACTGTCCCCATCTCGCACCGCCTGGCTGGCAGCAGTGCCTCTGCCTGTCCTCGGCCCTAGAAGCGCGTCGTGCCCCATCCTCGCTGCCACCACGCCTTAGTCCCCAGGAAGGGTGCAGGAAATAAAAAGCTGAGGAACAGGAATCGCACGGCCACACTGGGCATGTTTTAAGCTGAAGTGCCCCGGGTTAGAGGAAGGAGTGTACCTGAGTTTCCATTCTTGTCCCTTTCATTAGGCAGCAGAACATCTATTTCTGGCTGCGGAGCTTTTCTGGGCACGGCTCTGAAAGCCAGCACATCCATTTCTAGCTCAGAAATGGATCTTTTCTGGGTTCTCATTTTTCTTCTCCAGCTGCCTGAGAGCCTCCACCCCTGCTGCTCCACACGAGGAGCCTGCCCACAGGGACCACGGTCCCCTGCCACCAACACCGGGTGCCCGCGGTGTCCCTGACGGGCAGGGGACGGAGCCAGGCAGCGGGACCGGGCTCTCCCCCAGTCTCCACCAGCATCACAGACACACGGGCAGAGCCAGGGACCTGCAGAAGTGGCGTGCAAGGCCACAGCACGGGATCTGTGACAGCTGCACAAAGCATGAGGCCACATTTCATTGCTATGTAAATCTCCCCATGAGCTCGTATCGGGCACTTTGTCCACACAACTCTTATCTCCCCTCAGATACACTGCTGCAAGGTGTTTCATACGAGCCACCCCGTTCTGCTCATGTTTTCCTCAGTTTAAAAGGGACCTTGCAGCAGTGTAAAGGTAAATTATTCCCTGCCATTGCCTTGTGAAAAATGCAAACTTTGGGAATTAGGAGAACTACTCACACTAAGCTTTCTGCACTCTGGTGGTGACTGCGCAGCAAACGCTGGGTTGAGGCTGTTCCACAACACGCTGCCTGACCTTGGCGGTGACACTGAAAGATTAATGCTGATGCCTCCCATCTGCAGCTCACCTGCTGGGGCCGGGGAGAATATCCGAGGAGAGGCTCCATCTCTCACTGCCTGGCAGCCCAAATCAGAAAGGGCCCTGGGAAAGGGCGAGTGATGGGATGGCAGAAAACGGTGATAAGGGCCAGCAGCCCCAGGGCTCCTGTCCCTGTGAGCCCTGGGTGGGTGGGGGTGCGCTCACTAGGGGGCACGCCAGGGTGGCACCATTGGGCACAGCCCTGTGGACACGGCACCATGGGCACGGCACCATGGGCATGGCACCATGGGCATGGCACGGGTGTTCCCCGTCCCTCCCAGTGTGTGACAGTCGCACTGCCCAACCCTGCCACCCCCCTCGGGCATTTTCCCACCATTGCTGCTGCCCAGGGCCAACCCAGGACGCCGGGAGGACAGATCTGCTGCAGCGAAGTTCACACCTTCCTTCTGTTCTCTCCTGACCTTGAAGGAGCCCAATCTAGAAACCGATCACGAGGCTGAGAAGTGTGGCAATGACAGCCGTGGGACTCAAGGCAGGCAAGGTGCCACCTCGGGCCCTGCCCCTGCCACCTGCGTGCCAGGGAGCAGCAGAAGACACCCCAGGTCCCTGAGAGCCCCGGGCAGTGTCCAGCAGGGATGGTCCCAGTGCACCACATGGGGCCCCTGGGACTGCTCACAGCTCCGGGATGCGCCGGTTCCCATCGCTACACATTCCACCAAAATAGCTCTGTAAAAATAGCAGTAAAGGACACAACTGTCACATGTGAGCCTCAGACAGCACCAGGCAGCCCCCAGGTCCCAGCTGTCTTTCCCCACCACGCTGCTGTCACACCAATAAACACAGCCATTTGTGGCTGCACTCGAAGGGACCGATGTACGAATGAACACAACTGCTATTCCTGCCTGTTAAAAAACAACGTGCGTGGCTTAATCTCACTGATCCTAGCTGTGTGGATGTGTGCTCATGCAAAGCAGTTCAGTAGAAATAGCCTGGAGACTCGTGAGTTCCAGCCTGCTTTTCACACTGATGCTTTACGAACCAAGCATCTTCCTTCATCTTGTTGCTTCTTTACTCCCCTATCAGCTCCTTCGCTCTGCTAAAAATACCAGTGCTATGTGGCAGGAATGCTCTTATCAGGTGTTTGTCAGGCCTCGGCTCCTGCATTTTTGTTAGGGCTTGGCGATATTGTGAAACCCAGACAGCAGCTCGGCCTCGCAACCTGGAGAGCCAGCAGGGACAGGGGAGGCAGAGGAGGAGCAAGGACAGCAGCTGGCACAGGGCACAGCGACGGGGAAATACTGGCACAAATAAACAAGGCAAAATTTGCTTAAGGTGGAGGAGGGCAGGTGGGAGCAAGGAACAGCAGAGTCAGAGCAGACAGATAAAAGCGAGGGGGAGGCGATGTCCTTGCACAGCCGGCAGCACGGAGCCTGCCCGGGGCTGCCAGCCCGCACCCGGGCCCAGCACCGCTGCAGTGGGTGGCACGGGATGGACCAGGGACCCCGCAGCACCCCGTGACGAGCCCCACGCGAGGAGCACCATGAGGCGGAGCATCCCCAGGGCCCTGCCATGTCCAGCGGCCCTCTGGCACCTCCCTCCCAGCACAGCAGCCCCTGGGAAGCCCCCTTTGGTGCTCCAGGGGCTGTGGCTGTGCCTCGTTTGCCCGCTGAAACGCCCCGCGGTGGGCAGCTGCCTCGCCACGTCCCCAGCACGTTCCCCTCCCGTGGCCGCCTTCATGCAGCTCTGGCTGCTTGCTCCAGCACACAGCGAACAATGGCAGGGGTTTTCTGCCTGGGAACACCTCTAGTTTATATCTAGAACACTGCAAGGAAATCATGGGCAGGGCAGAGCAGCGACAAAGGACAGAACGTGCTCCTTTCTCCCTGGCCGAAGCCAGAGCTTGCAAACTGAGAGGTGTTTGTAGGCATTCAGCAGAGCAGCAGCCGAGAAGTGGCAGCACCTGCTCGCTGAAACCTGGCACACGCTGCAGGGCACGGGCAGGGCAGGGCAGGGCAGGTGCAGGCAGCAGCCACCCGCAGCAGGCCGGCGCTGCTGGCGTGCACCCGATCTGCTCCCGCTCCGAAACGCAGCAGCAAAGCTCCCCGAGCGCACCACGGGGTGGCTCACTTAAGGGAAATATTTCTGTGTTCCAGGGAGTGTTTTGGTTGATGTTGAGATAAGCTGTCCCCGGCTCTCCTCTCCAGCACGGGCTAGCGGGCTGCTCCTTTTGTTCGCAGTTTCCAAACCCTGCTGGTTACGGGCAGCCCCGCGCAGCCTCCCGGCTCCTAGCGGGGACCCCGCTCGCAGCCAGCTCCAACTTCCACACCTCCTTTTCCAACGGCGGCACCGAGAAGTGCAACTTCTGCCCCTGCTCCGCGCACCGCCACTTGCGCAGGGGCGCCGGAGCTGCCCCCACCCCGCGCACCCGCAGCGCCGGCGGAGAGCAGCCCGAGACCGCGGAGCCTGGGGGGGCTTTGTCGGTAAACACGGAGGAGGAGAGGAGGGGAAGCGAAGAAGGAGAGGAGGCAGAAGGAGCCGAGGAGCTTTCCGCCGCGTTTAACCCTCGGGGGTCCCGGCCGCCCCCTGCCCGCCCGGTACGCACGGGCCGGGCACGGCGCAGGGCGCCCCCCGACCCCGACCCCTGCCCCGACCCCTGCCCCGACCCCGACCCGCTCCCCCCGACCCCAACCGCTCCCCCCGGCCCCGGGCACCCCTCACTTACCGGCGCCCGGCGGCGCCCCCCTCCCGCGGCTTCTGGCTCTGGGCCCCCCCCATGGCGGGGCCGCGGCACCGGCCCGGGGCACCCCGCGCTCCGCCGGCCCGGGGGGCGCTGCCGCCGCTCTCGGCCGGCCCCGAAGGCGTCCCCGCCTCCGCGGGGGGGGGGCCCGGCTCGGCGCGGCCCCGGCGGCCGCTGCTCCCCCCCCGCGGGGCCGGCCGGGGGTGCCCGTTAGCCGGGTGCGCCCCTCGACCCCCGCGCCCTGGGGTGCGACCCCCGGTGGGCCCCCCCCAGGCAGCCCCGAGGTGCCAGGGGTGGGCTGCGGGCTCCCACCCGGCGCTGCCCGGGGGTGGCTGGGGAGAAGGAGCAGCCCCAGGGGCACGGTGTGGGAGCTGCCCCTGCCTCCAAAGCCCCGGAATGGGGAGGGTTGGAAAAGCCTGGGGGGGTTGGTGACCCTCCCAAGGACACCGGGTGTAGCCGGTGAGGACTGACCCGGGCACAGCACCAGCATCCCAAACAGAGCGATGTCTCCCCACGTTTGCATCAGTTTTGGTGGATTTATTCTGTCACTTTTCCTCCCTTCTGTCAACCAGAAAGCCCGATGCTATATCATGCCCCAGCACCAAGACTCAGCCAAGGAGGCCCAATAAAGCACCGACGCTGCCTCTCCCCCTAGAATCGCCTCTCCCCAAACCACCCCTCGCAGGGAAGGTCGGCCAGCCTCAGCACCAGGCAGCAGCCAGAACCCACAGCAGTCCCCTTCGCAGGGGAAGGTTTAACAGAGCAGCTTAAAAGCACAGAGGTGACCCTGTTAAGGGAACATTATGCTTGGATTTATTTTAATTAAAGTGCCTGAGTGAACACATCAATTTCTGACACCATTTGGGGCTTTTTAGTTCTGAGAAACTGAAAACTCAAATATTAATTTAATTTTTTTTTTGGTGTTCTGGCTTGGGTTGCATTATTTTTTGGCAAGAAAAACGATGACACCCTTGAAAGCTTTCACCTTCCTAAAAAAAGAAAACTATAAAAAGCCTTCCTTGGATGGAAACATTTTCCCAATCAGCCTGACCGCCCTTGTGCCCGGGTGAGTGGGTTGCAGGATAAAGCCCAGTACCCCCCTGCTTGCCACAAAGGGCACCCCGCAGCCACGCCAGCAGCCTCAACCATTCCCCGAGCTCCCCAGGAAAAGCTTTTGATAATGGGAACGTTACCTCTGCCACAGGTGCAGGGCCAGCCTCTGCTCCGTGCAAGGGGAGCGCAAAACCCAGCGCCCTGACTCCGCTCGGGGCAGGTACGTGAAGGAGGAGAAGAGATGACATCTTGTTTGGTTTGTTTTTTTCAGTCCCAGGCTTAAGATGCAGATCTTGGAACGCTCTTTTGGCTGCTCTTATGTTCTGCATTAATTTAAAACACAAGTACCACACGAGGGCTGTGCCAGTGTGTGTGTGCCTGCAGGTCGAGCCGTGCCAGGCTGCCCGGGCTCTGCAGCACCGTGTGCGGGGCCGGGAGGGCACGGGGCAGGGCTCTGGCAGCCTTCCCAAAGCCTCGGCCCTGTAATTTGGTGCCTCTGCTTTCAGAAGAACTTCCTGCAGCTATTTCCACATGGGGCAATTCAAACGCTGCCCTTCCTTGCCCAGGTAAAAACCTCAGTGTGGCTGCAGTGCCGCAGCTTGTGGGCGCACCGAGCCCTTCGCTCACCCTGCAGGGCGCACAGGGCTGGCTGCCGGCACCTGTGTGCAGCAGGGCTGGGACAGGGCGAGCAGGCTTCAAGGATTTATCTCAGAAATACACTTTTGTGAGGCACTGCTGAGCCTCTGCCAAGCTGCAAGAACCCGGTGTTCCCTAGCAAGCCCATCCTACCAAAGCAGGGATCTGTGCTGAGGGAGCAGACCCAAACCAACGCGTACCGGCTGTCGGCAGGCTCGCTCCTCACCAGACCAACCTGGGACCAGCGTGGGGGCAAGGGAGCCAAGGCCATGGCAAGGTGTGTTAGCAAACGGGCATCGTGGTGCTGGGACAGGCTGAGCGAGGCAGGGGACACACTGTGGGTGACGTGCCTGCACTGCTGGCACCGGTGCTGCTGCTCCGTGCTCGGCTCCTGATGGAGCTGGGCGCTGCGTGGCTGTTTGGGTTACATCTGCACACCCAGTGCTCCTTGGCAGGGGCCCCGTGAGCAATAAACAAACACAGGCTGCTGGGAAACTGCAGGCTTTCAGGGAAAGCCAGGAGGGGGAAGGCACCAAAACGGTGACAGTTATGTATTGCCCTAGGAGGGAAAACTGGTTTCCAGACACCAGGAACCCAAGTGGCACGGAGCGCTATTTCACACCGCCCGCTCCAGAGCTCACTCAACCTGATAAACATTGCCAAAGCTTCATGAGGCTTTGCCAGTCCCTTGGGACAACAGCGAGGGTCAGTGCCATGATCTGCAAGCCCCAGCCCCGGCCCTGGGCGGTGAAAGATCCTGCTGAGGAGCCCCAGGAGCCCTGGCACAGCTCTGCTCTGGAGGGGTAAGAGCGGCTGCGTGAGTGGGGCTGTGTGAGTGGGGCTGGCTTCCCAGCTGCGCAACGCACCACGAGACCCTGAGTAGTCGCACACAGCATCGCGGCCGTGCTGCTCACACCATGAAACTCTGCCAGGAAAGCTGTTCCCCGAGGGCAGGGACCGGCAATGCCCGCAGAAGCCCCACAGGCACCTTGCAGAATGGGGAGGGAGCCACGGGTAGAGCAGAGCAGAGCGGGGGCTTTGCTGGTAGAGCTGGCACTGGGGGGGCCCCGCACCCCGAGCCCATCCAGCACCCCAAGGAGCGCTGCGCTGGAGCTGGCCGGAGGGGTGGCTGCAGTCTGCGGGAAGGCAGATGGTAATAATTAGCCGTACACTAATTCCATGGAAATTTCCATGTGCCTGGGAAAGGGGCTCACCAAGCCCTGGCTGCTGCCCCAGGGCAGAGTTCCACTGGAGTTTCCGGGGACCGTGACTAAGAGCCGGGCTGTCACCCGGGTGGTGTTTAAATGCCTCCATGGAGCCTCCGTATAAACAGCACCGACCCCAAACCCTCCCAGAGCCAGCGGTGCTGGGCTGCGAGGTGCTCGGGTGGTGGGGGCAGCATCCAACAACCTCAGGGGGCGGCTGCTGTGCCCGAGCCCTTCTCCTGCTGTGGTTTGCTCGGGGTGACAGCACCGGGGACATCTCCCCTCGTGGTCCCCAGGGGATGCAGCCTGTCCACCACCCAGTGGGAGCTCGGCACGCAGCATCCCGAGCGCTCACGGCTCCTCCCTGACAACGCACACGGAGTCACAGCAGGGCCCTGGAGGCCAGCAACATGCTGAGCTCGGGCCCTGGCAGCGAGCCCGGCGTGCCCACGCGGCCCCGCTGCGGCGCTGCAGGTGCTGCTGCCCTGCTCTGCCCTGGGGAGCACCACGAGAGCGGGGCCGGAGCGGGCAGGAGGGCGCGATGCTCTGCTCCAGGCTGTCCTCCGAGGTCTGCTGCCGCAGGGGGGCTGCTGGGGTGGCCGGGGAGACCTCGCTCCCTGCTCTTCTCCTCCCTCCAGCCTGAGGCAAAGTGCGCAGGCAAGCGCTCAGCGAGCGCCCCAGCCCTCGGCTCCCTTCTCCTTCCTACCTTTCCAGTGCAGGCTCGTCCCGGCTCCGGCACCCTCCGCTACCTGTCCCGGGGCTCCTTAGAAAGCCGCCTGCGTAAGCAGCTGCCTGGAAAAGGAGCAAGGAGGAAGGAAGGGGATGGACAGGAGTAGGGAGGGCCAGGCGGCGTCAGGGTATCTCAGTGCACCCTACACAGTCTGAGCGAAAGGAAAAAGGATGTTTTGTAAGATTTGGCCAGCCCTTCCCCGAGCTGGGAGAGGAAACCAGTGGGGCCGACGGCGCTCGGCGAGCCATCCACGCACAGCTCTGCTGGTACCGGAGCCTCTCTGCCTGCATCCCGCGTCTCCTGCTGGGGCCCCACTGGTGTCATGCTGGAAAAATGTGCTCTTGGCTGGAATTTGGCAGCCTGGCCTCTGGTGGGGAGGGAGCCTCTCTGCTTACAGAGGGAGCGGGAGCTGTGGCCTTGGGGCTGCGGGGAGAGGGTTTGCTGAGCTCTGGAGGCAGCAGGATAGCTCTGGAAACATCCCTGCATCCCGCACCCCAGCCCTGAGGCCGCTGCTGCCCATCCAGCTCCTTCCTTCCCCGGGGCAAACCCCAAACCTCCTCCCCGTTCTCTGGAGCCCTCAGAGGGCATGGCAGCCCCATAATTTGCCCAAACTATGGCCTGGTCCCAGAGGCTGGGGCTCAGCTCTACAAATGCACACACACAGAAATCAGCTCAAGTCGAACAAACTCACCCCAAAGCAGCGGTGCGGGCAGCACCAGCCTGACTCCGGGTGGCTGCGGAGAGGAGCGCGCAGGATCCGGCCCCCGGCTGCCTGCAGCCGCTCCCTGCAGAGGGAGCACAAGGAGCAGGAATGAGCAGGCTGGGAGCAGCCATTTCATCCTCGGAGAACGGAGCGCAGGGGCTGCTGCTGCCCGAAGGAGGAGGAGAGGTCTGCTCAGCCCGGGAACGACCCCGCACCAACCAACTGCCCCCTGCCTCCATGCGCCCAGCCTCATCCCGGTCCTAGCCCCGCGCCCTGGCCACCGTCACCTTCCCGAAGCCCTGGGACCTGCAGCAGCAGCGCAGCCCCTGCCAAGCAGAGGGAATTAAACCAGCGCTCTGCATTCCCACCTGCTGCAAAGAGCAGGAGGAGGTCGGTGAGCTGGATGGACTCGGCTGGGCCACGCACAGGGGCACATGTCTGGGGCTGAGAGCCCAGGAGCCTCCCATCGCTTCTGTCCCCCTGGGGAGCTCTGCCTGCACCTGCTGGCCCCGAGCAGAGCGCAGGTACCTCGGTTACGAAGGGCCCCACTCCATCACCTTGCTCTGAAGGCCACAGCCTCCCACCTGCCCAGCAAAAAACCATTTGCTTCCCAGTGAGCTGGCAGCAAAACTCCAGCACGTCCCACTGGGACGGGCACGCCAAGGGGATGCACTGCACTGGGAGCAGAGCATCCCAGGCACTGCAGCCAGGAGCTGTGCTCAGGCAGGCTCGGGTCCCCACGCTGCCAGCCCCACACCGCCCCGGGGCTGGCTGCGGGAGGAGAGCGCTGCGGGCTGCGGCAGAGGGCAGTGGCGCACGAGGTTGTCTCATCGCTGGCTGCCGTCCAGCCTCCAACTCCCATCTCCCAACTTGCTCTTTCTTTTCAGCTGAAACTTCCTGTTATTTCTCATTTCGGTTCTTCGCCTCTTCAGCAGTGCAGAAAATTGGCACTTAATTTGCCCTGCCGGGCTGCGTGGTGGCAGCTTAATTGACCCGTGTTGCGCACCCTCAGCACTGCGCGGTCGCTGAGCTCAGGCTGGTGCCACATGAATTTCCCGAGCACTCTTTGTTCCAGCTGCCCTTCTCAGGGGTGCCACTTGTGCTCGGCTCTGGGTGGGAGCACTGGGAAGAAGGCAGCCATCAGCCACGGGGAGCGGCACTGGGAGGTGGGACAGACGCTCCCACGATAGTTTCTCATCCGCAGAGCAATCCTGCGCCTGGCCCGAGCCCCTGGGGAGCTGGAGCCCTTGCTCAGGATGGTCCCTCCCAGGTCTGAGTTGAGCAATTTGGTTTTCCGCAGCTGTCCGTCAGCCTTGCCTTTTCCCAGCTCCATGCCTCCTCAGCTGCTTGGTTGCTCCAAAACCCAGCACATTTCAGATCACCACCATTGGCACCGTGTGTTGCAGTGTCACAAACCTCAGAGCTTCTCCAAGCCTTGCAAAAGCCAGAAACACGAGCCTGCAGTTGCTACCCTGACTTTCCCTGTTGTTTTCCAAGAGCTGGTCCCAAGCTTTCGGCCTTGCCTGAGTTGGAAGGATCACAGAGCGTCAGTGGCTGAGTGGCACGCTGACCAGAAAGCTTAGAATAAAAGCAGATTTATAGCAATCACCCAAATGGAGCCTCAGCTTAGTTCCAGTTTCCCTATTGCATCATTTGGGGCAAAGATTGCTCCACGAGTACGTGAAATAATTGGTATTCGGAGCACAATTAAACCCCACGTGTGGCTCACGATCCAGGCAGAACTGCATTGTGGCAGATGCCTAGCAGGAGAATGAGATTTATCCAGGTGACTGGAGGAAATGCATACAGTATATGCAAGAAATACTTGGGAGTATTTCTGACGCAGGACTCCAGGGGCAGGACTTGAGCCCTGCTGGGAGTGCTGAGCGAGGGGCTCGGGTTCAGGCTCTCCGGGCAGTGCTGGAGGTGGCACCGTGTGTCCCGGGTGCCCCGTGAAGGAGGAGGGCTCGCCTGGTGTGCCGTGTATCGCCGCTCCGTTTGCGTTGGGCCATGGAGTCCTTCCAGCGCTCCGAGCACAATGAGGTAGGATCTGTATCTGCTGCTCTGCAGTTCGTATCCAGGCTGGAGCCCCGGCCAGCTGGGAGCATGTTGGGACCAGACTCAAGTACAAAGAACAATGGAAAAGGCATCGCGAGGGGCGGGTGGAGAGGCAGGATCCAGCGCTTGGTGACAGCGCCGCATCTGGGGCCGCTCAAAGCTCTCCAATCCTTCACCGAGAGAGGATCACAGCTTCCAGACCCTCCTTTCAACTCTGTGTCTTGTCCCCTCGCTCCCCTTCATTATGTTTTCAGGCCACGGGCTCTGCCTGCCAAATGGTATCCCGGGGAAGGCGCTGCTGCCTGGATGGGCTCCAGATGCAATGCAGCTAATCCATTTTTATAGCCGGGAGCAGGTGTCCCGTGCATCGCAAGCAGCTCGTTCAGAGGCTGCTCTTTGCTTGCCCACCACCAGTGCCCGCAGCTCCTGCAGGGCTGCAGCCCCAGCACCACCCAGTTCTCACCACATCAGGCAGAGGAGCAGTGGGGGTCCGGGTACAGGGACACGGGGCCGTGGCCACGCTCACACCTTGCTCACCACAACACGGGGACGTGCACGCTGCAGAGCTGCCACCTTCAGTACCAGAGCCACCGACTTCACAGGGCACGCGTCTTCCCGTGGGGAGCACAGCCTGAGCTGCCTGTGCACAAAAGGAAGAACACGGAGGCATTTTTACCCATTTCCCCAGTTCCCATCCCCGTGCTCACCTTCGCTGCACAAACGGGGACGTGACCAAGCAGAAGGCACCCACGTGTCCGGAGCCTGCATGACCTGCAGCACACTGGGGAGAGGCAGAACCTGCGGGGAGGAAAAGAAAACTCTGCCTGGAAGCGGAGGGGGAAAGGCCAGGAGGGTCACGTTCACCACTTCCAAACCGCAGCACTGCGGTACGTGGAGCGTGGTCAAGAAACCCCGTCCAAACCCACAGCTCCCGACACTGCTGGAGGTAAACAACACCCCCAGGGGAACCTCGGTGCCACCAGCACCCGGGGCAGCTGCAGCACCCAGGGCTTGCCAGGGGCTCGGGCAGAGCCCTGCCAAGAAGCGGGGCTGTGCCGGGGCAGCCCCAGCCACGGAGCCGCTGTGCCGGTGACACCGGCACGCCTGGACGCAGTGCTGGGGAAACAAAGCTGGATTCAGCTGCCCTGGGTATTTTTTTCCCTCTTCGATGAATCACCTGCTAAAAATATTATAAATTGAGTCACTGGCCAGACCTTTCACTCCTCTGGAAGCAAAAATATTTATTTTACTCAGGCCCTGCCTGTGTTTTAGCAGAACTTTATGATCAATTTCTGAGGAATGTGCCATGCTGTATATTCAAATTACAACTTTTTTTGGCTCACGGTGTAAATTTAAAATGTCTTGTTTCAGACCCAACTATTGTGCTGCCAGAAAAGTGCGGTTTCAGCAGTTTTTCCCCCCCAAGCACCCGTTTTACCTGGGGGGTGGTTATTTCCACCCCAGGTGTGTGCCTGTCCCCAGGGTGCCAGCAGCTCCTGAGGGGCAGAGGCCCCACTTCGCTGCGCTGCCACGAGGGAGGGATGCACCAGAGCTGCCCGGCTCACCGGGATAACCCATGCCCGGGGCTGCCTTCTTCCAAGTTGAAGCCAGCCCCTCTCCGCACCCCTCGAGGCTTGTGCAAGCAACCTGTGATGTTCCCAGCAGGCAGTGTCACCGTGGCAAGGTCCTCGTGTGTCCGTGCGGGGGGCGCAGCCGCAGGTGCCCAAAGCCAGGCGGCTCCGTGCCCGCAGCACGGCACCAGGTGCCCGCAGTGCTGGCTGCTCCCCACACCCGTGCCAGGCTCATAAACCTCTCCCACCCTCATTTGACTTTCGGAAGGAAATGAGAGATTTTTCCCTCTTGCTTCAGGGCAGGGAGAGAATAATGGGATCTTTATTCCCCAATAATTAAGTTGTTTCTTGCGTAGGTTTAATTTACGCTCCCTTCCAGCCTTCCATGCGAGGTGATGCCTCCTGTAGGAAAGTGGCCTCCGGGTGCTCGAGTGGAGCCGGGGGTCTCCGTGCTCCCCGGGAAGGTGCAGGGAGCAGCAGAGCTGTGCCCATGGCCGAGATGCTGCTCAAAGGCTGCAGAAGCCTTTAGCGTGCAAAGCCCAGCCACTATTTCTGTGGTAACAGCAAAGGCAGGCTCACTGCAATCAAAACTGGGGGCGTAGGGGCGCACAGCTGGCCCTGAGAGCCGCAGGAGCAGGGCTGGCACATGCCTGGTGCCAAAATGTGCTGCCTGGCCCGGCTCCATCCTTCACAAGGGGCACCGGGGGACAAACGCCCCTGCAGTGAGACACATTACTGGCGGCTCCAGCAGAGAGGACAAGTGGCTGAAGCCAGCCCCTTGCCTGCAGCTAGGGTTCATCTGGCATGCTGGGACGCTGCTCCAGCCTGCCCGGGAAGCTGGGAGCACTGGGGCAGCACAGGCAGCACCCCAGGATCAGGGCAGCTCCTACCTCCAGCGCGGGGAAGAGCCTCGGTGCCAGCAGAGCCGGGGCAGCCGAGCGCAACCTGCTCCATCTGCCTGCAAAAGGAACAGATTTCCAGACAGATTTACACACCCACACGAAATTCCCAGCAAGCAGAAAAAAGGGAAAACTGTTTTGATCACAGGTTTTTAACAACATAAATACTCGCAGCCAGAAACTCGCGCTGCCTTGGAGGGCAGCCCATGAGCGGGGCGGGGAGGCACCGGGGGTCCCAGCTGCAGGCAGCCCCTGCACGGCCGGGAAGGGCCCCGTGTCCTGCAGCCCTTCGCTAGGGGGGTGGCGGAGGAAAGCCACGCACATGGGGAGCTGCTGTGCTCGCAGCTCAGGCCACGGAGGTGCAGCCAAAATCACAGCATCGGGGGCGCAGAGCCCGCGGCACCGCCCGCCCCGCACCCCGCCGGGTGCTCCCCGCTGTCCACGCACAAGTGTTGAGCTGATGCAGGTTTAAAAGTCCCGGGCTGCGGCCCTGCTCCTCCCGCGCTGCAGAACACGCTCAGGAAGTTCCTGTCCTCGGCTGAAACCCTTTGGTGTGGGAGAACCTGGAACTTATTACGAATCGCTTAAGTAACTTTGGCTCACTTGATCTAATTAAATTGGTTTCCCTGGCTATTCTAGAGGCCTGAAACCACCACTGAACTCCCAGGCTCTCTGCGCGAAATTAATTAAAGCAAATGATAACTTGGCAAGGAGAAAAAAAGAAAGTCTCTGTAGTGAGGAACAAACCCAGTGCAAGGGGGTGTTTGCTGAAGCACATGCCTGCGGGCGCCGTAAGGTGTTTTCAATAGACCCTCACGCAGGGATGGACTTCAGCTCACGCATAACACTGCTCAGGATTAAGTGCTTTGCCAAATCTGGGCATAAAAATAAACTTGGAAGTTCAGCGCAGAAAGAATAAAGACGGGGATGTCTCGGTTTCCATAGGAAGCAGAATTAATAGCTTGGCAAAAGGGGTGCATTTCCATTTTTATACAAGAATTTCCTCCTTCTCTTGCAGAAAAAAGGGCTTGTGAGGAACATGAATTGGGACGGTTCTCCAGAACTTGGCAGCAAGCCCTCAGCCATCCCACGAGGCCAGGAGGACTTCCAGGTTTCCAACAAAAATCCAGTGGCCCAGCACAGCGCTGCTCCATTCCTCGAGAGCGCAGCGCAGGGACGCGGGGACATCGGGCGCCAGCTGAGCAGCGGCTGCGGGGACAGGTGGCATCGCCAGGGCCTGGGGATTTCTGCCGCTGGGCACAGCCTTTCCTGCCACCATCCGTCCTCCTGCACCGACACCATCAGCATTTCATCGTGGGTCCTTTGAGCCCAGCGCCACCCAGCTCCGGCTCTGGCCACCAGCTGTTTGGTGCCGAGCCCCGAGGCAGCGCTGGGACGTGGTCACGGCCACCCCCTCGCCAGCCGAGCCCATCCTCCCCGAGCAGGGGGTCAGCGGGCTGCAGAGCTGCTCGGCTCGGATTTCCCCCCTGGCACCTTTCCCTCGCTGCGGAGGGGGAGGTTGGCCTCTCGGCTGTCTTTGCGTGGGAAAGGAGGCGCAATTGGCAGCTCCGACGGGGAGGAGGAGAGGAGGAGAAGCGAGTGGGGGCCGGTCCCCACGGCTGGAGCACCGGAGGGCTCGGGGTGGGCACGCTACGAGGGCACAGAGCAGAGAGAGGCCAGGGAGGTGCTGGGACGGGGCACGAGGCGCCCTGCAGAGCCCCCGCTCGCCGGCTCCCATCGCGGTGAGACGGGCTGCTGGAGCTGAAAGCACGGAGCTGAAAGAGCTGCACTCACCGAGGTGAGGGGGCTCCGCACGCCAGCCCCCGCTCCTCCGAGCTGCTGGAGCTCCCTCTGCATCCCCCCGCGAGGAGCCGGGATGATTCAGCCGTGCATGTGCCTTTCATTAAGCAAAGCCCTGGCAGCAGAGCCGCCCCGATAGGATGAGGGCTGAGCGCAACCTTCTCCCTCCTCTCCCCGGCGCTATCTGAAACCATAACCTCGACTGGCTGCAGTTTTCATCCATCTGCAAAAGCACATTAAGGAGGGAGAGAAAGGTTGGCAGCTGACCACAAACTTATTCCCCAGAGTGGTCCTTACCTGACTCTAACCAGATGCTGTTTATCAGCCCGAGCATATACTACATGCCCGATGTGACAGAGACAGAAAAAACACAAGAAATGCTTGTTATGCTTGGGGCTTAGGGGGTTTTCATCCCAGGGCCGGATATACAAGTTCCAGGAGAGGAATAAGTGTCCCTGGAGTCCCGGGCTGAATCTGGAATTCATATACTCTGTAAATGTACTTTATTTAATACAGGACTCCAGAAAGGTTGTGGAATTATTGCGCTGGAGAGCCTGATTGCGTAGTTACAGCTCAGAAGTTGGGGCTGGCTGCAGCCATGTAACAGCACACGGCAGCCCTGCAGGAAAGGCAGTGCCCTGCGGCTCAGCTGCAGTTTCTTCCCCCAGCTGCTGCCCCAGAGCGAGCTGAAGGGCTCCAACGCTCAGGTGCCTGCGCCCTGCAGATCCCTTCTGCTCCAGGCAATGCAGCCCAGAGGACGGGGAAAGCACCCGGGGGCAGCACAGGGCCCCAGAGCTGCCCCCACCAACCACCCCTGGACGTCACACTCGGTGCAGATCGGCACCAAGGAGGCACCGTCCTCTCCTCAAGCTGCTGGTTGGGTTTGGGCCAGCGGTGGGGAGCTGTGCCCAGCCCGGGCAGTGACCTCCTCCTGCAGGCACTCACACAACATGCACACGTGGAGGAGCTCAGGGGGGCAGGAGCCAAGCTGTGGAGTGCAAAGCAGAGGCAGTGGTGCCGTGGGACAGGGGCGCAGCCGGCACCGGGCACATGTCGGGGACAGGAGCAGGGCTGGGGGCTGACGGCCAGGCCCCAGCACCCAAACCCCCCCAGGAAGCCTTCAGAGCCCAGCGGGAGCCAGGCCCGGGGAGGCGTGCAGGGAGGCGTTGCGAAACTCAGGGCAGGAGCAGCGTGGAACGTGGTAACGATCCAGCCCAAGTGAAGACAGATGTCTTCCCTGCGAAAAGGATGAGAGGGCTCCTTCAACAAAGGCGTGTGTATGTGTATAGCCAGGCACATCTGCACACTCACACACGTTATAGGGATGCGCTTTTTAAATATTCCTATCTGTTTTTAAACAAACAGCCAACCAGCTGTGCTGCGCTGCGTGCTGTAGCTGCTCCCCTGCGAGGCACATCCTGCTCCCTCGTACCCAGGGGAGCTCAGGGCTCTGAGCTTCTCCCCGCCAGCCCCAGCCCCATTTCCCATTTTTTGGAAAGCCGAGCCCCTGGGCAGAGCCGCTGCAGCCCTGCCAGCAGGGCCGGGGCAGGACACGTTCCTCCTGCCCCTCCAGGAACGGGGCCGTGTTTTTGGGTCCCAGCCCCGCCGGCAGGGCAGGGCTGCAGAGCTCACAGCAGCCTTAATAGGGCCTCTGGGCACTCGGTGGTGCTCTGCCTGCAGAAAGCCTGGTTGCTTTTGGAAAGCTTCCCAGATCCTTTGGCTGAAAGCATTTAGGCAGAGGCCGCTGGAAAAAGTGATGTGCTCCCCACGTATGTGTGCCACCATGGTCCAGCAGCGTTAATCACCGTGCCGGGTGCCAACAATCACACAGAGCTGCAGGAAACATCTTGCTGGAGCTCCCTGACTGGCAAGGGGAGCTCTGCCCCTGCCAGCCCAGCTTCCAGCGGTTCTTGCCACCTTCATGCCAGCGAGCACATTCATTTCCCCCTTTTCCTGCTATGGGTTCATCTCAAGCAACCTGCACATCGACCTCTCCTGGCATGGGACAGGGAGCAAACCACGTGCCTCGGAAGAGAGGCGTGCACAGACATTTGTGTGTGCTTGTAGGACGCACATCCCTCATGCACTCGCTGCAGACGTGAGACACAGGCTGGTTTCAGAGCCCCAGCAGCAGGAATTTGCAGCCCACAGGTTCTCATTTCGCTGGAAGTCACATCGAGCCCCGAGATGCCACAGCCACTGCGGCTCCTGAGTGCGTTATGCAAAAGGCTGAGCTTGGGAGCAGGAAATCTTCCCTCAGCAGCCCCTGGAGCTGCTGCAGCTCGCTCCCATCTCCATTTCTCCTCCTGAGGCTGCTTCCCTCCCGGTCTGCTGCTGGGAGCTGGCTGCGTTCTCCAGGAAGCCGTGCTCTGCCTTGCCTGCAGCCAGCATCCCCAAGCACTCCATGGCAACATTTCTCCCTGCCACTCGCTCGTCTGATTGCAGCTGGGATCACATTAAGTCCTTATATTCCCTCTGTGCCTTTCCCCTTCCCCACCAGAGCAGAAAGAAAGGCAAAAAAGGGAACAAAAGCTCCACAAAGCACTCTTCCCAGCCCTCAGAGCCCTCTAGCTAGGCCTTCTCCTTCACCAGGGGCTTTTATAACCCAGAGTTAACTGATTGCTAATTAATTCAGAGTAATTAGCACCACTGCAAAAAGCTAATCTGGTTACTCCCTAGGCATGTGTTCCTGACTACGGGATTGATTTTTCTCTGTGCTGAGGTCTAGAGAAGAGCTGTAAACGTCTGTGTGCTTGGGCACGGGTCCTGTCCCTTCCCGGCAGCTCCACGTACGGGGCAGGGGTCCCCTGGCACCCCCCAACCCCTCGCTGAGGCTCCCCGGCCTCGAGCCCCTCCGGGACAGTGGGCGAAGGGCTCTTCTTGGAAGGGCTGGGAGCCGTCCTGTCCCGGCAGGCTGCCTGACCCCGGGGAGCGGGCAGGGCCAGGCCGGTGGGACGATGTGAGGAAGCTGGTGAAAAATGTTTTCTTACGTGTCGTTGCCTCCCAGCCCCAGCTCGGCTGTGGAAATTACGTTAGAGCTGGAGCCTGCTGGCAAAACACAAAGCGGTCTCCACGCTCCAGCCACCACGAGGGCATTAATCAGGCCGAAAACACAAAAACAGCAAGAAAAACACCAGCTACGGGGTGTGCGGCATCAGATGCTCACGCTGGGAGCTGGGCCAGACACTCCTATCTTGACTCTGTCATAAATAAACCTCTAGGAAAATGCGTGGTCTCTGCAGTGCTTCACTCCCGTGTCGCTTTCATGGCAAAACAGCCCGAGGCACCTGCTGCAGCTCCGGGATTCTTCCCCATCACCTGCAGGGATGCTGCAGCACCCCGACCTTCCCCCTGCTGCACTGGGAGAGGCAGCGTGGGCACAAGGTGCTGCTCATACACCCTCAGAGCAACAGCTCTGTTGGAAAAATTTGGGGGCTGGGGGTGGGGGGAAGCCCCCCGCTCCTGCCATTTGTGCCCTGTGCTCGCGGGCTGCGGGCAGGGACCTGGCACAGCTGCGCCCGGCCGTGGGCGAGCGGCACAGAGGTTGGAGGCTCAGCCGTGCCGGAGCCCGGGGAGCTGGCTTGATGAAGAAAACATGCCCTTCACTTCGCTGTTCCCTCCCCGTAAGGCTGTAAACCCCTTTCAAATGCTTCATCTCCCTAACTTTTGGATGCCATTAAACTCGTTATTAATTTACTCCAAATGTCTTCGCTCATATTCCAGCGCAGCTAACCCCATCAAAAGGATAAGAGCGCAGTGCTTAGACAGCACTTCTTCTCTTCAAAGCCTGTTACTGAGATTAATTGCCTCTCTCAAGTCCTCTGAGAAGGAGGTGCATTGGGATAATTGTTATTGGTGCGGGGTCCGAGGTGCGGAGCAGGGTCTGGATGGAAGCAGGGGACTGCACCGGGCTTGCTGTGGTGATGAGCACTCGGCAGGGGTGAGCTGCAGGGGTCCCACAGCCGGCTCTGTCCCTAAAAGATGCTCCTGCAGCTTCCTGGGGGAAAGCCCAGGCTGCGACATGGTGTGAGGGCAGAGCTGGAGCCCTGGGTGCCGGTCCCCACCCCTGCCCCTGAGCCTCTTCCCTTTGAAGAGCACTGTGCTTGCCGTCAGCCTCCCGCTGCTCTTCCCTCACCGCCGCCGCCTGCCAAGAGCCGCGTGTGCAGGCAGCAGACCCTCCTCTCTCCCCATTTATCCATCGAGTCACCGATCCCCGTCCTTCCTGACATCACCGCTGATGTCAGGGGCCGGGAGCGGGGTCCTTCCCGCGGTGCCAGGGGTGCCGGTCACGGTGCGGTGCTGGCCTCCCCCTCGCCGTGCACCAGCAGCCCCAGCCCGTGCCCTGCGGTGCTGAGCCCGCGGCTCCCGGTGCAGGAGGAGCGCCGGCCATGGGCCGTGGCCGTGCCCGCGCGTCGCGGCCAGATGCGCGCGGCGCTGCCGCTGACACGGTACATCTGGTGCGGGTTTTGGTTTCCATCGCGGAGTTTACCACATCCACCCCGGCCGGCTGGAGGCGAGGAGGCGCGCATCTGGAAGCAATCGCGGCTGTCACGCTTCAAGGAGATGCTGCGCCGCAGAGCAGAGAACACGATACCGCGCCCCAGCAGCCCCTTCCAGCCCGCGCTGCCTCCCCCCATCCCCACCAGATGAGGAGAGCCGGGGCCTGCTGGGTGCTGAGCCCCTCCCGGGAAGGGCAGTGCACCCTGGCCCCGGTACATGGCTGGGAACAGGCACGGGGCTGAGCCCTTGCCTGCCTTGTGCCGAGGGGTGCACCCAGAGACACCCCCGGGGACGGGGCGCATCCGTGCGGAGCGGGTGGGATGGTGGAAGGGGCAGCGCCGGGGGTCCTGGCCCCATCCCCGCCAGGCAGCACCATCTGTGCACCCCCCGAGCTCTGCGCCAGGGCACCCCGAGGCAGAGCCCTGCGCGCTGCCCCCTCTCTGCTCTGGGGGCTGGGGACACCTTCCCGTTTTGTGACCTGCCCCCTGCTCTCTGCAGCCCACGAGGTCTCGGGAGCGCCGTCACCGTGCAGTGATTTTGGCAGGGGAAGGAGCACTTGTTTCTTTATGATGTGGAATGGTTTCAGCCTTAGTTAGTTCTAAATCGTGCTGGTTTATGAACAACCACGAGCTCGCCCTCACCACCCCACGCTCACCTCCCAGAGCATCCCCCTGTGCTGGGCAGGGGCTCGGGCTGTGCCTCGCGGGCAGCTGGGAGGCTGCAGGGAGAGCAGAGGGGGTGAGAGCAGAGCTGCTGCTCCTCAGCCCTGCGCTTTGGGCTGTTAGGATTTATTGGAGGGGGAAAAAAGACTGAAATAGGAAGGAAAAAAAACAGCAGATATATAAAATGCTGTCACTGGTGAGGTGCTCCCAGGGCCGGCTCTGAGCAGCGTGCTATCAAATGCCTGCAGCAGCCACCACGGGCCATCGTCTGGCAGCAGGAACGCCTGGAAGGGGAAGACAAATGGCACAGGACATAGAAATAACAAGTGCTTTGTGGAAACCGGTAAGAAATAACGAACGGATTAAAATAGAGGATCTATTTTTGGAAGGCCTGGCACAGGATCTGACCCAGAAAGCCACCTGCAAGCCCAGCCAGCTCTGCCTCCCGTGCTCAGACCTGGCCAGCTCTGCTCCAGGGGCCGAGGTGTACCTGCCCTGCCATGCACGGGGCACCCAGAGGGGCTGGGACCCGCTCGGTGCCACCCTGAGGGGCTCCTGGGCAGAGCGAGGGCACCTTGGCAAGGCTGGGGGGACACGGGGGCTGCAGGAGCTGCAGGAGCAGCACTTTGCTGTTTGCACGCTGGGTACCAGCTACAGGCCAGGTCAAGAAAAACTGATTTCAGATTTTGGTGGCCAAAACATCACCACCTGCATGTTGAGGGCTTGTTAGGGGGGCGTGATGCGATGCCACGTGCTATAGCCAGGGTCACGCAGCCCCTGGAGCCCTGTGCAGGGCTGAGCTGAGCAGTGCCCCCTGCTTGCTGCTGCTTTGCCCCCCTCGACATTCCTCAGGCACTGGGGATGGAGGGCTGGGAGGCGATGGCACAAGCCCGGGTCCCCCGCACAAGCCACATTCCCCGTCCCCCGTGCCGCAGCCAGCCTTCCTCCGCTTCCCGGCTCCTGTTCTCCTCCTCCCGGTGCGCCGAGGCTCCTCTCCTGAAACCCTTCTTTGTCATGGAAAGTTCTGCAGCTGGAAAATGCCTGGGGTTGGGGCCAGGCGCGGGGGCAGCCAGGTCTCCTTGGAGCAGCCCTGTGCGCCGTGTTTGTTTTGCTGGCCGGTGCCAGCGGCTCGGCGGCTGCGTGCCGTGGCTGAACGCGGCCGCTGCGCCAGACCCAGCTCCCTGCGCAGGCACTGGGTGGGTTTTCGGCTGGCTGCATATGGAACAGGGTGTGCTTTTATAATCATCTTTCTGCAACCCTTTTTTTTTTTTTATCTCTACACTCCCAATATTATTCCGTATCGCTCCTCCCCTCTCCCCTCCACGGTCTTTCAAGCCCGTGTCCTTGGGAGCGCACCCACAGCCCTTCAGAGGCTGCCCCGCACGGTGCCCTCCAGGACAGAGCTCGCTGTCACGGTGCCCACGGCCAGCAGGGGCCACAAGCAGAAGGAAGGAGCAGGGTGGGAGCAGCTCCGATCATGCCACAGGTCCCCAGCTTCTGGCACTCCTCATCCTCACCGAGGAGGTTCCTGGCACGGGGCTGTGCCCTGAGCTGCTCTGATGGGGACCTGGAGCACGACCAAAACCTCCCAGCTCGCTGCCACCAGCCCAGACTCGGTACAATTGCACTGGACATCGCCGCTTCCCTCCCTGCACTGGTGCTTTGCCGGTTACCTGGGGATTTCTCGGGCAGGGAGGCTCTCTCCCCCCTCCTGAGGCACAGAACATGAATGGGCCATGGGCACAACAGGGGGCAGGAGGCAGCAGGGAGCTGGTGCCCCTCAGAGCCCCCCAACACCCCCTGCCCCACGCTGCCTCCCCACGCAGCCATCCCGCGACCTGCAGGCTGGGAGCACTGGGTCGGAACAGAAACCAGCGGCGTGCCGGGATCGCTGCCTCTGGGTTCACTGCCCTGAGCCTGCCTTCGTCTTTTCCAAAGAAAACAGGGAGACGAGGCTCCATTTTTCCACAACTCTGACATATTTAAGCCCACCCATGGCCCCACCGTTAAATCTTTGTGTTTAGAGGACCAACCTACCGTGGTTTTGTTTTTTCTTTGCTTTTTCTTTCTTTTTTTTTCCTTTCTATTGTTTTTTCTTTCTATTTTTTTTCTATTTTTTTTTTTAGAAAGAGACTGAGAGTGCTGGTGCTACCTGCTGGAGCCAGCTGCGGGTCCTGTCCTTTGGGGAGCCTGGGCTTGTTTGGATGCATCCTCAGGACGTTTTGCTGGCGAACACATTCCTCTGCCCCGTCCCCTGGAGCTCAGCACCACGCCAGCCGAGCTTTAGCTCCTGTGCAATGGCAAACTGGAGCCTGGGCTGGGAGCAGCTCATTGAGCCCTGCAGCAGCAGCTCCTGGGCAGCCCCGCGGGCTCCTCGCGGCCGGACCTGGACCATAAAAGCAGAGGGGGCTTGAGATGCAGGCAGGGCAGGGGCAGAGCGCGTGTTCTCCCTGTAAATAAAACGAGATGATTAATTAAAGTGCACGTCTGCTGCCAGGAGGAAGAATGGGGCTCAGGTGGCTAATTAAACTCAGGCTGCAGATCCAGGCGGAGAATTCCTGCCGTATGGTCGCGCGCGCAACATCTGCTCCGTTAAGATTTCGGGAGATAAAGGCAGGAGAGGTGCAAGAGCTCCGGAATTCCAGGAGAGCCGCGGCAACAACCTGGCTGCTGCCTCGCTCTGCTCGGGGCACTGCCGCTGCCATCGCACCCAGGACACACGGGTGGCAGCCTGAGGCTCTGCGGGGACACGTCCCTGGGGATCCCCCTCCCCGGTGGGAGCAGCGATGCCCCCGTAAGCACTGCCTCATCCCGCGAGCCGTGCTAGGGCTCTGCTCCCGCCCGTGCGGCGCGGTAACGTGGAGCTCCCTCCCTGAACATCTGTGCAGATGTTAACAGGCGTTGCGGGGCTTGGTTTTCAATACGAGAGGCGAAGGGTTAGAGTTGAGCTCTTGGGTAAGCGACACCAAGAAAGCCGACGTTTAATTGGCATTCCTGCCCGGGATGAAAGCCTGCGGCTGCCAGCGGCCACGGGCTGGAAAGGCCACACAGGCGGCCCCAGGGCAGGAGGCGTCGCAGCCAGAGCAGCATCCCCGGCCCCTCTGGTAGCAGTGGGGCAGGACCACGGGGCTGAGGTGAGCCTCCAAACATCCGTGAGCAAAACAAACCCATGGGCAGGGCTGCTCCCGGCCTGGCTTTGCATTGGGGAGGGGGTAACACACATGAATTACAGCCCGTGCAGGACCCAGCACAGCCCCCCGTCCTCCCCCAGGCTGTCCCTCCCAATGGAGATGCTCACTCTGGGGCACCGAGGGAAGAGCAGAGCCCCGCAGCCCCGGTGCTGCTCCCTCCCTCGTCTCAGCTGCTCCTGGTGGCGGGGCTGGAGCCGGGTTGATGGTTCCCATTAGCGTGAGGTCCCCTCGCTCTGCCGCCGAGCTCTTCCCACGTGAAACGCTTCGCTGGGAAAACGGAGCCACCGAAGGCAGCCAAGGCCCCCGTCCCTTTCAACTCCGGCCTTGCAGGGGAGCTCGGGGCCCCGAGGGAGCGTCTCAGTTTGGGGCTCCTCGGAGGAACCAAAGCGAGCGGAGGAGCATCCTCCTGGAGCCGTCCCGTCGGGGGGCTGGCAGGCAGCCCACGAGCCCCCGCGCAGCAGCCGCCCGCGCCGTGCCCCTGCGCAGGGCGAGCAGCCCCCCCGCCAGCCCCGCGTTGTTTTCAGTTTGTTAGGGAACAGCGAAGCATTTAGTCCTCATTACAGAGCTCTCGGCTGCCAAATCCTCTCCTTCGACTCCACATCTGTTCCCGAGTTGCAAGAGCCACGAGTGCGCGGGGGTGCAGCCTGCTGCTCGGCACCATGCAGCCCACAGCTGGACGGGGAGGTGGGGGCCAGGGGAGCAGAAACCCCCGGGGATGGGGATGGGGACGGGGACGGGGATGGGGATGGGGATGGGGATGGGGATGGGGATGGGGATGGGGATGGGGATGGGGATGGGGATGGGGATGGGCAGGGACGAGCAGCACAGCTCAGGCTAGGGCTGCTTGGGGTGGCTTTGCACCAGGATGCACGAGCCAGGGGATGAGGATCCCATGTCCCACCTTGGCAGCCACGCAGGGCACAAGGTGACAAAGCCACCATGCCAGCTGAGGACACAGAGCCAGGGCCAGCCCCTGCCGCAGCCCCCAGCCCCCAGGACACCCACCCCGCTCCGCAGCACCCTGCTGCTGCAGCCCCCGCTGCTGCCCTGCCCGGGCGGTGCTCCCCAGGAGCCTGACCCCCGGGGTTACACGTGAGCTTGTCGGAGGTCCCTGAGAAAGGCGTAGCGACTGGAGCCAATTGTAGTCAGGTGGTTGTTATTATCAGTAGTTTTCATCGTAATTCAGAGCTGCTGCCACTTGCCAAGCGCTTTCTGCAGCAGCCCGTTATTAATAGCACATTGAAACGCAGCCGAGCTTTGCTTTTCCTGTCAGAGAAGAACTTCTGCTGTCAACTGCTCCCTGCAGCCCGACAAAACTTCGGGTTTCCCCTGCGGACAGTGGGTGCTCGGCGTCCCGGGGTCACCGCTGTGAGTGGCTCCATCTGGGTGCAAAGCCCTGCGGGGTGCCGGAGCTGGTGATGCCTCGTGGAGGTACCCCAGGAGCACGATGAGGCCGCTGTGATCCCATACCCCACCTGCCCCTGTGGCCAGGCTGGGTGCTTCCAGCAAGCCGAGGGATCCTGGAATTACAGAATAATCCACCACAAGAATTCATCCTGATCCCCGTTAGCCAGCAGCTGATGCACACCGTGCAGCACGATGCCCGTCCCCAGCTATGGAGCCAGCAGTGCCCTCGGCTTTCACCCAAGGGCTGACCTGGGCTCTCCGTGCCCGTGGCGCTGGGCAGGGGGGGACCAGCCCCCTGAGCCCCCAGTGAGGATTTCACTCCCTGCTTCCTCCAATTCCAGTGAAACCGTGATTTTCACACAGAGAAACTTGAGAAAGCAACCTTTTGGCATGTTTGTGAGGCAAAGAAACCCTTTGATTGGAAAACAGACCAAAGCCTAACCCATATTTGCTTGGAAATTGGCTTTGTTCTCTTTGAAAAACAG
The DNA here is from genome assembly GCF_964035555.1 of Netta rufina. Taxonomy (NCBI): domain Eukaryota; kingdom Metazoa; phylum Chordata; class Aves; order Anseriformes; family Anatidae; genus Netta; species Netta rufina. The sequence continues at coordinate 5,776,082 of NC_140151.1, read as the reverse complement.
CCCGATTTTTCTATGGAAAATTGGAAAAAAGACCCAGATTAGCTTCAGAAGAATGCATGTATCGCAACACAACTTTCCACGAAAATGACGGAGGTGGCAACAAAGCAAAAAACCCTCGAAAGTGGAATTTTGCCCCTCACCTTGTGGGGCAGTGGGGCAGGGCACAGGGCCGGGCGCTCACATCATCCCTCAGTGAGCATCCCACTTTGCTCCCACCACGGCTGCTGTCCCGGCCTGAGGAAAGGCAGGTGCCCCGGAAGGTGCGGCTGGTTTTTTTCCAGCGAGCTGGTTTAATACAAGAAATTAACTCACCCTACAAAATTTGCCCTGTTAATGCGATTTTGGCGTGGCATGTTGCCCGATAGGATTTCTATTAAAATGTGATTTCCTCCTGCTTATAATTTCATTATCCGAGGCATTTGTGTAGCACATCGACCACGCAGGTAATATATGGGTAGGGTTGCTAAATTAGAGAGCGTGCACGTTTTTTAATGGAAGGTTGCAAACAGACACGAAATAATCAAGGCTGGATACGGCCGCCATCATTTACTGCTGTCTGACATGGTGAAATACTTCATCGAGGGGTTATTGCCATTTAACACATCCTTCACTTCTCCCATCTTTCCTGAATAAAGTGCCCGGCTGTCCCATCCGTCTCCACGCGGGGATCTGTCAGCGCCGCGCTCTGCACAGCCTGCCAGCAGCGCAGTAATTCTGATGGATGCTGCAATCAGCGCGGCCGAGCAGGAAGCATATTTCTCTTTTATTTATCAGCAGCGAAGGTGTTCCCTGTGAATTCAAAGACAGGCCTGTGCCGGTGAGGGGGAAACAGCCGCGTTCATCTCTTGCCCCATCCATCTCACCCCGGATTCTCCAGACCATAAATTCAGCTCGCCGCCCATCCACGTGTCAGTACAGCCCCTTCCCCACAGCTGCAAACTCCTCTGAAAAAAGCTTCTATTCTATTCTATTCTATTCTATTCTATTCTATTCTATTCTATTCTATTCTATTCTATTCTATTCTATTCTATTCTATTCTATTCTAGCAGCTGGGAGGGAGCAGAGAGGTGTTCTCGTGCTGCCGTGGTGCCTGCCGTGTGGAGATGCTGTGCCCGGTGCTGCCACTTAGCATTCGCCCAGCGTCTGGCAAATAAACACCGCTTTGTTCTAAGCCCCTCACTGCAGAGGCAAGAAGCACTCAGGGGCTTTCATAAAGCCCATCTGCATAATAATGGTGGGGAATTCTTATCGGGAGTGATCCGAGTGTCACAAACCGCAAGCCAGCCATGAATTATGGGGAGGAAACAGGGAGGAGAAAATGACCCTGGCTGCTGCGGAGCCCAGAGAGGAGGAGGGACGGCCAGGAGCTGCTCTTGTGCTTCGCCCTTTCCACCCAAGGTATCAACAAGCCTGGCTGCATCCATACACGTGGAGAAACATCCAGAGGCCAGAGGTGCTTCTGAAGCCACCTCAGGACCTTTGAAGCACCATGGCACAGAGAGGGGCACTGCAGAAGGGCACCAGGGCCAGGCCAGGGGTGCTGGAGAGCACCCCGGAGCCCTGCCGAGCTCCCTCGGGGCTCCCTGCCCGTGGGAATACGTGCCGTGCCACCCACCAGATGGGCGACTGCTGAGGAAATTCTGATTTACGAGCAGCCAAACCTGCCAACGCCGCCGCTCTCCGGAGAGGGAGATGTGTTTTTTCTGGAGTGCTGCAGGGCCGGGGGCTGCTTTGAGCCCCGAGCCTTCCTGAGCTCCCAGCCCCCGGGGGTGTGAGAGACGCGGAGGTGATAACTTATGCAGACACACATGTTGTTACCCGGCCAGCTGAAGTTAGCATGAATCAGGAACTCCGGCTCTGCAAGAAAAACAAAGACAGCGAAACGAGGCAGGGCAAATGGAACAAAAGCCCCTTCCTAATTAAGAGGAGAGCACAGACGGGGAGGCAGCCAGACCCAGCGCTGTGCGGCCCCGCGGCCCTGCCTGCCCCAGAACAGAGCTGGGGAAACGTGCCCCGAGCAACCCTGAACAGCAGCGCAGGAGCTTCATGAGCCTGGTGCTGAGGTCTGGGACCTCAATCTCTTATGGGGGAGCCGACACCCCCAGGTCAGACCAGGGGCAGGGGCTGATCCTGCCCGCTCCCGGGCAGAGCGGGGCTGGGACGCAGGCAGCAACGCCTGGGGAGGGGAGCATCCCCCCGCACGGCTCCCAGCCCTGACACAGAGGGAGGAAGCTGCAGATCGGAATCACATCCATCAGCCGAAAAGAGCCCTTGAGAGGAGCCAAGAGTTCAGCTAGCACATCTTTAAATCATAATTTACCCTGTCTAGGAGGAGTTCAAAAGTTACTGGCTGCGAGGTCGGAGCAGACCCCTCCGAGCACACCAGGGTATTGCAGCACGGGACACGAAGTACCCGCGGTGCTTGTAAGTCATTCGCTGCTCGGAGCTCAAAACAAAACCACGTGTGTCCACCCCCAGTCCTCAAAACCTCCCCTTGTTCCTCACATAATGCAAGGAGAACATGGACGGGCAGGGAAGGAACAGGGCTGCTGACAGCGGCAGATCTGTGCCTGGTGTCACAAGCAAAGCCGATGCTCCTGAGTGTTCCCATTCCCAGCAAGATGCTGTGGGTAGCACAACAAAACACGACCTTATTTCTGCCAAGTTGCATTAGGATTTACAAGGCATTTCCAAGACTGAAAAAAAAAAAGGTGGTTGGGGGGGAATTCTTGTGGATGCGCATGAATTTCAGCTCCATGCATGAGAAACTTTCACTGACTTTGGCAAGAGCCGACCGGGTCCCCTGCACCCACCGTGCAGCAGCGCCAGGCACCAGCCACAGCCATGGGCAGGAAGGGTTTGTTTTTTACCCTGGAGGGTAAAATAGGGGAGGTGGGAGCGTGGGCTCTTGGGCTGCCTTCCCAGCTCGGGTCTAATTTGCTGAGTGACCCCAGGCAAGTGCCTTGTTTTGCTTTCTGTGCCCTCTGGAAGCCACCCATAAAATCGGTTTGTGAGAGGCTTTTTTTCCCCTGAGGAGCCTTCCGTCACAGGGAAATGGCTTGCATGAAGAAGTGCCGTGGCACCGGAGGAGCTCGGAGCCCCTCGCAGCAGCACCTGGAGAGCCCGGGGGGGCGGCTGGGGGTGGCACCTCGCAGCCCCTCGGAGCCGCGGCTCAGCCTGCGGGGACCGCGCCGGCCGCGGGAGCTCTGCAGAGCGAGAAGGGAATTAAGCATGCAGTTATTGATTCATTCCAGTTATTTTAACAGATTACTGGAAAGAATAAAGAAGGAAACCTGGCACCGCTCGGCTCAGCCCGCAGCGCGCTTCCTCCCAGCGCTCCGCCACTCCCCGCGCGATTGCTCCCTGCGGACGCATTAAGGGGAGAAGTGCCCCGCTGCGGGCAGCACTGGCCTCCTGCACCGGCCAGACTGGAAGCCGGAGGAGGCATTGCTATTCTTAGCTGCCTGCCGCATCCTCTCGCAGCATCCAGTCAAGGTTTGCCTAATTTTTTCCTCCACCCCCAGCTGGTTCTGGACAGACGTTTTCGTGTGCAGGAGCGTGAGGTGGGGTTTCTAGGCAGGGCAGATCTGCAGCAGTATCCTGAACCTCTGGGCAGCAGGCACTAAGGGCTTTCTATGCCAGGGATGGGCACTTTCCAGAGAATTGCTCCTCCTCGCAACCTTCAGCAGCCTGCGGGCTCCCCTGGCTGCGCACAGTGCCAAGTGCGGGCTGATCGCAGGGCCGGGTGCCTCAGTGCCCACCCAGCTTGGTGCCCTCAGTGCCTTTGATATCCCCTGAGCAGCTGCCCCACAGCCACCAAAGGACACCAAAGGACTGGTGCCCGGCACTTGTCCCCTGCCCTTCACCCCCAACACTTTGCAAAACGCTCACACCACTGGAAACAGCAGGGATGTTTGTAGGGCTGCAGATGCCCTGTGAAAAGGGACCTGGAGCAGCCCTGCGGGCACTTGTCCCCCCCCAGACACCCCCGGGCAGCACAGGAGGCTCCTTCCCGCGGGGAGCAGAGGAGCCCTGCAGCACCCTGCGGCACCGCACGCACCGCGCACCCCACACGCACCATATGCTGGTGCTGCGCTCACACCCCGAGGGCAGAACACAAACACCTTTTGTTGCGTTTCCCTCCTATTAAATATTTATCAGCCTGATTTGCATGGCTCCTTTGCATAAGCTGCTGGAGCTGTCTCTGCGAAGTGTCTCTCTTTAAGACAATCTGAAGCATTCATATAAATAATTCTGCAGGCATTTTGACTTCCCAGGACAGAGCCTTTGTTTTATGCCATTGCCAGCAAATTCCTGGTCACATGGGTTCAGGTTTCCAGCACCAGATTAGTACACAACAGTTCCCATTGAGAGCAGCGATGGAGAATTTCCCCATTTCCTTCCAACCCCGAGCAGCGACAACCCAAATCGTGTTGGGAAATCTGGTCCTCATTTAGGTGTCCAAACAGAACCGTGCTGAAAATCCTGCCTGAAAGTGCCCTGGCACAGCGAGCCCCAGCAGCACCGCGCCGTGCAGCAGCGTTTCTGCTGACATTTTGACGTGCTTTCCTTACCGAGGCCGCTCAACCAGGAGGCTCCTTTCTTACTTCTCACAGCTCCACTGAGCGAGAGGAAATAGGGTTGTTATGCTTTTGATTTCAGACCCTAATTAGGCCTCAGGAAAGGAAATAGTGCTGCTAAGGTAGTGCACGCACTGCTCACTGAAGGGTCCCAGCCATCGCTCAGAGCTCTGACAGGTTTCAGCCGGGCAGTGTCCCCTCGGCTCTGCGGTCGGGAGCGAGGAGGGGACGCTGCCCCCGTGACAAAAGCCCTATTGAGGGCTTTCGGCAGGGACTCAGGGAAGAAATATTTCCTTGCCACCTGGCACATGGGCAGAATGAGCATTGGAAAAGTGGCTTTTAAACCAGAAACACCTCGGGGAGCAGAGCTCCCTGCCTCTGCGGCCACTGCCTGGGGGAAGGCGGCAGCGACCGTGGGCATGGGCAAACCCCACGCCCGGGATCCCCGCTGGTGCACGGAGCAGGCGATGCTCGGGGGGGGGAGGATGGTTTCAGATGGAGGGAGCTGGAGCAGAGCCAAAGGGCTTGGACTCGGTCCCAGCTCTGCCACAGGCTGCTGCTGGATCTGGGGACAAAGTGACGCTGCCTTGGTGGCACCTACAGGGAGGTGGCCGCATCGCCTGGCCCCGAGGACGGGGCTGCAGGGGGGGGTGAGGCATCCCCAGCCCCAGGCAGGCAGCTCAGCTCACACACATCCCCGCCTGGGACACGCTAAAGGGCTGGATAAACCCTCCAGAAAATATTGTATTGCAGCGCTGAGCAGCATCCCCCAGAGAGCCATCTGCCACTTGTTTTTTCCCTGAAAACTGCCCCGTCATCATGGGAAAAGCCCTTTGCCACGGGGAGCCTGACTTCCACACCAGTGTCTTCCCTAGCTCGTGGGGGTGCCATGCCCAGCCTTCTGTCCTTGCCCCTTCCCTTGCTGCCACTCCCAGCCCGCAGCTCATCTGACATCCAAGCAAAGACCTGAGCCATCAGAAGGGAAGCACAAAAGGCCACATTTCCCGTTATTTGGTGAGAAGCAGCCGCTCCGTGACACATTCCCCAAACCAGCTGCTGCAGCTCTGGCTGGGGAGAGAAGGGGCAGCATGCGGCTCTGGGTCTGGGAGCACTGGGAGCACTGGGAGCACTGGGAGCACTGGTGCTGGTGCTGAAGGCAGAAAGCCTTCTGCTCCCACAGCCATGGGCTCGCTGCACACGCAGCCTACGTGACAGAGCCCTGAGTGTTTGCCTGAAACAGCCTCCGGCCTGAACAAGGCCATTGATTGAACAATTCTGGAAAAAGGAAAAAAAAAATACCCAGCAACAATCCAATAAGATGTTTCTGCAAATACATCACTGCCCATTAGGCCAGCACGCGGCTCCTCGGCTGCTCGATGGGTCGGCGGCACGGCGCAGTGGCTCTGCACGCCAGCCCGGATCGATGCTCCCGCCGTTATAAAGCCACTAATCACCCTGATTTATAGGCAACGTGTCTCGGAGGCACCTGGAGGCCTCCTGCGTTTGTTCCAAGAAGAGAGCTTGAAGCTCGGCTGCTTTTTAGTAATTCTGGTTGGGAGGAACTGGCGGTTTCAAGCTGCCTCCAGCTCCTGTCCTGCCGCTGGCAAGAGGTGCAAGGGGCAGCCCCAGCTGGGGAGGGGCTGGCCGGCCCCTGGGGGGCTCGGGGCAAGACACACAGCTTTGGTGACCTACCAGGTGAAAGATAAAAACATACAGTGTCTTTCATGCTGGTATACACTTCCACGGGGATAATGAATTTGTCTGCTCTCTGCCCTGCCCCAGGGGACGAGCAGTCCCGGGGCAAAGCCCCCACAGCTCCCACAAAGCCAAGGAAGCCCCAGGTCCCTGCTGGAGACATGGGGCACGGGGCAGAGGTGTCGGGGAGGTGGTGCAGAGCACTGCAAGGAGGGAGCTGGGCTGGGGAGGGCGCCTGGCAAAGGTCCCCACCATGGGGAGGGAGCAGGAGAGCGGCCCCGGCACCCCACGAGGTGCTGGCACAGCCTGATTAGCGCAGCGCCTCCTGCTCCGGGAGGGCTGCGGAGCAAAGGCTGCTCAGCTCACCAAGGGAGGCTGAGTGCTGCCTTGATTACGGTGACTGAGTACCTGCGCGGGCAGAACCGCCAGGTACTGGAGAGCTCTTCAATCAGCTCGTGCAGAGGATGGCACAGCGAGAGCCGGGCGCACTCAGGGACCGGAGAGGATGACGAGGGGAGGATGGGGGGGGCTGCGCCATCTCCATCCCTGCCGGGGGCTGCAGGAGACCTGCCAGCCAGGCTTGGGCACACGGGCCTCGGGGCTACTTCTGGTCCTCGAATCGATGGGTTTTATGTGTTTTCAAAGAATTTCCTGTATTTAAAGAGGGATGCTCTTAAGTGCTTCTCTGGATGAGGGCCAGAGCCGAGCACCTGCAGGACAGACGCAGGATGGGGACTGGGGGCTGCCAGCCTGGGCCTGGAAGGGGGAAATTCCCCGTGCCCGGCACCTCTCACCTCTCCTGCAGGGCTGCAGCGTGCCCAGCCCCCTGGGCTATTTGCCAGCTGCAGGATGGCCCCAGGGGGGCTGCGGGGATGCCCCCAGCCCCGCACTCTCCCATCCTGCGTGTGCCTGAAGTGATGGGCAGCAGCTCCTGGGGCTGACATCGTCTGTGGAGAACAGGCAGCACAAACCTGAGAGTTTAACCCTTCATATTAACCTTTGCACTGTTAGCACCTGTTAAGAGGAGGCAATTAAACACCCTCACCCCGGTTTATGGACAGGCTTTGCACATGCCTGCACGCCCGGAGCAGCGCCGTGTGGCGGGGAGCTGCTCACCGCGGGCACTCGGAGCCCCATCAGGGAGGACACTGGCTGCTCTGCGGCTTTGGAGGTGCACTCAGGTGGATTTTTTTTTTTCCCCCAAGCCCCCTTTTTTATGCTATTTCCTCCAAGCTTTCCAAGACAGGCTCTTGGCTCCTTGGAGCTGCCTCCCCAGCCCAGCCCAGCAGCCTGTCCCGAGCCCACAGCGCGCCTCCAGGGGACCAGGAACCCCAGCATCCTGGTGCTGGAAAGAGAGGAGAGGTGTGAGAGGCTGCTTTACTTGTGTCTTGTAAATAATGCATTAGTTTGCACTTACAGGAGCCTGAAAACACAGGGAACCGTTTTGTATTTCTGCCAGGCTGCTGAGCCGGCTGCTGCTCCCTCAGCAGCTGCTCCTGGAGGCAGAGGCGCAGCATCTCCCCCTCCCCTGGGCTCCTTCCTTCCCACTAACCCTGCTTTTTACTCTTAATTTCCTCTTTCCTATTTAATGAGCTGGTAAATATCAGGGATGATGCCTTTCTCAGCGTGCCCTGTGCATTAGTGAGAGATGATCCCACTGGGAGCAGCCCAGCTCAGTGCACCAGAGCTGCTCCTGCAGGACCCCCCCACAGGCAGCTCTGCCCTCTCCCCGGGGAGCAAAATTCCCTGGGGAGCCCCGAGCATGCCCTGTCCTGGCCCTGGCCCTTCCCCAGGCTGGACACAACCCTTGCTGTGCACCCAGAGCATCCCTGCTGTGCAAAACAAGCGAGGCTTCACCTGGGGAATGCAGAAATTCCCAGAACTGCAGGTCACAGTGAGAAAAACACGGTGGTTTTGGTTTTCTGCTCATCAGAAAGGCAGCAGAGAGCAAACAGGTTCTGCTTTTGGAAACCACGACCTTGCAGCCCAGGGACCAGGACACGTCAGCTCATCAGCGCCCATCTGCCAGAGACTCTGCATGTACCGGAGGTGTCAGAGCGACAGAGAGCGTAATTGCTAAATAATTCATCAGAACAGGCCAAACAAAAGCAAGTGAAAGAGCAGCCCAGCAGAGTAAACACGCAGGCAGACCCCAGAACGCCGGAGACGCAGCGCGGCTTCCACCCCGCCGCGAGCTCTCTGTTGGCAACAGCGGCTTGGAAAACTCCGGGCGGCTTCGCTCCCAAGAACACGCCTGTTGGTTTTCCCTCCGTCCCTCCAGCAACCCCTGGGACACCGCTTCCCCTTCTGCCCCTCCTGCTCGTCCCTATTTCCAACCACACTGTGGGAGGGCTCCCCCAGCCAGGGCCGCTGGGTGCCCGCACAGCTCCTCAGCTGCACCCCGGGGTCCTCACCGGGGGCGAAGGGGGAGCCCCGGCCCCCACCTGCAGGTGCCGGGCTGGGCACTGGCTCCCCTCCACGGACGGGTGAAAATGCATCCAGAAATTGCCCGGGGGCACGGCCGGCAGGTTCCTGGCACCCCTCGCACAGGTTAAATCTGTCTCAGACCGCAAATGAGAGGTGTCTGCTGGGCTCTCTGAAATTACAGAGTGGAGCGGCCCGCGTAATTAGGAGCTTTGCTCTGAAAGCACAGCCCTGCAATGAGAGCCCTGCACACGCTTCTTCCTCCCCGGCATAAATCAGGGCAGGAGGGCCCCATCCTGCCCCCAAAACGGCGTGCAGGAGGGCTGCACCCCCGGGAGCTGCCCTGTGCCGACTGGCAGCCGCCTGGTACAGAACTGCAGCACGGATGTGAGTGCACGGGGCACAGGACTGCTGCGTCCCTGCACCTCGTCCTCCCCCTGCTTTGGGATTTCCAGCTCTGAGACAGGAACACGGGGCCCTACGCTTCCAGCTCCTCACAGAGGGTCTGGTCACAGCGGGGCTTCCCGTGGGGGAACCACGGTGCGATGGGGATCGCCCGCCCCGTGCCACGCAGCAGCAGCAGCAGCAGCAGCAGGAGCACCTCCCAGCCCTCGCAGCCACCCCGTCCCCTGGCAGAGACCCCGCGGCCGTGCCAGGAATGCACCTGGCCGGCAGCTTCCCGGTCCCGTAAGTGCCTGGCTCTGGAGCCAAGTGGCCGCTTCCCAGTGCCCGGGCAGCAGCAACATCTGCAGAGGCGGCCTTGGAACCGCAGGAGCCTTTGTCCTGCAGAGGGAAATGGCGAAGAACCCGCATCTGTCAGAAAAAAAAAGCCCTGCAGGAGAACAGAGGCTGCTGCCCGTGTGCTAGAGAAGCGGGGCAGGGCTGTGGGGTGGCAGGTTCCAGAGAAACGCCCGGGACAGGGAGGTTTAGCAGCTGGCAGCCGGGTGAAATGGAATGCCAGCCGCTGTACAAGCTCCTTGCCCATCCATCACCGATTCCTCCGTCTGCAGCCTCCGAGCTGGGCCTTGGCTCCTCCGGCCCCCTCGGCAGCAGCAGCGGTGTGTGCACAGCCTTCAATAAATCTCGCTAATGGAGGGCCTGCGAAATCCATTTCCAGACCGCAGGGCAGGACCGAGAGCCCCGGCACAAGTGGCAGCTGCCCCCGTGCTGCCAGCAGCAAGGACGCGGGCACCAGGGGCACTCGTGCAGGGGGACCCCTCCGCGGGCTGTGCCAGAGAAGCAGCAGCGAGGGGCCTGGGGAGGTTCTCACACGGAGCTGGCCTTTTTGTCAAAACAAAGCAGAACAGAAAATCTGGAGTTTTGTGGTTTTTTTTTTTTTTTTTTTTTTTTTTTTTTTTTCACTGAAACCTCACATTCTCCCTTGCAGATAAAATTTCACTTTCTGTTTTTTCTTTTTTTTTTTTTTTACTTTAAAACCAAAATAACCTAAAACATCTCAGAAATGCGCTCCGTAGCCCGGCCCCACATGCCTACCAGCATCCCCGTCCCAGCGGCACAGCTGCCGGGGCCGCTCCTCCCCACCGCATCCCACGGCGCAGATGCGAGGGCGCAGCCGGGCGCAGGATGCGACTGCGGTCTGCTGCCAGCCCCACGACCCCGGCCTCGTCCCTGGGCAGCAGCTTCCTGCCCACCCAATGTTTCCGATGTCTTGCAATTGAGAGCCAAATTGCTCTTCCCTTCCTGCCCGCGCTGGTTTTGGTACCGCTTCCAGAGCGGGCGGCTCGTGCCAGCACGGGGACGCGCGCCGGTGCCGGGGCCGCAGCTCCCTGCAGAGCCCCGGCCCCGTTCGTGTCCTGGCCACGCAGGGTGAGGGACGAGCAGGGGACGCTGCCCAGGATGCGGAGGGTGCATCCAGGCTCCTTGCCACCCCCTCGGTAGCGGTGCTATTCCTGGCCTAATTGCTGCTCCCCAGCCAGCAAAGCACGCACGCTGCGGCTCGGTAATAGCTTTAGTGCTCGCGCACGTCGCTGGTAATTGCATTAAGGCTCGGCAGGATCCTCCATCAAGCCCTGCAAGCTCCGACACTCGCGTAGCGTGTGCGTGTCCTGGCAGGAGGGGCGGGCAGGTCCCACCTCGGGCTCCCTGCTGTCCCCAGACCCCCGGTGCCTGCCCCCCGCCACCCTGAGCTTCATCACAAGCCCTCGGGTGAGGCCACTGCGGGCGCCTCCAGCTGCGTCGCATCAGATGTACGCTTGGACCATTGTCCCTGTGGGTCTTTTGTCACCTAAAAATGCCACCTCTGTCTTCCTGAACACTGGGGTAGTTTGTAATCGGTGCATCTAAATACGTACATCTGTATATATACGCGCACAGCTGACCAGGAGAGCTATTTAAAGCCCAGGCTAGGAGGAGGACCGCCGCCGAGCCCAGCGTTTAGGAAACGGCTGCGAGCCGAGGACACGCTCCCACCCCAGCGCCTGTGCTGCGGGGTCACGGGCCGGCAAAAATAGGGCCGTAAGCAGGGCTTGGAGGAACTTTAACCAAACACCGGGGGCGGCACCTGCCCCACGGGGGGCAGCAGCTCAGCCCCACGGCACCCCAGGAGCGCGGCGCCCCGGGACAGCCGCAGGGCGCGGGGCGCGGGTGCCGATGGCGCAGCCGGCGCTGCCCTGGCCGCCCAGCACCTGCTGTGCCCTCGCACCTGGGCACAAAGGCAGCCACTGTGCCGGGAACCCGACACCGGCCAGCTGAGCCCGGCCGCTGGGGATTTGCGCAACAGAAACCCCAGGCCCCTGCCAAAGCCAACAGAGGCTGCTGCCGGCCGGGGAAGGCGCAGAGCGGAGTTCAGAGCAGTTGCTCCGGCCCAAAGGCAAACCACCTCCTGCCAGCTCGGATGCAGTGGCTTTGGGGGTTTTTTGCTTCCTCCCCACGACTGTTTGCGTCAGCCCTTTCTGCAGCACGGTGGGAACAAAAGCCTCTGCAAGAGGCTGAGTGCTGCAGCTTCCCCTTGGCCAAGTGCTGCCACCAGCCCTGGGCACGGGGCAGCCCCGGGGCCAGCAGCGGGGCTGGGGTGATGCTGCACCCCCAAACCTGCCATGGCCCCGTGCCCCTCAGAGCCACCTCATGGCTGCATCCACGTGGGGACACCGCTGCTGGGCAGCTCTGTCTGGGAGCTGAGGGTGAAGGTGCTGCGTTTTGGGGCAGGGAGATGCTGCTGCCGTGGGCACAGACACCCCTGGGTGCGGGACACCCCTCTGCCACGCATTCCCAGACAGCCCCATCCCGACCGTGCTGCAGGGATGTGTGCTCAGGGGACCAACAAGGTCTCCTCTGCCCCCCTTGGTGCCAGGAGCAGCGTGCCCGGGGTGGGGGAGCTGCTGGCCCCCAGCCAGCACAACATCTGGGCAAATTAGGAGCGGCGCTAACGAGCAGCCCCCTCCAGGAGCCAAGGCTGGGAAGGCTGCTGCATGGGGCCGGGCGGGAAGGGCTCTCCTCGCCGTGGGGTCAGGTTTGGTTCTCCTTCCCCAGCACCCTTGGGGGGGTTGTGCAGCCTCCAGGGGCAGGCACCTCACACAACAGCACCTTGCAGGAGGACAAGACCTGGGGTCGTTCGTGCTGTGATGCCTCTGGGCATCCTCCTCCTCCTCCTCCTCGGCCCCCCGAGCAGTGCTCCCGGCACAGCCGTGCCGTGGGGGTACCTGCTGCCAGCTCTGTCCCCCCACGGCCACCGCCCCTGCTCGGGGCCAGCTGGCAGGTGACGATGTGGGGGCTTTGTCTCTGGCCTATGATGTTGCCCATGATTTATAGGTCATTTTACAGCAGCTGTAAAGAGGCTGTAAATTATAGGAGGGGCATAAATTAGCCATGGACCCCTTTACTGGCCATAAAGATCTAAGGCCCACCACAGCTGCCTTTGGAGCTGGCACTCGGGAGCATTCCCAAGGACAGCCAGGGGTGTCTTCAGCCAGGCCACGGGGGCCGCGCGCGGTTGTTTGGCAGCCCGACATAAATGGGCCCTTTTATTGCAGCGGGGCCCAGGAGCCGGCCGTGACAGGTGGGGAGGGGCCGGGGGCACCCAAAGGGGCCAGGCATGGGGGGCCGGGGGCTCCCTTCCAAGTCCGTACCTCTCCAAACCCATTTCACTGAGGGGTTGCTTTGTGCCCCCAGGGGTCCCCGGCACAGCCCTGGTGGGGTTGGGGTCCCGCAATGAGCCCCTCACCCAGCTGCAGCGGGGATGTGTTGGGGTGCTTGGTCTGGGGGGCTGGGGTGGGCGATGCTGCTGGGATCCTGCTCCTGGCAGGAGGCAGCGGGACCCCCCCGCAGCACCTCTGTGCCGTGGGACGCCGGAGATGTCGAGGTCCCCGGCTATAAATACCGCGGACGAGGCCAGAGGCGGCTGGCACGAGCCCAGGCACACGGCAGCTGAAGCGCAGGACGGAGCTCGCCCAGGGCTGCAGGGGGGGTGCACGGAGCCCCCCGTGCACGCTGAGCTCCCCCAGCATCAGCCCCACGTCCTCCTCCCAACGAGCCCCAGCTGGGCTCTGGCAGCTCTCGGCAGGTCGCTGCCTCCGGTGCCCTCTCCGTGCAGAGCCTCTCGTCTGTGCGAAATTCCCCCAAATTCCTTCACCGTCTGGCCTGCCCCGGCGTCAGTTGGTGCCCTGTTGTTCTCGTGTGTGACCCTGGAGCACAAACAGCTTTGCAGCTCCTCGCCGTCCCGTTAATTACATTATGTCTAACGAGAAGGATCAGGCGGAAGGGATTAAACTTTGATTCTGCTTCCGCGGTCCCAGCGCACAGGAGAGAAAAGCAGCTTTATCCCTTCGGAACGGGGGTCGTTTTTCACACCCGCTCCGATCCCAGCGCTAATCTCCTTAGTTTGCACAGCCCGCAGGCAGCTCCCCGTGGCAGGGCAGGGTCCCGGGCTCTTCCCTTCCCTTCCTTGCCCAGCCTGGCAGCTCGCTGGGTGCTGATGGAGCTGAACTTTGCAGCCCCTGCCCCAGCACTCGGCTGCTGCCACAGCCCTGGCCCTTTTGGTGGCTTCTCCCCTCCCCGAGCTGCCTCCTGCCTGTCCCAGCCGGGCAGAGCAGCACGTTTGGGATTTCAGAGAGCTGCCAGAGGCTCAGCGTTTCCTCCTGCCTGGGGCTGCAGCTGCTGACCGCATGGCCACGAGCAGCAGATATCTGCTGGGATTGCAGCACGTACCCCGGCGTTTCAGGGGGGAGCTTCAAACATTCGGGGTCCACACGTGCACAGCACCCACCCCAGAGCCCACCCAAAGCCCCACGGAGGGGAATTTGCTGCGTGAACACAAAGGCAGCTGGAACTGCCTGGCTCGAGGATAGGACCAGTTCTGCCCAGCAAACCTGTCAGCTGGAGCAAGCACGCTGCCACCCTTGCTCCTGGGCGAAGGATTTGCATGATTCTTCTGCATCAATTTGCCTTCGTTACCGTGCAGGGCACATCCACGAGCCGGTGCCGCAGCCCGGCAGAGCTCCGGAGACGGAGCGGGGTCAGCTCCCTGCCACTCAGGCTGCTGGCAGGGGGGTGCTTTGCATTTTGAAAGGCTGGGGCACGACCCTCCTCTCTGCATGCAGCTCTGCGCCTGCCCTCGGCTCACCTCGGTCGCCGAAGCGCCGGCTGCTGGCTCCCAGGGCTGCCCAGCTCCCCGGGGAATGGGGCAGGTGTTTCCTGCAAGGCCATCGCCCTCCTCAGCCCCAGCCCATGGCACTAAGACAGCTCGGTGGCAGCATTTCACAGCCCTGTCAGGGGCAGGGGACTGAGCACCGAGTGCAGTGGCAGAGCCAAGGACCGGGGAGACGTTTTGCTCTGGGTAAGGGCTGCTCAGCTGGAACGGTGCCTTGCAAGCCACGGGACAGCACCGGAGCTGAGATTTCTAAGCCCTGTGGCAGACGAGAGCTGTGCCATTACGCTGGTGGGGCAGGGACGTGCCAGCACGGCACTGGGTGCAGCCTGGCCGCAGCCCCACGGCTGTACCAGGTGAAGGGCCCCGCTCCCCCCAGTGTGCCCAGCATCCCCCCAGCACGCTGCCTCTGCAAGCTCCTGACCCCCGGGTCTCCCAGCAATAACAGGGACGACCTCTGCCCCCCGCGCAGCACAGAGGGACCCTTGTGCTCCCCTCCGTGCCCAGACCCGGCAGCAGCTCGGCGGCATCGCGTGCTGCAGCTATCAGGGCTAACGAGAGGGCCGGGGGCTGTCCCGGGATGCCGTCAGCAGGGGCTGTGGGGTGGCAGCCTCTGCCGAGCCCCCCGGTAGCTGCAGCACCGCGGGGGCCACGCGCAGCCACTGCCCCCAGGCCGGGAGCGCAGCTGCCGCCCAGCGCTCCCTGCTCGAGTGCTAGACAGCAGCAGTAAATCTGGGCTTGTTGCTGGAGACCCCAAGGAGAGCATCTGCAGCTTGTTTTCAGCATGAACTCCTGTAAAAAGGGCACCGTCCCTATAAATCCGTCACGGGGAAACTTCCTGGAAGCTTCTGTTCCTCCAGTCCTTCGTGCGCAGACACCCTGCCACCGCCGGGACACGCAGGAGGGGCCTCACACCCCACCCCTCACAGCCCTGCTCCTGGCACCTCCTCGGTGCCCAGCAGCGGGGGATGGAGCTGCCGGGCATGGGCACAAAAAGTCCCCAGAGAGCCCCAAAAGGCAGCCAGAAAGCTCTGCTGGGGCCCTTCACACCACGCAGACAGCGCAGGCTTTGAAGCCTTCTTGGAAACCATTGCCTGTGAGCAAGGAGAAGGGTAAATACTTCCAAGCCAAGTATCGGAGAACAAGCATACCGCAGGATGTTTCCTAGCCCCGCAGATTAATCCCCGAGGAATTAATCAATAAGAATCCAATTTAAGAAGCTTTTATGCACCTGGGCTCTGTTGCGCTCTCTCTGTGCCACTTGCGCAGCCCTGCACTGCAGGTGCCGGCTGAGGACGAGGCACCGGGGAGCTCTGGTGGCTGCTTATCTCTTATCTCTTATCTCTGGCTGGGGCTGTGGTGCGGGGCCAAGCTCTTCCCAGCCGTGCCGTGAGCCCCATCCCCTGCCTGTCCCTGGGGGCGGCGGGGGCGCAGCAGCGGGGCACCCCCAGGGCTGGGGCTGTGTCCTGGGGTGCAGAAGCTGCCCCTATGGAAGGGATAACCCCCCTTCTGCCGGGTTTGCATTCCTGTGTCAATGGGAAATGTGATCCCGAAGCACCGGCCCCACTGTGCCCCCAGGAAAGCCGCTGATGAGGAGCCGAGGCTGCAGCCCCCGGGACTGCTCCAGCCCTGCTGGGATGCGCTGGGGGCTGCGGCTCGTCCCTGGCTCCCGGTGCAACCAGGGCTTTGCTGTGGCCGTGCCCCGTGGCTCTCGTCCCTCTGGGGAGGTCTCTGAGGGGCTGGAGGAGGTGACGGGCGGACGGGAGGTTGGAGGGGATGCGTCCGGGCAGGGCGAGCGAGGCAGGAAGGGCTCCGAAAGTGGGCGGTGGAAGAAATGAGCTGGAAAAAGCTAAATGTAGGAACGTGGTGCTTCCATCTCACTGCTTGTCAAAGGGCAGGGGGGAAGCGTTCTTCCTTCATGGAGACACCCTTAGGAGAGAGCCTTTGGCCCATTACAGCCCCCAGATGCCCAGGGAGACTTGCAGAGCCCTGCAGGAGCATCCCCAGCCCTGGGGATGTGTGAGCTGTGTGAGCACGAGGGGCTGAGCGCTGCTGCAGGGCAGCCCAGCAAGGGCTGGAAGTGGCTGGGGGGGACGTGAGAGCCCTGCTGGTGTCTGGGGAGGGTTCCTGGGCAGTGTGTGTGTGGGTGTGATGGGAGCGCTGCCTCTGCTCTGGGTAGCCCCTCTTCCCGGGAGGGCTGGGGCACTTTGAGTGCTGCGGGAGCAGGGAAAGGGCCGGAGGAGCCCGGAGAGCCCACGGGGGAAGGTGAGAGGAGCCGCCTGCAATCTGGAGGGGGTGAGGGAGTTTAGGGTCTGCCTGTGGTTTGCTTTGCCTTCCTCCTCCTCCCCTCTTCCAGCGTGTGGGAGGCAGCTCCGTTCCGGCCTCAGCAGCAGCAGCCTTGTGTGGGTTTGGCAAACAAGCGGGCAAAGCTCTCTGCCCTGGTCTATAAATACAGCGGCTTCTTCAGGGCTGTCTAGACAGGAAGCCGGCCTGCGAACGGGGAGAAAACTCCCCACGTTAAAGGGGACCAGCAGCCCGTGCTGGGAGCCCGGGGAAATCCTCCCCAAATACCCAGATGTGCGCGGGGAGCTCCTCTCAGTGGGGCACCGCTGGGCCGGGTGCATGGATGGAGACTCCTTGGGCTCCAAAAATCCTCCCTTCCCTTTCCTGGGAGTAGGCAAAGCCGAGCACCAAGGACCTCGTGCCCAGCTCCTCGCCTGTGTCGGGGAGGCAGCGCGGCCACGCAGCGCCCGTGCATCACTGCGGGGCCCCGAGGGTCGCCCTCCTTCCCTGCGGGCTGGGAGGCTGCTCAGCGTTTGCTTTGCTTTCATTTTGTACCCTTGCAGGGGAAAGCCATCTCCCTGGTTGTTTTGTTGCTGGCTGTGGCTTTTTTTTTCGTTATAAATATCCAAGTGTTGCTTGAAAGAAAGAAGAAGGGAAAAAAAAAAAAAAAACAAAAAAAAACCAACACCACTCTAGGTAGTGGGAGAAAAATCATAGCCCATGGGTAATGACACATAATTGCAGCCTTTCTCCTGATGAAAGAAGCTGCCATTGGACTCCTAAATGACAGCGTGCACAAAACGCTATTATCAGATTATCTGAGTGGCGGAATCTGTGCAGCACCAGGGAGGCACAGTGCCCGCTGCTCCCGGCCCCGACGGCTGCTGGTGCCCACGGAGCTGCCTGGGGAGGAGAAACCCGCACCCCCTGCACCCCCCGAACCCAAATCCTGCCCCAGCAGCCTGCATGGTGCCACCCTGCGCCCCCCGTTCCCAGCAGGGTCTGGGTGCAGCAGCCCCAGGGGCTGGGCTGTGCGGATGGGGCTGAGCGGATGTGATAAAGGGATCAGCTCCTGCCCTCGCGGGCCGGGGGCGATGTGCGCCAGTGATTTGTCTCTTGCTCTTTGCCTGTGTCATGGTGAAAGCTGTAAATTACCCGCATTTGTTATCGGGAGCTTCCTCCTCTGCTAGGCTCAGGCAACAGCCGCTGTTATCGCCCCTCTTCTACCTCCCTTTACCCCCGGAAATCCCTGCAGGTCTGATCCTGCAGCCTCAGGAGCCCCTCTGGGCCCCTAGGCAAAGGGTGCCCGGCACCAAACACCTCGCCCCAGCCCCTAGGACAGCGGCTGCTGTGCTCCTGGCACCTTGTGGGGTGTCCTCCAGGGGCTGACCCGCTCCGTCCCAGGGCCCTGAGCCTGCCTGGGCTCTCCAGAGGGGGCCGAGGGGCGTGGGATGAGCGCAGCATCAGCGCAGCTAATGAAAAGTGCTGCACGTCCCCTGGGACAGCTAATTAAACGCTGCAGCCCTGCGAGAGCCTGGCTGGAGCAGCACGGCACTCACAGCAGCTCGGCTGCGGCGTGAGGGGGCCATGGCAAGCAAACATCATTCATTTCCCTCCGCAAATCGATCGGGGGGCAGAAGTCAGGCCCGCCTCGTACCGAAGGTGCAGGGCAGGGAATAATCCTCCACACGGCTCCTGCTCAGCCTCCCAAATGCCACGTCTGTGACCCCAGGGTGATCCCAGGGGAGCGCGGAGCACCCCTGCTCCTGGAGCTGGCCTCTCCTCCGGCTGGTGCGGTGATGCCGGGGCTGAGTGGCAGGCGGGGGCATCCGAAGGATCCGCTTCCCTTCCTCGCCATCAGGACAGCAGCCACGCAGCACCAGATGGAGGCTGTTACGGTGCTGCAGGATGCAACCGAGGAAGGAAAAAAGCTGCTTTGGGTCAAAGAAAATGGCAGAAAAACCTCAGAGTGAGGAGCGTGTTGGGGCAGCGAGCTGAGCTGCAATCCTGGGGCCCCGCAGCCAGCTCCTCGCCCCGGGACAGCCGCGTCCCAGTGCCCGTGTGGCCAGACTGGGGCCGCGGGCAGCCCAGTGCCTGTGGCTGCAGCCAGAGCCGCTAATAAGGCTTTATTGAGCCGCAGCGGAGGGGCGAGAGAGGGGGCTTCCTGTAAAGGCTGCACTTAGCCTCTAAATCACGCCCGGGAGCTAATGTTTGCTTCCCGTCGCTGCTGATTTCCCTGCGTCACATTTTCCTGGGAAAGCTGGTGCTCTGCAAGCTGCCGGGAGAGCTCTCTGTGCCATACCCACCGGAGGCCGGCAGCTCGAGAGGGGCTCGGCTGCTCCCCGAGGTGGCTCCAGCAGCCCTGCAGCAGGCTGCCCCGCACCACAGACTGCAGCTGGGGCAGCCCCGGCCGTGGCACAGCGTGCCGGAGCCGCTCGGCGTGATTCAGCCGTTCCCCAGCAGGGAGCTGTTTGCCAAGGTCAGCCAGCACACCTGGAAGCCTCCGCAGCACGAGGGAAGCAGAGAAATGATGACAGGGACGGGCAGAGGCTCCGGCTGCCTTCACGGCAGGGCTCAGGTCTCCTGCACCAGCCACGGGACCGGGCTGCATCCCTGGTGCCCCGCAGCGGGGCCGGTGCCCGTCCAGCCTCGAGCATCCGTGCAGCGCAGCAGCACCCGCGTGTGCAGCTGGCCCCCGGCACCCTGCACGGCCCCTCCTGCGGGCTGGGACCCAGGAGCCCGGCAGCTGCCTGCACCCTGATGGGCTCCGGCCCTTTCAGGGAGAGCTGGAGCTGCCAAAGTCTTTGTCCCGTCAGATCTCTCAGGGAAAGCTCTTTGTTCTTCAGCACTTGCTCCTGCCTCCCCCTCTCCGAAGCTAAACTAGATGCATCTGCTTTTGTTTTCTAAATGCAGAATTAGGGACTGGGAAGGGCTCCCTTTGTAGTGGGGAGGAGGGGAGAGCTGCAGATCTTTAACTGGGAAACCTAAGGTCAGGGGGGAACCGCTCTATTGTGCCGCAGCTCTCCTCCTCCCAGCTCAGCCCTTCTGGTGTCCCCCCTGCTCGCTCTGGTTCCCACTACAACCAGTCTGGAGACACGGGGGAACAACTGGGCAGGCTGCACCGGGTGCTCCCCAGCACTGTGCCTGGGGTCCCTGTGTGCGATGGCAGCGATGGTGGGGGTTCACCCGTGGGTGGTGTCGGTGCCACATGGGAGCGAGTGGGTGGTGGGGGGCACCCCACGGCCTTGGTGGGGTGCTGCTGTGCGTGCTGTGTACGTGTGGAGCCCGCAGTGTGTCCCTGAGTGGGGATGTGGATGGGGGGCTCCCCGGCACGGTGCAGGTTCCCAGCACCTTTACTTCAGGCCCTGCTGGTCCCACAGCAGGAGCACAGGAGAATGTGCTTTGGAGGAGCAGGAGAGGGGCCTGAGCGTGCCCCAGCTCAGCGAGTCTCTGCTGAGCCAAACCTGAGCTGCTCCCCTCCGGCTGCTGCCCATGGGCTGCCCGATGCATGGCAAGCTGCTCAGCTGCTGTGGCAGCCACGAGCTCCTTCCAGTTTATCTTAATCCTGTTCCTGATTAAGGGCAGTTAGACTGAAACCAGCCCGGGTTCATGTGAAATTAGCATCTGCCTTGCCTTGAAGTTGCATCAGGTATAGAGGAGCCCAGGACATCGTGCCCAAGGCAGGGAGGATGCCCAGGGGTGGGCAGGGGCTGGCGGTTCCCTGCTGTGGCCGAGTCCTCGTTCCCTGCCCCTCCGCCTGTCCCCAGCAGTCAGCGAGCCCCAGCTCAGCCCCCAGGGCCCTGTTGCTTCTCAGGGTCCCAGCCTGGGCTCTCGGCAGCCTGAGGCCACC
Organism: Netta rufina; assembly: GCF_964035555.1. Taxonomy (NCBI): domain Eukaryota; kingdom Metazoa; phylum Chordata; class Aves; order Anseriformes; family Anatidae; genus Netta; species Netta rufina. The sequence goes on along the minus strand of NC_140151.1, from coordinate 5,755,648 downwards.
CCTGGGGAGTGTTGGTCTCCCCCTCCGTCCAGGAGGACCTGCTCATACTCCAGTTGTGCCACCAGATGGTGACAACTTGTGGTCACTCCCGTGCTGAGCCCCGATGCGATGCTGGGGCCGGGGATGCGGGCAGATCCCTGAGCCTGGAGCAGGGATGGTTCTCCCCATCCAAGCACTGCCATGATGGAGCGAGCAGAAAACCATAACCAAGGAACGGGAGCAGCAGGGGCACGGTCCCTTTGCCTTCCATCACGAGGAGGTGTCACAGCGCAGCCCTGTAGGACCCCTTCGGGGACAATTTTAACAAGTCCGGGACAAAGCCGGGGGTGGATCCGCAGCCCCCACGCTCCCTGCTCTTGGCTCAACTCCCCCGTGCGCGGTTTGCTGGGGGAGCATCCCGGCAGGCGTCTCCCCGTCCCCCCCCTCTCCCCGTCCGCACCTCTGTCATCCCGGGGGGAACCCGCGCCGGGGGCTCTGCACGGCTGCTGCTGGAGGTGGGCGCCCGGATTTTGGTCCAAACGCAGCGCTGCGACCGCCACGGCCGCCCCGGCCGCTGCCCCGCCGCGATTGCAGCGCCGGCGGCCCGGAGGTGTCCGCCCCGGGGCCTGCCCCGGGGGGGAGCGCGGCTCGGGGGGCGCCGAGGGGGCGGCCCGGCGGCGACTACAAGCCCCATCAGGCCGCTGAGGAGGAGGAGGAGGGCTGCGAGGAAGGCGGGGGAGGAGCCGGGGGGAGGCGGCGGGGTGCCGGGGGAGCGGCTCAGTCCGGCGGCGGCGGGCGCACGGCGGGGACGCGGCGGCAGCGGCAGCGCAGCGCCAAGGGGCGGCCGTCGGGGCGGCCGCGGCTCCCGGGAGCGCCTCCCGCCGCCACCTCGGGGCCGGCCCCGCCATGGGGCGGCCGCTGTGAGCGCGGCGGCGGCGGGGCTGCGCCTCTCGCCCCGGCCGGGGCTCCCCTCCATTGTTCCCGGGAGCGGCGGGCACCGCGCCGCCGCCGCCGCCCCGAGGGGCTCCGGTGAGTTCGCGGGGGCGCGCACCGGCACCGGCAGCGCGGAGGGGGCGGGAGGGGGAGCGGGGCGGCGGGACCTCGCTTTGTGCCTGGGGGGGGGGGGGCGATCGGGATCGCGGCCCCTCCGCCGCGCTCCTCGCTCGCCGCCGGGCGGCTCGACGGGGACCCCGGCTCGGGGCACCGGGGGGGCTCGGCGAGCGGCGGCCGAGCTCTCGCTTGCGTGTCCGGTGCCCGTGCGCGGGGGGGGCTCCGCTTCGCCGCCGCTCGGCGCCCGCTGCTGGGGCCGGAGCTGGGCGCCGGGACCCCCCCCTGCTCCCCGCAGGCTCCGTGCCGGGCTCGGCGGCGCTTCCTGGGCCCCGTCCGCCAAAAGTTCGCGAGGGGGGAGCCCGGCGGTCCCCGGGAGGAGGTGGGAGAGGTGGGAGAGGAGCTGGGTTTTGTTTCGCCTGGGGCGCGAGGTGTCGGCGCGTTTCGGGAGAAGCCGCGCACGGAGGAGCTCCAAATCCGCGCTTTGGCTTTGTGCCGCCTCGGTGTGCCCGTGAGCCCCTCGAGGGGGCTCGGAGCTGGGGGGCTCGGAGCTGGGGGGCTCGCCGCGCCCTCCACCCAAATTCCTGCCCGGGGGTCGCTCCCGGAGGCGCGTGGCGGAGGCTCGGGGAGCGCGGCGGTGCCGTTACCTGCCGGGTGCCCGCAGCCCCCCGGGCACAGCCGGTGCTGGATGGGGCTGGCACAGCCCGGCCAGGGCACGGGGAGCGGGGCCGGGGGCCGGGGGCTGCGTGCCCGTTCCCGACGCGTTCAGGTTCCGCCGAGCAGCGCCGAAGCCGCCTCGCGATTTCCCCCCTGCGCCGGGTTGTTGGATAACTGCGCCGTGCCTCGCGTGCTGCGGCTGGCTGCCGCGGCTGCCCTGCGGTGAATGTTTAAACCTTCACGCTGCGGCTCGCCCCTCGGTGAAACTGCTGGCGTTGGTAGAACGGACGGATTCGGAGCTTGCTGGTTTGTCGGGGTCCCAGATGGAGTGAAAGTGGGATTCGTGTCCGGCTGTGAGCAGGCGGAGGCAGCGGTTTGCTCTTGCTGGAGGTCTCGGGGTGCCTCCCAGCTCCCCAAATTGGTGCCGAGGAGCGGGGCTGTGGGCGGCAGTGACCCTGCCCAGCCTGGGGGTGCTGTGGGAGCAGGGGCGCGGACCCCGCACACCTCTCTGGCTAGCAGCCATTTTCCCCGCACGGGAGCACTTCCTCCCCTAATCTCTGCGGTGGCTGGCGTGCACTGTTGCCTTCTTGTGTTGCTCAGAGAGGATTAAAACAAACGAGCACAGTCCTTGCCCCGGCGGGCTGAGGGCAGGAGCGGCGCCGGGCGCGGGGCTTCGCTGTGTGCGAGGCACCTGGCTGCTCCAGCTGTGCTGGGCAGGAGCCCAGGTCACTTTCGGGGGCAAACTGGAGCTCCCTGTTTATTTATCTGCCCGAAAATGTAAACTGAACTGGGAGCTGCTTTGCCTGCAGCCCCAGCTGGTTTCGCCCCGGTGCTGCGCTCTCCAGGCCCGGGCTGGATCGCAGATGCTCGCCCGCAATTTGGCTTTCTCCCCATCGGGGACCTCCTGCTTCTGGGGATGAAGGCAAATGTGAGCAGTAGGGGATACGTCTGCTGGAGAAGCGCGTGTCCTTCCGCTCCCAGCAGCTTTCCTGGGAGGAGCTGCGTGCAGGGAAGCCCCATCCAGCCCCAGCCGCCTGTCGGGCAGGGTAACCGGCCCCTGCCTCCTCCAGAGGCTGCGGCTGCGTCCTGGGGTCCTCATCCTGGAGCTCTCCTCGGCACAGCAGGCAGCGGGACCAGCCCGGGGAGGCTTTTGGGTGCTGATGGATGCTCTGCAGATCTGAAAACCGAGCCCTGAGGTATGGGGCCTTGGGTTTGGGGATGCTGCTAAACCTGAGCTGGTTTTACAGAGATCTGGGGGTGAGGCTGGGCCTTTCCCCGTCCTTCCTGCCCCATGTGCCAGACCCCTGCTCACAGGGAACTCGGCGCTAGAGACACTCCTGGCAGGCTGTAATGCGTGTGGCTGGGAAGGGTTAACGCTGTATGTGTGCTGCACAGTTGGATATTTATTTTTCCAAGCATGCGTCTGCTTTAAGCATTACAGTTTTTCCCTGTAGTTACATTTGCAGTTGTGTTTGCTTTTTATTTCAGCAAATACTTGGTTCCCGACCTGAGGCCGGGGCAAGGAGTGCTGGGTGAGGGGAAGGTTCTCCGTGTCCCCTGGGAGCTTTGCCTTTGCCGTGCCCTTCTGTCCCAAGGGAGCTCAGAGAGGCTGCTTGCGCTGGGGCTCGGAGAAAAATATCAGTCTGTCTTCTTTGTGGCTGGGCACATGCAGCCTGCTCCTGGGGGGCGAGCTCGGGGAGTTTTGGGAGCCCCCAGCCCTGCTCCCACCCCAGGGTGCCCCAGCTGAGCGGCCACGCTCCTGCTTCTGGCACCTTGGATGCGTTCCCAGGGATGAGCCACGCGCCGGGAAGGGGCTTCCCCGCCACACTCAGCTCAGAAATGCTCATCGGAGCCGCTGACCGGCAGGGGAAGGGCCCTGCCTGTGCTGCGTGCGTGCCGACAGCTCAGCCTGACTCACGGCGTGGGAGAGCAGAGGGCGAAGGTCTGGCCCCCGGTCGCGCCGAGGACAGCAGATGCGGCAGGTTGCACGGGGCTGCTCCCCGGGGCACGCGGGTGTGCAAAGGCTGGGCTGGGGCGCGGGGTAGGCGGGCACGGGGGTGTTCCTGCCGGCGCTCCTAAATAGCTCCGTGGGTGTAATGGCCAGCTGTAATTGCAGCCTCGGCAGGCAGGTCTCTAAGGGGCACTTAGCCCTGGTTCCTCTCGCTGCTTCCATTTTTAGTTGCTCGAATCCACCCCAAGCACCAAATTGCAGCGTGCTGGGGCTGTGCGGGAGCGGGGCAGATGCTCTCCGAGGCTTGTGCCTGGAAGGAGCCAGGGACCCTCCCTGCCTGGGCTGCAGCCCTTCCGAGCAAGCGGTTTCCTGTTGGGATTTATATAAAAGCTGTACAAACACGGAGCAGAGCCATGCCTTTGTCTGCGCAGGTAGGAGCCCTCTCCACTGCCCCGGCTCCTCGCACAGGGCCCCCGGCTCCCCTTCCACCGGCACCAGCGCCTCGCTGCTCACCGGTGTCCCCAGTCTGTGGCCGAGGGGAAGCTGGGGGAGCCCCCGCTTTGTCCCCACGTGCAGGGCAGGTCCCTGTCCTGCTCCTCTGCTCTCCAGCTGGGCCGTAGCTGCCGCCTGCCTCTGCTGGGAGCCAAGCACGGAGCTGAGCCCCTGCTCCCCACGTCCTGGCACGCGGCTCCCTCCCCGTTCCCCCCGGGACTCTCCCCGCCGTGGGGCAGCTCCTGGCCGCTGGCAGACCCGTGAGCAGTGGAAAGAGGCCGAGAGGCTGCTGCCGAGCCCCTGAATCAGCCGGCCGGGCCCGCTCCGAGGTGGATCTGGCGAAGGAAGGGCTTTGCTGTGCGCCGAGCCAGCACTGACTCACTTGTCAGGAACTGCCGCTCACCGAGGTGCAGCGCGCCCCCCGCCCGCCCCTCGGCACCGAGCCGCCCGGGGGCCCACGCAGACGCTGCGCATTAGGGCATGTTCCGGGGAGCATGTGCTGTCGATAAACAAAACCGCTCAGAGACAGAAAATAATTTCCAGAAACACCGACGACTTTTTTTTTCCACCTCCCCCTTCCAAGCCCTGATAAATCGCTAACACTCAATCACGGCTCTGAAGCGCGCTGCCTGGCGCCCGGGAGCGCCGGGGCTGGGAGATAATGCCGGCGTTTGCTGCGTGCTGCTCCTCCCTGCCCGGCCTCCTGTCAATATTTGGGGTCCCAAACGCTCCAGCACTGGTGGGGAAGGGGCAGCTGGAGCCCCCAAACCTGCTGGAGCTCTGTTTGAGCCCCCCAGGCAGCACCCAGTGTTCAACGTGGGTCTTTTGGGGACAGCAAGGGCAGCTGCCTGCCCCTGGGAGTGGTGACGCTTTGGGAAGGGGAGCGGTGGCCCGGATACGGGGCTCGGTGCCGTCCCCACGTGCCTGCTCCCGGAGCGCCCGGCACTGCCGCCCCGGCCAGCACAGCCGGGCTGGGGTTATGCAATTACCGGGGCAGGGAGCTCGTGCGCGAGCCCTGCGGTAAAGCCTGGGGGAGCAATTACTGGCTGCTGGTGTCGGGACCTCGGTCGGAGGCTTTGCGGCGTCGCAGATGTTGTGGAGGATGGAGCGCGGGGCCTCGCGCGCGGCTCCCCGGGGAAGCAGGCGGCTGGCTGGGGACGGCCAAAGGCGTCCGGGCTCTGGCTCCAGCCGCACGCCCCGAGCAGGGTTTGCTCCTGCTTCTTCCCACGTGGCCGAGGGAAGGCCGGAGGGCAGGAGGGATGCGGGTGGAGGAGGCCACATCCCTTCGGCTCCGGCACAGCGGCCACCTGGAAGGGTTCCTCAGTGGAGGGAGCTCTGTGGGAGGTGGAGGGGCTGGGGTTTGTGGGGTTTGTGCCGTGCCAAGGGTGTGTGGTGGCACAGGTAACACCATGATTTGGTCTGGGTATGGGGGACTTGCCCAGCAGGAGGTGTGCAGCGAGACCCCTTCTGTTTGGGGGCATCAGTGCGCAATGTGCCTCACCTCCCTGCAGCGCTGACACCCCGAAAGGGCTTTGGGGGCACCCAGCTTGGGTTAACCACACCGGCACCTGCCGCGTCCCCGGGCTTGGCACAGTCTGGGAGCTGCCTGGGGTGCTTGTAGCAGAAGGTGCAGTGCAAACAAGGAGAGGCAGGCAGGCATTTGCAAAAGTCATGCCTGCAGGCGTGCGTGCACGGGAGAGAGGTGGCCTGGCTTCCAGAGGAACACCTCTCCGGGCCCACAGGACGTTCGTATCTTGAGACTTCTCCGTTCTGCATGTGGGCAGAGTTAAAGAAAGCTGAAAGGCTTCTGCCAAGTCCTGGAGATCTGGCTAGAGTAAAGGGAGATTTTTTTTGTTGTTGTTGCAAAAATTTTACAGCATTTCGATCTGTATTAGACTTGCCTTTCTGGTGCCAACTATGTGAAGGAGAAGGAAAGGAGTCGAGCAGAACCCTCCCCTCTTTTAAACAGCCTTTGACAATTTCCCCCACTGTTCTGGGAAATTCTGCTTTACTCGGGGCTGCTTTGCCAGCAAGTTTGCTCTCAGCACGTTCGGTTTTTTGGTTGTTATTGTTTTCAGAAAAACCTAAATCTACCGATCTGGGTTGCTGGAGGCTGCGGGGGTTTGGGGTGGCTCTGAAGGTCACCCCTGATGGGCTGGGGACACAAAGGGTGTCACTTGCCGTGGCGAGCACGTCCCAGCACGGTGTCCATGGGGCTGTTGGTGGGGGCTGCCAAAGGGGCACAAAGGGGAAGGGGCCGCGTGGCGTGGGGCTGCTCCGCGCCCTGTCCTGACTCTGCTTTCCTCCTCCGCAGCTTGCAGCGGCCGACGGCCCGGCGGAGACCCCCCCAGTGCCCCCGCCGGCCGAGCCACCCGGGGCCCCCATGGAGTGGGAGCTGCGGAGCCCAGTCGCCGAGCAGTAGCCGCAGCAGTGGGATGTTGACCTGGAGGTGCCTCATCCTTTGGGCTGTGCTGGTCACAGCCGCGCTCTCTGCTGCCAGGCCGGCCCCCACCCTGCCCGACCAAGGTAAGGCGAGCACAGCCGCCGCGCCGGCTCCTTCTTTGTGTTCCTCGCGGGGTGATAAGATAGCCGCTATCTCTCCCCTGCCTTGCACAAGAGGCAGAGGCTGGGCCGAGGGCCAGTGCGGGGCTGCTGCCCGCGGAGCCGCAGCGTGTGCGAGGGCACGACCGCTGCCACGTGTGGCCACCGGGTGCCCTGGGGCCACGGGCTGGTGCCAGGAGGGCTGTGGTGAGCATCGCCTGCAAAGAGCGAGGTGCAGGGGTGTGAAAAGCCTGTGCACGCTTCCAGCATCACCCATGGGTGTTACAAACCAGGAGGGAAACAGTGGCGAAACCAAACAAGGGTTTGGAGGAGGATGCAGCCCCTGAAGACCTGGCAGAGGCTGGGAGCTCGGGCTGCCCTCTCCAAAAGCAGCGGGGTTGTGGCCAGGGGCTGCAGGAACTCGCTCCTACGGCCCCGCAAAGCCCCGGGCACTGGTGGCACCTTGACGCGGTGGATGGGGCTCCGAGGGTCACCGGGCCCCAGAGAGGGCCGGCCCCGCGCAGGGAGGACGCGATAGCATTTCAAAGCCCGGCCTTCCCTTGGTGAGGCAGAGAATAAACAGACCAGCCACCGCCGCCCGGGACTTCTGACTGGCTGCCTTTTGGTTTTAATTACCCGAGAATGTCTGGGCTGTGGGGTACGGCTTTTCTTTTTAAGGCTCGCTCCTCCTTCCCTGCTCCTCCCACCCAAACCCCAAAATGCGGACGGACGCGGGGCTGCCCAGGAACAGCAGCGGTGCTCCCTTGGTGGCTTGGGACAAGAGCACTCACCCCATGGCAGCGGGCACACCAGTGAGCAATCCCTGCTTCAGCTGGGGTCCCTGAGCTGACTGCACTGGGGCCAGGCAGTGTCCAGGGTCGGGGGCAGCAGGACCCCGTGATGGATGCAGCCGCTGCGCTCTCTGGAGCTGTGCGGGTCCCCGGGGGGCTGCAGGCTGCTGCCACCCCCGAGCGGTGCCTGGGCAGAGCATCGCTCACCAGCGACCTTCCCCGAGGTTTTTCCACTGGCACGTTCGCCGCCTGTTTTTGTAAATAACGCGGCTGACAGCTGTAAACATGTTTTGCTCGGGAGGTTGCTTCTCCTGGAAGAGGTTTCCCGGCAGTGCCTGGGGGAGCGGTGGCTCTGGGCGGGCGGCTCGGGGCTGTGTGGGTGCACAGCAGCTCCCTGGGCTCCGGGGAAAGCTGCCCGGGTGCTCGGGCCGAAGGCTGGTGTGAGCCGAGCTGGGTTTGGAGAGCCCCGGGGAGCCCCGGAGGGAGCAGCATCGGGCCAATGGTGCTGCTGGTGGAGGAGAGGAGGGAGCTGGGCCCTCGCCAGCCCCGTGGCAGGGCTGACAATAACTGGGAGCGCTCCCCAGCACGGCTCCCAGCAGGGCAGCCCAATTAGTGCCACAGCAGGAGCCCGGCTGGGGCAGAGCCCGGCCCTTTGGCTCCGGAGCCGGCTGCCAGGAACGCGATGTTCCAGCCTGACACGCGCCTCCGCGCCGGGCCGGGAGGGAAAGGGCCGGGCCCGGGCCGGGACCCTCAGCACCACCCGGAGCTTCACCTGCGAGGGAAGGCTCCGGGTCCGACCCCGGGGGGTTTGGGGTCCCGTGGGGGCTGTGTGTGGGGTGCCTGCATCCCACCCCAGGGCTGCTGCGCCGTCCTTCCCCGCATCGTCCCCGTGAGCATCGCCCGGCGGCGGCTGCGGCCGCGCTCCCGTCCCCTCCGTGGCGGAGGCAGCAGCTTTTCCGGACTTTGTTCTGGATGTTTATGGGGTTTCAGTTTACTCCTGGTTTTGAGGCGGCTAAGCTCCCTTCCCGGGGAGCGAGTAATCCCCCGCGCTCGCTCGCGCAGGGCGAGCGGCCCCTGCCTTGGCTGCAGAGGGGGATTTCAAACCGCCGGCCCGCCTCCTCCTCGTGGCCTGGGGAGGGGGCTCGGAAAACCCTGCCTTTGTCAGGGACTCGCTGCCGTGATTGAAAAATCTGCAGCAAATAAAATATTAATGGGCACTTACTGCATTTTATAGTTGCCTAAATTTGGAGGTGGTAAAAAAAAAAAAAAAAGTTAAGGGAAAAAGCCAAGAAATTTCCATGAGCAACCTCCATCTCCCCGCCTCACAAAGCCAGTCTTTGTCTTCAGGTTAAACAGAAACCTGCAGAAAATTGCAGAGGGGATTTTTTTTTTCCCCCTCTCTCCTTGTCTGCTATTGTCCTCCCCGCTGTCGGGGCTTTTCCACCGCCCCGGGTCTGCCTCATCCCTGCGTGCAGGGGACGCCAGCAGCACGAAGCGCCCAAGCACGTCCCCGCGGGGAGCCGGGTGCTGCTGGGCCCGTTTGGGGAGCAGAACATTTTGGGGTGCTCCGATCCCTGAGAGCTGCAGCAGATGCCTTTGGGGGGACGCATCCCATCCCCACTGGGAAGGGTGATCGGGGGCAAGGTTTGGGGAAGGGGAGCCCCGTGGGCAGGGACAGAGCCAGGGGCTGCAGCCCCCCAGCAGCTTTGAGCCCCTTTCCCAGTCCCCTGGGGAGCTCCAAGCCCCCTTCCCAGTCCCCTGGTGCCCCATTTCCCAGCACAGATGCTGGCCCAGCTGGCTGCAGGCTTATCCCCCCTCCCAGTTGCAGGGCTTTGTTGTGGCCGCCTCGTCCCGGGGGGCTTGCTCCGGACCCAAAGGGGCAGAGCTGTGGGGGCTCAGAAACCTGCACCTCTGCTGATGGTGGCAGCCCTGGATTGTTACTGGAGCCTGGGGGGCCCGGCAGCCCCCACCTGCACCCGTGATCCCACCGGCCAGGGGGGTCTGTCTGCCCTGGCCCCCCATTGCTGCAGCCGCTCTGTCCCCGGGGCACGGCCGTGTCCGCTGGGGCATCACGCTGCTCCCTTCCCCTCCCAGCCTGTCGAGCAGGCATTGTTCCCCGCCTCCCGCCTTTCCACTCGGATGCTGTCACTCCAGCCCTTAATTGAGGAGGGAAAAAAAAAAAAAAAAAGAAATATGAGTCTTTGGGAAAGGCAGCAGCACTCAGCCAGAGCCTGGGCTGCGGAGCTGCCCCGTGCCTTCCCCGTGTGCGTGGGGCTGGCTGCTGTCCCCATGGGGTCGTGTTGTGCCTGGGGTGTGCAAGGATCCTGCAGCTCTGGGGGAGAGGAGTGGGGGCCCTGGCAAACCCCTTGCTTATTGCAAAAAGCCACAGGCATGTGTGTGGGTCCCTGGGGACATGCGGGACCCCCGGCTGCCCCAAGCTGCCACCCCACAGGCTGCTCGGCTCCCGGGGTGTCCAGGGCACAGGTGAGCATTCACCCTGGAGACATTGCAAGCTGCTGGCATGCCCGGTACTGAAACACTGCTCCATGTCATGCTGCTGCACCTCACTGCTGCGTTTCAGTGCTGGCTCAGCCACGAAGCGTGCCCGGGGCTGCAGCAATTCGCCTCTGCTGCTGGAGAGCCGGGTGGGAGAGGGCACGGGGCAAGGCCCCGGAGAAGAAACCGGTCATGGTTCTGCGTCTGCCCTGCGGCATCTCCCTGATCCCCAGGCAGAGGTGGTGGGACCCCAGGGCAGGGGTGACGGGACCCCCGGCCCAGGGGATGCTGCGGGGGCCACTTGGCCACCTCCGTGCGCGCCCAGGGGCAGCTGCGGGGGCGAGCCGGGAGAGGCACTTTTTAAATAAGAAAGAAGCCAATCCCCACGTCCCGGTAAGCGCTTCCTGTTGGGATTAGCAGAGCTGTGGGGCATGTGTGTGCTTTTTCTTCAGGAAATACCTTCAGTGAGCCCTGGTGGGGTTTCCAGGGCAACCGGCGGCCGGACCCGCTGCTCGCGGCCATTCAGCCCGGATTGTTCCTGCGCCGCTTTGTTGGCCGCTTTATTGCGCTCGCTCTGGCAAACACAGCGGTCCGCGCGGTTTTGTCAGGGCTGAATGCAGAACTTCTCCATTCTGACGGCCCGGCCCTGGCGCGGGGCCATTTGCATGCAAAATCCTTCGGGGTTGGGGGGGGGAAGGAGGGCGGGCGAGCGGCCGGGCTGCGCTGGGAGCAGGGGGAAAGGTTAATCGGAGCCACCCCGGCGGCCCCGGCCCCGGCCGCAGCAGGGGCCATGCCTGGGGGAGCGGTGGCAGTTGTAGGAAGCCGGTGACACTCTCCATCTGGCTCGCTTCCATTTCAAAGCTGGGACAAGGCAACAAAACCGTCCCGGGCTCATTTCGAGGCGAAGGCGCGTTCCTCCAGGGCCAGGGTCATTCCTCCTTGCGTGGGACGTGGGGGCCCCTCCTGGACTGTGGGTGCTCCCTTCCCCTGCTGGATGGGGTGTGGTGGGGCTCCCCCAGCCCCCTCTGCACCAGGAAGTGCAGGATTCCTCCCCAGGCTGAAGAATTGAGGTTGAAAAGGGCATGGCGGAGAGTTCGAGTGTGCCAGATTTAACGTGCGTTGTGCTGGCTTCTCCAAGCCGGTGCAGTGATGCTGGAGCTGGCAGTTTTCCCTTAAAACTCACAGCAAAAAGAAACACCACAACCAGAACCTCAGCTGAAGGTCCCGTCCTCAGCCCTGCAGAGCATGCCCACTCCTGGAGCTGCTCTGGGGGCTCCTTGGCATCCCTGGGACCCAAATTCCTCCTCTTCCCTGCAGTGCTGCCTGCAAGAGTCCCACGGCCACATGGGGCAGGTGTAGGATGGGAGAGGGGCAACGCAGTGCTGGGATGGCAGGTACACGGGTACCAGGGCCCCAGGGGGGAGCAGGGAAGCTTTGCAGGGAGTTTGCATTTGTTCTCTTACACCTTATTCATATTTTGGGAGGGTGTTTCTCCTCCCCGTGCAGAGCAGCTGGCAGACAAGGGGGACAGAGGGAGCCGGACCCCTTTTCACAGGGGTGCAGGCACGGAGCCCCCAGCAGGAGCAGCACCCCCGGCGCACCCCGTGAGGGCTGGGTGAGCGGCACCATGCTCTGCTTCCTGCGCTTGGCTCCCTTGCCAAGCAGCAACGGGACGGGCTGGGCAAGAGCAGAGCCAAGCGTTTGTCCGGCCGATTGAGCTTTCGCTGCCGGGGCTTGCTTCGGGTTTGCTCGCACCCTGCTCGGAGCAGCCGGCGGCTCTCCGGAGGAGCTGCACCTGCTGGCTGGGTGTAAGTTACAGAAAAACGTCTGAAAGAGACGTCTCCGGCTGATGGAGCCCAGCGATCAAACGGGCTCCCCCTAATTAACGTAGGTGGGGGCAAGACGAGCCCTGCCGAGGGCACTGTGCTGCGGGGCACTGCGCTGCCCGGAGCGTGGCCGTGTTTCTGCAGGGGCCGTGGCGGTGCCAGCCGGGCCATCCCTGAGGGCTGCGGTGCTGTCCGCCTGCCAGGGCCGCCCCGGCAGCCTCATTGTCCCGCTGCCGCCCGGGGGGGAGCTAACCTGGACATGCTCATTAGGCTGTGAATTCATTTTCAGGCCGTTCCCACCATGCCGCGTTTTCCGCCTCCTCCCCGAGTGCCAGAGATGTGCTTTGGGTTACCGAAGGGCAGGATCCTGCCTTGCCCTCTGCCTCCCCTCTCCGCCGGGGCAGCACCCCGTCCATCACATCCCTGCTGCTGCAAAGCAGCCCTGGGCTCGCAGGGCCACCCCGTGAGCCCCCCGAGCCCCAGCAGCAGGTGGGGGTCTCCAAGCTCTCCCCGCCTCCAAAGGGCTTTTCTCCCCACAAACCCATCCGTGGGTCCGGCCGGGAGGTGTTTGGGGGCTGCAGGAGTTCAGACCCAAGCCCAAAGCGGGTGCTGGAGGGCATGAAACGAGGGACAGAGCTCTGGCTGCTGCTCCTGGTTTTGTTTTGGGTTTTTGTGGCTGTTTTTTGCTGGCTGACCCTGCTGTGTTTGGGAAGGCGACGGGGCAGGACGGGCAGTGTGGTGGTGTTGTGCCGTGCTCGGACACAGCCGGGGCAGAGCTGCTGCATTGTGTGTGCTGGGGGCTGCCTGTGACTAATCCTTTGAAACACAAATCAGAGCTGCAAGGAGTGCCCGTCCTGTGTGGCTGCGGGAGGGAAACACGGGGAAAACGGGATGGGGAAAGCAAGGCTCGTCCCCCACCGGGGCTCTGGCAGCCTCCACCTTCCCGCTAGACCCGGAGCCTGGCTTTTGGCCCTCTCGCCGTCGAGGAAAGCGCTGAACTCTTCCCCAGCAAGCTGCTTTCATTTAGGTGCTCAGCACACGAGAGAAGCTCCCAAGCTGTTCCTAGAGGGTTTTCCCCTGCAGCCTCTCAGATGTGCGAGGCCAGGAGGCAGAGCGCGGAGCCGGGCTCGCTGAGCGAGGCGCTGGAAGCCCCAAACCTCGTTTGCAGCAGCAGGAGGGAGCAGAGCAGGGCAGAGCCTCCCCGTCGGGGCGATGGGCACCTGCTGGGCCGGCCCAGGAAGGTTTTGGCACGTCCTTCTGCCAGGGTGCTGGCAGCCAGGCGGCCCCAGGGGCTGCTACGAGGGAATCCCGGGATCAATGCACGGTCACAGTTGGAAGGGACCTCTGGAAGCCGTTCTGAACCTTGGCACATGCAGGAGGTGTTCCCGAGGATTTGCTCTGGGGCTGCCTCGTGAAAAGGCTCTGTGCTGAGCTGGAGCGAGTGGAAGGGGACGGCTTTTGCTCTCAGCCAGCCTGAAGCCAGCCGGCCACTGCCCAGAGAGCGGCGAGGACCGGGAAGATGCTGTAGGAACGCGGCTGCACCCACCCTGAACGTCGGTGCCTGTGGAAATAAATAGTGACAGAGATCTGCAAGAAAACCGGTGGTGCTGGCACTGGGAGGAAAGCCAGAGCTGCACCTGGCTGAGCCCTTCCCTGGGCCAGGAAATTGGACGAGATTGTTTGAAACCCGGACATCTGCGCCGAGCCCAGCACCTGGGGACCAACAGCTTTGTGCAGCGGCACCGCCGGGCGAGGGCAGCGCTGGGGGACATGGCCCCGTCTGTGACACCAGGGACAGGAGGGAGCAGCCCGCGTAGCACCAGGATGGACGGGCAGGATTTTTGTGCTGCTGGCACGAACACCTCAGGACAGCTACAAGCGAGGAGCACCCCGCCGGCCCTCCTTGGCCGGAGCTCCCCTGGGCTGAGCTTTCCCAGCGCTGCTGCTCTCGCTGAGCCTCGCACCCCGCCTGCTGCCCCCCTAATTGACCCGGCCTTCTGCCCTTCCCCGAGGTGCTCTGACCGGGGCGGGGGTCCCTGCAGCATGGGGACCCCGGGGCCCGCTTCGCTGGCTGAGACCCCTCCTGGGCAGGGGGCACCCCGGGACCCGTGAGCAGCAGCGGGGCAGAGCCACCGGGGTTTGTCCCAAGTTGCCCATTTCTCCCCCATTTTAGACCCCTGCCCTAGCACGCTCCCTCCTCGAGGGACGGGGCCAGGCAGAGCCCGAGGGTGCTCGGTGGTTCTCAGCTCCCCGGCTGCCGCCTCGCCGTGCCGTGGGGCCAGGCGCTTGGTGCTGCTTCGGCCGCTTTCAGCCTCTGCCTCTGCTTCCCCCGTGCCCCGCGGGCTGCGTGGCCGCGCTCGGGGACAGCCAGCCCCGGGGCCAGCGGCAGCGTCCCAGCAGCGCATGTTGCCTGATTAACACAGCCCCTCAGCAGCTTGGTGTCCTTTTGTCTCTAGTTCTTTTCTCCTTCTTTTTTTTTTTTTGTTTTTCCCTTCTCTCCCTCTCTCCCCTAACTCCTCCAGTTCTGCCCAAAGCGAAAATCGAAGTGGAGTCCTACTCGGCCCACCCCGGGGACCTCCTCCAGCTGCGCTGCCGGCTGCGGGATGACGTCCAGAGCATCAACTGGGTGCGAGACGGCGTCCAGCTGGCCGAGAACAACCGGACGCGCATTACCGGGGAGGAGGTAGAGGTCAGGGACGCTGTGCCCGAGGACTCGGGGCTCTATGCCTGCATGACCAACAGCCCCTCGGGGAGCGAGACCACCTACTTCTCCGTGAACGTCTCAGGTTCGTAGCGGCACAGGGAAGGGGCAGCCCAGGCGGAGCGAGGAGCGGAGGTGCCCGTGCGCAGGCGTTTGCATGCTCGCCGCCACGCGCAGGTTTGTTCGGCGGCGGCGCTGCCCGAGGGTCCCGGCCCCGCACCGACCCCGGTGGCACCGCGCTCCCCACGCGTGGCACGGCCACGGAGCCCGGCTGAGGAGCTGGGAACGCGGTGCGGGGGCTCCCTGCCGTGCCCGGAGGGCAGCCGGGGTTGTCGCGCCCACAGGGCACGGGCTGATGAGGATGGTGGTGCACGGAGAGCTCTGCGCAAGGGCCGGCACCGCCGGGTGTTGCTGCCGGCCCCGCGGGGCAGGGGGAGGCTGAGGCTCCCAGGGGGGAGCACGGATGGTGTCCGACGCCCCCGCTGCCCCTGCGAGCCCACGGGGTGCATGCGTGGGAACACGTGTGTTTGTCTGCATGGGCTGGCAGGGCTGCACGTCCCGCTGCCACATCGAGCACGCGCTGGGCTCGGGCCGAGGTTCACTTTGGTGGTGTTGAGGCACGATGCTGGAGGTGAACGCTGCGGGTCGGGAGGCGTCGGCTGAGCCTTGGGGGCTCAGCTGCCCCCTGGATGGATTGGTGGCGCCAGGCAAGGTGCCTGGGGGCGCAGCATGGGGCGCTGCCTTCCTGAGCCCAAAATCAGCCTCGGGGGGCAAATTGTGCTTGGACAGCAGGCACCGCTAGCCGGGACCCCGCTGGCCGTGCCACCAGGAGCCTCGCAGCTCCCCGCCGTGCCTCGGTGCTGCCCTGGTGTCGGGTCCCGTGCAGGAGGAAGGGCAGGTCGGTGGGCGCACGCTCAGCCGAGCGTCTCTTCTCTTGCAGACGCGCTCCCCTCCGCGGAGGATGACGACGACGAAGACGATTCCTCCTCAGAGGAGAAGGAGGCCGATAACACCAAGCCGAACCGTACGTCTGCCGGAGGGGTTTGCCCCCAGGCTGCCCTGACCCTTCCTCCTTCTGCCCTGAGCGTTGGGGTGGGGGCCAGGGGAAGCCGGGTACACACGTGGGCATCACGCAGGGACCCAGGAGAGGGTGGGCAGGAGAGGGAGGGCAGGGTCCCGCTGCAGCCCATGGCACCTGGTGTCAGCGAGGGCTCGATGGGGGACCCCTGGGTGCCCTGGGGAACACCAGCACCAGGTTGTGATGGGGAGGCTGCTGCTGTGCCCAAACCCCCGCCGTTTGCCCGGTGCCCTGTGCCCACCGCGCTGAGCCCACCGCTCTGGCTCCCCAGAGGCCGTAGCTCCCTACTGGACCTATCCCGAGAAGATGGAGAAGAAGCTCCACGCCGTCCCCGCCGCCAAGACGGTGAAGTTCAAGTGCCCGTCGGGCGGGACGCCCAACCCCACACTGCGCTGGCTGAAGAACGGCAAGGAGTTCAAGCCCGACCACCGCATCGGGGGATACAAGGTACGGGCTGGGGCAGCACCCACGGGTGGGTGCTTGTGCGGCTCCATCCCGACGGGTCCGGGCTCCGCGAGCACCTCGAGGGGCCGGGCTGGGGGCTCGCTCTGGGGCGGCGCGGGGAGGAGGGGGAAGTGAATGGGCTCTGCAGCTTAAGAGGCACTGAGCTGCCTGTTCGCGCAGCCCCGGGCCTCCAGAGGGGCAGATGGGCCCCCTGACATTCCTGTTGCAGAACAGCCCCACGGCAGTGACCTGCTTCTGGGTCATGTTTGCACCAGCATCAACCTTTGGGGGAGGGGGAAGGACGAAACCAGCCAGCCTTGGCCGCGCTAATCCCCCCGCGGAGCGTCCGCCCCGGGTGCTCCTCCTGCACCCAGGGCCACCTCCAGCCCCGGCACCCCCCAGCAGCCGGGGGGCCCCGTCCCCTCTCCATCCCTTCGCTATTCCATGGGGGCTGCTGCTCTGGTTGCTGCGTTTGGTTTTGGAGCTGGGCTGCAGCTCGGGGTGCCAGGCATAGCCCGTGAAGGCAGCTTCCCATGGGGCTGGGGAGGGGAAATGGGAGAAGGGGGGGGGGATGCAGGGGCTCAGCGCTGCACCCCAGGGCAGCAGGTCCCTGTCTGTGTGAAGCAGCTCAGCTGGAAGGTGACAGCACGGAGCCAGGGGTGGCTGCTGGGGTTGAAGTGCTGGGCTGAGGGCATCACCAGGTCCCAGCTGGGAGGGAGGAACGTGGCAGCCCTGTGTGGGGCAGAGGCAGCCGGAGCCCAGGAGCGGCAGGGGATGGGTGCAGGGGGCTCATCCCTGCGCCCCACGGCCAGGGGGGACCTGGGAGCGCTCGCAGCCCTGCGGAGCCACCCGGGGACGGGCCGGGAGGAAAAATGCTCGGTCAGCAGCACCCAGGACTCCCCGGGATGCGCTGTGCCCTGCCCGCTGACCCCCATGGGGCAGAACAAAGCCGCTCTGTTCCCTCGGGGCGGGCGTCCCCATGCCCGGTGCGCTCAGCTCACAGCATCTGCCGCTGGGCTCCGCGGCGAGCCCGGCCCGGCACAGCTGGGAGCAATTACGGCCCCTCTGCAGGAGAGGGGAAAGGTGACCTCGGACCCAGATTTATGTCGTGCCGGGGGGCTGAGCTGGCCCTGATGCGTGCGCCCGGCGCCTCGCACCTAACGCCAGCCCCCCCCTGCCCCCAGGTCCGCTACGCCACCTGGAGCATCATCATGGACTCGGTGGTGCCGTCCGATAAGGGCAACTACACCTGCATCGTGGAGAACAAATACGGGAGCATCAACCACACCTACCAGCTGGATGTCGTGGGTGAGGATGGCACTGGGGGGGCAACGCCAGCGGTGCCACCGGTGGGCTCTGCTGGGCCGGGCGCTGCTCCCAAACCGTTCCCGAGCCTGGCCAGCCGCCTGTCCCCAGCACGGGACGGGGACACGGGGAGGGGAGGCGCGGGATGCCCCCTGGCGCAGAGCAGGCGAGGCGGAAGGATCACCCCGAACCGTTCTGGGGGTTTTTAATTGTGGTGGAAATAATTTCATAGACCAGACAGAAACTTTTTCTAATCGCCTTATTAGCCATAATTCCCAGCTGGGAAGGCTGGTCTGAGCAGTTCCACATGTGGAGCTGCTCTAAATGCCAGTAAATGAACCATTAAAAATGTGATTTAATTTGATTACACTGAGCAAACTGAAGGGAACAGTCAGCGAGGTGAACAAAGGGGTTTGTTAATGCTGACTCACCACAGTGGCAGCCGCTTTGTTAACGGCCGGGGCCCTCGTTAGGTTTGTTTGACCTCTGACCCCCCAATAGGTAGCCAAGTCCCCGCACCGGGGTGTCACCTCCCGGGACGTCACCTGTCCCCGGGCCTGGGGCTGCGGGAGGAGAACCCCGGGCACAGGGGAGTCACGGCCCCCCCTCCCCGAGCGGGGGTCCCCACACGGGGTGCCCCGTGGTGAGGTGTCCCCGTCCCTCCGGCCCCTGCAGAGCGCTCCCCGCACCGGCCCATCCTGCAGGCAGGGCTCCCTGCCAACAAGACGGTGGCCCTGGGCAGCAACGTGGAGTTTGTCTGCAAGGTCTACAGCGACCCCCAGCCCCACATCCAGTGGCTGAAGCACATCGAGGTCAATGGCAGCAAGATCGGCCCCGACAACTTGCCCTACGTGCAGATCCTGAAGGTAAAGCCGCACCCCGGGCTGCCCCAGCCCAGCTCCCTGCAGGGTCCCCCTGGGCACAGCCGGGGGGTCCCACGGAGCCGGGGACCCCTCTGGGTGGCACCGAGGCAGCCGGAGCCCCAGAGCTGCCCCCAGCCCTGTGTGCTGCGCTCCGGGGGTGGGAGGTGGGCAGGGGGCAGGGAGGGCAGCGTGCAGGGGGGGCATAAAGCCTTGTGGTGCCCCAAAGGTGCACGCCGTGGGGCTGGGGGGGCCCTGGCAGCCAGCACAGGGGCGGATGGCTGCGCCCTGCTCCATCCAGGCAGGAGCAGCACCCTCCGTGCACCAACTGCTCAGCACCCCGGGGGGCTCGCCTCTCCCCATCTTCACCTGGACCCCATGGCACGCGGCTGTCCCTTCCCATGCCCCTGGAGGCGATGCAGCAGGGAGCAGCACTGCGGTCCCTCGCCTGCTGCTGCCCCCACTGTGCCCCCCGAGCCCTGCTGCCTGCGGTGGTGCCGGCTGGGGGCAGCCCCCCCCTCGCCGTGCCGGCGGAGCGGGCGCCGACGCTGCGGGCGCCGCGAGTTTTGACGCCGTCGATGTGACTCCTCTGTTGTTGGTCTGTTCCAGCACTCGGGAATTAATAGCTCTGATGCGGAGGTGCTGACCCTGTATAATGTGACAGAGGCGGAGAGCGGGGAGTATGTTTGTAAGGTTTCCAATTATATTGGCGAGGCCAACCAGTCTGCGTGGCTCACTGTCACCAGACCTCTGGCGAAAGGTAATCGGAAGGACGCCCAGTGGGAGGCTTCCTTGGACAGTCCGTCCCCAGCGGTGGAGAACAAAACTCTGGGCTCTCTTGTTTCTGCTGTATTTCTGGTGCAAAAAGCCATGGAAAAATACCCAGCGAGGCCGGCTAGGTTCTGTGCTCTGTCCTCCCCCCCCCTCCGTGTGCTTCCCACCCCGCTGCGCAGCCACCGGAGCCGTGCCGGGTGTGTGCCGCTGTCCCTGCCCTCCCTCCTGCCCTCCCTCCTGTCTCCGTCCTCGTGCCCCCCACGTCCTGAGGCTCAGCCGGCCAGCTCTCCCTGAGCTCTATTTTTCCATGTAGCCCATTGCCAGCATGTTCAGATGGGCAGGACACTCAGTTTGGTGAAGGGTTTTTAACCGGCATCTCCGTAGGGCCGCTGGATGAGTGGTCATCCTGAGGGTCTCTGTAACAGGGCTGCAGTGGTCTCTGTCTGCTCCCGGGGGTCTGGCAAATGAGACTGAGCTCCCTCCTCTCTGGCCCGCTTCCCAGAAGATCTCATGTCGTTTGCTTCTCCGTTTTTTGCTTCCATTTTTCCTTCTAGACGGCTGGCGTTAACACGACAGACAAAGAAATGGAAGTCCTTCACTTAAGGAATGTCTCTTTTGAGGATGCTGGGGAGTATACATGTTTGGCGGGTAATTCTATTGGGATCTCCCATCACTCTGCATGGTTGACAGTTCTCGAAGGTATATACTCCTTTTCCTGTCCCTTTCCTCCCTCGTTTCCACGCGTCGTATGCATTGCGGCCCGGGGCAGGGCGCTTCCCCGGCGGGTAGGGAAGGGGCGCGCAGCCCTCCCCCCCCCCAGCAATGCATACCCGGCTGCTTTTAACCCGGCTTGGACCCGGGGCCAGGCCAGCATCCCGGGCACACGCCGGCAGCGGGGGGCTTTGGGGGGGCTGGGGGTGCTGCCCGGCTCCGTGTGCCCCCGAGGAGCTGGCCTTGCCCCGCGGGGTGGGAGCGCACCGGGGCTGTCGCTGTGCTGCGCTCCGGGCGCATCGATGCTGCTCCTGCCCATCGATGCTGCCCGGCCCCACGGCTGATAACAGCAGCCAGGGAAAGTTTTTTGGGGTGCTGCCTGCTCCTCGCTTGCCAGCCAAAAACTTTCCCCGTTATCAGCCGCCGCTTGGCGTGCTCGGAGGTGGTGGCTGCAGGGACAGGAGGTTTCCGCTCTTCGCCTCTCTCTGAGGCTCTGTTCTCTGGGGGTCAGGTTGGGGGTGCTGCAAGGGGGGGTACAGCAGCTCCCCCACTGCTGATTGTGGTTTGTGGCTGTCCCGAAATGTGCAGCTGCAGCTGCCCTGAGCCACTCCTGGCACTGCTCCCTCCTGTGCCACCGGC
This sequence comes from Netta rufina, assembly GCF_964035555.1. Classification (NCBI taxonomy): domain Eukaryota; kingdom Metazoa; phylum Chordata; class Aves; order Anseriformes; family Anatidae; genus Netta; species Netta rufina. The sequence goes on along the minus strand of NC_140151.1, from coordinate 5,735,356 downwards.
AGCCACCAGCACGGGGTCTGCACCACGGCACGCGGGGCTGGGACCCCTCCCCAGCAGCCTGGGGTCCCGGCAGGCTGCTGCTGCTGGCGGCGCTTCTGGCTGCTCCGCTTGAGCTGCCCCAGTGTTCCCAGTAACGCCCGGACCCCCCCAGAGCTGGCAGTGCTGCATGGCCCCCTCCACCCCGCCGTATCCCTGGGGGATGGGCACAGCTCAGCAGCGGGGCAGGGACCCCACGGGGCGATGCAGGGGGCATCCCCCACACACACCCATGGGTGAGCTCAGCCGTGCGGTGCCACCAGCACCACCCCACCCCATACGGAGTGGGGACAGGCACCGTGCCCCCACTTCACACCTCTCATTTAACCCATCCCAAGGCCCCATCCTGCCTCCCCCCACCCTGGGTGCCTGCCTGTGGATGCAGCGCACGGCCCAGGGGTCCCCGTGCAGCCTCCCCGCTCCCCGCTGCGCCCCAGGCAGGGCTGACCCCGAGCGAGGATTGGGGCCGGGGTCTCCCCAGCACCTCAGGGTGGGCTCCTGCTAACGCCCTCCCCGTGCCGACCCAGCTATCGAGGACACGCCGGCCATGATGACGTCCCCCCTCTACCTGGAGATCATCATCTACTGCACGGGAGCCTTCCTCATCTCCTGCATGGTGGTGACCGTCATCATCTACAAGATGAAGAGCACCACCAAGAAGACGGACTTCAACAGCCAGCTGGCCGTGCACAAGCTGGCCAAGAGCATCCCCCTGCGCAGACAGGTAACAGAAAGTAGAGAGGGGGTTTGTTTGCACCTACTGCTCCCCCAGAGGCTCGCCTTTTCCCTGGGTTAGGGTGGGGGGGACCAGGGCCACCCCTCACCCACGGCACGGTGCGGGGTGGGGACCGTAGTGCGGAGGGCCAGAAGGATTTATGGCCACCCAATGTTTGGGGCAGAAGAGCCTGTTGTACCCACCGAGGAGACGGGAGGACCCCCAGGCTGTGCATTTCGTGGTATCAGCAAGCAGGAAACTAATTAAAAATAATTTAGTCGCGCTCCGACTGGAAGCAGCGCTGCAGGGGCCCCGTGCCCGCAGACAGCGTTGGGGATCCGGGCAGGGCCGGGGGGGCGAAGGGCCCCGGTCAGCGCCTTCCCCCCGGTGGGGGCGGCCGGCCGCGGCCCCAGGCACCACGAGAAGGTAACCCACGGCCCCGCTGCAGGTGTCGGCCGACTCCAGCTCCTCCATGAACTCGGGCGTGATGCTGGTGCGGCCCTCGCGCCTCTCCTCCAGCGGCACCCCCATGCTGGCCGGCGTCTCCGAGTACGAGCTCCCCGAGGACCCGCGCTGGGAGCTGCCCCGGGACAGGTGAGGGCGACTGCGGGGTGGGTGCGGGGCCGGGCGCCGTCCCGCTGTCCTTCCCCCGGCCTCAGGCCGTCTGTCTGTCCGTCCTCCCGGCAGGCTGATCCTGGGCAAGCCCCTGGGAGAAGGGTGCTTCGGGCAGGTGGTGCTGGCCGAGGCTATCGGCCTCGACAAGGACAAGCCAAACCGCGTCACCAAAGTGGCCGTGAAGATGCTCAAGTGTAAGTGGTGCTGGGAGCCGGGGGGGGGGGGGCCCTGCACGGCGCCTGGGGCCGGGGGAGCACGGTGTGGGGGGGACCCCAGCCTGGCCCCCGCCCCGACCGGCGCCTCTGCTGCTGCAGCCGACGCCACGGAGAAGGATTTGTCCGACCTCATCTCTGAGATGGAGATGATGAAGATGATCGGCAAGCACAAGAACATCATCAACCTGCTGGGGGCCTGCACGCAGGACGGTGAGTGCCTGGGCGGGGAGGGGGCGTCCCGGCTTCCATGGGGGGGCGAGGACAGCCCCCGGGGGCTGAGCAGGGGCTGGGGTCCCGCTGAGCGCCGCCCGGCCCCGCTGCCCCCAGGTCCCCTCTATGTCATCGTGGAGTACGCCAGCAAGGGCAACCTGCGCGAGTACCTGCAGGCGCGGCGCCCCCCCGGCATGGAGTACTGCTACAACCCCGCCCGCGTCCCCGAGGAGCAGCTCTCCTTCAAGGACCTGGTGTCCTGCGCCTACCAGGTGGCGCGGGGCATGGAGTACCTGGCCTCCAAGAAGGTGAGAGCCCCCCCCGCTGAGTCCCAGACAGGGGGACCCCGGTGGCCGGGCTGTGGGAAGGGGCCGTGACCCCCTTTGCCATGGGGTGGGGGGGTGATGGGGTTTCGGGACCGGCTCACGGCCCCGCGCTCTGCCCAGTGCATCCACAGGGACCTGGCGGCCAGGAACGTCCTGGTGACCGAGGACAACGTGATGAAGATCGCTGACTTCGGGCTGGCCCGTGACATCCACCACATCGATTACTACAAGAAGACGACAAACGTGAGTGCCGCGGCGAGGGGCTTTGTGGAAGGGGGGGGGCAGCGCTCGGAGAGCCCAGTCAGGTTCCCAGTGATCCCCTCCGGATCCTCGGGCTGCCTTGGGGCTCGGCGCTGACGGGGGATTTGCTTCTCCCCAGGGTCGCCTGCCAGTGAAGTGGATGGCCCCGGAGGCCCTGTTTGACCGCATATACACTCATCAGAGCGATGTGTGAGTACCCGGGGCACGGCCCGGCACCAAACAACCCGATTTCTGGGCACGCACCCGGAGCTCTCTGGTGCGGCCCCCGCTGGGCGCAGCGGGCTGAGGCTGTGCTCGCCCGGCAGGTGGTCCTTCGGCGTGCTGCTCTGGGAGATCTTCACGCTGGGCGGCTCGCCGTACCCCGGCGTGCCGGTGGAGGAGCTCTTCAAGCTGCTGAAGGAAGGCCACAGGATGGACAAGCCCAGCAATTGCACCAACGAGCTGTGAGTGCCGCGCTGGGCTGGGGGACAGGGGGTGGCCGGTGCCGCTCCCCAAAATGCACCCCGTGCAGACCTCAGGCAAACCTCGTGCTCCCATCCCGGAGCGCAGGCAGGTGCACGCCGGGGAAGGCAGATGTTCAGAGTTACTTTTCCAGCAGTTCCCGGCCCCGCGAAAACATCAGCTCAATCTGTTTGCAATAATCAACATCTTCCCCTGGTACCGCTCAGCAGGAGCGAATCCCAGAATGACCCCAGAGCAGGGACTAGCCGAGTTTAGGTTAGGTCCTACCAAAACAGCCCCGTGTCCTTCCCCGTGCCCACAGCGGGGGCATTCCCTTCCTCCCACACAGGAGATGATCACAGAACAGCACAAAATCCCCCAAATCCCACCCCTGCTGGCTGACGGTGCCGGCCCACGGTGCAGAGCTCCCCGTGCGCCCGCGGGACTTGGCTCAGCTCTCGCCCCTTGGCCCCCCCCCAGGTACATGATGATGCGGGACTGCTGGCACGCCGTCCCCTCGCAGCGCCCCACCTTCAAGCAGCTGGTGGAGGACCTGGACAGGATCGTGGCCATGACCTCCAACCAGGTAGGGGACCCCCCGTGCGCCCACCCCATCCGGGAACCCCCCCCCGGGGCTGCGCCGTCCCCGCCTGAGCCCCGTCCCTTGCAGGAGTACCTGGACCTCTCGGTGCCGCTGGACCAGTACTCGCCTGGCTTCCCGGACACCCGCAGCTCCACCTGCTCCTCGGGGGAGGACTCTGTGTTTTCTCACGACCCTCTGCCGGACGAGCCGTGCCTTCCCAAATACCCCCCCCAGCACACCAACGGCGGACTGAAGCGACACTGAGGCTGGCACGGCCAGCGAGGGACCGGACGCCCGCGGGTGCCGCGGTGCCGGGGGGGTGCCGCCGCGGGGCCCGGCCGTGCCGAGCTGCGAGAGGGGCCTCGGAGGCACGGCCGCAGCATCCCGGCACCAGAACCACCACCAGAACCACCCACGTCTCCTGCCAGCTCCTCCTGCCGCCTCCGCTGTGAACTCTGCAGCCCGAAGGCTTCGCTCGGTGTTTTGGGTGTCGGGTGTTTCCTTTCCTTTCACCTCCTCCGTGAGCTCTGCGCTTTGATCTCTCCACTTGGTTAAGCCCAAATCCTCCTCGGGGGCCGGCGCCCTGCTGGGACGTGGTGTCCCGGGGGGAAATGGGGAGCCCAGGGAGGTGATCCCCGACCACGCAGGGGTCCCACGGCACGGCCCTCGGGTGCGCGGTGCTGTGAGGCTGCCCCCGGTGACCAAACCCCCGGGACCTCGGAGGGGGGACCCAGCGCGGGCGTCTGCTCAGCACCGGCGGCAGAGGCAGCCGACGGCCGGTGCTGGGAACAAAAGTCCTGTGTACATAGCTAAAAATATGTATAAATATGAATATATATTTACATGTCTTTTTAAAAGGGTTGTTACCAGAGATATACCAGTTTGGTAGTAAGGTACTAGTGGCTGGTAGATATCAGTTGCTATAAAAAAAAAAAAAATCATATATTTTGCTACTTTTGCTGTTTTTATTTTTTTAAATTATGTTCTAAACCTATTTCAGTTTAGGTCCCTCAATAAGAATTGCTGCTGCTGCTTCAGTTTTATATGGGGTTGTATTAAACAGTAATAATGATGTGTCGATGCCTTTTGGGAGCACGTTGTCATGGTGTAAATGGCCTTTCCTCCCCCCTGGCTCCCGGGGTCTCCGGCGCTGCTGGGCCGGCTGCAGCCCCCCGGCGCCGTGCGGGTGCTGCCCCCCGACACCGGGGCGCTGGCACAGCACGGCCCCCGCTCCCGGGCAGCCCCCGCTCCCGGGCCATGCCCTCCTGTGCCTTACCGGCGCCGCGGGGAGCGTCCTGGTGCCGGGCAGCCCTCACCGGGCCCTGCCCTGCCCGGCGGTGCCGGTGCCGGTGCCCAGCCCGCGGAGCTGCCCGGCGGTGCCTTGGTGGGGGCGCGCGTCCCCGTCCCTCCCCGGCACGGCAGAGCCAGGGCGCTGTTACTTGAAAAGTTTTATTTTGCCTTTGTATGGAGAAATATTATTTGTTGTAAACTCTTCTGTAATGAATCTGGAATTCTTGTAATTATTAAAGACTTTAACCAAGCCGCGCCGGAGCCCAGTTTTGCCAGTCCCGCGTGCGGCCGGGTCCTGGCCCCAGGTGCTGGGAGACGCCACGGACCCTCGGCTCCTCCGGGCTGCCCGTTTGGGCAGGAGGAGTTCAAAGGCTGGGAGGAACGTGGGCTGCTCTGCTGGGAGCTGTGTTTCCTGACCCCAAAATTCCCTGTACCAATTCCACCCCGTTCAGCAACCTTTGCCTCCTCTCCGCCACCAGCGCGCGGTGCCCATGACGGTGGCGGCGTCACCCCCACGTGTTTCCCACCCCCAGGCTGGACCCCCCCAGCCATTCCCCAACGCGGCCACTCCGTCCCCGGGCAGGGAGCCCCCTCCCAGAGCAGGGGGGGCTCGGCCGGGGGCGCAGCCAGATGTTCTGGCAGCCGCGTGTGCGCTGCCGTCCTCGCCAAAAGCTCAGTGCGCGAGGCCAGCTGGGCTCCAGCCTCCAGCGCTGGGGATGACCCAGGGACCCTTAACCCCCTCCCCGCCACCCATCGGGAGCTGCTCCCCGCGAGGAAGAGGAGGCTGAGCCCCGGGGCTGGCAGCTGGGAGGCTCTTTGGAGGCCGGGGGGGGACAGGTTTGTGTCTTTGGGCCCCCCCTGCCCGGAGGCGCCGGGGATCTCTCCAGCTGGGCGGCCGCACGCAGCCCTCCCTCTGCCCTGACGTCAGCCCCAAGTCACTCCCTGCACTTTTGCCGTCCTCTCCTCCTCCTCCCAGGATGGATCCGCTGCCAGCTCCAGGCCGTTTGCCTTCGGCTGTGACCTGCTGCCCGCGGAAACCGCGCTGGCCCTGGGAAAGGCACCGGGGAGCACCGGGCGGTGATGGGCAGCACCGGGAGCCCTGGGGGGGTCGTGGCGGGGGGGTCCCCAGGGCTGGCAGCGTGGCTGGGACCTGACTCACCCACCGCGAGGGCGAGGGGCTCCCAGCCCCTCTCCTTAGCCAGGAAATGGTTAAGGCTGCAGGCTCGCGGTGCTCCCCATCTCCCCAGCCCTTTTGAAAGCATCTGCTTGTTGCTATTTCCATGTGTAAATTAAATCGATCAGCTGCGCTCTCGCCCCCTCCCCTCCTAAATTAAGTAGGGCTTTTAATCAAGTGATTTATGTTGAATTCGCAGCCCTAGATTAAACTCGCAGCCCAGGCAGCCAGCGGCGGGGGGAGCGGGGCTGGGGGCATCCATAAATCACCGCTCTCCTTGGGACCGGCTTGGCAAGGCAGCGGGGAGAGATGGAGCTCGTGTTTACATCATCAGAAACTGCTGCTATCACAATCTTCTGCTCATTTCCTGGGGTTACCAGGAGGGCAATTAAATATGATAATAAGCAGAGCGACTCCAGCAGCGCCGCTGGTGCCTGCCGTCACACCGCAGCCTGGGGGCTCGGGGGTTTGCTGGGCCAGGGACGGGCACGGGGCAGCTGCCAGCACCTGGGGCAGGGGAATTCTGCAATTCTGCCCCTCTGCCCTTCCTGGGAGCATCCCCTTCGAGCTCGGGGACACAGCAACACCCAGACCCCGAGATGGAGACACCCAGACCCCGAGCCCTGTCCCGCACCCCGAGCACGTGGCCGGCGGCACCGGGCATTGGTGGCCACCGAGCTCTTCACCCGTGGCCACACTTTTGGCTCCTGCAGCATCCTTTGTCTCTCCCACTCCTCGCCTTCCTCCTCCTCTCCTTTTAAAGCCCTCCGGCTGCGCAGCACCGAGACAATCTCTTGGCCCCGGCCCAGGATCTGGCTGCTCGGCTGGGCTGGGAGCTGGGCTTTGTCTGGCTGCCAGCGCTGTCAGGGAGCCTTCCTCGCAATCCCACCTCGCTGGGCAGGGCCGGGAGCAGGGCTGGGGGCTGGAAGAGGGGCTGGGGGCATCCCGGGCAGGGTTTTGCCTGCTCCCACCCCATGCCAAGGACGGGAGCATCCCGCGGCACCGGGGGCAGCTCCCCAGCCATAAATTATTTCCCTGGGAGGAAATGACCCCCACCCCGAGGGGCGGCCGAGCAGAGGAAATGGGGTGGAAGCTCCAGAGCCCCGGGCAGGGCTGGGGGCTGGCGGGGGAGCCCCTTCCCCCTCCGGCATCCCCACGGGACAGGCGCCTGTGCAGGAGCACCGAGGGCAGAGGACGGGGTCTGGATGCGGCCGCTGGCACGCGGGGCTCTGCGCCCCTGCCCCGGGTGGGTGTGAGGGGTGTGAGCCCCCCAGCCCTGCTGGAGCCCCCCCCTTTAGCAGGAGCTTGGCAGGGCGCTCGGCGGGGCTGTCCTGCTGTCCATCACCTCCCTGACAGCCCGCGCACCAGCCACTGTCAAACACCACGGCTCGGCTTGATTTCATCCAAACAAACCTGGGGCCGTGAACCCGGGCAGCTGCAGATCGTTCCCGCTCCCGTCAAAGCCCTGCCACTGTGCGGAGGGCTCAGGGGGGATCCCCGCACCCCCTGCTCCCTCTCCGGGTTGGGGTTCACCAAAATCCTGGCCGCCCTCAGCACCCACCCACCGGCACCCCCGGCCCTCCCCGCGCACCCCGGGGCCACCGGCGCGAGGTGGGGAGTGAAGAGCCGTGGCTGATCCCGGGGGATCCCCGCCGTCCGCACCCCGTAACTCTCCCGGTTCCTCTCCCTGCCAGGTTTGGCTCTCGAGCCCTTGTTCTACATTATTTTAAGCTGGTGTAAGCCTCGGCCGCCTTTGTTACAAATTTATACCAGAGACAGAAAGCCTGCGCGGAATGTAATGCTCTAATACCGAGGGCCATAAATCTCAGCCTTTGTTGTGCTTGGGCCCCACTAAATCAGCGCTGCTCCCTCGGAATATTAATCTGCTGCAGAAGTGCTGAGCGCGGCATCTTTCCCCGGCAGCCTTCGGAGGGGAGAGGCTGACGGGGGGCCGGGGACGGCCGTGGCACGGGGACGTCTCAGCAGAAATCCCCCGCAGCGGGGCCAAGCCAGGGGGACGGAGGCAAAAAGGGGTCGGAGCCACGGGTTTGGGGTCCCTCGGGGCCGAGCCCTCCCCTGCAGCGAGCGGTGGCCGTGGGGATGCCCAGGGGGAGGACAAAGCTCCAAGGGGAGGGCTGGAAGGTGTTTGGCACCGAAGGGCTGGAAAAGCTCTCCCCACGCCAAAGCACACACGGCCTTGGAGCTCGGCCGCGTTTCATTTGCCCCACGTTGCAGAACAGAATCCAGAAATTTACGGGGCTCTGCTGGGTTCGCTTCCTCCAGGATCTCGGGGGGGGGTCATGTAGCGAAAACGCTGATTTTCCCCCATTTTGGGGTCAGGGAGGGAGGGGCGCAGGAAGCTGCGGGGCCCTGGGCGAGAACACAGAGCTGAGCCCTGCTGCACGGCCGGGGGAGGCTGGGTTGGGGAGCAGCAGGGATTTGGGGTCTGGTTTGGGTTTGTTCAGAGCGGTGTGGGACTGCTGGGGGGTGCTGAGCCGGCTCGGGGCCACCCCCCCCAGCCAGGACACCCCCTGACAGCCCCCCCAGCCCCCAGGGTCAGGAGCCGGAGCGGAGGCTGCAGAACACGACCACTGCCGAGCAGGAGCTGAGCATCACCCACCCGCAGGAAATTGAGGGCGTTATCTGGGTAATTTCCTGCCCACCTCCCGCACTGACATCAGAAAAAGCCCCCAACAACTTGACATTCAGCCTCAAACTCTCTGAGTCCCCGGAAAGCTTTGGGGCCGGCAGGGTGGCTCCGGCAGTGGCTGATTTGGGGAATCCGAAATTCTTCAGCCACGACGGGCGCCTTCAGCAGGGCCCTGCCAAGGGGGAATTTCTGGGTAACGCTCCCTCCCGGGGCTCTCAATTGGAGATAAAAACGGTTTCTCCACCAAATTTTTGAGGCCAGGAGCAGGGTGAAATCCGAGGGGTGTTAAATCTGAGGGGTGTGAGGGCAGCAGGGCGCGAACCCAGCCCGGGCGAGGTTTTGCTCCTGGTTCTGAGGGATCTCCAGCACCACATTTGGCTCTCACTCCTGGTGCCTGGTCCCGCAGCCCCTCACCCCCAGCTCCCAGCCCTGGCGTGGGGAGCGAGGAGCGAGGAGCGGGGCTGAGAAGCTCCCCAAAGCCTGAGGGCTGCTGCGACCTGCCGGTGGGAAGCGGCACTGGAGCGAGCTGCGAGGCTCGGGGGGGCTGTGGGAAGAGGCAGAGCCCCCCCCCCGCCTGCACCCTGCGAGGTTTTTGTGGCTGAGCCCCCGGGAAAGCATCGGCTGGGGATTATTTGTGTGAGTTACCGCGGGGCCCCCTTGCCTGGCGCTGGGCAAACATCCCCTGATAACAGGGGAGGTCGGGCAGTGCAGCAGAGCTGGGAAATGCCGTCAATGTCAATGGCATTTCTGCGTGGATCTGCTGCTGCGGGGCAGGGATCCATCCCCCCAAACTGCGTTAGTAGAAACTGAACCAGCCGTCCTACAGGGATGGCGCTGGGGCTGCAGCTACCCACCACCATGGGCAAACAGATCCGGGGGCTCCCATCCTGGCTCTGCAGCAGCCCAGAACTGCTGCACTTCCAGAAAACACACCCCAAGTTACCGACCTCGTTCACCTCACCAGAAAGGGCAACGTCCCTCCTGGCTGGTGTTCTTTGACACGGTTTAGTGAGCTGGGTGGCTCCGTGAGCCCAGCTCATGCACTGTGAAGACACTTCTGTGTCACACGGCTCTTCCACTAACCTCAAGTTCAGGAACTGTACCTATACATTCAGGAACCGTACCCATTTACCTGCTGTAGCCATAACACAGAAATTATTTCCATTCTTCTACTCCTGCATGTTAACCTCTGCTCCCAACACCACTGGAATATTGCACTGAATGCTTGTACTCAGCTCTTTAGGGGAGAAAATGCTTTTTCAGAAGCAGCAGGACCTGCAGATGTCAGGTCCCAGTTCCCCTGGCAGCTCAGCAGCTGGCAGTGTTTTCGGGGAGGCGAGGTGTTCTGCCTCAGAAGCAGTCCAAGGCTGCTCCAGCTCTGACAGCAGAGCACGGCCGCTGGCAGCACCTCGTCCACGCTGCAGTGAGGCAGGAGCAAGGCGTGAGCAATGGGGTTCTTTTATTGAAGCCACATTTGCCCTCATTTACCAATTAAATACCAATATGCAGCACTGCATACCGGTAACTAACAAGGCAGAGGTGCAGGTACAGAGCTAAAAACACAGCTGCCTTCTGCAGGCTGTCTGTGTACTGATAGCAGGAGCCTGGAGCCAGGTGCTTGAAGTGCTGATAACACCTGACCTTCAGAGGACTTTTTGAGTCTGACTGCCCTAAAGGCTGCCTATGTCTCTAGAAAAGACATTTCGTGCTACTCAGCACCACGTCTAACTTTACAGTATGAATACCCATATCTATCGTCCATAAAGTAATCTCTGAGTATTTACATACACACTGTGCACTTTTTATCAGTTAAACCACACTGCCTAGGATCAAGAGCTTGAACCTATAAAGCTGCAGCAGCAGGGCAAGCTGCAAGCCCTGGATACGTGGCTGTGTTCTTGCTTGGGATTTCAAATAGCAGAGCAGGCTTCACTGGGCTTCTAGCCTAGTTCCTTGTGTGCCCAGCCCTTTGTGAGGATGGAAAGCTGCCTTTCCTCGGGTTTAGGAGCACAAGCACCTGTTCAGTGAGTAACAGCACAGACAGCAGTGCAGGTACCAACGTATTTACAGCATAAGTTAAAATGGTGGGGGGTAGAGGGAGTGGAGCACAAACAAGAAGCCGGTGTCATCTGGACAGTCTTAGCACTGCCCGGTTGCTAATGGGCTTGGAACAGAGGGAGAGAGCCCCTCAGGACGACTGACATGTTTCTGTGTAAAAGCAGCCAGCTGGAAAATCATTCTTCCCTTTTAAGGAGGTGGAGAGATGAAAGCTTTTCTCCCCCAGCGGTAGATTGTCCTTGCTGGCTTCAGGCTAGGCTCTGTTGGTACCGGCCTTGCTGCTCTGAGATGCTTCCAGTTTAGTCTGAGTGTAAAAGTTGCAGATTTTAGACAGTACCAATGCAAGTGCTTCTTAAAATCCTTTTATTTTTTTTTCTATTGCTGCTTTTATCAGATGGGACTAACACGAGAACTCTCTTTCAGATAACCAGCCCTCTCACACAGGGCAGGATGTGCCAGCACACCTCTTCGTGCTTCCCTTGCCTCCCAGGACAGAGCACACAGCTGGGGTCCTCAGGCTAAACCACATCCATAATACAGGGACCTGCATCACTGATGTGCTCTGTGTGACGGTGTCAAACTCCTTTTTTTCCCTCCTTGCCCTCAGAAGGGTCGCTCACACGTTTTTCCCTAAAACCACAGCGCTGCATTTTACTTGCAGGCCGCTATTTTTTAACTTTTCCTCCCTGTACAGCAGGGACAGGAGCCAGGAGGGTGCTTTGGTGTTGAGCGGAGCTTCACCTCCTGAGCTGCACCCATTGAAGGAAGCACACGCAGGTCAGCGCAGTTCGAAATTCAGCCCACTTAGAGGATTAAAAAAAATAAAAATATAAGACTCGTGTCACAGTGCTGCGTTTGTACAATTTGTATAATGCATCATGGCTAAACCAGTAACCTCAGAGCTTTGCTCACACCACTCACCTTATTTCCTGGTGCAGCCCGTGGCTTATTTAAAGCACAATTTTGTTATTTATTTTTTTTAATTATTTAAATGTTATTATTTAAAGCACAATTTTGTTATTTATTTATTTTTTTATTTAAATGTTATTATTTAAAGCACAAGGCGCGGGAAGGCAGGCGCCGAGCAGGCCGAACGCCCTCTTTTAAACGCAGACCCAGCCGCTACGGGAAGCGAAGAGAAGGAAGCGTTGTTTAATCCAGCTCGGTGCCCGTTACACAGCCGGGAGCTCACAGAGGCCTCGTCGCGGGGGGGCTGGGCCTAGGCCCGGGCCTACCCCGGGGCCTACCGGTACCGGGCCCGGGCCCGGTCTGCCACCGCCGTCCCATCATGCCCTGCGCCGGCCGTTCTAGCCTAAGCGCGGCACTCTATGGTTTCCCCCCTTCCGCACCAACGCATCGCGGCCGCTTCGGCGGCAACCAATCGGGAGGCGCAGCCGCGGCCCTGCCGGCGGACAGCCAATGGGAGCACGGGGGGGCGGGGCACAACCCGAGGTGCCCCGTGGGGAAGGGAGGTGATTGGTGGAGACGCGCGAAGGGGGTGGGAGGAGGGGGAGTGACGTCACGGGGCGGGGCATGGCGGCGGCGCGAGGAGCGGCGGCGGGGGACGGGACGGGACGGGGCGGGAGGGGCTCGGCGGGGCCCATTCGGCCCCATTAAGGCCCCGTTAGGACCCCATTAGGCCCCATAAAGCCCCGTTTAGGCCCTATTGGGCCCGTAAGGCCCCGCTGGGCCCCACAGGCCCCGTTAGGCCCTGTTAAGCCCCGTTCAGGCCCCATTAGGCCCCATGCAGGCCCAGTTAGGCCTCGTCCAGGCCCCGTTCGCCCCGTTAAGCCCCATTCAGGCCCAGTTAGACCCCGTTAGGCGCCGTCCAGGCCCTGTTTGCCCCATTAGGCCCTTTTGCACGCAGCAGCCGCCCTGCAGTCGAGCTGGAGCCCCTCATGGAACAACCCCTGCTCAGCCTCGGAGGCCCCGCGAGGTGCCCGCCTGTCACAAGGCGACAGGGAAGGGTCTCTGGTGGGTGCTCCGTCTGCTGAACGACGTTAATAAACAAACAAACAAACAAACAAGGAATTGGGAAACACGGGTGAGAAGCAAGGCAGACAGCTCCCGAGGCCGGCCGCCAGAGGTCTCTCGCTGCATTTCCCATCGGGGCTGGTCTCCAAGCCCTTAAGTTCTGGGGAAAAACACTCCCCGCCGCTCATCCAGATCGGTTTTTACAGTCAAAAACATTTCTGTGTTGTCAATGCGGGCTGTGCAACAGGACGGCTTGGTGCCTGAGTGCTTTATGCTGCTAACGTCCGTTCTGCTCCAATGCGATTTCTTTCCTTCGGAGAGGTTTTTGTTTGAGGAAGTAACGGAATAGGAAATGAAAAGTGGGTGAATTGGTGAACTGATAAGGGGCGCTGATTACGTGTGCGTGTGTGTTCCCCCGGGGGCTGTTTACTTCCTTCTCCCGGTCCCTGCACACAGCGTTAGTGAAGGAGCCGTGTGCCGAAGCCACAGCTCAGCGCTCGGTGTTTTCTGATAAACGCCTCGTGCCAGGGCAGGTGGTAACCTCTGCCCGCTAACTTTCGCTTTCACCTCGATCTTAATGAGTTAAAACTTTCCTTTACACCAAACCCTTTTTCCGCGAGAAGCCGGGTACTTCTCAAAGGCCAAATGTTTCCTTTACCCATCTCGGGGAGCAGAGAACTCATTCTGTGTTTCATGCTGGGCACTGCACAGGCTGTCCAGCCTCTCTCGGGGGCTGAGGAGGGTCAAGGTGCTGCTGTGAAGCCTCCCCAGCATGGATTCAGCATTAGCTCTGGGCGCAGCTTCCCAACCAAGCGGCCATTTGACATAAAAACTGTTGGGAACAGGCAAAAGTGGTGTGCAAGAAAGCTGAACAGGGGAAAAAACTGAGGAGAAAAATGGAGGAGGACGAGAATTGCTGTCAGGAGGAGTCGGCGGGAAGCAGCAGCTGTGCTCCCACCCCGCAGCCACGAGAACATTGGGGCTGCAAATGCGCAGCAGGGAGAGGAACAGAAAAAAAGGGGAAGGGGAAGGGGAAGGGGAAGGGGAAGGGGAAGGGGAAGGGGAAGGGGGAAGGGGAAGGGGAAGGGGAAGCCTTTGGGGCCAGCTCCACGCTGGTAGTTCCCCCAGAACTACATCCCCCAGCATGCCCCGCGGCGGCCCCCCTCCGGCGCAGCCAATGGGAGGCGGCGTCGCGCGCAGGCGCGGCTCAGAGCGGCGGGGGAGCGGCGGGGGGCGGAGGCGGCGGCGCGGGAGCGGGGCCGGGGCCGGGGCCGGGGGCTCGGAGCGGCGCGGGGCGGGCCCGGGGCGGCCCCGCAGCGCAGCGCAGCGCCTCACCCCCCGCCCGCCTCACCCCGCCGCCCGCCCGGCGCCTCCCCGCGGCCGCGCAGCCCTCTCGGGGCGGGGCCCGGCGGCGGCGGCGGCAGCGGCGGCGGCGGCGGCGGGGGCGCGGAACTCGAGGCCCGGGCTGCGGCCTGCGGGCAACGGGCGGCGGCCTGACGGGACGGGACGGGCCGGGCCGGGCCCCGCCGCCCCCGCCGCCGGCCTTTGTCTCCTCGGGGCTCGGCGGGGGCGGTTAGAATGGAACTGACGGAAGGTGAGGGCGGGGGCGGCGCGGGCGGGCACCGGGGGGCGGCGGCGCCATGTTCGCGGCGGGCACGGAGCGGAGCGGCCGGGGCAGGCCCGGCACGGCTCGGACAGGCCCCGAGCGCGGCTTCAGGGCCGCTGGGCCGCGACCGGAGCCTGCCCGCGGCGCCACTCCGTGCCCCGGTGCCTCGGGGCTGTGTCCGTGTGTCCCTGTCCGTGTCCGTGTGTCCCGCTCCGTGTGTCCCGGTTCCCCTCCGGGGCTCGGAGCACGGCCTGGAGGCGGCTGCGGGTCGCTGAGGGGAGGCTCAGCCGCGGCCTGGGGGCTCCCGGGGCTGTTGGGGGAGCCGGGAGCCCCGGGGAGCTGCTCGGGGCCTGCCCCAGCCGCAGCACGAGCGGCTCAGAGGCTCTGTGGTGTTTTCTCGCAGCCTTTGGGTGATTTTTCGGTGGTGCAGGGGCTGTGGGGCCGTGGGGCTGTTAGCCCGGCCTCCATGCGTGTGAGCGGGTTGTGATTCACACAGTGCTCGGTGCTGCCAAAGCTCTGACTCCTGGTTTTGTGTGGATATTGGGCTCTGAGCCTCCCCAGAGAGCCAGAGGATTTATTCCTTGTCCCTCACTTGAGTTCTGAGGCTCTTCAGAACAAGCGAGTGCCCCACACTCCTGCTACCCCTTCTGTTTCTAAACGCACAGTGTCTGTATGAGGTGGCTCCTTCCATTCCCCCGCGGGGAGCTCGGTATCAGTGGCCGTGTCAGAACCCTCTGGCAGACGGGGCTGTTTCTCCTGGCACTCAGAGCCTGTAGGAAGGTACCGAGGGAGGTGACCAGCCTCACCGCGAGCTCTAAACATTGAGCAAAGTTTGTCAGGAGGCCTCTGATTCACCTGCGGTGCCTGCTGGAGGAGGCTGCTCGGGCCAGCTGAAGTCAGTCGGAATCCACAGGTGCAATTTGTAGTTGCTGACGAGTCTGCGCCCGGCTGGAAACTGGGCACGGGCCCAGGGTGTGGAAGTGGAAATACTGCGGGGTTTTGTACAGGTATCCAGGACAAAACGAGACAGAGCAGCCCGTGAATGCCCAACGCAGCAGTACCTACAGGTGGTCGCTGTACTCCTGCCTCTTGCTGAGTTATTTCTCACAGCGCAGGGGCTGTAGTGCCCCGGGAGGTGGCTCCCCAGCTGGTTTTGACACGGCTGTAGAAAAAGCACGGGCACCATAGGGTCTAGTGAGGAGTTTGCTGTCAGGTGTCGGTGCTGAGCTGCAGCAGGATGCTGGCTGCAACTGTCAGGAGCGCTGAGCTGGGCAGCCTCAAGGGTCTGAAGGGCAGAGTGGAGCCGGGAGGGAAACCAAGCGCGGCAGCTCGGAACCAGCCCAGCCTGCCTGGGCCAGACCCATGGGTTTGGAGGGCTGGGGGCGGCTGCTGCGAGGCTCAGGGCTCGCTGGGGGCTGGGGGCAGGACACGAGCAGTCTGCGACCCGCTCTGAGGCAGGTCTGCGTGCAGGGGAGCTGTGCTGGGAGCAGGAGCCCAGCGGGGCAGTTTCTGCTCCCTGCGTCTCTGTCAAACGCCTCCAGCCCAACAAGTGCTGGGCCATCGTAGGTCACGCACGTGGTGGCTGGCAGCAGGCAGTGAGAAGAGGTAAAATCATTCCAGGAGGTTTTATGGGCGCTGGGTGTAAAATATTGGTGTGCCGTGCTGGTTTTAGCAGCGGCTGGTACCTGTGCTCGGGGCCAGCCGGGTCCTGCCCCCAGCAGAACTTGTTCCTCCCAGTTTATCCCAGTTGCCTCTTCCCCCCATGCCTCGAGCTGTGACTCCTGGCCACAGCACGAAGCACGGGGCTGTGTTTGCAAACAAAAACAAAAAGTTTTTGCAAACAAAACCAAACAAAAGTCCTTAGCACTGACGGGTCCTGGTTCTCCTCCAGGCAGGGCCCTGCCCGCAGTGCTAGGGAGCAGGCTCCTTTTTCTCTGGGTCGGAAGTTCAGCTGGGGTCCTGAAGGTCTCTCTGGTTCCCCGTTGCTCCCAGCATTGCTAAAAAGTACCAGTTTCGTGCCTAAATGACTTGGAATCCTTTCCTGTGCTTGAACTAATGAAACTGCACGCGTTACCTCTGCCTGCGGGGTGAGTTGCGGTGTCCCAGCAGTGCAGTGCCCGGTGCGGGTCCTGTCTGGAAGCTGAGGGCTCCCTGCAGGGTCTGAGGCTGTCGTTCAGCGGGGTTGGAGGGAGAGGAGTGGTGCTGGGGGCGCAGCACAGGGCTCTGCACGCTGCTTCCACCTCTGCTTGCGGGGCTGGAGCCTGCCCTCGGTGCCTCGGGGCCTGTTCCTTGTGCTGGGACTCGGGAGGCTGTCACAGAGCAGCGCTGGGTTTCTGTTCTGAGGGTCCCGCGTGCTCAGGATCCCTCCTGGTGCTGTGTCAGCGGCTTCGGCACCGCTCACAGCTCCCACGGGAGCAGAGTGGTTGGGTTTGGGGAATGGGGAGGGCGAGAGATGGGTGCGTGGATCGCAGCAGGCCAGGAGAAGCTCTGCAGGAGGAGAGCAGCCACAGCATGTGGAGGCGCTGAGAGCAGCCCGCAGGGAGGCAGCAGCTGTGGCAGTGCCCGGCTGTGAAGCGGGGGCTGGCCCCGAGCTCTGCTCTGCTCAGGTGAGCTCGGGGAGGGAATTGCTTTAAAAAACCACTTGGATTTGTGTTCAGCTGCCAGCTCTCGGTCCAGTCCCAGTGGCGATGTGAGGTTTGCTAACCCACACATGTGTCCACGTCAGGAAATAAAGCAGGCTGCTAACACAGGGCCTGCTCCAGCTCGGGACTTGCTCCGAGAGCTGAGGAGGAGCAGCCCCTGCCCTGCCCTGCCCCTGGCTGTCCCCGATAGCGCTCGGGCGGTGCCGGGGGCTGAGCAGGGAGCGGCCGCTGCTCCCCCAGGCAAGGCAGGGACAGCACAAAGCAGAATTGCTCACACGGCGTGTGCCACGAGCAAAGCCCTGCTCCTAACGCAGCACGGGGTGCTGTGCGGCTGCCTGCTCTGCAGGGCTGAGCTCTCCCAGGGGTTGTTGCGTGCTGTGCCTCTGGGATATCCCCACCAACACTTGGGGTGAGCTGCGTTACGTGGGGCTGGTGCTGAGCTAAACGCCTGGGCAGCTGTCAGAGCACTGGGTAAAGGAAGAGGAGAAATCCCGATTTCAAACCCAAAGTGCTGAGCTGGGTAACTCCAACACTTATCCCCCTGGTCCTGCTCTGTCCCTGCCCGGTGGGTGAGCCCTGCGGGACGCGTGGGGCTGTTGAGGCTCCTCTGGAGCACTGCAGAGGAGCCCCATGGATTGGTTCTGTTTTTAGTAACAAATAACAACAGCCTGGGGTGAAATTCCCTACCAGTGGGAGAAATCTGTGTGCTCCTCGCTTTGGCAGATGCAAAGCAGCAATTAATTTGCAGCTAGCACAGGCAGTTCCTCTTCCTCTTCCTGGAATGGGCGGGGGCCGTGGGGAGCTGTGGGGTGCTGTGGGGTGATGTGGGGAGCTGTGGGGTGCTGTGACCTCGATAAGGCAGTGCTCTCGCTGCGTGTGCCGCCCCTGCCACCAGCAGCAACGCTTCACTGGGGGTTTTGTGGCTGGGAGCTGCCGTGGTTTCACTGCCCCAGGATTTGAAGTTGCTGCAGCTGGCAGGTCCTGCTGCACGGCCACGTGCTCTTAGGTTGCTCCCCAAATTTCCTTAATTACGGTGCCAGGTGTGCCCCGGCTGATGGCACCGGGCAGTGGGGATGAGCACAACGTGAATATAACCCCAGGACGGAGCTGGCAAAGCACATAACACAATGCTGGCCAGGGTCTCGTTGCTGCTGTGACTCAGTTTCTCCTGGCAGTCCCTGAGGAGGGCGGTGCTGGAGACAAAACCTCACCTGAAAGCCCAGAGGTGGGGGACGGGGCTGTGGGGGCTCCTGCTGTGACAGCGGGAGGTGTTGGTGTCACACCAAACGCTGGCCGAAAGGGCACAGCCACCCTGCTGCGTGCCCACAGCGAGCAGAATAAATAACCTGGGGCGGTGTTTGCTTTGGAAGGGCTGAGCTGACCTTGCACGCTGGTGTTCGGGCCTGTGCTCGGGTCACCGTGCGTCCTCCGTGCTGAACATCGGGGTTGGTTAGGGGAGGGCTTTTTTAATAATAATGAAGGTGAGAAGCTCCTCCTGAGCCTCTGAGTTCTGGCGATCTGACTGTGGTTTAGTCTGACTCTGGTGTTTGAATAGAGCTGGCAAATGGAAGGCGAGCGGCGTCTCCCCCCCCTGTGACACCTCCGTGACCGAGCACGGGTTTGGGATCCTTTGTGCTGGGGCTGCTCCCCCTTGGATTGTGATCAGCCTTTATTTAAGCTCTGGGTGCTTGGTGTTAAAATAAGCAGGGGAAGCGAGGGGGCAGCCCTCCCCTCTGCCCGCCTGGAGCCAAACGGGGCAGGCTCGGCTCTGCTTTTGGTGAGGGGAGGGATGGGGGAGCCCCCCCCGAGCTCTGCCAGCAGCCGAGCTGGGTGCTGGTTGCTTCAGACGCTGAGCAGGGGCCCTGCCGTGGGTCTGTGCCATCCAAGGGCTCCTCCCCAGCCCCGAAGTCTGGCAGGGAGGACGAGAAATTGTTTCTGTGTCCTTTGGGTGCTCTCTGTGCCTCCCCTGGCGTGTTCAGCCTGCAGGGACCGTGGTGTGGGGGCAGCACGGGGTGTTCTGTGTGGTGGGGCGGGCTGAGGGCCTCCTCCCCCTGCCCTGCGGCACAGCCACGCGTCCCAGTGGCACACAAGGAGGGCTCCGCGGTGTGGTTTGCATTTGGGCACCACTGTTCTGGCCTCCCAACAGCCGGCCTCGGAGCTCCGAAGCACCTCCAGGTGCTTGTGCCACTTCTTCAGCTGTCCCGGAGAAGCGGGAGGGGCACACGGGGAGCACGCTGCCCTGCAGAGCCGTGCGAGGGCCCTTTTGGGGCAGCGCCAGCCCTCGGCTGCAGGAGCTGCTCCCTTCTGGGGGGCGGGGGGAGCCCGGGGGTGGCCGTGCTCGGTGCCGGGGCTGCTCCTGTAACGCTGCCTCCCTCTGCCCCTGTGCCCGCAGGCCCTGTGAGAAGAAGGGAGAGCTGAGGATGCCGGAGCAGAACAATGGATTTCTCGTTCTCTTTCATGCAAGGGATCATGGGAAACACAATCCAGCAGCCACCTCAGCTCATCGACTCCGCCAACGTCCGCCAGGAGGACGCCTTTGATGCCGGCAGCGACGCCGCGGAAGACGCCGGCCCCGCGCCGTACGACAGCGCCCTGCAGCCGGGCTTCCAGTACCCCGCGCCCGAGGAGCTCCCGCCCCTCACCAACGGCTTCCCCCCCGCCGGCGGCGGCTACGAGCCCCCGGCCAAGTACCAGGCGTACGGCCAGTACCCCAATGGCTCAGCCAACGGCTTCGGCGCCGTCAGGAACTTTGGCCCCGCAGAGTACTACCAAATGGAAAACTCCAGCGCGAGGCCGCACGAAGTCCTGGACAAAGCTCCCCCTCCCCAGCCGCCTCCTCCTCCGCCGCCGCCGCCTTCAGGTTCGCAAACGGGGATCCCAAAGAAGACTGGCTCGCCAGAGATCAAACTGAAAATAACCAAAACTATCCAGAACGGCAGGGAATTGTTCGAGTCCTCCCTTTGCGGGGACCTTTTAAATGAAGTACAAGCGAGCGAGTACGCCAAGGCGAAACACGAGGGGAGGAAAGAGAAAAGGAAAAAAAGTAGCAAGCACGACTCTTCCCGCTCGGAAGAGCGCAAGTCGCACAAAATTCCCAAACTAGAACCAGAGGAGCAAAATGTAAGTGGAAAAAGGGTGTCAGCCGTCCGTGTGCCCGCTGCTGGTGCTGCAGCGTGCGCCTCGAGCCGTGCGTTCCCTTGCTCCTAGGTGTGCGCGCACCGAGAGCCCCGAGGCCGTGCCTGCTGTCAGGTGCTCTGTATTAGGTTGCTGGGAATGTGTTTGTAGAGCAACAGAGCTGTGGTGAGAAGCCTGCGAATGAAAAATAAGCATCAGAAAAGTTGATTTAATGCTTTTAATATTAGCACTTTAGCATGCTCAGAGTTGGCTGCGCTGTGGGCAGTGTTGGAGGTTGGAGCTCTCGCAGTTCCTGAAGCTGCCTCTCGAAGCACAGCTGGGCTGTTCTGGGGAGATGCAGGTTACCTGGAGCATTCATCACCACAGCTCCCAAATGTAGGAGCAGTCTGATTTCCCAGGGGAAACGATCGGCTGCTTCTCCAAAGCACAGATCCACCCAGAGCGCCGTCCCTGGGTCTGTGCGGTGTCTGAATGTGCTTGGTGTGTGACTGGTGTTGGCCACGGCCGTGAGGTCTTGGTGGATGTGTGAATGTTGTGATGTTGTACTAAAAGCCAGAGCTGTTGATGTGGCGCATGCAGGAGCCAGTAGAAAGCAGTGCTCCAGGCAAATCCGAACTAGCAGCTGGCCCAGCAGACCCTCAGAACTGCTGGTGCCGATGGACATCGCCGTGCCTTGTAACAGGGCTGTGCAGGGGTGTTCCAGCTTACATTCCAGGAGGCAGAGGCACGGGCTGCTGCTCTTTGGTCCTCTTGGCCTTTTTCTTTTCCTCAGACCCTTCGGCCACTTCCTTGCTTCTGCTTCCTTTCCTCTTGCCCATTCCTGCTCGCTCCGTGACGCCCGTCTCTCCGTGTCCCAGGCTGGCAATACCGGCTGCTTTTGGTGGGCTTGAGAGAAGATCCCGCACTCTAGATCAGGGCTCCGATCTGGTGTAGCAGGTTCATAAGCTTGATTTATCATTATTTACTTTTAAAAGTGTTTATTTAAATGGAAGATTTGGCCCCTCTCTTACCAGGAATATTTACAGGTCTTAGAGCCGCTAATCCAGTGGGCAGTGTTCCCCCAGGGGTCAGCCTGGTGCTGCAGCAGGACCCCGAGCTTCTGCTTTATTTGAGCCTGGCAAAGTTCAGTGAGATTTTAAAATAATTAAATAAAAATAAACAAATAAAATGGACTGTCCAAGGCCTCTGGGGCTGTGTCTGTGCCCTCCCTGCTGTGGCGGTGGTGCTGCGCTGATGCGATCCCCCCAAACTTTGCCATAAACCTCAGTGAGTGCAGTGCGTTCGGAGGTGAGGGGGCAGGCTGTTAGCACGGCTTTCTGCCCTCTTCTCCAGGGCTGCCCCCACGGCAGGCTGTCAGCTCTGCCCTCTGCTCTGCCTCTTACCAGGGCCAAGCTCTTGTAGCTCCAGCAGTGCCCGTCCCTTTGGCTGCTGCTCTCGTGCTCTGCAAGCGGGGCTGGCGCAGAGGACGTGACCAGGATGTCATCTTCGGTCTTGTTGCTGTGCTGACTTCCCCAGACCGAACCAAACCTTTGCCTCTCTAAATTTCCCAGCTCCCAGCCGTGTGCTGCGTGTGTCAGCCCGGGCTCGCAGAAATCCAAGCCTTGCCTTTGTCCACCTGGCAGCTTCTGTTTGCCGTCCTCAAGGCTGCTCCCACAGCCCTCACCCGGCTTTCGGACAGCCGTAGGGATCACAGCGCTGCTTTATTTCTTTAATCTTCATCCACATTCCTGGTGTATACCTGCATGATCCTTCTGGTATCGATGGGGTGAGACTTGTCCCTACCACGCTGATTTTAGTTTACAGCCAGGGCTCCTGCTGGAGCTTTCGCTGCCCCGTGCTTTCGGGCTCAGCAGTTACCTGAAGGCAGGGTGCCGCGCGGTGGCTTCCTCCTCCCGGTGCTGCAATCTCAGTGCCAAGCCCTGATTGTGGCAGAGCGTTTGCGCAGGGAACGCTGATTGGAAAGGAAAATGTTATGCAAACACCACTGAACTTTACGCCGTGAGGATTTGTTCTAAGAAGTTGTTCTGCTCCTGGGCTGCGCTCTGCGGGCAGCGGAAGCCGGCAGCGCGTCGTGCAGGCTTCCTGTGCAGGCAGCACAGAGCTTCTGCCAGAGCCGAGGTTTCCACGAGCTCACGGAGGGGAAAGGAGGGCAGAAGTCAGCGCTGTGCTCTGCTGGGCCGGGCAGGAGTGATTTCTGCCCAGCAAATCCAGCGTGCTTGTTCTTAACGATTGTTTTGTGGGCTCTGAGTGGCCAACTGGGGCCTTGGCTTTACATGAGCTGGGTGTAATTTGGGTTAGCAGCACTGCTAGTTCCCCACTGCATGACTCTGGCTGCTCTTCCTGCTTTTCCCTGAGCCCTTTGGCTCCCAGCATCTCTGCTGCCTGCTCTGCGTCCCGTTGGGTGCTGGCAGCCCTCCTCTTACCTCGGGGCTTGTCCCAGCGCCCTTCTGCCAAGCCCCTGCAGCCCTCCTCCATGGGACAGAGGGCATGGGCTGCTCAGCCTGCCTTGGAAACGCCCTCACAGGTCTTTTGTTGCCATTCTCTGATCCCCCAAGCACTCATCAACTCCCTGCAGTCCAACACAGATCTTTCAGTTTCCGTATTGAATCTTTAATATCAGTTTTTAAAGCACTTTTTGCAAGTCCCGGGTACACGGTGAGGCTCACCGTGTTCCTGTGGATCTCCTCCGTCTGTCCTTCCCTGCTTGGAGCCGGTACGTTCCTTTGGGTGGGATGGCAGCTGGTTGATGCCCCTGCGTGTTTGCTGTCACCTGCTGCAGCAGAGCACTGCTCTGTGGAGGTGTGACGGGAACAGAACTAGCGGAGAGGGGAAGAGGCGTTTGGCTGCGATGCTGCTTTTGTTTTGAGCTGGGAATAAGGAATCCTCACACTTCTGTTTCCTGGGTTCATGGTTGCTTTTCTCTTTGCTGTTTATTTTTCCTGTTTGGTTTCATTGCTATGCTTTTTTTGCTTTTACTGCCCCCTTATCTTGTTTGTGTTTATTTTCCTTTTTTCCTCCTCATTCTTACCCATGTCCTAGAGACCAAATGAGAGGCTTAGCATGCTAGCAGACAGACCAAGAGAAGATGCACTGTTGGAGGAAGCCCCGGTTAGTACACCTACTGATTGACGCCTTCTGAACTTCCCTTGTGTTACTGTTTGTGTTCCAGTTACGATATGGGTACTTTAATTTGTCAGATAAATCAGTGGCCATTTTCTGAAATGCTCGGTAATCACTGCTGTGTCAAACCGTCTCTCACACTGTATGTATTATTTGAGTCTACAACATTCATAATCAACTTACAAAGCAGAAACTTTTTAAATTTTTATTTTTTGTTTGTTCTTTTTTGTTTTGGTTTATTTTTTAGGTTGTTTTTTTTTGTGGCGGGCTGTTGTGGTTTGGTTTGTTGGTGGCTATGTGTGTAAACCCTAGCTGTGTGCCAGCCCTTCGTGCCACGTTGTTCAGCAATGTCTGTCCCACGTTAGATGACCAAACCCCAGTGATACCCAAGAGAAAAATAACAAATCCCTGCGACGGCGTGTGTGTATCTGCAGGTGCATGGAGTTGTCTCCCGTGGCTGCTAAGCTTGCCTTGTTCTTTGTAGGTCCAGCAGTTCTTGCCTTCTCTTCCAACACAAGGCGCCCATGACGTCAAGTTTCAGGTTGGCGATCTGGTTTGGTCCAAGGTGGGGACGTACCCGTGGTGGCCTTGCATGGTTTCATGTGACCCCCAGCTTGATGTTCATACCAAAATTAACACAAGAGGTAAGGGAGGAGGCTGACTGCTAGAACGCCTCAGGTGTCTGTACTTGTTCCTTTATGCAAAGTCGCGTCTGTGAGCTCCCCTCGTGGGATGGATTCTGCTCAGTTGTATTCTGAGCTGAATGACTGCTGCAGTGCACAAAACCAGTGCTTTTAAAGTTACCTCTGCAAACGAGCCTGTGCAACCCCTGCTGGTGCACGTCTCCCAACGCAGTGTGTTAGGAGAAGACGCTCGTGAGGGTGAGAGCACTCGGGGTGGGCAGGGTGCACTCAACTTCCCGTCTTACCCTGCCCTGAATCTGGGCCTGTCGTAGTTCTGAGCTCAGCGAGGTATTTCCGACCGCAGCAGCGGAGCGTTGTGGGGTAGGAGAGCGTAAGCTGAACACAAGAGGTGGCGTTAACAAAACTGCTGACTAGAATTTCTCAATTTCAGGTGCCCGTGAATACCATGTTCAGTTTTTTAGCAACCAGCCGGAGCGGGCGTGGGTGCACGAGAAGAGGGTTCGAGAGTACAAAGGACACAAACAGTACGAGCAGTTATTGGCAGAGGCTGCTAAGCAAGCCAGCAACCACTCTGAGAAGCAGAAGGTACGGTGAACACAAACTGTGTAGAAGAGCATTTACGGTGCCTGTGAAAGTGAAACTCATGGGTGCAGCTGTGAGACACGGCAGTGCCTTACTGCGTGAAGGGTTGTCTGCGCTCACGAAGATACCTAAAATGTTTCCATGTTCCTCCTGAAAAATGTTGGTAAAATTGTGGTAGCTTAACTTTGTCTGCTCATCGTGGCAGTTGTCATCCTGGGCTTTGGAGATGATTTTACATCTCCGTCAGAAAATTAAATAAAAACATCTGTGCGTTCACTGTTAACCAGTTCTGTGGCAAATACATATTTTAAAGGAGACTCTTCAGCCCCTGCTACTAGTGCATATGTCCTTCTGCATTGCTGTATTTGAAAGGAAGTGTTAGTTACAGCAATTATTTTCTGTGTAGATGGATTACTTGAGTCAATATTTATGCTAATCAGAATATTGATGTGGAAAGGAAAGGATGTTTATGGAAAAACATGGAGAATTTGGAAGAAGGTAAATCAGGTTTCATTCTGTATCCCATAGCAGAGTCGTGGGCGTGATTACTGCCTGCTCGTCTCCGGTGAATTTGTAATTTAGGGCAGACACTTTTAATGGTAGTGGTGGTACAATCTAGCTAGAGTGTCTGCTTGTGCTCCGAGTGGGGGAATTCTCAGTCTACCTTTCAAAAATACACTGTAAATGGAGAGTAACCGTAAATTTGCTGCCTGAGAGATTTGAAGAGCCTCGGGATTCTTCAGTGTAATTAGCTGCTTGTCTTTGTTCCTTAAGATCCGCAAACCAAGGCCGCAAAGAGAGCGAGCTCAGTGGGATATTGGTATTGCCCATGCTGAGAAAGCGTTGAAAATGACTCGGGAAGAAAGGATAGAACAATACACCTTCATTTATATAGACAAAGAGCCAGAGGAGGTTTTGTCAAAAGGCAAAAAGACTGCTGCTTCTAAGTCAGAGACCAAGAAGAACCGACGTCCAAAGCCAGCACTGAACACCCAGGCAGAGCACACCAACGTGGTAGCAGCGTCGCCTTCCAGTGCGGAGTTGCGAAGACAAAGCCAACGGAGGCAGTCGAGCGTGGAAGAGGAGGAGCCACCTCCTGTGAAAATCGCATGGAAAACTGCTGCAGCTAGAAAATCCTTACCAGCTTCAATAACCATGCACAACCTGGATCTTCAGAAATGTAACATGTCTCCAGTTGTTAAAATTGAACAGGTTTTTGCTCTTCAGAATGCTGCTGGGGACGGAAAGCTCATCGATCAATTTGTTTATTCTACTAAGGTATGTGCCTTGTGGAGTGACGGCTCCTGTTCATCGTTACCCCAAGCCTGACTGGCTGTGGAGCTTAAACTTGTGTCCACTGTACGTTACACTACGTGTTTCTTTCAGTGGAGAGATCTAACAAAAGCCAGGCTACGATAACAATCTTCTGTTGTGTTAAACCTCTAATTTCAGGGCATCCCAAAGTCTCTGGTAGTAACTACTTTGACTGTCAGCCAAGGAGCTCCCTACAGATGGTCATACTTTTGCTAATAACATGTTTGAAATACTAAAGTTGTTTAATTCCAGCTTACTAGTTAAAATAATGGAGCAATTCTCTGAAAATCTTAAAAGCAGTTTATTTGTGGGAAACAGATAAGGTGACAAAACTGTTAATAATATTTTGAAAAATAACTACGTTTTGCATAAGACTTCTAAAATGAGTTCTGCCTCCCAGCTTCCTTCAGGTGCACAGCAGCTTCTCAGAGTCAGTGTAAGGAAAAGGTTTAGGACTATTTCTCTGCCTCCTCCTTCTGCCTCTCTACCTGGAGAGTATTTATTTCATCCTAAGCATTAGAGAGAAGGTAATGTTTAGAAAAGTCACTGGAATATTTTTTTTTTTCCTTGTATATAAGGGGAGATGGAGAGGGATGGAAAGTTCTGCAAAGAAGCAGCTCTGTAGTACAGCTCATGATGTGTGTGTGTTGTATTGAAGGTTTCTGTTCTGGGACTGAGTGGTAGATTAGTACGGGTGTTAGCAATGACACAGGTATAGGCTAACACAATCCTTTGTCTTCTTTTTTAAGGGAGTTGGTAACAAAACAGAAATAAGCGTCAAAGGACAAGAAAAACTTAATTCTTCATCAAATCAGAGAAATGAAAAAGCAACAGTGCAAAATGCGTCCTCTCCTGAAACAACTCCTGGGTCAACAGGTAGGCAAAATTGCCGGGGGTCTGCACTGTAACAACCTAGCATTTAAACTCAGATAGCAAACTGGCATTTTCTCGTTAGGAATAAAGGGATTATGGACGTTTGTGTTTACGTAGCAGCTGTACCAAACCTGGCTGATAAGCACGTGCTGAGCCCAGGTGTTTGAGAAACACGGAGTGTCTTTGTGATGGCATTTAGCTGCTTTGGCCTCTGAACTTTGAGCGTCTGCAACTGGCAGGATCCAAGCCGTCTTATTAGAAGGAGGGGTGCCTTGTGGAGAGCAGATGGCAAGTTGTTTTAGAAGATAACGCAGCGGACGTGTGTTAGCAGGGTACCGTAATGGCTTTTGGCACCAAATGTAAAGTATGATGACTGAGATCAAAGGAAGAGAATCTGGAAGTGGGATGAGTGAGGCATGGATCTGAACCGCGGTGGGTGCGTGTCCAAACTTTGCCGATGAATTCTGGTATGACCTTTGTAGAGGGCAGTGATTCTTCTTCTTTTTAACTGCTTCCGATCACTCTATCAACAACATGATGTAATGCTTGATTCTGCAGTTATTCTAGGGGCCCTATCAGAAAACACGGAGTTTTGCAGTACTGTCTGAGGGAGAACCACTGAAGCAAATAACGGAGCTTGAGGCTGAGAAGGGAAAGCCTGGAATAAACTATCTGAAGTTTAGTTTGTAGTACAGTAGTAGGGAAGAATGAGAAAGGACAACAGATTGAGTGCTTTCTAGACTTGGAATAGAAAACCAATGCTTTTTTCATGTTTTGGTTCTGATAAATAGCTAATGGGCATTCCTCCATACGGATTGACCTCCCCACCTTCTGCAATTTCTGCAGAAAATTCCTTCTGCAGTGTGTTCTCTCAGCAACCCCAGAAGGAGACGTACCCCTCTGGGGAAAGGATGGAGGTTCCTGAAAAGAGGCAGTTTTGAGTCATCCTAAACCAAGAGATTTTCACGTTCTTCCTGTCACTGTAGGGACTTCTATATCTCAACCACAGATTTTCTACAGTCCGTGTAAAAATCATTAACCGCTGTGTGTTTGTTGATGTGCTGTGTCCTTGGGATAGCCTTGAACATAAGTACTTCATTTTACATTGGGCATGCAGAAGTAATTTTTAGGTTGGAGAACACAACACTGATTTTCTCTCATAGCAGGATGAGCAAATGCTCCTGGTATGGAAGAAAAAAAAAAAAAAAATGGAAGGCTCATTACAGTTAGCATGCCAAAAAAAACCCCAAACCGCAACATCTTTTCTTGAGAAAATCTTATAAAGTTACTAAGTGCCACTTCTGCTTTAACTGTTTGGTTATTTCTCCCTTTCTGGACATAAAATAAATGAGACTCCAAGTCAAAAACCTCAGTCACCATGGGTGGGAACACTCTCCTCTGCAAACTCGCTTCGGTTTCTGCACTTGTAGAGCTTTTAGGTAGGCTTTCTTATACGCTACTTTCTGGACTATTTAGGGACTTCACAATGCAGGCTGAGCAGTCCGGATGTTCTGGTGCGAGTGGGGTTTCCTGATGCAAGCGGGGTTTCCTCTGCTGTTGTCGACAGTGGTTCTTTTTTCCAATTTTAGTCACTATGGTTACTTCAGCTTTTTCAAGCAGTTGTTACTTTAATTGCCTTGCAGCAGGAGAGGTGATCCGTTTGTTTTTCTCACCTGGGAACTAAAGGCTTCACCTTCACCATGGCTCTTCAGACGTAGGGGGTGAGAATTCTGAGCCTCTCTTTTCTCATTTTCTTAGGTTTTGTGGATACGTAAAACTCCACCTGGTAACACCCTATAGAGTGCATGAGCTTTACTTCAGTACACACTCCAAACAGTCACTTTCAAAGCCATTTCCAAAGTCCAGACAGTTATTGGTCCCCTCTCGTGGAACATAACTGCGAAGTCCTTTTTTCAAATTTAAGGTCACCGGAACGTCAGAATACCTTTACGGTAAAGTATTTTACAGAATGACTCTGGGAGTCCTTATTAACAACCTGCAGCTAGATGTACACAGGTCCATAATGCTGGGAAAAGAATTCTGTAACTGGAAGTCTGGTCGTAGGACAACAGCCGTGAGAATTCGTAGTGCCTCTGGTTCCCACAATCAGCCGAAACAGCATTGGCCTGGCCTGGCCAGTAGGGAGGTAGATTGCTGGTCTGAAATCTGTCCTGAAACCGGATCAAAATACTCGTGAAGATGGGATAGGAGCATTGTGGAGGTGATGCACTGGATCCTCGGAGAGCAGGAAGAGGAAAAAAGTGCCTGAGTGCCTGTTAAGTTCAAAGAAACTGCTTTCAGCCAATGTTAGATGCACTGATTTGAGAGTTTCTCCTCTGACATAGGGCCGGTATCTTAATTCCATTAGTACAGCAAGGCAGCGTGGGGAGGAAATACATTATTGATTAAATTAACTTTCTGGTCACGCCCGTGGCGTGGAGCCTTCAGGACATGGTTCTCAGTAGGGCCTAAACAGCAATTCATACTTTCTCTCTTGAAATAACATAATCATCATTAATCTGGGTTTCTGTTCCATGGTAATATTTTTTAAAAACTTGTTTTTCACTCTAATTATAATAACGCATCGCAATCACTGCTTCTGTTTGTGCTTTCTGTTTTCTTCACCTCTCCAAATCGTCAGTTGTCCATTTAGATTTCATACTGATGGCACGTGTTATAGCGGGGCTCTTGCTTGCAATGTTTGTGGTAGGCAGAGATGCGAAGGAAGAGCAATGCTCCCCGCAGAGCTGGGGCACAGGACTGGCTTTTCACTGGGAGTGAAAACGGGGAAGCTCTGGTTTGCGTCTTGATTTTTTCTAGCTTGTTCTAGTTCAAGAAGTTCATTGTGGATACCTCCCCATAAGCACCAAAGATGGACTGTTTGGTTAAAAATAAACCAAAGCGAAGACTGATTGAGAGGTGTGTTACGAAAACCCATTTGCCCTAAACTGGATTCCAGCTTTTTGTTTTGTGCTCTTACTGGTGTCTCTTTCTGAAGCTGCTCCCTTTGTCTACGGACTCAGAACACGTTCTCTGCAAACCGTAGCACCAGTTGGCAAACAGCTTGGAACTGAATTTTAAAATAAAACATTCAAAAGAGGAAAAAGTCTTGGTTTCGTTACTTTATCTGTTGATTTGGTGTTGAACATCTTTCTGTAGCTCAGAAATATAAGGAACCATATAATAGAAACCCTTTTCCTTCTTCAGGTTCTTTAGAAAAGAAGCAACAGAGAAGATCGATTCGAACCCGCTCAGAGTCTGAGAAATCCACCGAAGTTGTGCCAAAGAAGAAGATCAAAAAGGAGCAGGTTGGCTTCCTCCATGTAGAGAGTTAAAATATATTGTATTCATAAATGTTGTGGCTTATATTGGTGCCTTTTTATTTTTCTCCATTTTTCCCCATCGGGTTTCGTTTTGGACTATCCTTCATGAAATCCCCTTGTCAATACCATTGCTGTGACTCTGCTACTGGCATCTTCACAGTATCAGTCAGGCTATGGAAAATGGGAACTCAATGATGCAAGACTCCTAACGAACCTGCCATGTTTGCTATGAGATTTCTGTTATGAGCAAAGTGATTTTGTTTCAGTCACTTCTATTTGATGGAATTGCCACCAGGTTCCTTCCTTTTGCTCTTGATTTAGCTGCTGGTTTGTATTGAGGTTTTGTTTTTCAAATGAAGTTAGACTGATTAATCTGACCACTTCTGAAAATGGACTCTGAGAATGATTTAACTTAACGATGAATAGTCAGACTTTCTGTTGGCAGACATCAGCAAAACAGGTCTTCTGGGATATACGTTACTTTTCCTTAAGTAGATCTAACGTGTACAGGGCATTCCTTTAATCTGGATGTCAGAGAGACAAATGTTGTTGCTTTAAAACACACACAAAAAAAAAAGAATTCCACGTGGAAATGAGTAGGAAAGTTCAGTGGATGGACATACTTTAATATTAAAAACTGAGTACACTTTTCAACAAGTTTGTCAAAGTTGTTGGTTCTTTTCCTTATGTGGTCAATTTTCACTCTCCAAGGGCCTTTCCACTTGAAACCTGAGAATTTTGTATACAGTGTTTCATAGGATAGCTTTTTTCAATGAGGGTTTTTAAAAAGGGACAGTCAGGATAAAGATTTTATATGGGAAGGGGAAAATTTTTGTTTTTATCTCTTTTATTCTAATTTATTCTTTGCCCTTTACACTTTGTTTTGCACTTCATTCATTTCAGAGGTTGAAAGTAGACCCAGTTGCTTTTTTTCACGTTTTTCCTTTGATGCCATAGCATTTACATCTGTATTCAGCCGAAGGATGTTCTAGCTCTAGGAAGTTTCAGCGAGAAACTTGAAAGCAACTTAAATGTTGGGTGTGAGTTACCTGACATAGCCCCGTAAACCTCTTGCCATGGGGCGTTGCAGCCTCCATGTTTTCAGATGAGTTGTTTTATGTTTGTAAATGCTTCTTAAATTAACTAAGGTATAAGAACCAACAATATGAACTTCATGGATCCCAGTTAGCTTTGCTTGCTTATATTACCTAGCTAACTAAGACTATGAACATCAAAGTGCTTTTCTCAGGAAAAGTATATGACTGAAAATTAAACACAGATGCACTGTAATGCGCATAACCTTGAATGTATTAAGTTATATTAAAAGAAGAAAAACGTACTAACTCCTTACAATTATGCAACAATATTTGTTACCCAAAGTCAAGTTTTCTTGCAACTGATTCCCAAATTAGTCTGCAACAACTTGGTATAAAATTATAACTGGAACGAGTACAATTAATGGGAAAAACAAAATGTTAATGCTACTGTTACAGTGACTAGTGGAGAAATAAAAGTGATTGTTTAGATTTTATATTTGTATTACGAAATGTATCCTATACAAATCCTTCTATTGTATGTTTTTACCTATTGTACAACAAAATAAAATATTTTTTAAAAAAATTAGAGAATAATCCTTAAATATTTACTAAACGTGTTTCTACATGCATATGTAACCACATCGTAAAGAAGTAACTTGTAATTCCTAACCTTAAAACCAGGACCGTAGGCAACAACTTTCTCCTCTAATTAGTGTCCATTCGCCAAATTCTCACCTTACACGTGCATTGGCAGAACAGTTCCTAAACTTGCCCTTCTGCTGTAGGATCGAGGACTTGAAGTGCTTTTGCAAGACTGTAAGCTTGTCTGCTTAAGTGTGTCCTGGCATTGAGTTTCCAGCTGTATAGAGCTCTGCAACGCGCTGCGCGAAGCCCGTGCCTCCATCCCCGCGGCCTTGCAGCACTCTATACAGAAAAAGTCTGTGTTCCCAGGAGCTGGAGAGTGCATGCTTGGTGGATGTGCCTTAAAATAGCGATGCATTAAGTGTCTCTAACCTGAGTGTCATGCCTGTTCAGGTAAACTTGTGCTCACACAGGTGTGGGGTTTCACAAAGGCGTCAGGGTTGGCTGCCCAGCTGAACCCCGCTCCTGCCTGCTGGACACGGCTAAAGTTTTCCTGTCATCTTCATGCCCAAAGGGAGCGATGGGGAAGGACCTTGCTAGTGACCGTGTGGCTGCCCTGTCCCGTGGCACCCAGCGTAGGCAGCTAGGATAAATCCCAGCACGGCAAGAAGGCTCGCGCTAAGAAGGGGATGACAGACTACATCTGAGTTCAGAGATGCTAATCACTTAAACGTTAATGCTTTCTTTTTAATACTAGGGGAAAAAATTCGTCTGTTTTTAACTATGGATTTTCCTATTCAAACAGGTTGAAATGGTTCCACTGACAGCAGTGAAGACAGGATTGCAGAAAGGTGAGTTGCACGCCAAACAAACCTTATTGAATGTTTCTGGCTCTGCACACATCGGCAATGGTTTTCATTCTGTGAACTACAGAGGTCTTGAAACTTTCTGGTGATGAAGGTGTCTTTTCTTTTGGTTTTGTTTTGGGGTTTATTGCACTGCTAGTTGGAAGGATAGCCTGTGTAGTTCGTATGCTGTAAGTACAAAGTAAAATAGAAGATGGGATCTTTGACCAGACGTATTTTAAATAGGGACGATGAAGAGGAAATTTCCTAACAGCTTATCCTCTGTTATAGACAATTTAGTAGTTTCCTCTGCTATGTCAGCATATTCAGAATTTGTCAGAAGGACTTTCTGAGGTTATTCTCAGTTACTAAATTAGCTTTTAATAGAGAATTAAATATGTAAGTTGCAAACTGAAAATTAAGGCTAGCAAATAAGGTCCAGTTTCAGGCTGTCTCATCTTTGTTGTTTCTTTACTAATTTCAAGCAAAAAAAAAATAGTAAATAAAAAAAGAATGTACATGAAGACTAATTTTAGTGTGTTGTGTTAAGGTGCCAGCGAGATTTCAGATTCTTGTAAACCATTAAAGAAGAGGAGTCGTGCCTCAACTGACGTAGAACTGACTAGCTCAGCTTACAGAGATACATCTGACTCTGACTCAAGAGGACTTAATGATTTACAGGTAAAGGCAAGTTGTTGCTCACAGATACCTGGTTTTTAATTGATCAGTATAATAGACTCCTCAGTTGACTTCTACTAAATACATGAATGCTGTATTTCCTACAAATCTTGTAATTTTTATTGTCTGAGAAATAACTTGTAATCTTATTTCTAACCCCTCACATCATATCAATGTAAATAAGATACTTTTTTTTTTTTTAAACAAATATTTATACTTTGACAAAACCTTGGTTTAGGTCAGTGACTCACTATGCCCTTTGAAAAGCTGTTAGATTCCTTGGGAATTTGAGGATGCTGCTTGGTGTGCAACTAAGAGGTGTCTGGAAAGAGTAAAATTGACAACTTTTATTTTTTTGCTTGTACAGGTAAAAGTTATGTCAGTAAGGCAGCAGTTCTTGTAGCGTTGTAGTGAAGTCCAGCGTCTTCCAAGGATGTTTGTATCTCTCGGCATATTGAATGATCTTTTAATCAGCATTGATGTAATTATTTTTTTCACAGTGTGATTGTCCTTTGGAAGTGTCTTGTTTGAGTGTCTTGGATTTTTCCTCTTTGTAGGGTAGTTTTGGAAAACGCTCAGACAGCCCATCAGCAACTGCCGATGCTGATGCTTCTGATGTGCAGTCGGTAGACTCTAGCTTATCCAGGAGAGGAACTGGAACAAATAAAAAAGACACTGTTTGTCAGGTAAATGATGGTACTGTGAAGAGATGAATGCTAAAGACGTATTGATAGTTTCTGTTAATTTGGGATTGTAAATTTATGATATATCAGACTGGTTTGTTTTCCTCATGTCTCATAATTAGACATCTCAGAATATTGAGGCTTTTAGGACTCTGTGCTCTGGAAATAATTCATAAGCTCTCCTATGTACTGGAAAGCTCAGGTGTGATATCTAACCCGTACCTGCTAACAGTGACTGCAGGGATTGTCTCCAGCTCATAGGTTTTGTCAGGTCTGCTGTGGGACATGGGGCAGTTCTCCTGGTGTACTGTAGCTCTGAAGAGCTTTCAGCCCATTTCTGTTCTTCCAACATCTCGTAGTCAGTTGTGTTTCAGTACGTCAGATACCCGTAGTTCTCTGACTGGCTGTCTGCTTGTTTAAGATCTGCGAAAGCTCTGGCGAGTCTCTGGTGTCCTGCGAGGGCGAGTGCTGCAGCGTCTTTCACATGGAGTGTCTGGGCCTGAAGGCGATGCCAGAGGAGAAGTTTTTCTGCACAGAGTGTAAAAATGGTGAGTGTGCTCGCACGCCCAGGAAACGGGGAAGGATTTCCTGCTCTGCTGAGGTGCCATAGTATGGTCAGGCCGAGCTGAGATAGAAAGATTACAGGTTTTACAAGTGCATTTGTGCTATTCTGTTACTTTTTTTTAACTTCTGAGGCCAGATTCTCATGTTCCACTTAGCAAGTGCTTGATACGAGAAAAAGTAACAAACCATTGAGGGTACACTCAGCATAAAGCAATTTTGGGTTGACAGCAATGAAGTGGTTACTGTGAATTATTGTGACTGACTGACCTGTTTTAAGGGGGGAGCCTACGGTTCTCAGTGATGTAGCTCTGTTCACTTCAGATTTTTTTTTTAACAGCATCCGTGTCCCCAGGTATTGGCAGTTACATTCAAGCTTCTTTTTCTTCTCTTACAAGGAGAACATACGTGCTTCTCGTGCAAGCTCCCTGGCAAAGACGTGAAGCGCTGTTCTGTCAACACGTGTGGTAAATTTTACCACGAGGCCTGTGTTCGCAAGTTTGCCACTGCTCTCTTTGAGTCGCGGGGATTTCGTTGCCCGCAGCACTGCTGTACGGCCTGCTCAGTGGATAAGGATATCCATAAAGCAAGCAAAGGTGAGAACAGAGCTGGTTCTGAACAGGAGGAAAGTCAAACACGTCATCACAAAACAATGAGTGTAACTCTGCTCTCGGTAATGCAGCATGCAGCAAGGAACAAGGGTTTCATTTTTAGAAATGAACCGAAAGATGTTAACAAAAAAAGTTGACTCTGGAATGATTAAACCACGTTTTTTTTCTTAACAGAGCTTTGAAGTGAAATTGAGTAAACTTTTGTGAACCTTTGAAAAGATGTAAATGTCTCTCTAATCTAGCGCTCTGGAATAAAAATCAGTCCTGCATCTGTCTATGGTGTCTTCTGCCATATCCTGACTCCAGGGTGACACGGTGCATTTTTCTGCATTTATATTGAACAGGTCGCATGGTGAGATGTTTCAGATGTCCCATTGCCTATCACTCAGGAGATGGCTGTATTGCTGCAGGAAGCTTGTTTGTGTCATCCCACATTCTCATCTGTAGTAACCATTCCAAAAGGAATCACTCCTCATCAGCTGTAAATGTAGGCTTTTGTTTCGTTTGTGCAAGAGGTGAGCACACTTGTTTTTTTCCCCCCTCTGTTTTATAGTTCTTCTATTGTCACTTGTGCAGCGTAGTGATAAAAATAATGTATTTCATTAAAGAAAAACATCTCTTAGGGCTCTGAAGGATTTTAATGCTTCCTGGGATTTTTGGATTAGTCAGCAGTTCTCATTAAGCTTTCCGTGTGCTATTTTTGGCCTTAATATTCAATATTCAGAAATACTCAGCTGTAGCTAGTCGGAAGGCATGCTTGTGTTGCCAGTAGGAAAAGCGGATGCTGAGCCCCCAGTTCCTGCCATTGCAATGAGAATGAATGTAGTGGTGTTATTCAGTCTGTTAAGCAGAAGGGGATTCCTTCACACCTCACAAACTTAAAGCCATTTAAAGTAAGCCTAGAAAGCAGGATTTACTCGTGAGCTAGAAAAATTCATTTTAATTTTTAACTACCATCACATCTGAGAACTTCAAAAGGAAAACATTTACAGTACCATGCAAACAAGTTTCATGGTAGGATTTTCCATGTGCCAAACTTTTCTTTTTTTCTTTTTACTTTCTTTCTTCCTTTTTTCCTTTCTTCCCACTTGTTATTCTTAGGGCTCTCCAGTCACCTGACTTGTGCCAGATAGCAGGTTGAAAAGTTTCGCTGCACCAATTAGTCACACAACACAAAAACATCGTTATTTTCTCAGAGGAATCAAACTGTCAATATTAGGTGTTTGCATAATAATAATACATATCTTATACAGTATTTCAAAAGTTTGTTGAAAAGAATATATCCAACATAGCTTTGAAGGTTACTAATAAGGAAATGTGACAGAAATCCTGGATCCACTTGTTTTTGTATGTGTTCGTTGAGTCGTTGGTTTAGTATGGGAAAGATTGTCTTGACTTTGCAGGAGCAGAGTAGCAATTAAAGATCTCTGAATGGGAAGGGAAGGATGGTGCCAGAGTCATTTCTTTTCCACCTCTCTCTTTTCTTCCCCTTTCCTCATTTCCAAGTAATTTAGGAGCCATCACAAAGGATCAAGTTTAAAAAAAAATATCTTCAATAAAAGTGTATTTTTTTTCCAGAGAAATGATAGCCAGAAATTCAAAGAGGAACAGTAAGTTTTAGAATGAGTCTTAGAGAAGTTCCTCAGAATGTGTAGAAAGGTGTTTACGTGGTTCAGTATTTTCCCTCTTGTGGACTTACTCAAACGTATCGTGGGCGCCCAAAACAAGACACACGTGCTGTGAGTCACGTTGGCATTGCTTAAATTCACATGAGCAAATATGACCTGTTATGTATCTTCTATTTTAGGTTTTTAGGTAGTGTTACGTATGTTTTAAGATGAATTTTATTTAATATGTACAAATGCCCAGTCTGAACAATCCCAAGCCAGTTGCTGTGTCTTTGAAGTGGAGCTAGCTGAGAATGCCTCTCAGTTATCTGGGGTCAGTCTGGTAGCGGGGTCAGGTACAAGTTTATGACAGGTGAATTTCTGTGGATTTCCCCTGGTTTGGCAGTCAGATTAGAAATGCCTCTTGGCAAGGTCCAGCCGTGGCTTTAGTCTGCCCCGTGGGTGTTAACAGGAAGAATGCTCAGTGGCAGGATGAGGTCTTGTCCTGCTCGGCTCCTACACGAGGTAGGTCGCTGGGTCTTAGCCCTTAGGGAGCTGCGTTGATGTGAGAGTCGCTGTGTTAGCTGTGGGAGCTGTGTTTGTACAATATGAATTTACAGCGCTGAGAGTCTACTAGAGCTGGGTTGATCCTAAGCAGTTTTTTCTATCAGTTTCAAAGCACCAGTGAGCTCCAGTGAGTAAGTACGTTATGTGATGTAAAGCTGTTGAATAAGTCTCTTTGAAGTTGCATTTCAATTGCCCTGTGGCCAGCATCCTGTGCATTCACTGAACCTGAGGAGAACTTCAAACACTACGAACCTGCTGCCACTGACTGAGCCCTGTGTTTGGTAGCAGCTGTGCACTTGTTCCAGGAAATTTTTGTGGGGTTTGTTTCTACCAGGCATAGCTGGAGTCAGGAGCCAGTGAGCTTCACCGAAAAGATTGGGCAAGGTTTACAGTTAGCAAAGTGCCCGGGTGGCTGAATTGAGTCCTGTCCTGTCGTGTGTGGGCAGCATGAGGGGCATCAGGTGAGGACAGCACCTGGGGCAGCAGCACTGGGAGCACCTGCCCAGAGAGAACTGGGGACATGGATGCTTTAGAAATACTGGGGCATCTGGATGTCAGAACGGTTCCCTACTTAGTTTTA
Organism: Netta rufina; assembly: GCF_964035555.1. Classification (NCBI taxonomy): domain Eukaryota; kingdom Metazoa; phylum Chordata; class Aves; order Anseriformes; family Anatidae; genus Netta; species Netta rufina. The sequence goes on along the minus strand of NC_140151.1, from coordinate 5,697,818 downwards.
GTTGATGGTAGGAAGGAGAGACTTTGTGTTTAGATGCAAAACATTGCTGGTGTGAGAAAGTGCAATAGCAGATTATCTATAGAATATTAAAACTTGCTTATCACGAGATACTTTCTGGGAAATATCTTCCTTAAGCACTTTCCAGCTCACGTAACTTCATGCGTAGATCCTTCTTGTTTATGAAATCTTTTGAGGTGCATTTCAGGTAGACTGATGCTTACGTGAGGTTTTTTAGGCACCCCAGTTCAAAAACTTCTTTGCAGCACTCAGCTTTGTGCCCCTCTCCCAGGGGAAGGAATTTGTGGCTGTCTTGGTAGCTCATCTTCCCTGCTTCTTTGGGTCTCAGCTGTGATGCTGTCCCCAGGAATTTCTGGCCACGTGCTTCTGATCTGCAGCTGGGGCTCTCTGACCTCTGCTGCCTGACTGGTTGGAGCAATGTGGAAGAACTCTTCTTAGTGGAGACAGATGGAGAAGAACAAGCACACACCATTGGAGGGAAAGGCAAACGTACAGCAGAACCGAGTGCTTAACTGCTCCCAAATGTCTCATTTGGGAGCTGATGTGGCCGGGCTGGTGCAGCTCTGCTCACCGCAGAGGGCGTAGGGCACTACTTCCATCCGTTCCTTTGCCCCTGGTGCCTTGCAGAATCGCTGACCCCTAGGTACATTTCTAATGCAATTATGAAGGCAAAACACTTCCATAGGTAAGATCTTGGATTTCTAGTGAGAGGGATGTGGGCTCTGCACTGTGTGGGGCCACGGATACGTCTGTTCTTGCAGCCCGTACCCCCAGCATTACCTCTGGGCAGTGACTGTCATCACCCAACGCCTCAAATCCGCTTGCTTTTTTTCCACTAGGGAGGGAGGGTGGTTTGGACAGGATTAAAATTGGTTGCTTTTCTTGTGCTTTCCTGTAAATGCACAAATTAAGAGTAAAAGCACTATTGAAATTCCACCTAGAAGCAGCTTATTCATTGTAGGATTTTCCAGTTACAACTGAATTTAGTCTCTCCAACACATAACCTCTTTCTTAGTGAAGAAACTTTGCCAGACTCTTTCTTTTTCTTCATTTTATCTTTTTTTCATTCGCACATATATGCATTATAGGTGTTCATTTGGTTTATTTTATTTTCTCCTTTACGGAATCATGGGTAGTTTCATTGCAACTCATCTCTTTCTGTTTGTTTCGTATAGGGCTGGTAGTGCAGGATCATTCAGACCCCCTGTTCAGTTCATATGCCTATAAGTCCCACTACCTACTGAATGAATCAAATCGTGCTGAGTTGATGAAATTACCTATGATTCCTCCTCCTTCGTCAGCTTCCAAAAAGAAATGTGAGAAAGGTAACCAAAATAGTTTCTTTCTCTTTAATTTACTTTTGCTTTTCCTATTATTTCTTTACCTTTAAATCGAACGAGGAATGTGTGCTTGTCAAGCATCACTTACTGCTTTTCAGTAAACTTCACTCATTGATTATTGTGAGCGTGTTCATGTTGTTGGCAATTTTTTTTATTTTTTTTAATTATAAAAGGGCTTAAAATAATTGCTGTCACCAAATTCTCCTTGAAAGAGGCTAAGTCGTTCAGTACCTGGCTACTCCAGCGTCAGGGAGCGTTTGCACAGAACAGGGAGAGGTGGCAAACAGAGCTCAGTACTGCGCAGGTCAGGGCCTACCTCAGTGATGTAAAGGCAACGGCTCCTTAAATTGATTTTAGGACCAGAAGAAGAGGGGTGTGTGGTTCAGATCTTACGGGTAGCTGAGGCCAAGCCCAGAGGAACAGCAGATTTTCCAGGTGGGACACTGGTGGGTGCTGCTGCTGGTCCAGAGGAGACCTGGAGGGGGAAGGCGGTGAGAGGCTTTGCCTGTGTCTGCTGCAGTCCGTGGGCCTCGCGTTCTGCTCCCGTTCCTCGGGGACAGCCCGAGCTCCTTCCTCTCCTCCCGCGGCCGATGCTGCTCGGGGCAGGAGGTGCTGGATCTCGAGGGAGGGGGCTGTGTCCCGAGAGGAAAGCCCCGCTGTCCAGGAGGGAACGGAGGCCCCACGTCGTGGCGGTGCGGTAGTGCCGGAGCATCTCAGGATATACCTCGTGGGGAGGTAACGGTTGGCTCTGTGAAATGCTCAGGTGTAACGTTTTATTCTTCACAGAAATTTGATTTCCCAAGAGCGTTCAGAAACGGTGCCCCCTTAACCATTCCAAAGTTAGGGTATTTTCAATGCCGATGGCTTTCAGTAGTTTCTGTAAGTCCTGAAAACAAAAATTATTTTGAGCCCTCTGCTTAGCTTGAGCAATATCTAACTAATGCATCCCGAGAGCAGTTTTGTTTCTTGCTTAGCACTGAAAGTTTTATGTTTGATTTTGTTTTGATTTTCGCATCTCTTGGCATTTTACCATGTTGGATGATGCTTCGGTAATTGACTTTGGGTCTGTATTTCCTCTGAAATAACAATCACAAAAATTAATTTAAATGTTAAAAATTTACTGTGGGTTTGGGGAACTCTGGAAAATCCACGTGGTTGGATTTACAGATTTTAGCAGAGGAAATACAGTATTGGTTGTGTAAATGATTTGTGGAATGCTTATTGCAACATTCAACTCTCAATTAATGCAATGACGTATTTGGAAGTCTATAGGTGGACAAGATTTTCTGATACATGCTTGAAAGTTATCATTCCCATTTCTTTTGATACTGTGATTGAAAATTGCTTTCAATCGCCTCAAATATCTCCTGGGTTTTCAGTCTGGCACCCAAAATTTTGATGATTTTTTGCTGTTGTTGTTGTTCTTGCCCTTTAATTCACATACCTTGAGATATATATATATATTTGAATATATATATGGTATAAAATATTACAGCATGTATATTTTAACAAGTCTTACTGTACGAGTGGCTTTGTTTGCTGAGGGTGGCTTAGAGCTGCGATGTGGTTCTCCACATTTAATACATCCACCAGGACATAAGCCAGCCAGAGCAACTTTTGTCCAAGTAAGTGTAAACTTCAGCCACCCTGCACAAAGATTTCCTTTGTGCACAGAGGAAACTTCTGGGATGGGGACAACTTGAGTGTCTCATTCTTCATTATATAGCTGAATTCACATTTCTGGCAGAGGTAAATTTTTTTTTTTTTGGTGAAATAAACACATTGATCACATATTGATCATTAGAACCCTTTTATAATGCTGTTACTACAGAAAAGTATTGATCAACCTATAGGCTGTGGGTTTTGGTTTTTGTGCACACTAACTGATTGCTAAGGGATTCAGTCATAACAATGTTGACTTAAAAAGCGTTTCTTAAAATTTGGTTATTTGTCACGATTAAAGGTTTGGTCATCCCCAAAGAAATTAAAGCTAACAGCACTGCTTTCCTAGGTAGTGCTTCATTTGGGAATATTGCATCTACTGCCAACGTTGCTCTTGTTGAAAAAATACTATTTGCTTTTTAGTATATTGTTGATGCAGCTAAGAGACACAACTTGCACACTGGAAAAGTGCACTGCAGTCTTTTTTTAATCCAGCATTGTAATTTTGGCTCGATCCCTTTCTTTGCCGTATTTTTGCTGTGAAACAAACCAAGGTGTAGAATGTCTGACTTAAAACTAATATCGATTGCTACGCGCAGGGGGAAGCAAATCCTTACTTCTATAAACCAAGCAGGGTTTCTTTGTTTAAGGTGGAAAACTGCTGTGCTGTGAGTCGTGCCCAGCTTCCTTTCACCCTGAGTGTCTCAACATAGAAATGCCCGAAGGATGCTGGAATTGCAATGACTGTAAAGCTGGCAAGAAGCTACGTTACAAGCAGATTGTTTGGGTCAAGCTTGGAAATTACAGGCAAGTTTGCTATTTTTTTGGTTTTTAATACTTGAGATGTTTTTAATGTACTGTAGAATTACAGGAAGATAACTCAAAGCAGCTCAGTCCCAGCAAACAAGAACTAGAAATGCAGTACTTTACTTTGTGTCAGACGTTGATGTTGCCTTTCAAATTAAATTCTCCTGCTTTTTCCAGGCACTGATGGATACTTGATTGCACTCACGCTGGCTCTGTAGAATGGCATAGCTCTATGGAAAACCAGGGGCTGTCTTAGAGAGCCACCATGTCCTAGCTTGTGTTTGCTGTGGGTCACCTGCAGGAATACGAGCATCTGTAGGTGATCTTAGAAATCCACTCTTGTGCCGTGTTCTCACGAGGCTTTTCCAAAATAAGGAGTAAGAACACTGAGAGCCAAGGGCTGCTTGTGTTTTGTGTGGCACTTCCCGAGTGTTGCCAGAAGGAGCCTCGATTGCGTAAGGGAGGAGTTCATTTCTTTGAGAAAGGAAAACTGTCTTTTATTTCTCAGTCAAGCTAAGCACGTGCAGCAGCTGAGGCTGTGGCTCACAGAACTTACATGCTGCTTTTTTTCTGCTTCCAGGTGGTGGCCAGCAGAGATCTGCAATCCCAGGTCTGTGCCTCTCAACATACAGGGCCTCAAACATGATATCGGGGACTTCCCAGTATTTTTCTTTGGTTCACATGACTACTATTGGGTACACCAGGGCAGAGTTTTCCCTTATGTTGAAGGAGATAAAAGCTTTGCTGAGGGGCAAACTAGTATTAACAAGACCTTCAAGAAAGGTAAAATCAAACAAAGTTTATAGTGGTTTATGACAAAAATTCCACGTGTTTGTGTCTCCATCACCACTTAACCTGCATGGGAATATTATATGCCTAGTGTTCTGTGTTCACATAAAATTGCAAACATTATGCAGATCCCTTGACCGCAGATAAAGATATCTTTAAGTGCCTACTCATTGTGTATTGTTGTGGGCAAGTTCACTTCTTCCACAAACTGGGAAATGTTAAGATGGTGCTTGGGCTCTGCTGCATGGGATCATTGTTCAACATCTCAGTACTGCCGAAAAGTATCTGATGAAATAGATTCATGATGTACTGTAATAACTCATTTTAGCTTGTGTTTTGTTTATAGAGTTCTATTCCTAGCTTTAACAAATAAAAAATGTAAATACATGTATGTATTTGATTAGCAGCAGCTGGTGCTAATTGCTTTCTATTTTCAACTCCCTTGCACAGCACTTGAAGAAGCAGCAAAGCGCTTCCAGGAGCTGAAAGCACAAAGAGAGAGTAAAGAAGCATTAGAAATTGAAAGGAATTCAAGGAAACCTCCACCGTATAAACACATTAAAGTGAGTTGGCTTCTTTCTTTTCCTTTTTTTTCCCTCCGTATGAGTAAGCTACATATTTAAACAGCCGGTGTTCACAACAATTCCGGGGTAGCAAAATTCAAATAAATCAGTTTGCTTTTCTTTTCAAGAATCTTTTGTTCTGTCTTCTGGTACCATAAAACATTGTTTTAGCAGAGGATCAGCAAAAGAGAGTAAGATCAACTTTACCCAAGGCAGAACTTTGCTGGTCTCATCCCTCTTAGATACATGCTGGCTATTAAAACTTAGTTTACTTAACTAAATGTTAATATGAATACAGACTGCTTAGCCTATTGAAGACCTATAGAGCCTTCTCACGTCAGTTGATGATGGGCTTCAAATGAAGTTGTTCTGAATCTTTGTACATCGTCCTCATCTTTTATTCTTTCTTTTCCCTTTGTTTCACAGTCCAACAAGGTGATAGGGAAGGTTCAGATTCAGGTAGCTGATCTGTCGGAAATCCCTCGCTGTAACTGCAAGCCATCTGATGAGAACCCCTGTGGCCTCGAGTCCGAGTGTCTGAACAGGATGCTCCAGTATGAGTGCCACCCCCAGGTGTGCCCAGCGGGGGAGCGATGTCAGAACCAGTGCTTCACCAAAAGGCTCTACCCTGATGCTGAAATCATAAAAACGGATCGACGTGGATGGGGTCTCAGGACAAAACGGAACATTAAAAAGGTAGAATTACAACAAACAAAGGCTGTGATAGCCATCAGTGTGGTTTTATGTGAAAACACTGCAACTTGGTGCACCTTAAGCAGACGTGTATTAAAATTTCAGCCCTCTCCAGTAAATGTTTTGTATTAAAAAGTCTTGAGACTTCTGTAGGTGCAGCATTAAGGGTGAAATCTGTTTAGCTGTTTTGACAGAAGTGTCATAACCTTGATCTTTACTCACAGAGCAGAAGTTAGCTTCAGGTGACTGTGAATTTGAATTCTGTTGGTGGAGGGGAAGAGGTGACCATATCGTACTTCTAGGAGGAAAGTGTGTGTGTTTGTTCTCTCGTATCAGGAAAGCAAAGAGATTCTAAACTGATTCTTTTGCCATTAAGCAGTGTGTTCTTTAGCTATTGTACGTAGGTGTTTAGGATAATCCACTCAAGAGATCTTTTGTCTTAGTAAGAAGCAATAAGCATGGATTTCTTATTTTTATTTTTCAGGGTGAATTTGTGAACGAATATGTTGGTGAGCTAATTGATGAAGAAGAGTGCAGATTGCGGATTAAACGTGCTCATGAAAACAGCGTGACCAATTTTTATATGTTAACTGTTACAAAGGTAAATACATTTTCATTCAATATAAATTGTTTGCAGCTGAATGCAAAGTGAGGGAGGAATCCTCACTCTGTGTTTGATGTGCATAGCTCAATTTCTATACATGTGAGAAGCAAAGCTCATGAGATTCGGTTCAGGCAAAAGGTTTCCAAGTCTTCTGTTTGTAGTGTGCATAATTTATGGCTTTAATTTGCATGAATTTTGATTTAGTGGTGTTAGTTTTGTGTGGAGTGGAAAAATGAATGTGTGGCCTGTTCATAATGTCTCTGAAGAGATCTGCAAAGACGTATAGTGGGATGTAGACAACGCTAGGAGTTCATAGCAATGTCAGCTTATTTCCAGCTGGCACTTGGGTGCCGGTAGGAGGATAACATCTCTATTTTTCTTGAATAGAATGGGTAAAGAGATGAAACCTGTATCTTAGGTTATTCGTTCTGTGCCTGTTTCACTTCTGTAACCACAAGTTTTCAAACGCTTCTGCTTAAGACTAACCCTGTAGGGAAAAGTTCCCTATTTTCATTAATTTAAAATGGGCATATTTTTTTCCTGCCTTGGCCACAGCTAGTCACATGTCAGCAGGAAACATCTGTTTGTTTCGAAGTGCAAAGTCTGATCTATGATGCCTAAGATATGTCTCTCTTTTTTATTTGAAGGATCGGATAATAGACGCTGGTCCAAAGGGGAATTACTCTCGCTTTATGAACCATAGTTGTAATCCAAACTGTGAAACACAGAAATGGACAGTGAATGGTGACATTAGAGTTGGACTATTTGCTCTTTGTGATATCCCCGCAGGTAAAAAGATGACAACTATTTGAGTTCTAGTTTTAGCAGGGATCATATAGTTAGTAGCTTTCAGCCTCAAACTGTTTCTGTTAAAGCTGAATACAGAGTTTGCTACTAAGTACAATGTTAATTCTGTGTTGTGTAAACACGTACAGTATTGATCCTTTCACCAGTACCTGTCTGGTTGGTAGTGGGTTTCTCTGTTAGGTGTTTTTACCCAAATTGTTATTGTAACCCAGTCTGTATGATAGCATAACAGCTGCTAGTTAAGCCTGAACTGGGTAGAATTTGCTACTTTGAAAATTTTTAAAATCAGTGCACTATTGCAAGCTTGCCCTTCTGAAACATACTGCTGCTAATTCTCACAGACTATAAAGAGAGAAGTGCTAATAAAATGTCATTGTCACAAGCCTGTCTTCCTCAACGTATGTGTGGGTGAACTGTTTTTCTTTTCATTTTAGGAATGGAGTTAACATTTAATTATAATTTGGATTGCCTTGGCAATGGTCGGACCGAATGTCATTGTGGAGCAGAAAACTGCAGTGGTTTCCTAGGAGTGCGTCCAAAGGTACGTGGATGCAAACTGAAGCTGCTTCTCCCAGATCCAGAGATCTATTGAGAGTAGGGCAAAGAGAGATTTTTGTTTTTAACTTCTTACTTTAGTCTGTGTAATACTTTCCTCCCTTGAAAGTGTCCAGAGCCTTCAGTTATGAAACGCAGAGCTGCTGTCTCTAGGTTGCAGTTAATTTTCCAGGTGGTTACTTCAAATTCATGTGAATGTGCATTCCTGGCTCTTAAAGCTTAAACACTTATTTGAGCAAACTTAAACGTAATTTGTGCAAATAACAAACCAAAGTTGATTAAATTTATTTTAATGCAAGAGACTTATAAAGTGACTGCTGTTATCTTTTGTAATTGCTAGACAGCATTTGCAACAGCAAATGAAGAGAAGGTGAAGAATGCAAAATTAAAGCAGAAGAAACGGAAAATAAAAACAGAACAGAAGCAGATGCATGAAGACAACTGCTTCCAGTGTGGAGATGGGGGAGAACTAGTTATGTGTGATAAAAAGGACTGTCCCAAAGCATACCACCTCCTATGCCTTAACCTGACTCAACCACCTTTTGGTAAGAGCTTTCATACAGATTCCTTTTCCTTCCTGCAGTAAGGCAATGTTGGAGCTGAGCCGTAGTATCCATTTACATCAAAAACAGCATATTTGCTTTTGGAGTACCACCTTTTTTTTCTAGAAATATATTGAGTAGCAGTGTTCCTGAATGGGAACCTGCAGAGAAGAGGCATTGTAATGCTTTCTAACATTCTTCTTGATGCTTCTGTTCCTTGGATAATTTCCCTTCTTTTATTTTGGTTGAAATGCAGGCGTCGTCTTGATGTGCCAAGCTTGTTCAAACTGCTGACAACACTGAGCACAACATATTAGGGCTCAATCGATGTATTTAAATTATCTGTGGTATCGTGATGCATTATCTTCCATTTGGCTGTTTCTGTGTTAAGGTGTAGCTTTTTGCAGCCAGGGTTCAAATTATTCAGTAACACAACATCTTAATCCAATTGCAAGATTTTGTAGAAATCCTTATCTCTTTAATCTTCCTCATCCCAAAGCCTTCAATGAAAATCATTGCAAGTCCAGATTAGTCTATGATTGAATTAACCAGAAGGCTGCCATAAGCAGAGCTGAATATGCCACATGCCTTTTTGCCATATTAGAAGCATAGCAGCATTCCCCAAAATAGCTTACTGGCTGGAGAAAGAAGTGATGGCATCTTATCACCAGAGCAACCTGAGCAAGAGTTCTCAGTGTGGGGTTTTGTTGTTGTTGTTTTTCTGAACTTTCTTTGCATTCAGCTGAACGGTTACTACATGGAATAAGGACTGGAGCCCAGTGCTGTCCCTAAAACGCACTAATTGCAGCATCCTGTCTCTCTCTTCTCCCCTCCCCTTCCACCCTCAGGAAAGTGGGAATGTCCGTGGCATCAGTGTGACATCTGTAGCAATCCTGCAGTTTCATTCTGTGAGTTTTGCCCTCATTCATTCTGTAAAGATCATGAGAAGGGAGCCTTGGTGGCATCAGCTTTGGATGGCCGTCTCTGCTGCTCCACACATGACCCCAAATCTCCTGTGGCACCTGAGTACTGGAACAAGATAAAATGCAAATTGGAACTTCAGAATCCTGTAGAAGAAGCAAAGGAATAAGTTGGGTTGGAAAACAAGGGAGAGAAGACGGGCAAATAGGCGATGAACTTGAAGAGACTGCTACCACGCATTCAGTCTTTATCATCGGAGCCGTCTTGTGTGAACTGCGAATGGGACCATTCAATCTCAACAACAGGAGCAGGCAGTGGCATTTGTTTTTTTTATTGTTGATCTTTCTTTTACCCTTGAATGTGCTACAGCAGCTCTTACTGTTGGAAAGCAGAAATGTCTCGGCCTTCTAAAGAAAACAGTAGACCTTTCGACAGTGAAAAGAATATTCTGTTTAAATATGTTCTTTGAGTGTAGAAAGCAAAGCATAGCAACATATTTATTTATTTAATTTTTAAAGGGTGTTGAAGATCTGGTTTTGATCAGTCAACGTGTCTTTAAAAACAGCAAAGCCAATGTAACTTTTATGTCTAGTTTATGGAAAGAATAAACCCTCCTCACTCTGTGTAACATTCAGATACCGTAAAGGCGAATGTGGGTTTCAGACCAGGTGACGGTGAAATGCCTCCATTCCAGTACTTATTTTTAAAGGCATTTTGAGAAGGTAGGTTACGTATCATCTTAACTTGTGAATATTATTGTAAAGCTTTTCCTATGAGAAATCAGGCGGATGATTCTTTGGAAGTGCTCGTAGCACGAGATCTAATATTTTAGGGGAAGAAATCATGGTTCCTTGCTGGAGAGCTGTAACTGGAGGTGTCTGCAGACAGGTGGAATTTCAGAAAGAGCTTAATTTCACAATGGTAATTTCTTTACCCTGCCTAATTTGGAAAACCGTCCTAGTTAGGGGAGCATCCTGGCCTTGGTCACGCACTGCAGCACACGCAGAACTGGAGGCTGGATCCTGCACTCCCTTTGGCTTCTTTAGGTGGAGGATTGTTCTGTGAGTACGTGTTGGTCATCTGCCAAGGCTGCACTAACCTCATGGCAGTTGTATTTCTGTGGATCTCTATGGCCTTCTTTTCAGACACCCTTTAGCTTTAAAGGAAATTGGAGCGCTTAAGGAATCCAGCCCCTATTCACGGGCTTTTTGATTGAACGTTTAGGGGTTTTATTTCTGCGGAGAGAGATCTTCTAGCTTTAATGTTCATTGCTATTGGAGCAGGGCAGGATGTTAGTCCCCTACAGCACTCCTTCAGTGCGCAGGGTATTTGCCCTGTCTTGGTAATGAGAGGTATTCAGAGCAGCCAACTTCAGCCTCGGGAGATGTTTCTGCCTTGTATTTCTTTTGTTAATCTGCAGAGGGACGGGCTGCTTCGGTGAAGCTTTTGAAGTGGCTTAGGTAGGCTCCTGCTCCAGATTTTGTTTTGGAAACCTATCCTATCCTGCAATCCTTGCACAAGGAGCTTAGGGGGATTAGTGTCCCCAGGCTGAAGTTAGTCTTGGGCCAATCTCCTCCCCTAGCCTGCGGTCTTAAAGCCCTGTGTGTCTGCCCTGGTGTGGTTACAGCATGCTCTTGGTTTTTGTGCTGATGCTGGCCAGCTTCAGGGTAGCTTTTTGCTAATGGGTGTTGAAAATAACCCTGAATGAGAAGAATTAATATTAAGTGTTGCTGGTATCTGGCTAAGTTAAGCCTTTGATTTAATTCTCAAGAACCCTCTCTCTGGAAAGCTCCTCGTGTAAACCTAAGGAACATGCTGACTTCTCAGCTCAAGACAGTGGTAGGCTGGAAAAGTTCATGTGGGGTTTGGAACGTGTCCTGCTTCTGGCTGGTGTCCTCCTCATTCTCAAATTTATGTGCAGGGGAAAAATTGTGTGCAATTGTAAAGTTAGGAAATACACTACAGTCTCTTTAAGCAGCTGCTGTGCCATTTAGCTGCTCTGGCAGTTCATCTCCAGCACAGCCTGCGGATGCCTTTCCTACAGACTTGAGGGTGTCTCGGGGGCAGAATTGTGCAGATATTTCTGGGGTCAATTTATGGTACAGAAGGCTAATGGGAGATACAAAACACTTGGTCTCGTGGTCCATACTACAGTGAATGTCTGAAACACTAATCTTGCTTGAAAGCAGTGCTATTTTTGGGTATTTTTTACAAAAAAAATTTACAAGAAGGATTTTATTTTTCTTAACATTTTGTGTGACAAATGTCTCTTTTTAAGCTCTTACTGGGGGTGTTTAACCTTTCAGAAATTCCAAACAGAGCTCCTGCTACGATGTCTGTAAGGCCTGATGTGTTCGCTTTATGTTATTTATTAGGCTTGGTAATGTTCAGAGGATTTTCTCTTGGGAAGTCAGAGCGTTCTGAGTACTGCAGACACGATGCAGTGTGAGTGTACCCACGTGCTTCTCCAGCCCTGTGTCCGTGCTGACTTCCCAGTGAAGCAGCAGGGAGCGAGCGTTATTTGCCACGTGCGAGGGATCGCTGTGCCGAACCGGTATGCTGAATAGCACAGAACACGTGAAGGTTTGCAAAAGGCTTTTAAAAATTTCTAAAATGCTGTGAATTGAGGCCTGCTGCTACTCTTGTGCCATGCCACTTGATGTCTTGGTTAACTTTGTTTTCAAACTTCTTACAGGTGCTCCTTTTTCCACCAAAAAATAATCGTAGCCAACAGGTGGGCTTGTACTCAGAAGGGAAGACAGGAGATTGGTGTATAAGCGTGTACAATTTATGAGCAAAATGTCTGAACTGGATTTCACACTGCTGGGGTTAAGGTGAATCTTTAAAAAATCTTTAGGATTGAGATGAGAAAAGTCGAATCTTCTGTTCCGAACTCTGCTGTTCCTTAGCTGGAACACGCAATCACACTTTTCCCTTATTTTGTCTTAAATTTTGCGGTAGTACCGTGCTTCTGGTGAACACCTGTCTCCAGCTCAGTAGCCTGTGCTCTCTGTGTAGTGTGCAGCCTCTGAGCTGCTCTGCAAAGTTAACGGGACGTTGTTGTTTACTGGAGCTTTTACTCTACAGTACGCACCTTAGCACAGTGCAGATGCTCTGCAGACCATGGCCAAACGGTGCAATGGCGAGTTCCTACAGATTTATAAATACATGGTGCAAGCATTAGTTATCGTAGTTTTCCGATTATTAGCGTAGATTTGTCTTATCGATAGACTGTAAGAATTGAAGGCATTTGCAGCTCAGGAAGGATGACATTAAAGGCAATTTTTGGGCAAATTACCTTCTCTGGTCACCACCATGGTCTTAGAGAATCTGTTAGAATGGAGTAATAGGGCTGGAATGTTAATTTTGGCCTTTCTTCTAAGAACTTGTTATCTTAATTTCAGGATAGAATGGGAAAGACACAATTACTAGACGTAATTAACAATGAGCATAAAATCTGTATATATTGAAACTTTACAGAACTATTCGGGTGGGGTGGGGGAGGAGGGTGGGAGGGGGATGTCCGACGCTGGTACGAAGTAGTCACTTTAACATTGAAACCTCTGCCTCATTGAATTCAGGGTTTAATGTACTTGAAGCTCTGCAGTTCCTTATACAGCTTTTGTTGTTTTTTTTTTCTTTTAATTTATACATGACTTTTTTGTATACTACATTGAAACTGTCTTTAACATTCCCGCAGTTACTTTCTGCTCCCAGTGTACAGTGAATCTATGGCAAAAGGGAGAGTTTTTCCGAGCAGATGTCTCAGAGCTGTGTGCTCGGGGCGTGTAGTGCATGAGCCATGGCAACCCTTGGGTAACGCTGTCCGTTTGCTTTCAGTTCCACATCAGCTTCCCCCTGCCATTATCCTTGTGTAGCAAAACCATTTGCACTTACGATACACTCCTATGTGTTGGATGTATTCACAATGTTGTTCTGAGAAAAAGAAAAAAAAGAAAAAAAAAAATTCCCTGTTCTGTTCTGTTCCTGAGCGGCCAGCTCAGGTCCTTGCTGCCCCCGGAGGGGCTCTCACTGCTCGGGAGTGGGGAATCGTGAAGCTGGAGACTTTGGGAATCAATGGGCAAGCAAAAAAGGGAAATCACGCACGAATTCGCCAAAGCCATTCGCCCACCTCCTGCGGTGCTGGGCCCTCGGGGCACCCCGCAGCGCGCGCTTTGGGGACTCCTCGGTCACTTTGCTTTGTGAACGGACTGGATGGGAGAGCTTCACCTTCCTCGCTCGGACTGTATCTCACTCTGGCGTCGCTTTTCCTTTCCACCCCGATCACGTTGCCACAGGACGGGTGCTGGGCCCCGAGGCCGGGTGGGCGCCCGGCGCAGACCCCCGCAGGCTCCGTCTCCATTTCCACGTGCTGTCTGTAACGATGACCTTTGTAGAGTCGTTATTTCTGTAGACTTTGTTTATCTGTACCAAACTTTGTAGATCCTGTGAGATGTTATTTTACCGAAATCACTCGAGTCTTTACTAGCAGCGTGTCGCTCTGCGGCGGGCGCTGCTCGGAGCTGGCGGCGGCTGGCTCGACGCTCAACACTAAGGAGGTAGTGTTCGATTTCCCTGGCGATGTTCCACGGGGGCATTACTGTATTATGACTTGATGTTGCCGCATAGACTTTGAGATATACGATATTTTGGGGGGTTTTGTTGTTCGGCCTACGTTCTCTTGCATAGTGTGAAACCTGTAAAGCTTGGGTAACCTGTACATAGGTAGCTTACTGTCCACTAGGTATAGTGTACTTAGACTTGCCTGTAATATTTTAGCTTCTTACTGAATGTGTGTGACGGTAGGACCATATAATTTTTGTACATTCTATTTACCGAGATGTTGGCCTTTTTTTTGTTTGTTTTTTTTTGTTTTTTTTGTTAATTTTCCGACTCCTTTGGAATTCCGATGTGGTTTTTTCGCTTCCGTGGAAGGGTTCATTTGGGAAGGTTTTTAACGACATTCCACTGATCTCGATGAACTTTTTTGCTTGAGGTTTGACTTCAATAAATCGTTCTGAATGTTCCGAGGCCCGGCAGCTTCCCGACAATTTTGGGGGGGGGGGGGGGGGGAAGAACCGGGAGGGGGGGGGAACCGGGCGGGGGCCGCTCCGCCCCGGGCTGAGGCGGAGCCGGGGCCGGCGCCATGCGGGCGGGCGCGGGGCTGGCGGCGGAGGCGGCGGCTCGGGGGGTGCTGGGGGCCGCCCTGCTGTGAGTCCGGGACGGGGGGACACCGGGGGGACACCGGGATGCCGGGGGGGACACCGGGGGCCGCCCCCCGAGCCGCCCCGAGCCGCCCCGGTGCCCCCGCAGGGTGCTGGAGGCGCTGCCCCCGGTGGAGCGCGCGGTGCCGCCCGAGGAGCTGCGGCTGTACCAGAAACCCTTCCTGGAGGCCGAGCGCGTCCCCGCCGTGCCCATGTTCGTAAGTGGGGCTGGGCTGCAGCGCTGCTGGGCTGCCTGTGGCCGTACCGGAGCTCCGAGGCAGGGCTGGGGGCCAGCGGCATCCCCAGTGCTTGGGGTCCCTCAGTGACCACGCTGGAAGGGCGCCGTGGCGTTGCCAAAAGGCACCGGTCACGCTCAGGGGCTCCGTCCTCGTAGCCCTGCCGCCCAGCGTCGCCTTCTGGGTCTTACCCGAGCTCCTAAACGCCAGCGGAGGCTGCTGTGCGTTATCGGTCACGGGGCTGGGTTACAAGGTCCACGCTGTGTGGTTCCTGTGAGCAGTTCCTGCTGCGTTTAAATCTGCTTCGGCCCGACAGATCTCGCTTTGGTTTTGTGGCAGTTCATCGCCTTCCTGTCGCCGCTGCTGCTGATCGGCCTGGCGAGGCTGCTCCTGGGCGCTGACCACGAAGACACGCGGGAGGCCTGCCTGGGTGAGCTCCTGCCTCCCCCTGCCCTCCTGCTGCCACCCTGGGGCCGTGCTCTCGCGGAGAGCCCTTGGCTCTTGCCAAGGTTTGTTTGGGGTTTGTGCAGCACTGACGCGAGCTCTCTGCTCTCTCCTAGCTGCCAGCCTTGCTCTCGTCCTCAACGGGGTCCTCACCAACACCCTGAAGCTCGTGGTGGGCAGGTGAGATGGTTGGCACACTCCTAGCTGCACGGAGCGGGGCTGGGAGGTGTGTGCTTGCACAGTGGCAGCGCTAGGAAGTGGGAGTAAGGGCTGGAAGCAGAAGCTGGACATGCTCAGCCTAGAAACAAACGTGTTTTTTTCCAGCTGTAAAGATAATTTAGTATTAGAACAGATATTGGCAGGGATCTGCTGTCCTCTGAGCATCATTTAGACGGGGTGGCTGCACCTCTCCGTGCCGCCTGGCAGGATGTCACAGTGCCACCCGTGCTGCGTGGCGTTCCTCGGGCTGTGAGGGGGCGCATCGAGGCCTCCCGAGCATCCTCTGGGCTACCTGCTTTGCTTCTCTGCCCCAGGCCGCGGCCGGATTTCTTCTATCGATGCTTCCCGGACGGACGAGTGAACGCGGAGCTGACGTGCACGGGCGACCCCAGCATCGTGGCTGAGGGACGCAAAAGCTTCCCCAGCGGCCACGCTTCTTGTAAGTCCTCAGCATCCCCAGGCAACGAAGCGTGGTGAGCAGAAACCTGGGGATAGGGGCTTGCTTTCATGCACCCCACAGCTCTGTCTGCATTCATTGGCCTCCTGAAGGGTAACCTGAAGCTGTGTGTAACTCCTGGGAGGAGAGATGCTTGCCAAGCACCGGCTGCTGGGGCTCCCCCCTTGCTCAGGAGCTGCTGCTTCCCTCGGCTTCCCTGGGCAGGGCAGATGTTCCTCCACCAGCCCTTCTGCTTCTGCAGGGCAGAGGGCACAGCAGAGCCCAGCGCCGTTCCTGAAGCAAATCATTCTCTTCCAGTTGCCTTTGCTGGTCTCGCCTTCTCTGCCTTCTACCTGGCCGGGAAGCTGCACTGCTTTGCCCCCGGGCAGCGTGGCACAGCTCTGCGGCTCTGCGCCTTCCTCCTCCCCCTGTTCCTCGCCACCCTCATCGCCTTGTCCCGCATCTGCGACTACAAGCACCACTGGCAAGGTGGGTGAGCTGCGGGCCCGGAGGGGGCGGGCACCGCTGGGTGCCCTGAGCTGAAGAACAGCGTGCTGGAAAACATTGCCGAGGGGTGTGAGGGCAGAAGGAGGCTCACTCTTTCCTGGTCTTGCCTTGCAGATGTGCTGGTTGGCTCGGTGATCGGCTTCGTGCTTGCGTACCTCTGCTACAGGCAGTATTACCCCCCTCTGACGGACTCCATGTGCCACAAACCATCTCTCTCTAAATCCAAGCAGCTGCCAGCGCACCAAGAAAAGGCTGCGACTGCCAGCTTTCACCTGGACGTCTAACTCTGGGCTCTGTCCTGCTGGCACCTTTGGGAGGCTGGAGGAGGTTGGTCGTGGCCCGCAAGAATTGTCTCAAAGGGGGATGAGCCTGAAAACCAAACGGGAACTCTTCTCTGCGGCGTTGGTAAGTTGTGCTGTCCCAGGGCCTGTGTTTAGTTTCTGTGAGTTTTGTAGGTGTCCCTTCCTCTGGACCCGATGGAAGGTGAGGTTAGCAGCCCGCGCCAGCAGGACAGCCCTGCGGAAGGTCCTGAAGCTGGAACCTGGAGCAGTGGGACTGTGCCGTGCCCTCTGGGGGTGTTCCTGGGCCAGACAGCTCGGTCAGATGTCCCCCTTCCACCCACCCTGTCCCACTCCTCCTCACGGGAACTGTCCTAACGATTGTAGGGCCTATTTGGTGCCGGGCTGCCGTGCGTCTTCCCAGTCAGAGCTGAACTAATTTAGAGTGATAAGTGCAAGGCTGCAGCCTTTAAGCACGGCTTAAGTGCGGGAGAGAGAAGATGCAACGAGCGTGATTGTTCTGTGCATTATTGTGCTACCCTGGTTTTTGTTTTTTGTTTTTTCTCCAATTTGGTGAATAAATGAGTTTAATTTTTCAAATGAGCTGTGGTGCTGAAAACTTCACTTCAGCGACTGGGCTTATGGCTTTATAAACAAACCATTTACTCTGGTATGTCGGCGTGGGTCTCTAGGTGGGGATTTCTCTTTCTTTCTTTGCGGCTTTAATCGAGTTGTGAAGAGATGGCAAGCAGCAGAAAATGCAGTAGTGTCTTAGAGCATCCTTTCAATGGTGTTCTCTCCCTGGGCCATGGTTTGCTTTGTCATACACTGGAAAGGCAGAGTGCTGCTGAGAAATCCAAGGTATGACCCTGCAGCTTTAGTAAAAGTTACAGAAATAGCTTAACTTTCCCTTAAAATTAGACAAATGTAAGTTCTTCAGCCCACTCCCTCTCCTCCAAACATGAACACACCAGAGTCATCTATTTATTTATGTTGGCTTTTACTGGAAAAGACATTAAATAACATTTAAAATTCTTTTTTTCTTCCTTTCTGTTTTTGTTTTTTTTTTTTTAAACAAAGTGCATAACTTAAAAAGCTGATCATGAGTTGAATGTCCCATGTTAAGACTGTTCCTTTTCCTACTCTTGTAGGAGACGCTTTAGCAATCAGTAATTCAGGCTCTGACTGAGCAGCATGTCTGTTTCTGCCGTCAGGTAAAAGAACAGCTTCAGTCCCTTTGGGGTGGGAGGAGGTTGGAGGCTGCAAACAACACCTTTCAAATAGTGCAAATAACGTGGTACAACAGAGGACAAACAAACCGAGGCTGTGGAAACAAGGCTTATTACCCCATGCAGGGCAAAAGTCAGGGGGAGGGAAGGGGGCTTGGCTCTTCCCAAAGGCTGTCCCGTATTATCAAAGCAATGGCCTTACACGTCACCGAAACATCCGCCTCTGCCCTGCTCTGTGCTCCAGCTCCAGCCCAGGCAGTGAGTCAGCCTGGATGCTTTTGGTCACAAGGCATGGATCACCTGGGGCTCTGGCCCCGCTGCCCTTAGAGCAGAGCTAACAGAGCAGCACGCTGCAGCCTGCGCTGCACGCAAAGCTGCTTTTGCTTCTTCAGTTTTGCGTGTTTGCAAACTAAAACAACAACTGGAGCCTGGCTGGCGTGAGATCCCTGTGGGATCCCCTGCAAAGCACGGGAGGGAGCTGGCCCTCCAGGCCTCCGCAGTGCCTGGGGCAGCTGCTTTCCCCCAGCCTAACTGGAGTTGGGAGCTGAAGGTAAAACTTCCCTCATGCATGGTTACACCTAGCTGCTAGCTGTGGTCCTGTGGGAAACGCACGCGGTGCCTGGGGGGGTCCTTGGTGTGCTGGGAGGCTGCTGCCACGGTGTTACAGCAGGCAGGAGCCTCAGTAGGTCAGGTACTCACAAACATGCCACTCTCACCACTTGTTGATGGGGCAATCCCGCCGGGCACAGCCCAGCATCAGCGACAAGGGAATGAGGACAGCTGGCACACAACCTCCGACCTGTTTACCAGATGCCCCTGCTCCTTGTCTGCGCTGCCCAAAGGCTGCAGCGTGAGCCTAGTGCCCTGCGCTGCGGCAGGGAGAAAGGCAGCGCCTCGGCCCTCTCCCAGGAGAAGGCAGCATCTCCTTCCCTCGGCAAGGCTGCGAGAGCTCTCTCCGTGCTGCGTGTTTAAGGCTTTTATTTCGCAGGGTTGCAAGCTCTCAGTTGTGTCGCTAAGCCCGCAGCAGGGTTCAGGCCCCTCCTATGTCAATTCCTAGCCCAGGCACCCGGTCTGCATCAGTGCTGCAGAGCTGGTGAGAGAACCTCAGGGTGGGCAGACAGAGCTCAGGGCTGAGGAGTAGTTATTGCACAGGGAGTCACAGTGTGAGTGCTGTGTGTGTGTGTGTGTGAGCAGAAGTGGTTTCCTTTAATTATTTTTTTTCACCCTACCCAAAACGGAGGAAAATCGTCCTTATCTCCAGGTAGCAGCAAGTACTGGGGAAGCAGCATGCGGGACACAGCAGCAGAGGAGAGAGGAAGGCAGAGAAGAAGTCTGGACTTTCCTGGTGAGTACTCGGTTGAATCATATCTAAAAAAGCCAACAGAGAACACAGGAATAAACTCAAAAGCCCAACACAGATCCCTGCCTTGGCTGCAGGGCTGTAAGTAAGGAACATCATTCCCTCAGATGGACCCCGTGTCCTCTGAGGTGGCCCAGGAAATCTGGCAGAAAAACACAGCCAAGGTGACTTACGTCAGGAGGCCAGAACAGCCCAGGTTGGTCATTGGCTTCCAGGCAAAGGTTGATCCAGTGTAACGCCTTGGGTCTGGTAGATCTCCTTCAGAACCAGCAGGACCGTGTCCTCTGACTCCCTGGAGGAGGGGGACACGGGTATTAGAGGGGGACACTTCCCTCTGCTCTCAGGACATCATGATGGCCACAGGGTAGGTGCAGCCTCTGCCAGTGCCAGGCAAGAACACAGCAGCCTCCTTCCCACCCCCCATCCTGCGTCGGTATGGACAGGAGTGTACCTTGCTTCCTCAGTTAAAGCTTTTCTTATTATGTTGGCTTTAAAAATGAACCATTCTGCCGATATGGGACAGAAATTTGAAGCTTGACGGCTACGCAGAAGCTTACCAGTAGCAGAGGTGCCCTTGTAGTGCAAATAAATACTCGTTAAAGCTCTCGATGGGCTTCTCCTGCAGCACGTAGTCGATGCGATTCCCTCCATTCAGCCTCCCCACGTTGATGGGGGAGGCCTCCTCCTTCGCTGCTGGCGGGGGCTCTTCTGGCTTTACATCTGGAGGGGCGAAGAGGAGTGTGCTTCAGCCACGGGGCACCAGCACCCAGCAAAGTGCAGCCCATAGCCGTGCCCCCCCACGGACAGAAGGAGGAGGGAGAGTTCACAGCATTTGAAGAGACTACCGGGGTGCAGCTTGAAGGCAATCTGCTGAGTGCAGAGGACAGCAGCAGCACCTGGCTTTGGCACCAGGACGGGTAACGGGCAGCCCTGAGGAGCCTCTCAGGGGGCTGGTGGTGATGCTGCATCCCTCATTCCCCACCGCCCCGTGCCCCCCACCAACCTGGTGGACCCGTCTGCTTCTCCACGCTGTCCTCAGCCTCCTCTGCCTCCACGTCGGTGCTCCCGGCCTCCACAGCTGGCAGCGGGGCGCGGGTGAAGGACTGCCAGGCCACCCGCAGGGAGCCCAGCAGGTTGTTCTTCAGGTCCACGCTCATGCGCGTCAGCCCCTCTTTCAGCTCTGAAAGGCAGGGGCTCGGCGTCAGCCCCGGGGCTGCGGCTGCGGCCGGCTGAGGAAGCAGCCGTGCCCCTTACCTAGGTGCATCCTCTTCCTGCCTTTGTGGTGAGGCAGCAGCATGGGCTCAAACTCCACGTCCGGGACAATCATGGGCTCGATCCTGTACGCCACCGGGTCGAACTGTGCAGAGGAGGAGGGCAGTGAGCGAGGCGCACACCGTGCCTCCCGCACAGGAGGGCTCTGCCTCCTATACCTACGGGGTGGAAGATGTTGAAGAAGCCTTTGCAGGTGGGCAGGCTGTAGTTGGGGTTGATCCTCTTCACTCCTCGCACCGTGAGAAACATCCCAATGGGAGACCCAAAAGCGAAGAAGATGGTGGGCTTGTAGATCAGCTGGGGATAGTTTGCTGACACCTAGGGGAGGGAGATTTGGGTTTGTTTCGTGAGACAGACTCCACGCTGGTGCTGCAGGTGCTTCGTTGCTCGAGGACAGCGACGAGCTCAGCCCTTACCTGTCCTAAGCCGATGTCCCGGTACTGGCAGTCCCTGCTGTCACTTGTGCCATCGGGGCCAGCCTGCCCGCTGTGCCCCGGCGCTGCTGCGCCCCGCTCACTGACGCCCTGCAGCAACACAGAGAGAACCCTGCAGGGGCAGATCCTGCAGCGAGGCCGTGAGCTGCCCTCACCCCTACCCCTCCAGAACCAGGGCTGGCGGTGGGCAAGGTGAGAAGCTCCTCCTGAGCACCTTCCCTGTGTCAGAGACCCTGTGGGAGGGCCACATCCATAACACTAGCTCCAAACGTGAGCCCCTGAAAGCTGTCTAAATAGGAACAGCTGGGAATGAGGCGTTTGGGGTGCTCAGGGACTGAAACCTCACATCCCGCATACTGTGATCGTAAATGGTGATGCTGCTCCTTGTCTGAGTGAAGAGACGTGGCCTGGGTGAAGGTAAGCCACCCAGACAACATACCTGCCTCTCCTTCTTGGAGCTGATGTAATTGAGGATCTTCATTCTTGGTCCTAAGGGAATTCCCACTTCTTTAAGGTTTTCCTCTGTGCACAAGAACTAGAAAATAAGCAGCGCAGCTGTTAGCCCTGGAGCAGAGAGGTGTGCACAGTTCTGTTCTGGTCTCTATCATTCTGCTCCTGCTGCACTCCAAAGAGAAGTTTCATGTGCAAGTGACTCAGTACCAGGAAGACAGGTGGGAGGACTGGCAAGAAAAACAAAGAAGAAATACAAGAGATGGCAAAAAAAAAAAAATAATAACAGAGCTCCTTACCAGTGCTTCCCTGTCCATTTTCTCCTTCTCAAAAACATCGCAGTATTCAGACAGCTCCAGCTTCTTCAGAATTTCTTTTAATTCCTCAATGCCTGTGTTGCTTGAGGCTGTCCTGGAGCCCTGTGAATAGAGCCACCAGGGACTGTGCTTTCTGCTCATTTATTTTCCTGCATTTTGGACCTTCTCCTCCTTCCCCCGCCCCAGCACAGCTCCCCACACGGTGCTGTGGGAATGCCCTGGCTCCCTGCTCAGCCAGCAAGCTCCTACCTCTCTGCTCTGCTCATCCTCCTCGGGAGCAGCCTTCTGGTTCGTCAGGAGATCAAACAGAATTAGTGACCCTGGAAACAAAGCACAGATAGATCGAGCATCGGCATCTAGTCAAGGAAAAACCCCGAGCCATCTCCCTTCAGGGCCGGGAAGACCAGTGCCCTCCCTGCTGCCATGCTTCGGGGACACCGTGGTGACAGCCACTTCGCTGGGACAGCGGGGAATTCCTTACCCAAGCTGTGACCCGCGATGGAGACCCCCCCTTTGAAGTGGGGGTTCCTCTGCAGGAAGAGCTGGTAGAGGCGGTTCATTTCGGACGCCACCGTGTCCACGATGGTCTGGCAATAGGTGGAGCTGTTGTAGAAGAAAACGTCCAGGATGGTGTCGTTTATGAAGTGACGCAGGCGATTGATGCTTGGCAAAGTGATTCGCTCCAGGTCCCTGCAGGGGCCAAGAAGAGGAGAGGAAACTGCTGTCAGAGGTGCCCCTGAACCCTAGCACATTTCTAAGGCAAAACTGAAGCTGAGGGAAGGACTGCCACATCGCAAAGGATGTGATGTTGTAACCCAGATTCCTTAGCAGAGGCTAAATCTGGAGCACAGCCTGTGCCCTGCCTGAGCACCCAGGAACGTCCCTAGGCAGGAGCACAAGAGCCTGTCCGTCCTTCCCCAGGAACCCAGCCTGCTTTCTCCCCTTCCTAGGGCACTGCAGAGCGGTCTGTAAGTGCTGAAATGGAGTATTCCATTTCCAGAGGTCCTATTTAAAGAGATGCGGATGCCCATGGCCCCTTCTAATCTTAGCTAAGAAAAGGCAGAAGCTTCTTCCCTCTGTCTGCATGCTGATCAGATCAGACACCTGCTGCGCTCTGCAGAGCCGGGCTGGGCAGAGGGTGGGGGTGTGCACGGGGTGCTCCTTGCCCTGGTCACCCGTGCACACACAGCCCCAAATACTCACGGCTTTCCTTTTGTCTGCAGCAGCTGCCACAAAAAGCAGCATTTCGGTGGGAGGGGGCTGGCTGCGGACACTTACACGTCCACCCCGGTGGAGTGGAGGGAGCTGTGCCAGTTCACGGGCAGGAACTCCACGCGGCCGATCTGCTGCTGCTCCTGGGCTTTCTTGAAGTGTGCTTGCAGCATGCTCAGGGAAACGTTCCTGAAGTCGTTCACTGGAAAAAAAAAACAAACGTGAACTCTTCTCAAGAGCAGCAGGGCTACAGGGCAAGCCTGCTGCATCAACAACACTTAATAAGATAAAAGAAAAGATCATTACCAGGGGAAATCCCACCAGGGTCTTTAAGCTGCTGCTACCCTAAGACCTTGAATCTTTAACTACAAGATCAGGGGAAGGCTCCATGTCCTTACATGTGTGTTTACTGGATTTTGCTGCCCCATCTGTAACAAGCCTCCTTTCCACGTGTGCAGGGCTTTAACCCGGCAGTCAAGATAAGGAAGGTACTTGTAGGAATTTAGAAGAAAGAAACCATTGTGAAGGTGCACATGTTAGAAGGGGAATCCTAAGGGAGATGAACTTGAAATTACTGTTTTGAGGAGGGTGAGAGGCTGATTTCAAATGAGCAGCCTTGGAAATAGTTTCACTGGATGAACATATAGAAGAACAGACTGCGTTAAAGACAGCCTGCTGTGAAAAGTCCCAGCTGCCTTGATTTGTACAAGTTAGGTGGTGTTGGGCTTCCAGGCAGTTTCGGTGATGACCTCTCATCAGAACTGAATGTCTCGGAACTACAACTACAAAACAGGTCAGGCTGGAGTTCATTCTGCTTAGTGTCCTGCCTCCAGTACTGATCAGTGCTGGATGTCTGGAGGAGCACACGACAACAGCACTCAACAGCTTCCTCTTACACTCCCCTAGCCTGCAGGGATTTGCACTTCAGGGATTTCCTGAGCCGGAAGCAGCGTCCCTGGGGTTTTGTCCAAAATCATGCCAGAGGCTGCCGGGCTGGTGTTACACCCAGCGAGATTAACCTGGAGCAATAAACTGAGCAGGTTACTAATTAGTTTAGCAGGTTTAGACAGTTGGAAAATCTGTATCCAGTTTGGGAAGCTCACTATTTTGAGCAGCAGCGGAATGCAGTGATGAAAAGTGGTTGCCCAAACCTTTCCAGATGGTAGGATTTAATGGATTAGCAAGCATTGTATTCACACTCCCCATTGCAGTCAGCAAATTCAGCAGTGCAGCTTGCCAAGATGAGTGTCAGGATGGTTTGAATGCGCTCTGACAGCGATTCCCTCTGTCCATGCAGAGGGTGTACTCGCTGTGCTGAACGCAGAGCATGGAAGGAGCTCCCCGGCCAGGCTCACCACCTACCACACTGGACGATGCTTCTGAACCGAATGTCGCAGGCTGGGCCGATGCCGTGCACCACGAACACCAGGTGATCGATCTGCAGAGGCTCTCCTGCGGATAAACAGGAGAGGTCAGGACACAGACCCTGCCAGAGACCACCACTGAAGGAGGAGCCGACCCGGTGACACCACGTGCTCTGCAGGACAGTGCCAGCCTGCCATCCTCATCTCAGTCCAGGTTAAAAAAAAATAATTTAAAAAAGTGAGTTGGTGCCCAGAGCGTGTGCCTTAAGGCAGTGACACTTCTCGAGTTTCTGACCTCCTTGTCCTGCTGAGTTCTGTCCTGCTGAATTCCCCTTCCCACCTGGGATGGGTCCAGATGGAGGGGACAGCGCAGGAAGGTGAGGTAGCTCGAGGAGCTTCACCCATGCTGTCACTCTCCACGTTTGGCACAGGGAGAGGGCACGACCCCGAGGACTTGTTGCAGCTGCCCCGTGCACAGCCTTGAGTCACCCAGCCTGAGCACGGCCGAGGCTCAGCGCTCGGGCAGGAGCTGCCTCTCAAGCATTTTGGTCCCGACTTCCCACACACTTTAGTTTGCATAAATGCTTTCCCAAAGGCATACGCACATGGAAAACAAAGGCGTTAAATGGGAAAAAATGCCTGTCCTCACCAACAGGACAAGTCTTGCAGCCTGACAGCAACTCAGAGCTGATCCACGGCTGCAGAGACAGGGAGAGCACACGAGCCAGACAGATTCCAGCACGGAAGGCTGGGTGGTAAGCTTTGGTGTCCCCAGCACGGAAGGCAACTCCCTCCTTTAAGAGCATACGTGCCAAAACCTCAGGAGTAATTTCAGGCACCCCGGCACTCTCAGCAGCTCTGGTTTCAGAGCACAGGAGCTGGGAGCAGCTCTCTTCCCACGCGTCTGCCTCCTCTCTGCACTGATGTGCACTGGGGCACTACGAAGGTTTCTAAAAACCTTTCATATCCTTTTGGCACAAAACTTTTAGACGTGCCCTTCATTGATCAGGATTATGGATGTTTCTGATGAGAAATTGTGTGGAAAACAGACTCGCTAGCTTTGGTTGGGCCTAAGGGGGGGAGAAGCAAGCTCACCACTGGGGATCTCAACGGCGATGTTTTCTACTCCTCTCTTCACAGTCCGAGGCCGACCTTGTTCTGTAGGAGTTGAGCCCCAATCATCAGAGGTGGCAACCGGGTGGTAGTGCACCATCAGCTGTAAACAAGGAGAGCCTGTCATTAAGCTGCAGCGCACGCTGTGGTTAAGCAGAGGGGACGTTTCGCTGCAATGGCTGATACGGGAGGTATGGAGAGGTCCCAGGTCACGCTGCTGTAACCGAGCTGCTACGAGCCCTTTGCACAGAGTGAGAGGTGCCTGGAGATAAACATTACAGTGTGAAACACCGCTGGCATCGCCCTCAGCTCTACAGCAGGCAGGAGAGGGGAATGCCATTCAGACAAAATTGATTTCTAAGCAGAGGTGGTTAAAAGAAACCACATAAAAGCAGAATGACAGGCTCCCAAGAGAACTAAGGGGAGGCACGTGATGGCTTTCTCCCATCGCTGAGGAATGTCCTCGCCAGTCCGCAGAGGGATCACTCTCCTCACCTTTGGGTTGTGCAAGATGATGATCTCCCTGCTGGGGGACTCCAGTTTCTTCTTCCACTCATCCAGGGTTACAGCAATCATGTAAGCTTCCTGAGGAAAAGAATGCCCCCGTGAGTCAGCTGGAGGTATGCCTATGAATATTCAACCACTTGAGACATTTCCCATTCATTTTAAGGCATCACTTTGTGAAAGAGGAATAGAAATCAGCTAGGTCGAATTGGGGAAGCAACAGGGTTATCTAAATATCACCTCCTAGGAAGTCTCTAAGATGTCCCCATCTCCATGGCAGCAACAGACTTCCCCATAAGAATCAGTTCAGAACTGTGTTTTTGGCACATCGGGATACGGACGATTGTAAGTAAGTGCGTAAATAAATACTCTTACATTTACAACTCCTTTGGGCTTGGTGGAGCTATGAGCGTGGCGAGGATGATTCTCTCAGGGAGAAGTTGTAACAGGCAGGGTCAGGAGAAAAAAAAAAGAACAAGGATGCTAGGGAGAGGCTGCAAGCAAGGCCCGAGCTGCACGGCTCGCAGAGAACAAGCGGGCTGTTGAGGAGAGGGATGCAGGATGCTGCTGGGTGGGGGCAGGAGGAAGGGGAGGCCGCCGAGCTCCAGCAGGCCAGAAGGGAGACAGTGGCAGTATTTACAGTTATGTTAATCAGCTGTGAAAATGTCCTGCCAAAGCCTCTTTTGAGTTCATGTCCTCAGGCGTGACCGCGGTGCCAGTAGCCCCATATGGAGTTTGGGATGTCAGGGCCAGGGTTTGACAATTAGAGGGCACGGTGGATGCTGTCAGGCAAGGCGTGTTTACCTCCAGCTCCTCACTGAAGGTCTCCGAGTAGGGAATGTACTTGTTGTCCTTGTCTCCCTTGTAAAACCAGGTGCAGCGGCGCACCTCGGACACCTCCTCCTCCCAGTACACCGCCACGCGCTGCCTCTGCTTCAGGTGAACGTCGTACCGACCCCCCGACGTCGGGACAACCACGGCTTCTTTCTCTCTTCCTGCAGGAACCAAAGCCCGAAATTACTCACGAGAGGCCCACGAAGGCAAAATACCAGAAAGCTTTGTGCTGTGCACGACCAGAGGGCTGCGACCGGAGCACCTTCCGTGGGCAGCACACGAATACCATGGATGAGAAGCGGCAACAACCACCCGTGTTCCCAGTACTCGAGCATGGGGAACGGTGCTGGAGAGCATCCCAGGAGGGATGTGCCCCACGTCAGACATCCCCCAGGTGAGCCGAAAGCACCGAGCCCCTGGCCAAGCACGAGGGCCCTGTCCTGAGCCGTGCCGCTCGTGCCAGGCACCGCCACCAGCCCACACGGGGACATCTCCCCGGTGCCACTTGCACCATCCCATCCCCGAGAGGGGGGGCCCTTCACAGCGTGATTACCCATCATTTTAATCAATTACCCATCATTTTAATCAATTACCCATCATTTTAATCAATTATACATCATTTTAATCAATTATACATCATTTCGGGCACGTGCCGCCAAACCAGGTCGGCGCAGCCACTGCACCCAGTGCCCGGCCGCGTTGGCAGCTGGATCTGTGGGGGTGCCGCCACCTCCCCGGGACCCCCCTCCGCACCCCCACACCTCGGGACCCCCCCAAATCCCCCCGGCGTGCTGCAGCCCCCCCGAGAGCCCGGTGGTGTCCGGGACCCCCACTGGGACCCCCCCAACCCTACCTGCACCGTGCGCCTCCTCCAGCCGGGCCGAGTCCTGCCCGCTGAAGGGCACCCAGCGCTCCCGGGGCTCGGCGGCCTTGCGGTAGAACCAGTGCGGGACCACCGGCTCGTAGCGGGGCTCGGCGGGGCCGGGGGGGGCCGCCACCGCCACCGGGGGCTGCTCCGGGGGCTGCTCCCGGCCGGCCATGGGCACCGGGCACCGGGCGCCTACCGGGCCGAAGGGCGCGGGCCGGGCCCCGGCTGCTGTCGCCCCCCGCCGCCCCCGTTCCCGTTCCCGTTCCCGTCCCCGTCCCCGTCCCCGTTCCCGAGGCGGCTCCACCGGCGGCGCAGGCCTGGCCCGGCCCCGCTCCCGGCCCGGCCCAGCCCGGGGCGGCGCTCCCCGACCGGGCCCCGCCCGCCGCTGGGCCCCCGGGATGGGGCCGGGGATGGGGTTGGGGTCGGCCCCACAAACGCGACCCCCCCCCGGTTCGGTGGGGCCGGAGCCCGGTGGGCCCCACACCGTGGCAGCGGCTGAGGGGAAGCCCTTTTAGAGGCGGGGAGCCCGGGGGCTGGGGGGAGGTTTGCCACGGCCCCTTGGCAGGAGCACAGAGCTAAAAACACCAGTGCAAAAAAACCCAAATCCTCGTTTTTCCACCCACTACGAGCATCACCCATACAGCCGCTCCGCTGGGCACCCATGGGTGCTGCGGCCCCACGGGGACCAGCCTGGGCCCTGCTCTGAGGGGGTGGAAGGCACCAGGAACCCCACGGGGACAGCAGCAGGGGATTTCTGCAGGCTGCGGCACCACCGGTGTGCCCTAATCCCATCGCTGCCCCCCTGTTGGGCAGGGATTTGGGGAAAATGAGGTGACCCCATCTGCACGAGGGCCATGCTGGTGGCTGCTGGGCTGGAGGCGTAATTCGGAGTCACATCTTCAGAGAGCTGCCCCGATAACCAGCCCTGCAGGAACACGCCGCCGTGTCAGCACGCTTTTCAGTTTTATTTCGTGTGATTTTGATTGGGGTTTACATAACCCCCTGCCAAGTCCTTCCCATACACAGGGACTGAAGCTCCGGAAGAGGAAATATCGTGAAGGGATTTGTTACCTGGATGGGTTCGGCACCAAAACACCAAAAACCAAAACCACCTCCCCTCCTCCAGGCGTTGTCTGCTGGCATGCCACGCGCATACCTCCAGTTTTTCTTATGATTAGATAAAGTTATCGTTCCTACCACATCTCCGCAGCAGGAAAACCTTTGCACCAGTCCACAGAGCGCTGGTGATACAGCGGCTGCGTGTGCAGCTCTGTGTCCTCTCCTAGCTGACTGCATTGCAGTGCTAGAGAGGCTGCGAGGTACCCGGGGTCGCTCCACGCGCCTCCTTGCACAGGTGGAGCCGAGCTGCCTCTTCTGGGCAGAGACGTGAGCAGGAGAGCAAGCAGGATGCAGTAAACAAAGCAGCTTTGTGATCGATGCAAATCTGGCTGCTGGGAGCGAAACCGGTGTCGAAAACAAAGTTGCAGCCAGCTCCAGGCTGACTGCATCTGGCCGATAGCTTCTGCCCTGCACCAGCCTTCAGGTCACCGCCGCGTCCTCCAGAACGCAGCAGCCGCCTGTTTGTGGCCACGGTACTCAAGGGGCAGTGGCAGAAAGAGCTGTGAAAGCTCAGCGGTAGCGGGGGGAGACCTCCCGAGGGCTGGCGGCCACGCTGTGCTTATTGCAAGGATGTGTTGGGGGTGAAGGCGAGGCTCCAGCCCTGCCCGCTCCTCCTGGTGGGTTTTGCAGGGGCTGATTCGGCATCGTGGGGGCAGACCCCCTGTTAGGGGCTGGGTGGGGGCAGGCTGCGGGCACCCCTGCAGCTCTCAGTGCCGTACAGGGCACCGGTTCAAGAACCGAGTGATTTCACTTTATTTCATCTTCGTTGAGGTGTGATTAACATAGCACCTCTTGCGAGAACAAATTCCAGACCGTGGCTGGATCCTGCTTGAAGGGAACCCAGGCCTTTATTTCGACACCCACGCCAATGAAACAGAAAACGAATGTGGTAACGGGGAGAAACGAGCTCTTTGGTAACTCCTTGGAGAGCACTGGCAGCCTGGGCCTGGACGTGGAGCTGAACCTGGGAGGGCAGAAGCGAGAAGAAGCAGCGTGAGGTGGGCAGGCTGAAGCACGAAGCCAGGGGAGCACCGGGGGCAGCCTTGGTTAGGACCAGCTCCGCTCCCTTCCAGCAGACACGGTTATTTTCTCCACTCCGTGGTGCCCCAAGCAGGAAGGGAAGAGGCAGCAGAAGCTGTTTTTCATCGTCCTGCCCTCCCAGCTGCATGGCCCGTGCTCTCCTTCCAGGCTTCCCTCCTGTCCTGCAGCCCTCGCCTGCAGCAGTGTGCAGTGCGGTGCCACCCGGCCGGCTCCACCAGCTCGCCCGGTGTCTCACCCACACGGCCTCAATTACCAGGAAAGCTCCGTGGGCCGTGCTGGGGAGGGATTTCCAAAAGCTTCTGACCTTTGCTCAGGGGATCTGCCCTTCCTACAGCTATCCATGTTGATGCACGGTAGCGTACCTGAGCTGTTAACCAGGACTGAAGGCGAGCAAGCTGCTGCAGAGCACCGAGGAGCAGCCTCTGGGGCTGTCGGTGATGTGCGACCCCTTCTTGGGGGCAAAGCCCCCTCCTCCCCGCTGCGGAGCACGTCTGTGTCAGCCCCACACCTCGCTGCCTTGCAGGCTGTGCCTCTCAGGTGGGAAGGGAGCTCACCTCCTGCTTGGCCACCTCTGATCCAACAACTCTAGCATGCCAGGTGCCGATGTTATTGCCCCTGTTCCCTTCCAGAAAACCAAATGAAGTTATTGCTGGGTCAAACTCATTCAGCGAGCCTGCAGCAGGCTCCTGGGAAAGACTTTGGGGCATTAGAGGCAGCGTTTACCAAGACTTTCAGCCCTAAGATGAACCGATAAGGGTAATGACACCGCAGCGCTGCTCTTCGTTCCTCTGGGGGTTGCGCGGAAATCATCCCCACCACAAATAATCTCACCAAAAGAATCACGGAACAGAGCCACAGCTTAATGCCTGGAGAAGCTGCAGGCACTGCTGCCTTCAGCAGGGAAGAAGGGGACATTCACTGGGGCTGGGCCCTTGCTCTCTGCACCCCATCCTTGGTACCACCCCAGGGCATCACTCTGCTGATCGTGGTCCGCGTTCTCTCCCCGCAGAGCCACCGATCCTCACGTTTCAGGCTGAGGCACAGATGGCTCGGCCCGGCTGCCCTCTGCCTGACAGGAGGACGGCACGAAATCGCCGTCAGGCATTTACCAGTCCCAGGACATTCGGCTTTTTCCTGGCTCGCCTCCAACCGGGCCATTCCTGCGGGCTGCCCACCACATGTGATCCCAGGCGCATCCAAAGAGCCCCAAAGGTCAGTCCCATGCGCGCAGCCCGCTCCGTCACCGACGTGGCATCTGCCGGGCTCCTTGGGGACAGCAGCTGGCCGCCAGCCTGCGGAGCACAAGGTCGGGGCTCCTGGCCTCAGGCAGGCTGAGTTCCCTTCCAGATCCCTTCCGAAACACGGCCACCACCCCTGGAGCAAGGCGAGGGCTCCTGGAGCCTCTGCTTGGGAGCGGATGGGGGCCCCCTAACCCCAACACCCCCCAAAAAAAACACCCTCGGTGCTGCTGATGAGCTGTGTTCATCCCTAACCTTCAGCTGCTGAGACAACCCGGCTGGTATTTTGGTCATAGGCAGGTCTCAGTTACGCAATCGTGCACACGACTTCCCTTTAAAAGAAGAGACTTCAAGAGATCGTAATTACAAAACAGCATTTAAAAGTTGTCAGGGTTTATTATCTCCTTACACGCAGTAATGATTCACTGAACGTGGTGTAACCCGAAGGTCAGTGGCAGGCTGAGCTCCTCCTGTCCCTGCCCCGTCCAGTGCCACTGAGCAGGGGGTTTGCAGCGGGACACAGACCTCGCAGAAGGTGAGAGGACGTTACAATTAAAAAGTGGATTTTTACCCGAGTGACCTGAAAAGCATTCCTATGCCTCCCTCTGTCCAGGGCTGCCCTGCGAGGACACTTCTGGCCATGGCCGTCTTTTCCAGAGGCAGAGCTCAGAGGGCTCCAGGCTGCGTTCCTGCAGCCACACAGGGCACCACGCAGCAGCTCCCCCCGACAGAAGGAACGGAGCGACGCGACGGGTGCTTGTGCTGCCGTGCTGAGCACGCTGCCAGCAGGGTCACGTCCTGCAGCACTGACAACAAGCAGGACCCCGAGGACACGCACCAGCTTTTATGGCAAGGGATCTGAAGCTGAAAGTACACGCAGTGATCGGCAAGCTCAGGGGCTCACGGCTGCACGGTGCCTTTGTGACGAGATCTGAGGGGGAATTCCAGCTGTTCCCAGGGCTGTGGCTCCAGGAGGTGGGGAATTTTGCTCTGTGCGGTGATTTTCTTCTTGTTCAGAGGATGCAGCCCCCCCAGGGACCTGTGCAGGGGTTGGTACCTCAGGTGGTGCTGCTTTTCCAAAGCCTGGAACACACGATTCGTTTTGCTGCTTCCATCTCCTCTTAATTTGTCCATTGCCAAGTTATCTCCTGGGGCTGGGCTTTTCTGTGGTTTTGTTTTTTATTTTAAATCAGGGCTTATTGCTTTCCATTGTCAATAGTGCTTAGCAGAAAGAGCTGACGTTGAGCAGAACTAAAACTCTTTGGAACCTCAGCAGCAGGCTGTGTTGTGGCTGTGTTGTGGCTGACAGGCTCTCACAATCCCTTTCTTTCCAGTATTTCCAGAATGGCCTGAATTCTGTGGACAGCTTCTTTCCTGGCCTGCCGAACGCCGTCCTGGCCACCAGTCTCAATGGAATCCAGTTCCAACAGCAGCTTGGTCAACATCTCCTCCAGGAGCCGGTAGGACTTATCTGTCTTTTTCCCTACAAACTCATCCACCTCTTGCTCCAGCTGCACAGCCGCCCTGGTGATGTGCAGGATCCTCTGGATCTCCGGCTGGGTGGCTGCGGCGTTCCCTGCAGCCTGCTCGCCCCCTCTGAGGCCTCCCTCCTGCTTCCCAGCCAGAAGCTTCCGAGGGGCAGCGCCGTACATCTGGGGCTGGGCGCTGTACTGCACCCTGGGGGCTGGGGGCGCAGGGGGTGCCTTGTGGTCGCTCGTTGCCCCAGCCTGCTGGTGGCTGACATCGGAGTAGTAGTTGTGTTGGTTTGGGCTCGGATCAGGTTTGTCGTAAGCCGTTTCCTACAATCAGAGGGGAAAAAAAATAAATGCAAGGAGATATTTAAGCGTATTTCCCTTAACGCCAGGTTCTTGGTTTCTCGCCTTGCTCTGCAGAGGCAGGCAAGCGTGCCCGAGGGGGGCACTGCAAACTGCCTGGCGTTACTGGGGGCCTGGGCAGTGTCACTGCCACACGTGTGATGATGGCACAGCACAGCACGGCACGGCACGGCACGGCACGGCACAGCAGCAGGGACCATGCTCAGAGCATGCCCCGTCACACCCAGGGGGTAAATGCTGAACAGATCTCAGCAAGGTCCCCCCTGGCCCTTCCAAAAATCCTTCTCCCCAGCTGACAGTGCTGAACCGTCACCTAACGCCCCCCCCAGGGCTGCTGCTGCACGTGGCAGCCTCAGGGTCAAACCCAGAGGGATCCGAGGGGACAGCCCCCACCAGGTGCATCATTTCCCTGTATTTGCTGCCTAAAAGATTTCTTATTTAGGGGAAGCCTGGGCAAAAAGCACTTGCAGAGGAACAGCAGAGTCTGCAAACCGACCCAGAGGGCTGCCCCCGCTCTTTGCCTGCTCTCAGCTGCTCCGACACCGTGAGCTGTGCCAGAGCGAGGTGTGAGGTGAGAGCTGCCCCATTTCGGGACCTGCCCCCAGAGACCTGGTGCCTGTGGGGCTTTCTGCAATTACACTCGTGGATTTTGATGCACAAAGAGGAGATCTGATACACAACCTTTGCTTCTACGCAGAAACCAGCTGGGCTTGGAGACAGGGGCAGGTTTGGGGGAAAACACCGGGATCTGAGGGGTCTGACCACAACCAGGACCCGACACAAAGCATCCCCCGTACCTTGGAGTCCCGGGCGGGCGGGTAGGACACGGCCCCGCTGCCACCACCCCACGCAGGGTGCGGGTCGGTGCCAAAGGGGTTCCCGTGCGCCGTGGTCCAGGCGTTCCGTGGCTGCGCCCCGTAGGCGGCGGGGGGAGCCCAGGCGTCCTCCTGGGGCCGGGGCTGCGGTCCCTGCGGGGTGGCCCCGAGGTGGCCGTCTCCGTACGGGTACTGCGGGACCGGCATCCCGGGGGTCTGTGGGAGGAGGAGGGGAGGACAGGCGTTACCCCGTGGGTGCCCGCAGCCCCCCCATACACCTCTGGTGAGCCACAGCATTGGGATTGCCACCCGCTGCCTGCTGCCCCCCAAATTGTGGGGTGAATGGAGAAAGGGGCAGTCACAGGTATTTATAGGGACGAGCTTTTGGGGGCATAAAAGCCATTTAGGGCCCCAAAATCCCATCAGAGGGGGCACAGGGGGGGCCTCCCCTCCCCTTCCCTCCGCCGGGGTCCCACCAAACTTCTCGCCCCCCACGGCTGCCTCTTACCTGCGGGGGCGAGTACCCGGGGCCGTGCTGCCGCCGGAGCGAGGCCCCTTCCAGGCTGTCCGCCGTGCCGTAGCCCCAGGGAGCAGCGGGAGACGGGGGCCGGTACCTGGCGGGGGGCTCCCCGGGGTAGGGGCTCCGGGGGGGTCCCGAGGAGCCGAACCCCCGAGGAGCCTGGGGCAGGCCGGGGTAGTGCGGGGCGGCCGGGGGGTGCGGGGCGCTGTAGGCTCCGGTGCTGTACGGGGAGTCCATGCCCTGCCGAGGAGAACGGGGACAGGCGGGGGGAGCTGCCGGGAGGCTCAGCCCCGGGACCGAAACCGGGAGGTGCCAAACGCCCCGGGAAGCGGCAGGTTTCCGTTTCCTCCTCCCGTCCCCACACACGCACCGCGGGGCGATGCCGCCCGGGGGGGGCCGCTCCCTGCGCGCCGTGCCCGGGGCGCTCCCGGGACACTCCCGGGACACCGGGGCCGCCCCGAGCCACCAGCGAGCCCCCGGTAG
This sequence comes from Netta rufina, assembly GCF_964035555.1. Lineage (NCBI taxonomy): Eukaryota > Metazoa > Chordata > Aves > Anseriformes > Anatidae > Netta > Netta rufina. The sequence goes on along the minus strand of NC_140151.1, from coordinate 5,663,185 downwards.
CACCGGGGGGGAACCCTCGGCCCGGGAGCTGCCCCCGGGGGTGAGGCTGCGAACCCCGGGAACCCCAAAAACCTCCCAAAACCCCCCAAAACCCCCCAAAACGAGCGGCCCCGGGCACCGGGCACAGCCCCGGGGGCAGCGGGCACCGGGCCGGGACCCCCCGGGACCCCCCGGCCCCCCCCCCGGCTGCCCCCGGGACCCCCCGGCCCCGCCCCCCGGCCCCCGCCTGGCCCCGCCTCCCCGATCAAGGCCCCGCCCCCTTCCCCCGGTCCCGGCCCCGCCCCCCCCGTACCTGCCCCGCCGGCGGCCCCGGGGCCCAGGGCGCGGCGCTACCGCGGGGCTCCATGACCGCCGCCCGGCCCCGCCCCTCCCCGCGGCTCAGCCAATGAGCGGCGGCGCCCGCCGCGGCTCGGCCAATGGGCGGGCTCCCCGCGCGCAGGGCTCGGCGCGGTTCTTAAAGGCGCAGCGCCCCCCCCCGCTCGGTGCCGCGGGGCGGTTCCGGGGCGGTCCCCGCGGCGCATGGCGGCGCTTCCGCTCGGCGCCGAGGCACCGGCACCATGAACTACATGCCGGGCACGGCCAGCCTCATCCAGGACATCGACAGTGAGTGCCGCCCGGCAGCGGGCAGCGGGCACCGGGACGGTTGACCTCTAGTAACCCCCCGGTGTCCCCCGGTAACCCCCCGGTTGACCCCCGGTGCCCCGCAGTAACCCCCCGGTAACCCCTCGGTGCCCACCACTTAACCTCTATGTGTCCCCGGTAATCCCCTGGTGCCCCCCGGTAACTCCCCGGTTGACCCCCGGTAACCCTCCGGTGCCCCCCGGTAACCCCCCGATGCCCCCATCTCCGGTGCCGGCTGCCCCCTTCCCCTATAGGCACCGCTCCCCGTGGGGGCAGCCGGGTCCCTGCCCCCAGCCCCGTCCCCATCCCTCGGGGGGGGTCCTGGTCCCATCCCGGGGCACCGGGCATTGCCGCCCGCCGTTACCGGGCCCCCCCCCGGTACCGGGTCTCCGCCTGACTCCCGTTTCCCGCAGAGAAGCACCTGGTGCTGCTGCGTGACGGCCGGACGCTGATCGGCTTCCTGCGCAGCATCGACCAGTTCGGTACGGGGGGGACACGGGGGGGACACGGGGGGGACATGGGGGGGTCGGGGGGGTCGTGCCGGTCACCGGGAGGTGGGGGGGGGGCACCCGGTGTCAGCGTCCCCGGGGTCACCGATCCCGGCCCCGGCCGGGGCTGCAGGGTCCCCCCTTCCTTCCCTGCCAGCCTGCACAGTCCCCAGCTGCTGGGGTTCAGGGTTTTTGGGGGGCTTCCTGTAAATTGGGCAATTTTCGGTATTTCTCTCCCTTCCCAGCCCCTGGGCTGAGGCTGCTCCCGCGGCACAATTCGGCCACACAGCCCGGGGTTCGCTGCCCAGGGCTGCTCTTTTCAGCCAGAAATTACAATGAAAACGTGATTTATTTTTTTTTTCTCATTTTTTTAATTTTTTTTTTCCTCGTAATTCCTGCAGCGAACCTGGTGCTGCACCAGACCGTGGAGCGCATCCACGTGGGCAAGAAGTACGGGGACATCCCCCGGGGCATCTTCGTCGTCAGGGGCGAGAACGTCGTCCTGCTGGGGGAAATAGTAAGTAATAAGTAAGTGATGGGGGTGATGGGGGGCGGGGATGGAGCCGTGGGGACAGCGCTCACCTCCCTGCTGGCCCCGAACTCAGGGGAGCCCTGAGGGGTGCTGGGGGGGCGGCTGCTGTCCCATCTGGTGTCACTTTGTCCCTCTGTGTCGTGCTGGGTGCTCCCCAGGAGCCTGCCCCAAAATCCAGCTGCCCCCAGCTGCCGGCACTCGGTGTCGCTGGGGGTGGTTCCCTGCCTGCCCCCACCCCGGCGGTGCCTCCATCTCTGCCCTCGGACCTTCAGGGGCTGCCCCGACTTCACCCCCTCCGGGCACAGCAGGGCTCGCGTGGAGGTGGCTTTGCCCCGAGCATCAAATCCGAGGCTGGGACCCACCGCGGAGCCCACCCCGGGTTTGGGAGGCAAACCCTGCCGTGGCTGCTCGCCCCAGGGACCCTCCTGCTCCAGGGACCTGGGCACCAGATGGAGCAAAACGTCCCGGGTGCAGCAGCGCCCGCGGTGCCGGGAGCGCAGAGCCCGGTGTCACCGACGGTGCCGCCCCCGCGCTTTGTGTTGCAGGACCTGGAGAAGGAGAGCGACACGCCGCTGCAGCAGGTCTCCATCGAGGAGATCCTGGAGGAGCAGCGGCTGGAGCTGCAGGCCAAGCAGGAGTCGGAGAAGCTGAAGGTGCAGGCGCTGAAGGAGCGGGGCCTCGCGGTGCCGCGCGCGGACACCCTGGATGAGTACTAACGGGGCCGCCACGGACGCGTCCCCCGCAGCGGGGCTGGGGGGCCGCCCGCCCGCGTGCTGATGATGGAGCTCCCCGGGAAGGCTGCCTTTATCTCAGAATTGTGTTTTCTGTGGCGCAGACAACTTAAAAAAAAAATCATGGTTTTGGTTCCTCCGCGTGGAGAAGGAGGAGCGATGGCGTTGGGCTGCCCTCTGAGGCGATGAAATGCTCTGGTGAGCGAGGGAGGGTCTGTTCCGAGGCGAATCCCTCGGGTCTTTTTGTTTGTTTTTTCCTCATGTGACTCTGGGCAAGAGTTCCCCCCGACGTGTAAATAAATCCTGGATCTCAACAGCAGCGGTTTGGGCTGTGTTTTGGGCACGTTCCTCAATTTTTTGGGATGCTGGCACGTGGGACCTGTCCTGTGCTGACCTCGAGCGGGGTCCCCACCCCGTGGGGTGCCGGGGCAGCGAGGGGACCCCTGCTCCTGTGGAAGCTCCAGGTGAGACCCCCGGGGGCAGCACCCTGAGGGCTCTGCCCCTGCTCCCCAGGTGCGGCTCCTTCCCAGCAGCTGCAATTAATTCCCTGCTAATTCCCTGCTAATGACAGAGCTGCCTCACCTGGGCTGCCCCCGCCCCCAGCACCATCAGTCCCTCTTCCTCCCGAGGCATCTCCAAAATTCGGTGCCTTGGTGGAGCTGGCACAGGTCGGGCAGGTAGGAGAGGTGGGGGTCGAGCTGAGTTGGGTGTTTTTGGGTGCCTGGGGGTAAGGCAGCGCCCTCCCCACACCGGGTTTTGGGCAGCAGCCGGGAGCTCTGCTGTGTGCGGGCAGGGAGAAGCAAAGCTGGGGGGCGAGGGGAGCGGATTTCTCCCAAACCAGCCGCTTCCTTTGCGAGTGGGGTGAGCGCTGCCACAAAGGGGGCTGGAAGAGCCACCAGCCGGCATCGAAGGGGCTGGGGCTGGGTCCGGCCGCTCTCGGGCAGCCCCCCCGGGGCCGTTTGCACCCCGAGGCCGTGGCCGTGCTCCGAGGGCTGCAGGGGGAGCTCGGCCCGAGGGAAGGCGCAGACACGGAAACGCCGAGGGCTGGGGGGGAAGAAAACAAACCCGGAGGCACCGCGCGGCTCCCGGGGCTCGGCTCGGGGACGGCACCGGCCGGGGGGGGACCGGGGGGGGGCGTCGGGCTCCGTGGCACCGACCCCGGTCCCGGTGCCGCGAGGGGGTCGCCGTGCCCGGAGGGGAGGGAATTTGGGGCAGGGGGGCGAGGGCTGCGCAGCCCCTGGGTGGGGGTCCCCGAGCTGCGGTGCCGGGAGGAGCCCCGGTGCCGGGAGGGGGGTCCCGAGGGGGGGGGGGGGCGGCGCTGCCCTTACATAAGGCGTGACGCCAAGGGGCGGCCCGTGACGTCACGGCCGTGACGCAGCCCGGGGGCGGCGGGAGGCGCCCGGCCCGCCCCGCGCCGCCGGGGCCGGGGCTGGAGCTCGGGGGCTCCGCCGCCCCCTGCCGCCCCCCGCCGCGCCATGGAGCTGGAGAACATCGTGGCCAACACCGTGCTGCTGAAGGCCCGCGAAGGTAGCGAGGGGCGAGCCCGGCCCCCCCCCGGTCCCTCTCGGTCCCTCCCGGTCCCCCCCGGCCCCGTCCCGGCCCCCTCGGGTCCCCCCCGCCCCGCCCCGGTCCGGCCCCTCCGCTCCGCTCCGGCCGGGGGGAGGCGGCGGCGGGGCCGGGGGCGCGTCCCGGTGCCCGCGGGCGGGGCGGCGGCGGGGGGGGAGCCGCGTGTCCGTGTGTCCGCCCGGCCGGTTGCGTGTCCGTGTCCCGGGGCAGGGCTCTTGGAGCGGTCCGGTGCCCCCCACCGCTTCTTCCCGGTGTCCCCCCCCCGGGCTCAGGGCCGCTCCGTCGGTCCGTCCGTCCGTCGGTCGCTCCGGGCCGGGAGCAGCGCAGGGGGCGGCGGGTGCCCGAACCCCCCCCCGGCCGATTTGGGTCCCTCTGGGGGGGGCTGGCCCCAAACCCGGGGGGGCGAGGGCCGGGGCCGGGCCGGGTTGTTCCGTACCGGGCTCGGCCCCCGGGGCGCACAAGCGGCGCCGCCGCCGCCCTGGCTCGGCGCTGCCCGGTGCCGTCGGGTCTCGGGGGGGGGACACCGGGGGCTGCGCTCGGCGAGGCGGCGCCAGCGGCCCTGGGGGGCGGCTGCGAGCGGGGCTCGGCCCCTCGGGAGCGCCCGCCCCGGGTTCACGTCGGGGAAAACGGCGCCGGGCCGGGCGCTCCCACGGTGCTGGGGGGGCGAAACGGGGCCCCTGCGCCCCGGGGGCTGGAAGGTGCCGGGGTCCCCTTGCCCCGCGCCTCCCCACACCCCGGGGGGTTTCGTCCCGGCAGCGATCAGCCGATGGAATCGCTCCAGCCCCCGGGTGGGCGCTGCTGGGGAGGGGGCTCGGCAGGGTGGGGGCCGCGGGCCTGGGGGCATCTCTGCACCTCCAAAGGGATGGGGACGGCTGGACCTGCCCCGGCTGTAGGTTGGGGTTGGCCTCGTGGCCCTCCTGCCAGCCAGCAGAGCCGAAATCCCCGGAGGCTCCCAGCGCCAGGAGGAGTTCCTCTGAACCGCAGGCTTGGCCGCCCGCGGAAGTGCCCGGGGTAAATAACCCAGGAGTTTGTAAGCAGCGAGGAGATAACAGGGCAGGGAGGAACTCCTTATGGCTCGCCCCGAGCCGGCGACGTCCTGCGTGCGGAGTCCCTTGGAGGAGGTCGGTGCCAAGACGCAGAGGAGCAGCGACCGGGGAGGCTGGGGCTGAGCCGCCTGCTCCTGGGGGTGCCGGGCAGTGGGGTGCCCGTGGTGGGACCCCAACCCCTTGGGGCTGCTCGGGCAGGGGCTGGGAGCTTTGGGGCCTTGAGCGTGGGGCCGGTTGGGGCTTTCCCTGCCGGCAGCTTTGTTGGTGTAACACCCCTCCCCGTGCGTATGCCTCGCCATGTGGTACGTGGGCTCCTTCCCGCAGGGGAGCAGTTTGATTTTGCTTTCGACAGCTTTTCGCGTGGCGGAGGTCAGCCCGGCAGCAGGGAGGCTCCTCGTGGGGTTTCTCGTGTGCCCGGCGCTGATTTCTCCTCTTATCTCTGCTGCCAGCTGACGAGGTCCCCGTGCAGCACTGGGGCCGGGCACCTCCACCCCGGGACATCCCCGCTGAGCGGGGTGTGGGGAGCTGTGGGGCCACCTCGCCACCTGCCCAGCTGCTCCCTGGCCGTGTCCTGCAGGCGTGCAGGGCTGATCGCAGCCCCTTTGGGCCGCTTGCCCTGGTGGGAGCCGGGGTGGCCGTGCCCCGGTGCCGTCCTGTCGCTGTGGCCGTGGTTCTGTTGGACGTGGGGCTCTCCACATGCACCCTGGCTGTCCCTGGTGTGTGTCCCCTCCTGATGCCACCCTGCTGGACGCAGTCTGGGCTGTGCACAGTGGCAGGGCAGGTGTGCCCCGTGCGGCCTTTCCCATTCAAAATGCACCCAAAACATATAAAATAACATAACTTCATTATGAGACAAGGCACGCACGCTCTGCCCAGATCTTAGGGCGTTTTTCTCCCCTCCTGGCCCTGGCAGGCGGGGGACAGAGCCAGGGGGACGCTGCGGGGATGCGCTGGGTGCGCGGTGCCGGCTGCCCCCTTCCCGCTGGCTGACGCGGGGCGATTCCTGCCGGAGGAAGCGCGCTGATTCCTGCAGGAAGCTCTGCCCGGCCGCCTCCCCGGGGCCGCCGAAATGCCGGAGCCCGGCGCAGCGGCGTCCCGCGGGCTCGGCTCGGCGTCACCGGGGCGGGCGGCGCTGGCCGGCCACCAGCTGGGAGCCGCGCTGATGTCAGGTCCCTGCAGGGATGACTTCACGCGCCAAGTATCTGCCCGGGAGGAGCGGCTGCAGCGGGGCCGTGCCGCTGCCCCCTCCTCGTCCCCATCCCCGTCCCCATCGGGGACCGAGCGGGATCTGGCCGGGCGCTCGCAGGCCCCGAGCGCTGGGGAGAGAAGGAAACCAGATGTTTACGGCAGGGAGCCCGCGCGGGACGCGGCATTGTTCAGGGAGGAAGCCTGCGCCCCTCCGGGCCCTGCCCGCCCCACCGAGGTGGGCACGGGGCCCCAAACCGGGCAGGGGCTGGGAACAGGACCGGGGCTCTCTGCTGCGGTCAGAGCCCTGTCCCTGGTGTCAGGGTGCCCTCTCCGTGTCCCTGGTGGAGCCCAAAGTTTTGTTTTTCCCACGTGAATTTAGATTTTGCGCAGCTTTTGCTAAGTGTGAGAGCAACGGGGCTTCGTGTCCCCCGAGTCTCCAGGGCGCAGCAGCAGCGGGACGAAGGGAAGACCCCAAAATGGTGCCCGTGCCCCCCAGCATCACCTCCTCTCCCTCCCATCCACCCGCAGGTGGCGGCGGCAAGCGCAAAGGCCGGAGCAAGAAGTGGAGGGAGATCCTGCGCTTCCCCCACATCAGCCAGTGCAACGAGCTGCGGCGAGGCCTGGGTGAGCTCCCGGGGGAGCGGGCGTTTTGGGGCTCGGCACGGAGCTGTCCCCGGCGAGGGAATGCGGGGGGGTGTCCCCAAAAGCAGCGGCACAACGCTGGGTCACCGCTGTGCCGGATGAGCCAGGGGGCACGCTGTGAGGCCACGCTGGCACCGCGTGGTGGTGGCACGTCCCCGCTGTCCCTTGCAGAGCCGGACTACGGCAGCCTGTGCGAGAAGCAGCCCATCGGGCGCCTGCTCTTCCGACAGTTCTGCGAGACGCGGCCGGAGCTCCTGCGCTGCATTCGCTTCCTGGACGCTGCGGTAAGGGGCTCATGGGGGGGGACCTGGGGGTGCTGCGGGGCTGGGAGCGATGGCAGGACGAGACCTCAGGTGCTGGGGAGTCAGAAGCAGGAGCATCACCAAACGGGCTGTGCTCCCCGTTGCTGGGATGGTTGTGGGGTTGGTGGGTGCCTGCAGCGGGGTCGCTTGTCCCAGGGCTGCTCCGGGGTGCTGGGGGCTCGGTGCTGCCCGTCCCCAACGCCCTCCTCCCCAGGCGGACTACGAGCTGGCCCCGGATGAGAAGCGCAAGGAGATGGGCGAGGAGATCATCCGCAGGTTCCTGCACCAGGAGGTGAGCCCGGGGGGGGGTCCCTGGAGCAGGGGCCAGGAGCGGGGCCGTGTGTCCCCCGCTGGCTGCGTGCCCGCCCGCCCCAGCCCCGTCTGCTCCCCGCAGTCCCCCGATTACCTGCCCGAGATCAGCCAGGCCCACGTCAGCCGGTGCCTGGAGGAGCTGCAGAAAAGCCCCTGCAAAGAGCTCTTCAGCAGCTGCCTGCAGTGAGTCCCGGCCCCGCTGTGCCCTCCTCCCTCTGTCTTGGGGTTCGGCCTCAGGGTGGGCGTCCCCATGGGGGCTGCTGAGTGTCCCTGGTGTCCCTGCAGCCCCCTGCGCCAGTACCTGAGCAGGGCACCCTTTGCTGACTACCTGGACAGCATGTACTTCGACCGCTTCCTGCAGTGGAAGTACCTGGAGAGGTGAGCGGGGGGCACCCAGGGGGGCGAGGGGCTGGCACCGAGCGAGGCTGACGCACGGGGCCGTGTTGCAGGCAGTCGGTCACCAAGGACACGTTTCGGCAGTACCGGATCCTGGGCAAGGGCGGCTTCGGAGAGGTGCGGCCGGGGCGGGAGGAGGGCGCGGGGCCGGGTCCCCGGGGTGCTGACCCCGGTGCGCCCTGCCCCAGGTGTGCGCCTGCCAAGTGCGCGCCACGGGGAAGATGTACGCCTGCAAGAAGCTGGAGAAGAAGCGGATCAAGAAGCGGAAGGGGGAGGCGATGGCCCTGAACGAGAAGCAGATCCTGGAGAAGGTCAACAGCCGCTTCGTGGTGAGTGTGGCACCCCGGGGCGCGGGGCGGCTCGGCGGGGCCGGGGGCTGACGGTGGCGCGCAGGTGAGCCTGGCCTACGCCTACGAGACCAAGGACGCGCTGTGCCTGGTGCTGACCATCATGAACGGCGGCGACCTCAAGTTCCACATCTACAACATGGGCAACCCGGGCTTCGAGGACGAGCGCGTGGTCTTCTACGCGGCCGAGATCTGCTGCGGCCTCCAGCACCTGCACCAGGAGGGCATCGTCTACAGGTGGGGGCGGCGGGGGGCACGCGGGGCTGGATGGCCGGGGTGCTCCCTGCTGAGCTGTCCGTCTGGCTGTCTGTCTGTCTGTTCTGCAGGGACCTGAAGCCAGAGAACATCCTGCTGGATGATGATGGTGAGGAGGAGACCCGCGGGGTTGGGCTCTGCCTGCACTCCTGGCTTTGGGGCTGGGTCTCCGTGCGCCCCCGTGGAGGCAATGTGGGGGCCCCCGGGTGTGTTTTTGGGAAGGGCGCACAGGGGCCGTGGGATGGGCCCCCCCAACCCCTCCCTGCCTCAGGCCACATCAGGATCTCCGACCTGGGGCTGGCCATCAAGATCCCTGAGGGCGAGACGATCCGGGGCCGCGTGGGCACCGTGGGCTACATGGGTGAGGTGTGGGGCCGTGGCGGGCACGGGGGGGCCGGTGGCTGTGTATGGCCACTGAGGATGCGGGGCCGTGGCCGTGCCTTGCAGCCCCCGAGGTGATCAACAACGAGCGCTACACCTTCAGCCCCGACTGGTGGGGCCTGGGCTGCCTGGTGTACGAGATGATCGCGGGGCAGTCGCCCTTCCGCGCCCGCAAGGAGCGGGTGAAGCGGGAGGAGGTGGAGAAGCGGGTGCAGGAGGAGCAGGAGCACTACTCGGATAAATTCAGCGAGGACGCCCGGGCCATCTGCACGCTGGTGAGCTGGGGGCACGCCGGTCCCCGTGGGGCTGGGGGCTCTCCGCCACCCCCACCCCTGACCGCCTGTCCCCCCTCCCCAGCTCCTGGCCAAGGACCCCCAGCAGCGGCTGGGCTGTGGGGCAGACGGGGCCGCCGAGGTGAAGCGCCATCCCTTCTTCAGGACCATCAACTTCAAGCGCCTGGAGGCCGGCATCACGAAGCCCTCCTTCGTGCCAGACGTAAGGCTCCAGGCCGTGCAGGTGCCGTGGGGCTGGGGGGGCGTGGATGAGACCCCTAACTGATGGCACTTTGGGCCCCCCAGCCCCGGGCCGTGTATTGCAAGGACGTGCTGGACATCGAGCAGTTCTCCACCGTGAAAGGCGTCAACCTGGACCAAGCCGACAACGATTTCTACGCCAAGTTTGCCACCGGCAGCGTCTCCATCCCCTGGCAGAACGAGGTGCGGGGGGGTCCCCAGTGAACAGGGGGCTCAGCTCCAGCTCCGCGACCCCGCTGAGCCCCCCTCTGCCCCCCCCAGATGATCGAGACCGAGTGCTTCAAGGACCTCAACGTCTTCGGACCCAACGGGACCCGCTCCCCGGACCTGGACTGGAGGCAGCTGCCCGAGCCCCCCAAGCGCAGCCTCCTGCAGCGCCTCTTCCGCCGCCACGTAAGCGCCGGGGTCCTGGGGCTGCCCCGCGGCTCCCCGTCCCCCTCATCTCACCGTCCGTCTGTCCCCCTGTCCCTCTGTCCCTCCAGCCGGCCGACTGCCCCATCGGTGCCCCCGTGCCGTCCCCGCAGCCGGCAGCCACGAACTCGCACCTCCCCGCGGCCGGCGCCGCCTGCCAAGCCCGGAGCACGGCACCGGCACCGTCCTGACCCTGCTCTTCCATCCCCGGGGACCCCCGAGCCCCCTCCTCACCCCCTCCTCGCCGTCTCAGGGCCACCTCGGACCGCAGCAGGGGCTGCCGGGGCCGGGGTCTCGCGGAGGAGAGGTTGGGACAGAGGCTGCCCGGGGCTGGCGTGCGCGGTGGCCGAGGGGCGCAGGGGGGAAGCAGATCCCAGCCCCTGTCCCCCAGCCCCCCCAGCTGCCTGTTTTTTGGGGGTCAGCACCTGCCGAGGGCGCCCTGGGGGCTCCTCTCCCCCCACCCCAGGGCTGGGTGCAGGTGCCGTGAGCGGCAGCACCCATTTTTGCTGCGTTTGAGCCCGGGGCAGTGCCTGCCTTATCTTATCGCCAGCTCCGAGCGCGACCTCTGCGGGCGCGGGGGGGCCGCGGGTTTATCTGAGCTCTCCAAATAGAAACAAAGCAGCCTTGGAGCAGGGGGGCTGGGAGCACCCCGGGGTCCTGCACGGGCTGGGGATGTGGGGAGGGACCTTCTGGGGGGGGCACAGCCTCGTCCCCCCTTGCTTGAGCCACCGACGGCCGCCAGAATGTGAAACGGGCTCAGAAAAGGGAATTTTCGTGCGGGGGGCAGCAGCGCACGGGGTGTGGGGGTGCTGCCAACGTGGGGCTGGGCCCCACGGCGCTGGGGGGGGGCCAGGACCCCGTGCAGAGCTGAGCCCCCCAGCAGAGACGTCCTTTATTTTTGTACGGTGCGCGGGGGGGTCCCCCCATCCCCTCCGGCTCCTGCGCCTCGGGTTTGCGTTCGGTTTGGGTTTTGTACATTTGTAAAGAGCTGTAAATATTTGTACGCTGAGCGCCTGGACCTGCGTTTTTGAGCGAAAAGCTGCGATCTGAGCCGCGTGGCGCCTTGGTGTGGCGGTGTCGGGGGGTGGGTGAACGAAGCCCCCATCCCTGGGGTTGGGGGCTCCCAAATGGTTGCTCAGGGGTGGCTGCCGTGCGGCTCAGCTCCCTTTTTCCTGCACCCCACGGGGGTTTGGGGGGGGGTCTGGCTCTTTTCCCAGCTCAGGATCCATCCCAACATCACCAGCTGGGGGCCTGGGCAGGTGGGGCTGTGTCTGGGGCCGTGTCCTGCGTGGGCAGAGCAGCTCTGCTCCTCCTGCCCCAACGGAGAGCTGCGGCGAGGGGGGTGCTGGGGCACAGCAGGCACGAAGCCCGGCCCCGCTGCTCCCCTTCCCCCAGCACCCCGGGGGCTTTCCCATCCCGGTGCTGCTGGGGCGTGGGAGGCTGCGGGTCCCTCTCCCTCCCTGCAGGCTCTGCTGACCCATGGCATGGTGACACCGTGGGACCCCCAGGGGACATCCAGAGGAGATGGTGACCCGGCATCGGGGAGCTGGTGAGCAGCCCGGGGACATCCCCAATTCTCCAGGTCCCCCCCAAGGGCCCTCGGTGCCCTCCTGGCACAGCCCCGGAGCCGAAGGGGTGGCTCTGCCCGGGCTCTGTTTTGGCTCTTCTCAAAAACAAGAGCGCGTCCTTGTGCCGAGGCCTTGTGTGCGGCAGCGGCTGCTCGGGCTGGGATAACAACAGCCCCGGCTGCCTCCCGGCACGGGGGGCTCCCTGCACCCCCCCGAGGGGGCTGCCACTCCCCGGCGGCGCTGCCTCGTGGTGCAGTAACTGGGGAGGGAGGCGCACGGCTTCTGGCTTCCTCCCAGTGCCACCAGTGCCTCCATCCAGTTACACAAACGCAAGGTGCCTCCCGTGGCATGGGTGGAAAGCAAATTTGTTCGCTCCTGCGTGCAGGTGGTGGCTGTGCTCCGCACGTGGTGATGGAGAGCAGCTGTCTCAGAGCAGTGGGGCCGTGCCCAGCACAGGTAGGGGGGGACCATTAGGGCCGACCACCCCAGGGGCTCTGCCCAGGGCTCCCCGGGTGCCCCCAGCCCATTTTGGGGGGCTCGGGGTGTCCTTTGCTGGCGCAGCGAGCGGCTGACCTCCCCCTGGGCCAAGCTGTTGCAACAGCGAGGAGGAGGAAGGTCAGGTTCCCCGCAGGAGGGTGCAGGAGTTGACGTCAAAGGAAGCAGCTGGTGATTCACGGGGGCTCGGGAGCGCTCGTCTCCGGGGCCGTAACTCATCCCAGAAATGTCATTTCATCCTTGAGTGTTATCGCTGCTCCGCCGTTGCCCACCCGCAGATAACCGGCCCCAGGGGGGACCCGGGGCTGCCCCTCGGTGCGGGCAGGGGGCTCGGGGCTGCTCGGGGGCTCCGAGCTTGCTGGGCTGTGCCTGGCTTGGAGCCGCGGGGTGCTGGAGCCCGGGGGGGTGCCTGCTGCTCCCCACACAGACCCCTCAGCAGCAGTCCCACAAACTCTGGCCCCGGTAACGGGTGTGAGGTGCCTGTCCCATGTCAGGGGGCCGGGCACGGTGGGCTCTGTCCCGTGGCTCGGGCTGGGTCTGGCTGCACGAGGCCGCGAGCGTGCGCCCGGCGCCCGGCCCACGGGTGACCTGCGGCCCCCGGCAGCTGTGCGGGGAGGGGGCTGGCCTTGGCCCCCGGGGCCCTGCCGTAAGTGACGGCTCTTATCTCCCTGCTGACAAGCCAGCATCCTTCAGCGGGCGTATTTAAGGCCGAGCATCCAGAGGGCTGGGGCAGAGGAGCTCTCGCCGCGCAGACGCCAGCCCCGACCGCGGAGATGCTGCCCGCCACCTTCAAGCTGTGCGCTGCCATCTCCTACCGCCACCTGCGCAACATGACCGGTGAGGGCACGGGGGGCTGCGGTCCCCGGGTGGTGCATTTTGGTCCCCGGGACCCTTTTTTGCTGCTGGCTGTGTTTCTGGGGCTGATGGAGGAGGGCTGGGCGCCGTTTCCAGCGTGGCTGCGCCTCCGCTCTTTGGGAGTGCTGCGGGAGCGCTTAGCCCACTGCAGGCTTCTTGCTCTGGAGCCCGGGAGGAGCAGCTGTAGGTAACAGCCCCTTGGCTGTCAGGATCTCGTGTTCCATTTCCTACAGCCTTTCCTGGGCACCTGCTCGTGCCATCAGCTCCCTGGGCACAGCTTGGGCTTGGAGCAGAGCCTGCGCAGCTCCTGTGCTCCCGTGGCATGAGGACAGCAAGTGGTGGTGGGGGGTGAAAGGAGTCGCACAGAGGGTTGGTTCTCAGTGCTGTATGCTTAAAGGAAAGAAGCACAGCCTGACAAACGCCCCGCATGGCTCAGTGATGCCCTCTCTGCTCCAGGTCTCCGCCGACAAGCCGCGGTCGCCATCAGCCAGGAGCTGAGCCGGCTGGCCTGCCACAGCGCGGGGCCCGGCACGTGGATTAACCAGGTCCGACGAAGGAGCTCCCTGCTCAGTAAGTGACAGGCAGGGGGGGACTGCCTCCTCCTACTGTGTTTTGGCCCCCACGGGTCGGTGCTTGGGGTCTGGCTGGAGGGAAGCCGCTTGTGGGTGCGCTCTGCACACGGCAAGCGCAGGCTGGGGGAGCTGAGCTGAGCCCCTGAGCCCCTGGGCACTGCGAAGTCTATTTGGTATAGCTAAAGCTTATCTGGTATTAGGACTCTTAGCCCGTTGTAATGTTCTTACGCTCCCTCCTGGCTTTTGTCCGCCGCCTCCCAGGCTCGAGGCTGGAGGAGAAGCCCTTCAGCGAGGCGGAGATGTCTTACATCAAGCAGGGGGAGGAAGCCCTGCAGAAATCGCTCAGCATCCTCGGGGATCAGGACGGCTGGAAGACGGAGACGGTGGTGGTAAGCTGTGCCAGGGTGGTCCTGCTGCAGGCGGCGGTCCTGTCCTGGTGGTGCTGACCCTGCCTTCCCCTCGGCAGGACAACGGAGACAAAGTGCTGAGCAAGGTGCTGCCTGACGTGGGCAAGGTGTTCCGCCTGGAGGTGGTGGTGGACCAGCCCCTGGACGCGGTGTACAGCGAGCTGGTGGACAACATGGAGCAGATGGGAGACTGGAACCCCAGCGTCAAGGAGGTCAAGGTAGGGAGCGGGTGCCTGCACGGGGGGGGTGCCAGGCTCCGTTCTGACCCCCTCAGATCCACCCGCTGCTCCACGTGGCCTTACAGGGGCCGGGGAATCACTTTGCACAGCACAGCAGGGGTTTTTCCACCCGTTCCTTGGGGATAGACATCTATTTTGGATGTTTCCCACTCCAGGTACTAAGCCTGTTTTGCAGTAATCACACTGCTAGAGCAGCTTGTGTGCAGAGGGAGGGCTGTTGTTACCGATTCTGCAGGAAATGCACTTGCTCTTTGCTGTGTGGCAGCAGCCCAGCTCTGCGGTGGTTTGTGGTGTTAGTGGAGGAGAAATAGCAGCACCCGATAGCAGGGACGAGCACCTTGCTATTCCACAGCTTGTCTGAAAGCATTAAGAGACATGCCTGCCTTTTTTTGGGTATCGAAATCTGGCAATAATGTTCTATATTCCAGGATAAAGCAGACAATGCTTGTATTGAGAGAAATTGTAAGATGAGCTGCTGCGAGAGCATGCCTCTGGCTACAAGCAGCCATCAAAAGCCATCTTTTAGCTACCTGTAGCCCTTTTTTGCCATAAATGCCTCACATTACGATTTGTACCGTCCAGATTCTGCAGAAGATTGGAAAAGACACGGTGATCACCCACGAGAAGGCGGCTGCCACCCCCGGGAACATCGTTGGGCCGCGGGACTTTGTCAGCGTGCGGTGCGCCAAGCGGCGCGGCTCCACCTGCGTCCTGGCCGGCATGGCCACCACCTACGGGGCCATGCCAGAGCAGCAGGGCTTCGTGAGGTAACCGCCTCTTGTGCTCGCTTAGCAGACATTTGGAGTGCTTTGTGAATGTTAAATCCACATCCCAGCATGGGCTCAGCCTTGCTGTGGTGCATGTTTCAGTAGCAAAGGGAGTTTTGTTTTGGGGAAGGCAGAAATGGCGAAGGAAATCCTAATTTAATAAATTAAGTGCTTCAGCGCTTTTTGAGGTTAAGTCAGAGGTTGGTTTTTAACATGCTGCTGCCCTTGTAGAGCTGAGAACGGTCCCACCTGCATGATCCTGCGCCCGGTGGCCGGCGACCCTTCGCAAACCAAGTTGATATGGCTGCTTAGCATCGACCTGAAGGTAAGCTCCACAGGGAACTATTTCCCCCTAAAAGCAAGAGTTACGTCCGTGGTGAGTCCCACTAACAGGCTGCTGTCTGCTCCTCCCTAGGGCTGGCTGCCGAAGACGATCATCAACCAGGTTCTGTCCCAGACACAGGTGGACTTCGCCAACCACCTCCGGGAGCGCCTGGCCCGCACGGTGGCCGTGAGCTGCTGACTGCGCCCAGCCCCAGGCAGCAGCTGCCCTCCTTTCTGCACGGACTAGTATTTAATGCTTTGTTCAGGGGTAAAAGTAGGGATCTTGGTAATTAGGTAAGTCAGATGCAGTTTAACTCCAGCCTGTTCTAACAAGCCAGGCCTCTAATAGCAGACATTACTAATAAAGCTTTAACTAATTAGCTGGGAGCTCCCAGGAGCCTGATTTAGAAGGCGAGCCCAGCCAGCACAGGCTCTGAGTGCACGTGCAGGACAACCTGAAATTTTACTCCCTTCAGGTATTGTGTTTGCACATACAGCATGTGCTGGCTTGGCCTTCTGCATCAGTTAACACTTTATTAGTAATGTCTGCTATTAAAGGCCTTGGCTAATTAGTTATTAGGGAGGTCCCAGGAGCCTGATTCAGAAGGTGGGGCCAGCCAGCACCTGCTCAGTGTGCAAACACGGGACTTAACCTAAAATTTATTCCCCTCCTTTCCCCCAGTGAAGCAGCTCTAACTTATTTGATTATAATTATGCATGTCTGTACAGGAAAACTATTTATTCAAAGCTCTGTAATGATGGTCATTGGCAGGAGTCCCTGTAAAGACAGTCAATGCTTTCATGCAGTTAGCTGGAGGAGAGCTTCAGATTTGAAGTAGCTACTTTGAGTTTACAGGTTACGAATGAAACTAGATATCTAAACAGAAGAAAAATCACAAGACAAAAATGTAAGAGTTTAAGGAAAGGTTTATTTTTAAACTGGCTGCCAGTTTATGTAAAAAAAAAAATACAGTTTGGGCAGAAGCCCAAATTTCAGTCTTACATGCAGTAGTCTTGTTACAACACAATCCTTCTGGATGGAAGCTGTTTACAATTAGCCAAACACGGGTGAGCAGAAGTGTCAATGTTGCTTCTGCACGTATACAGACAGCAGGTAGGTCCAGCTGCAGCCTGCTCTCACTGCAAAGTGACTGTTACAACCCCAGTACATCAGGTGAGAAGTTATCTCAACACAATAGTTGCTTCTTCAGCTAGCTACGCCGTAAGTTACTGAAGACTCCGGGAGATGCTCACAAATAGCACAATACATACTAGACCTGCACTCACTTAGACTCCAGCAGAGGGGTAGCGCGTGAATCTTCAGCAGGTAACAAATATACATACAAAACACCTGCCACCAAGAGCTGCATTGGCTTCATCGTGTTTGTTCATTGACAGATTGTTCTGAGTGATGCACCTTCTCCTAGAATAAAACCCACTTGATTTGATAGCCACCGTGTCCGTGGTCTGTTACAGTTGCACCTATTTTCTTAAGGCTCCCAGGGTGGGCTTCGTCTGCCATCAACTTCTGTCTCTACGTGATAGAGAACATCTGCCAGCGTGTGTTCTACCACAGCACCCCAGCCCATGTCACTCATCTGCAAGGGGAACAAAAGGCAGTTAGCTCAATTCACGACACGCAGGCTCAGGACAGAGGGACAAGCCCTGCTGGCCACTGCTGTTTGTACAGCAGTAGGGGCAGTGCCACCCCTGTGCCTGTACTCGAGCTATCTCCAAAAGCTATCACAGGCATAATCAGGGATTTGTAGTCTGCATATGAAATATTTAAAGTTATTCAAAGGTGTTTTGTTTTGTTTTTTTTTTAAATGCTATTTGTCCTTCAAGATTTTTACATACATTCCTTTCAGCTGCAATATCAAGCTACAAGTGCAAAACCTGAAGAGGTTCAGATCCAGGCTTGCTATAAATCTACTCCTCCCCACCATAGCAAATTTTCAACCACATTTAGTGATAGCCCCAGGGTATTTAAACAAAGTAGGGGGGAACAGAAGTTCAGTCATTACTTACTGGCCGGTAAGTGATATCTCTGGGTGGGTACTTGAAATAGGGTCCAAAGTTTATAGAAACCTATGGAAGACATTTGCATTAGAAAAGTGAGGAAAAAAGAGAGGCAAAATTCTTCAGGCCTCACCCTCTTACACTCCTGAGCTTAACTGCACCCTGTGCAAGAACACGTGGACATACATCCTCACACCAAAGGACAGCACTCACTCAGTAAAATAAAGTTAAATCCCACATGTGAACAGCTGCAATGCTCTAGACTGGTTTTAATAAAACAACTCCCCATCCTTGTGCAGTTAACTGGGCTTACTTGACACCCTCCCAGCATGTCCACTCCATGCATTAATAAAACTATGGCTGGACGTAGGCATTATCTTTGACAGTACGTTACTTACCGTGCAGCCTTTATACAGAGAAATAGCAGGAAAATAAACGCCTTCAAAAATGTCTTTAAAAGCAACGCCTTGGCTGACACCGTTCTTGAAGAATATTATCTGAAAAGTAAAATGAGAAGTTTTTTCCACTGATGCTAATGTTCAGGACCTTACTTGTAAGCCACAAAGTAATTGTCAAAAGGCAGCTTATCAGTGACTCCCCTTCTGCCTGATGCCAGACATTTTTAACATACTTAAGTGACAGCAAGAACACTACAGGCAAAGCATGCAGCTGGTTTGGTCAGTTCACTTGTATTTTTTTTGATGATCAGCCTCCCTTTGTGGCCGTTAAATAGAAGTGAGTAAATAGAAGTGAGTAACACACAGAAAACCCAGTCCCAGCAGGCTCACCACTCTTCAGTTCTGCATCCTTCCACTCCACCTCCCAATGCTTAACTTACCTGGCTTCCAGGTGCTTGCTTTAGGCTCTTCTCTGCTTTGTCCACAAAGTCCTTCTCTTCAAAGTACAAGTAGCTTTTAAATTTGATCAAAGCCTGAAATATTAGGAAAATAATTCAGAAATAATCCAAAAATCTGTTACCTACAGTGACATTAAAGAATGGCAGACCTACAGGAGCCCTGCTCTGGGATGGGTGTGCCTATTGTGCCAAGAGTACCCAAGAAGAGTGATTCACACAGCTCAAATATTTGAGAACCAGGAGGGGAAGAGTAGATGAAATGAGATGTGGGCGATCTCATTCAGTAGGCCACATGCAGCGTTCCCCTGTAGAGCCTCTGGGTGGGGGTATTTTGTTTTCTTGAAGTCAACACTTCAGACTTCCCTGCTGTGAAGCAGAGTGACACCCAGAGGTAGGCTGGGAAGGTCACACTCAAGGAGAGGAAAAACGAGGTTGCGCAAGCCGTTTCCCTCTATTCCCCACAGTCACCTCTTCAGTTAACGAAGCCCACATCTCACCTTATCTTTGTAAGTATCGGGCAGCGATTTGGCAGTCTCAGTATCTTCCGGAAGACTGATGTAAAAGCCCAGGATATCTCCCTGGCCATAGCCAGACGAATAGTGCTTCCCTATTGACTGATGAAACTTGGTTCCCTTCTTGCTGCGCCAGGAGTAACTGAACTTGTCGTATCCCAGAGGTGCCTGGAGGTTCCCTGCAGGAACCAATGCATTCAGATCGCATCAGGAACACTTCTATATGCACAGCCCTTAATGTTTTGGCCTAATAATTACATTCAGTTAATAAATACAACTGTCATTAGCACAAATACGGTGACTAAAGCGTTGAGCAAGGCCAAGCGTGCAGCAGCATAAAGGATCTGCCAGTACTGCAGTTCTGCACAGCTCAGAGCACCTACAGGAAGAGTTTATCCCTTGGTAAAGCAGTGACAAAATAGTCAGGCTGAACACCACTTCCTCTTCTGAGGCTTAAATTACTGGGAAAAACAACAACAAAAAGAAGGAACTAGTTAGAAACCACTGCCTGCTACAAGTACTTGGCAAAATTATTTACCCAATGGCTGCGACCAGCCTAATCTGGCAGCTGTGTCCGGAGGCATCTCATCCATGGATATTTCAAAGTACCACGCTCCTTTCCGCACTCCGTGTGAGGCTCGTACCATGGAATAGCCCTTCTCGCCGATGACAGTCAGTCTGTCATCCGAAATCTTCAACTGAGGAGCTGCAGCAGATAAGAACATATTCACAGTTTAGGATTTGTAATGCCTTTTGATATTGCTGCACAAGTGACCACACAGAAGTGGATTTAACGTTCACAGCACCTCTTAAAACAATAATGTGCAACCTCAGTAACGTGTAACATGAGGTTAGAGAGATGGCCCCTCGTAAGAAGAGCTGGCTACACCACGTGTCTGATCAGCCAGCTGCGTACCTCGGTCGTGCAGGGCCAGGAGGACTCGTTCGTAGAGGCAGGCTCTGTAGAGGTCCCCAGGAATTGGCTTCCCTGCCCAGCAGTCCAGCTCCAACTTCTCTGGGTCAGGAGCGTGGGGGTCGGGCTCAGCCAAGATGTAACGATAGCCATCTTTATTAAAGGGGTGCTCCAGAGGATAGCCATGGGGCGGTAGCCGCTGCGCAGAGAACAACGGGTCGCTGTGAAGCACAAAAAATACAGGTTGGCATCTCCAAGTGGCTGCAGTCCGGCTACAGGACAGCCCGGTACAACCTTACAGAGCAGTACCTGCAGTGTCACAGCCTGCACAGCACTTTGCTCCCAAGAGAGCTGGCATGAAATGAGCACGTACTCAGCTACTTCAAATATTTCTAGCAGGTGACGCACAAAACATCACAGGGTTATGGTGTGACTCCCCACAGATCTACTAAGGGCAGAGAGAGACAGACGGGAGGCAGACTGAGGCATCAAAACTGCAGCTGTCCCTCTGACCAACGTATGACTTGCTAAAGGTGCTCATCACTGTGTCACTATGCCCTCTTTCCTCTTACCTTCTGGTTTTCTTGGCTGTTCCTGTGGTCCCTCCGTCCTGCTGCTTGCGTTTTGCTCCCCGTCCCTTCCCACTGCCTCCTGCAGCAATGCCCCCTTCAGAGAGAAATGACAGCATGGTAAGCAACCGGTGACCAGAGAGAGCCCGTGAGTGTGGAATCTCCATGAACAGAAGAGGCAGAAGCAGCCAAGTTCACATCTGTTCACTAGCTCGTGTGCCTTCTTCCACACAGCTATGCTGGAAACAAACTTCACCGAGCACAGAAACACCCAGAACTTTTTGTAGGTTCCAGTCAACTTCTCAAGTGTCGTAACTTAGAGTGGAAGTGAAATGAGATTTACCAATACAATGAACTCCACTCCAGTTTTTACAATAAGAATTATAAAAACCTTTTCTCTTGCAGAAAGATCTCCAGCCAGCAGCACTAGGTTCCTGTTTGAAAGCATTATTTGTTTTCATGGAGATTCCAGCCACATAATTCAGATTTATTTCTGCAAAAGCAGCAGAAAACCCAACCTACAGCATACACTATCTGATTGTAAGCAAAGCTGGCAGCCCAGTGACACACGATGCTGGAGAAACACTCTGACACCAATACCTGCACACGCAGTAAGCACTGCACAATGTATTTTAATCTATAAAATACAATACATCGAAGTTGGGTAAAAAGGAAAAGCACTACAGGTGTTTCTCTTCAGTATTACCACAATTAGTACTATGATTAAAGCATGTGTCATTTCATGTTATGGCCCCCAACTTCTAGTGATAAATAAAAGTGTTACAGGACAAGCTACGTGTCATATTTTACCAACCTACTACCAGTATTAATATTTCAGTATGCTAAATCGCGTATGCATTTTACCATTACACTATTTCAAAAAGCATTACTATGATTTACAAGGAAAACTAGAATTTCTCTGTACTGCAGATAAACACCTTTAAGAACCACAAACTGGGTTGAAACTAGAAACATCGCAAGCTTTGAATTATCAGCATTCCCCTTGCAGTGTGAGGGGCTCAGACCTCTGAAGGGTTACCATATTCTGCGCACACGTGACGTGATCTAAACAGCAATTGCTGGCTTTAGTGCAGATACTGGGACTCCCCAGGTTGTCACCACGTATTTACCTAAGCAATCAGGATGTCATAGACTCAGATCTCTTATTTACAATTTTAAATCACAAAAATATCAGGTTTAGACTGATAACACAGACTAAAAAATAAACTTAACTGAAAATAAAACTTTAAACCAGTCAGGCGGGGCAGAATATGATGAATTAAAAGCTTCTAATTGCTAACCATTACAAGGTGAAATTGTTGGTTTGTATTAAAATACTCTTGCAATCACATCAGGGCACACTTTTGATTTTTAAATTGAATATAGCTTCTAAGATAACTGAGCAAAAAAGCTTTCCAAACCACAATAATACTTAAGTTTTAGAAGCTGAAAGGTAAATATTCACCACCCAAAGAGGCTCCACCTGTAAGAACAGAAGTGGCACCACACGTTTGAGAAACTTCCAAAAGTTAAAGGAAAAAACAACCAGTGCACGAAACGGAGACAACGCAGCCTTAAATCCTATTTTAAAAAGTGCGAATCACCCCCTGCTAGGTAACAACTCAGCACGTTTCACATGGAATGGTCCAAGGAAATGTCACCAGCTCTTAATACTACTACAGCAAGATCACTAAAATTACTTGTAACGAGTTGGGGAAAGTTCTTTGCACAGCTGTCATCCCACAAAAAGGAGTAACAGTAAAACACAAACAGTGATCAGAAGGGAACACATTACTTACACCTTCCCTCACTACTTGCAAATCTCCAGGGTGAGGAAAACAGGAAATCCGAGTAATAGAAGTATGCAAAATAAAACACTTATGTAAGGAAACCAGCTCAGCTTTCTTGGGAGCACCTTGAAGTAGCTGGGCACCATGAAGAAGAAAGCTGAACCTTTACTGTAAGTTAATCTCTATAGAAAGGGATGGTGAGGCTGGCTCGACGTGTTTCAAACATAACAAACACGACCTCAGTCCACACAACAGGTTTATCTGTTGCATCTCAGCTGATGTAACTGCACACGTGCTAGGCTACAGGACTGGGAAAATGCAGCTTCAAACCAAATACTGGAAAAAGAAATAGTGAAGAACTTGCCGTTTAAGCTTCCACTTGTGGACACAGCGTTGTTCTGCTTCTGGTTGTCGTACGCAGGACCAATATTGGCAAGATCCTGAAAAAGGAAGGAAAGAAAGTGCTGAAGTACAGGCTCAGACAAACTTACCATTCCAAGTCCAAACAGGGCACTAACACCCCTCCCTCCCTCCCTTCCCTCCCAACAGCACATCTTCCTTCCAGATCTAATTCCGTACTTGGTCTAGAAGTCCAAACTTTGGGTAGTCTTCTTCTGGATCTTTACTCCCAGGGTCCGGATGCTCTTTCACTAAGAACACATCCCTTTCTTTACACTGAAACAGAGAACAAGGGTAAGCCACACGGGATACAATCACAGCAAATTCATTAACAAATGCTTAAGCCAAAACACGTACTATTAGTATGTCCTACCAGTACCAACTACATAAGCAGCTGCAGGAAGAAGCACTAGAATCTTCAGCATTTAGCTCTAAGTCTAGACCTCAAAGATGAATGTCAGACAACTGTATCGCTCACAGAAAATCCCCCCTGAACTTAACTCCAATTACGTACCATGGTTTTGACAATATTATTAGGCCAAGTCATTTTCCCAGGCCTCTGTCTTGTTGTCATACACTCCCAGTATTTATCAATAAACGGGATAATATCCTGTAAAAAAAAAAATAAAAATCCTATCAACAGCAGTTAACAACACAAGTCTGAAAGTCACACTGCCCGTATTTGTTTGAACTTGCTCTTCAGCGACATCATAACTTACTTTGGTCTGTGATAATCTTCTAGCAGCCTTACCTTATCTTTTGAGAACATGGTTTTCGGGTGCTCATCTTGTGTCCTTGACTGCCACGTCAAGTTGGCCAGAGCACTAAGGCACATTTCCTTGAGATCTTAAAAACAAAGATACACCACAGCTAGAGTCAGGCTTCACGAGGAAGATCAAACACCCGAGCACTCAGAGTGATAACAGAGCACAAAGCACCCGTGCTATCTCGAGTAATGACGAAACCACCGCAAGTTCCATCCCACCCCACCAGCCCACACCGAACAGATTTTCACTTTTACAAAGTTAGTGCCCAAATGGCAATACATGTTTTGAAAAAGCTGTGCAGGCTTGTGGCTCAAGTTTTTGCAAAAACTTTCCCGCAGACTCTAGATAAAATGAAGCCTCTAGGATTATCCAGCACAAAGTTCCAACGAGCGAGCTTTTACACTTACTTGCTTGTTTTCTTAAGAAATACGTGTTCCCACTGTGATGGCAAACATTGCAATGGAAACTGTAGTTGGTCATGAAAGGCAAACACGATCTGGAAAAGAGCAGGTTAGGAAACCAATTACTCTCATGCTCTCACTACAAAAAGAACATCTTACAGGTTCCATAAAATTAATTTGATGAAAATACTATCATGAGCAGTAACAAAAGCCACAAAACTCATTGGAAAACTGTAAGCAAAATAAGTGTCATCTTGTTTGAGACAAGTCCTGGAATTCACCCAGCAAAAACAGACCAACCCAGAAGCTCTAGCCATGGAGCCCAACCAGAGTCAATCAATTAAAATAAAGTGGAACTCTGGGGAACTTTTTAGGCACAAAATACACAGTCCTGGTCCTTGAGAATCCCACTCCACGTTTCCATTTTTCCTTAAGCAAACCAATCATCAATTTAGCCTCTGACAGACCTGGTAGCAGCCCTTCAAAACTCATTGATTTGAGCAGACTGGAACAGAACCCTTTAGTGAAAAAAATTATTTCCTCCACTGCCTCCTTGACTAAGGATTGAATTCTACCTAACAGCACACTATTAATTAAAGCACTGCACAGAAATGTGAAGGGTTAATGACTGCACATAACGCTGTGTTCAGACTGCCCAAGCACATTAATGACATTAAACTTTCAGCTTCCTCTGGCTGCAGCTTCTGCACCGATTTCTCTTACTGAGCCCCGAGCAGCCTGTCACTGCTTACAGCACGTGGACAAGGACAGTGCGAGGTGAAACCCACACATAATTTATGCAGACTTATTGCTTTTTTTAAAAAAGAATACGAGGCACAAATAAAAAGAGACACCACAGCTTCACGCCCAGCCCTAAGCAGAGCTTACGCACGTGGTATCGATGCCAAACGTGTCTGCGGTGAACCACTTGGTGCAGATCCCGCACTGCAGCTCGATCTCGCCGAGCTGCCGCCCGTTCTCCTCGTCCACCGAGCCCGCCTGCGCGTCCAAGGCTTCCGAGGCATCGCCGGCACCTTCCTGCAAGCAGAGCACGGGGCTGAGAGCCTGACCCGGCCAGGCAGCGGAGGGTTGTGCGGGGGCTGCCAAACTGATAACTGGCAAGATAGGGGAATTTGGGGGGAATCTCTGCACCACCCCCCTCCCCGATATAAAGCCATGCTGCGAGTGAGCCTGAAACACTTTGTGGCTTGGGGAAAAAGCGATGAGGTGCGTGACGAGGTGACTGCAGGGATCACACGGAGCCCCAAAACAGCTCCGATCGGAGGGGAACCCCGGGGATCACCCAGACAGGGCCCCCCCGGGCACGGTGCGCAGGGTGGCATCCCGGGGGGGGGTGGATATCTCTAAAGGGGGCTTCGCAGCCTCTCTGGCAGCCAGAACCGTAAGGAAATGCCCCTCACACCCGTTATGGGCCCCCCCCTCCCGCCGTGGCCGCCCCCCAGAACCGCCTGCCCCCCCCCCCCATCCCGTCCCGGGCACAGAACCGCGGCCCCGCGGCCCTCCCGGTGCCCGGTCCGAGCCTCCACGGGCCCCCGGGGACCGACGGACGGACCGCCCGCCCCCCCCGTACCAGGGGGTCCTTCCCGCTGCCGGACTCGGCCTCCAGCGCCGCGGCGACGTCCCCCGGCGCCGCCTCTCCCCTGAAAGGCACAAACGGGGCCTGAGCGCGGAGCCTGCACCCCCGGTACCCCCCCCCGGTACCGGCACCGGCGGCACCAGCACCCCCGGGACCCCCTCCCGGGGCCCGGTCCCGCACCCGCTGTCGCCGTCGGCAGCGCCGGGCTCGGGCGGTGCCGGGGTCTCGGCGGGGGGCGGCGGCTCCGGGGCCGCCTCCGCGCCCTCCCCGCCGGGGGCCGCCATCGCCGCCGCCGCCGCCGCCGCCATGGCCGCCGCTCTCGCGAGGCCGCGCCGCTCTCGCGAGATTTGCCGCTTCAAAGGGCGATGCCCGCGGTGGGGCCCACAGCCAGGGGGGCCGGCGGCGCCCCCTGCCGGCGGCGGGAGGGGAGGGCGGGGAAATGGAGCGTGGCGTCAGCGTGACGTCAGCGTGGCGGGGCGTGACGTCATGCAGGCAGCGGGAGAAGCCGGGCTCGGGGCTGGGGCTGAGCGGGGAGGGGGGAAAAAAGGGGCTGGGCGCCTGCCGGCACCGCCCGGCCGCTCCTTTGGCTGGGGGGGGCGCTCCCGGTGTCCCCCCGGTGTCCCCGTGCCCCCCCCGCTGTCCCCGGGGTATCCCCGCGGTGTCCCCGTCCCTCTCCCGTTGTCCCTCTGGTGTCCCCGGGGTGACCCCGGTGTCCCCACTTCCCCCCCGTGTCCCTGATTCCCCCCCCGGTGTCCCCCTGCGTACCCCTGGTGTCCCCCCGGTATCCCCGTGTCCTCCCCCGGGATGTCCCCGGGGTATCCCCGTTCCCTCCCCCCTCATCCCCCCGGGGTCCCCCCGGTATCCCCGTGTCCCCCCCCGGGGTGTCCCCATGGGTATCCCCGGGGTGTCCCCGTCCACCCTCCGGTGTCCCCACACCCCCTCCCCGGTGTCCCCGCATCCCCCCCCGGTATCCCCCGATGTCTCCCCGGCTCCCGCACCCCCGGGAAGGGGCCGAAGGGCCGGGAGGGGGAACACCGGGGGGCGGGCGGGGAGGGCCGGGAAAGGGACCGGGGGAGGGGACCGGGCGGGGAGGGGGCTGCGGGGGGCCGGGGGGGGCCGCGGCCGCTCGGGGCGGCGCTCGGGGCCGCCGTACAAATAGCGGGCGGCGGGCGGCCCGGGGCAGCCATGCGGCCCCCGCTGCGCTCCGCGCTGGCTCTCTGCGCCCTGCTCCTGCTCCGGGTGGGCTGCGCCCCCCGCGCCCCCCCGCGCTGCCCCCCGCTGATGCTGCAGCTCCTCCGCGCCCCCCCAGCCCCGCTCCGCGCCGCCGCCGCCGCCGCGCTCAGCATCGCCCCGCACGGTGAGTGGGACCCCGGCCCGGAGCTGTCCCCCCCATCCCCGGGGTCTTTGCGCATCCCCGTCCCCAGACAGCGCCGTCCCCAAACTCTCCTGTCCCGGGTCCGGCTCTGTCCCCGGGTGCCCCATCCCTGAGCATCCCCGTCCCGGGTTCTGTCACTGTCCCCCGGTGCCTTTGCGCGTCCCCGTCCCGACACCGCGCCGTCCCCAGGCGCTCCTATCCCGGGACCGGCTCCACTCCCAGGTGCCCAGTCCCGAGTGCCCCATCCCTCAGCATCCCCGTCCCGGGACCAGCTCTGTCCCCGGTTGTCCCGTCCGTGAGCATCCCCATCCCAGCACCGCGCTGTCCCCCGGTACCTTTGCGCATCCCCATCCCCAGACAGCGCCGTCCGTCCCCAGCCTCTCCTGTCTGGCTCTGCCCTCGGGTGCCCTGTCCCTGAGCATCCCCGTCCCCATCCCATCCCCGAGCACCCTGTCACCCCAGGGCCACCCTCACGTCCCCTCTCCTGCCGCAGGTTCCCGGCGGAACGGCTCCCGCTGGGCGCTCTCCTTCGACATGTCGTCCCTGCGGGGCAGCCAGGAGGTCAGCCTGGCCGAGCTGCGCGTCCACCCGCCCGCGCTGCCCCCGGCCCCCAACCTCACCCTGGACGTCTTCCACAGCCGGCGGCGGTGCCCGGCCGGAGGAACCTGCCCTGGAGAGCTCTTTCTGGGCAGGTTTTCCGGCAGCCCCTCTGACAGCCAGGCCGCCTGGGAGGTGTTCGACCTCACCGGCACGCTCAGGTCCTGGCTCCACCAGGACGCGGCTCCTGGCAGCCCGGGGTCTGCGGAAACGGGGCTGTGGGAGGCGAGCGCGGTGCCTGCCCTGGCCACCACCACGCTGAGCTCGTGGGACACGAGTGTCCTCGTCCCCGAGGAGCCGGCCGTGCCCCAGGAGCTGGCGGACAGCGCCCTGCTGCTTGTCTTCTCCAAGGACAAGTCTCCAGGAGACCACAGCCTCATCAGGACGGTGGAGACCTCCAAGCACGTCATGCGCGACGGCGGCCCCAAGGGCTCGGGGAGCCGGCGGCACCGCAGGAACAGGAAGGAGAAGCAAAGGATCAAGGTGAGCGACGCTCCCGGCCCCGGGGAGGACGCCAACGCCAAGTCCTTGTGCCGGAGGGTGGACATGATGGTGGATTTCGAGCAGACCGGCTGGGGCAGCTGGATCGTCTACCCCAAGAAGTACAACGCCTACCGGTGCGAGGGGCAGTGCCCGTCACCCGTGGACGAGACCTTCAAGCCCACCAACCACGCTTACATACAGGTAAGAGGGGTCCCGCTGCCCCCGCTGCCCTCGTTGCCCCGTGCTCCTGCTGCCTGGCCTGGCAGCACGGGGCATGGAGCTGAGGCCGTGCCCTTGCCGTGTCCCCGCAGAGCTTGCTGCAGCTCTACAAGCCCCACCAGGTGCCGTGCCCTGCCTGCTCGCCCGTCAGGATGAGCCCCCTCTCCATGCTCTACTACGAGAAGGGCGAAATCGTCGTCCGCCACCACGAGGACATGGTCATCGAGGAGTGCGGCTGCAACTGAGGCGAGCTCCCCCCGTGCTGGGGAGGGGACAGCGGGGTGTGTGCCCCCGAGGACTGGCTGCCAGCCACGAGCAGCACACGGATGGGGCATCCCTGAGCCCCCAGCACCTCCGAGACCCTCGTGCCTGGGGGTTTGGGATATGAGAGAGGAGACAGCACTGAGACAGGACTGCGGGAGGTGGATGGTGGCGGGGGGGTGACAAGGGAATGTCCCCTGGGGTGGCAGCGCTGCAGGGCAGGGACAGACCCAGGCGATGCATGGGGAGGCTGCTGGGCTGGTGCTGCTCCTCTCGTGCTCGTGGAGCATCCCTCCTCCGTGTCGGTGCTGCCCTTGCACGCCCCGAGCACTCCCGGTAGCCCAAGGCTTGCCCAAGGGCCACCTGCAGCACCCACACCCGACCTCGCTCAGCACCCCAACAGCTGAGATTTGCAGCATCCCCCCCAGGGTGGGCGTTTCTCTTACATTTCCTATTGTATTTCTATGAAAACTCTATCAGATTTCTATTAAAAGTTCCTACTAAGAGCTCGCACGGGTAAGCTGGGTGCCCCTGGATGTAACGCAGCCCTGAGGTCTGCCGGGGTACGTCTGAGCCCCCCCAGCCCTCCTGCCTGCCCTGGAAACCTCAGCTCACGCGCTGCTTTCATCTGCTTTCTGAACAGCCTTGCTCACACCTTTTCAACCCCTCACTGGATGGGGCGGTAGGGAAAGGGCCGTGTTTGTACCATTCCTCAATAAATTATGTATTTAAGAAACGCCTGCTGCATGCTGCCTGTTTCTACCCCCTTTTTGCTGCTGGGTGGTCTCTCGGGACGTCCCCCCCAGCCTCCAGCTGGGGTCTGGTGTGAGCAGCTGGGCGGCGAGCACTTGGCAGCCCCCTCCCGATGTGACCAACATGCCACCGTCCTTAAAACAAGGGGCTAAGGCCCCTGAGCAGCAGCACCAGCCCACCTGCGGGGTGCCCTGTTGGTACAAATGGACTTTCTGACCCCCCAGGAGTAACGCACCCATGCTGCCCCCCACCCCGGCCACCCTTGGGTGCTCTGGGCCACCCTGCCCGGCCGCCACGAGGAGAGCTGGGCTGCTCGTGCAGCTTCCCATGGGATGTTTGGGGCGGATCGGGGCACGGGGGGTGGATTTGGGAGCCCCCAGCACTAACACAGCACGCAGAGGGCGCCGGGCTTTGTGGAGCAAGGGGACCCCAAATGGAACATCAGGAAAAGAAGTGACCCTGCTCCGGGGATGGGAAGCTTCACCTGGGATGGTGAGGGTGCTGTTCCCACCCTGATCATGTAGATTTTGGGTTGCTCAAGAGCAACTGTGGAAGCACCTGCGGCCTTTGAAGCGAGGAGAGGAGCTAAGTGGATTTCCACCTTTATTTGCCCCTGGGAGATAAGGGCAGGGCATTCCCTAACAGCACTCATTTGGGGCAGGCAGCTCGCTTTTGGGGCACTGCTGCCGGGGGTCCCTGCCTGGGCAGTGCTGTGGGGCCGAGCGGGGACCTGGGGCTGAGCCTGGCCCCCCCGTAGGACCCCCCTGCCCCGACTCCACATCCCCAGCCCAGCCTGATGGGCCCCAATCCACATCCCTGGCGGTGGATAAACAAATCTCGTCTGGTTCTCAGCCCCCTCGCCTCCCCACCAGCACCTCGCCCCCGCAGCCGTCATTAGAGGGTCATTTGCGGGGGCTGTTAAACGCTGGGAGAGGGCGGCCCTGGTGCTAACCCCTGGCAGGGGGCAGACACCTGGGGAGCGGGGCTCTTTCTGAAATAAAACCCTTTTATTTTTATTGTATTATTTATTTTTTGTGCCTTTTCCCTCGCAGGCTAGGAGCTCACTCTTAAAAATAACCACAGGGAGCACAGCCCAGAGGGCTGCTGCCCTT
Source organism: Netta rufina (assembly GCF_964035555.1). Lineage (NCBI taxonomy): Eukaryota > Metazoa > Chordata > Aves > Anseriformes > Anatidae > Netta > Netta rufina. The sequence continues at coordinate 5,633,584 of NC_140151.1, read as the reverse complement.
TTCCCCCCCAGCCCCCTGCCCTGCCAGGGACCCCCCAGTCCTCCTCGGGGCCATATCTCGAGATCTCGGCCCCTCCATCGTGTGTCTGAAACCCAGCAGCGGGTTCAGAAGCGACCCTGGGGAAGGAAGGGGGGGCACAGCCAGGCCGGGATTGATCCCAGGCTGGACAGGAGACATCAAAGCTCCGTGTGGGGCGGGCAGGTGTCTGCCCGGGAGCCCCGTGAGCAGAACGGGGCCTGCTCGGGGCCTGCTGGGCCCAATACACATCGGCTGCGGGGCACAGGGACCCCCAGACGGGGTCGGTGGTGCTGGGGGGGCAGCTCCAGGCCCTGCCTGCTGTGGGGTCCTGTGGGGCCAGGCCAGGGCTTATGGGACGTGAGCCCTTCAGCACCCCGGGGCCTTGGGATGGGAGGGAGGGCAGGGACCGTCCGTGGGCACATGCACTGAGGAGCCTCGGGGCTGAGCAAGGCACGGCCACCATGTGCCTGTGGGCCAGTGCCCGCGTCCCTGGGAGCCGCACGTGCTCCAGGAGGCGCAGATAAGCGTGGTTTGCTTTGGCTGCGTGAGGAAAGAGCGCGTGAGAGCAAACAGAGCAAGGGCTTATCGGGCACGGTAACAGCCCTCCAGCTGGCTGAGCGAGGCACAGCTCGGGGCAGAAGGCATTGCTCCAACCACCAGGACATGGACTGGTCGGAGGGGCCCTCTGGGAGCTCTGCTCTGCCTTGCCCCAGACAAAATGGGGTGGGAAACGCCGTGACAAAGCCAACACTTGTCCCCCCAGACCTCCCCGGAGCACCCCAGCTGTGCAAGGCCACCACCCACGGCTGCTTGGCTCCCCGCTGGGTGCACAACTGCACCCACACAGCTGCCGGCCCCGGGACAAAGGCGGCTCCGAGCGCAAGGTGTGGGGCGAGGACCAAATGCCCGCGCGGCAGGGACGTGCCCCGGCAGCCCGAGCTGCTCTTTCGCACGGCTTCGGCGAGCCTGGAGCCCCAGAAACTCGGCACAGGCAGGAGACGGAGCCAAAAAACCCGGCTGAGGGATGTGGCATTGGTCAGGGGTGGGAGGAAAGGAGGAAAACTGCAAAGGGAGCAGGGGCGGCTGCGGCTGCGTGGTCCCTGCAAGGTCAAGGCCTGGGCTCGGGCTGGATTGCATCAGCGCAGAGCACCCCAGGGTCACGTATCTGCCACGGGCTCACAGCTTCTCCAGGTGAAGGCATTGATGTGCCCATGGCCCCAGGGCGCTCCCTCTGCAAACCCCGCAGGAATCCTGACCTGGATGGACCCCGTTTGACACCTGGCCAGGTGCTCCGGGTGGCTGCTGCGGGCAGCCGGGGCTTTGATGCCCCCCCAGCCCTACATATGCACGCAGATAGCGATGCACTGCAGCTGCCACAGGCATGGACAAAACACTTGGCACTTAAAATAATCCATGACCCTCTGGGCAAGGGGGGTGGGATGGAATTTAAGGGCATTACTTGCAATAGGTGACACTTGCTCAAAAAAAAAACCCACAGAGTTGCTTTTGTGCTGACAAAAAGCTGACATCACACGGCTCTCACTCTGGGGATGCTGACCAGGAGCTCAGATCCCAGCAGTTTTAGAACAGCTCCAGCCCCAAATCCCACCCCGGGGAGCACACCACGGCTCATGCATGGGTTAGTTTGGTTAGGAGAGAACATGAAAACTCGCTTCAACACCGAGTGCATGAATTTAATTATTGCAACTACCACTCCAAAAGCCTGTCACGGCTTTTCTGGTCTACCCCTAAAGTAACCAGCTTCAGAAATTAACCTAACAGGGTAAGGGCGCTCAGAAACAAGGCTCCTGCTTCCTCCCCCAGACAGCACAGCCGCAGAGCGCTCTGATTTTGCAATGACCAGAAAAAGCAGGATGGCTCCGAGCACACCGAATCTGCAACCGCTGTGCAGGCTGTCAGCAGCCGAGCAGTTCAGTGGTGCTACTTCTGAAAATATTTATCTGGAGAGGGGTCGGTGCCAGCTGCAGCTCACAGCGCATGCTCCTGCAGCGATAGCAGCTGAATGCACGCAGCAGAACTCGGCACTTGGTACGGAGCTGCAAGACTGATAAGGGGGCACTGGGAGGCAGCTTCGATCTGTTCCCATTACGGGTTCAGAGAAACACTTCACCTTATCGTTAAAAATGCAAGCTTTATCAGCAGCAATTGCTTTGACTCTTTCTTCTGTTACTCATTATTAAAGGCTTGCATATCATAATGTCACAATTGGGCTTAATTAGCGGGTATTTAAGTATTATCTGCTAAGACAGACTCGAACAGACACTTATTGTCTGTTAGGAAGCCCCGAGTTCAGGCCACGTCCTAATACGCTTTCTTTTCCTTTGAGGCACCTCCGCAGCCATGGGCAGGACCAGGCACCACCAGCACCACCTCTGAAGCAGTACCGGCAGCGCGTTAGGGACTGCCACGCAATACACACTTGTTAGGATGTATTGAGGCTGGGAATTTGAATGCCTTCTTCAGAGGGCTGAAGTTGAACAGTAAAACACCTCTCAGCTGAAGTTTTCCCCCTCAAAGCCAAACAAGTTTACTTTTGGCTTCCCAGTTAAACTCCCAAGATTTAGTTCTTGCTCATTAAATTATAAAAAGGAGAGCAGAGTGTAAAGACAAGGATTTCAGCACAGATCACAAAGAAACAGTAACCTCACCTGCAGGCTGGAGGAGAGCAGCTCCTCTGGAAAGGCAGAGGCAGCAGCACGGGACCTGGGCAGGGCCAGGGGACCCTCTGGGTGCTGCTCAGCAGCAGGTGGCTCCCATTGCCTTCGTCTGAGCCGCTTCCAGCTGCAGCCTGACTGAGCCCTGCCCCTCTTGGGGGATGATTTGAAGCAGGGCTTTTAGAAAAAAGGGCTTATGGACACCTGCACTGTGACCTAGCACGAGAACCATCTGAAAGCAGGTGGCAAACAGTCTGGGTTAACTATTTCTGGAAGCAGACTTCCTGCCGTGTTGTACCAGGTGTCACACGTGGTGCACACAGATGTTTTCAGAGGGCTGAAGGCAGCTCAGCTTTCATCTTTGGGTGAAACCCAAAAGCACGGTGCTGATCTCGACCCTGCACACAAAACCGCCCCACCAGCTCTGAAATGGGCTGGCGGTTCCCTTGCTGGAACGAATAAAGGACAGACGCTCGTTTTATTGCATTGATCTCCATACCAGGAGAGTCCAAATGATTTATTTCTCCCGTATATTGCATTTCGGTAACTCTTACGGTATTAAAATGATTAACAAAAGCATAAAACTGGAAACAAAAACAATCAGTGAGACTGTCTCCCCTGGCGCCCCAAGGCCCGCCAGCAGGGGCTGTTCTCGTGTGCTCACACCCACACGGAGAGGCTGAGGTTCAGTCCTTGGAGCAGGACACGCTGTGTTCTCGGCAGGGAAGGAGCTGCCTTGCCCGGGAAGCAGGGAGGCACTCAAGGCACGGGCTGCTTCAAGCCTGGCTGGTGGGAATCCTCAAAACAAGGTCCTGGTTCTTCACGGATGAGCACTCTCAGGGCATGTGCTTTAGATGTCCATGTCAAACTGTTCTTCTTCGCCTGTGGAGAAGGACAGAACACGAATGAGTCCTCGAAGCTCCAAGTTAAACACCAAGCATCGTACCGAAGCAACAGCATCCAGTTGTGCATCAAATGTGTCTGTCTGGGCTTAAAATCTGCACCCAGGCATCAAGTTTGGTACCAAAACAGCCCGTGCGAGCAAAAAGCAAGCTCTGTCCTCAGAGAGGATCGTATCTGCAAAGAGCTCACAACCCAGCGGGCACCCAGCACGCAGCCAGGGCTCAGCCTGCCAGAGAACCCAGGGGGGCACGAAAGGTCAGCAGAGTGTGTGCAAAAGCATTGAGCAACACTGACCCTGCCCAGATTTCCCTGGAGTAAGCAGGGAAGCCAGCTGCTGGGTACTCGGAGCTTTATTTTTAGGGACAGGGTCGTTGATCATATGTGGCATTTGCAGGTTCCTTCAAGAAGTGACCTCAACTTTTTATTTTTAGACTGTTTGAGAGCAATCCTGGCTTTTTTCCTACTACGGTGCCTTGGATGTGTTTGTGTGCACTGTGGGCAGTGACCCCTGTTGTGCCGTGGGCTAACTTTTACCTTCCTGTCTTATAAACAACCACAAGCTTCTGCAGGAGCCGCTCAAGACAGCGGTGGGTACTGGAAAACCGACCTACATAAAGCAGCCACTGTGTGTTGCAAAAAAAAAACTAAATTCCCAAACAAATCCTGCTCTGAACTGTAACCTGATCGCTTTCAAAAAGGGCAAAACAGCTGCAAAACAGCAGAGGATAAGCAGAGGCAAGAACAGCTGCTGCCATTCCCTCGCCACGGGACTCTTGGTGCAGTGGCATTCTGCTAAATGCCAAATCAATGAGAAAACTGATAACAGGATACAAATTACACCAAAACGAAGGCATTTTCACATTGCTGTGGGCCACAGCAGAACCTAACAGTCACGAGAACCTCGCAACCAGGTCCCACAGCATCTCGGGGGTATCCGTGTCAGCCCCCACAGCCCTCCTGCTCCCTCTGTGGGACCCAGGGGTGGGCTCGGGCCTCAGGCACTCACCGACGCTCGGTTTCTCATCGTCGTTCTGCACGTGGTTGTTCTCAACCTTCAACTCCTCCACGCTTGGGCTGGTGACGCCTGGAATGTCGGGAAGGTCAGAAGGTGGTGTTTTGGCAACCGGGGAGTTGCGGCACTCCATCAGAAACTTGCGGTCGTAAATAATCCTGGTACCTGCGGGGACGAGGCAGCACTGTCAGGAGGGGGCTGCAAATACCCCGGGTCACCCACCCGGAGCCCCCTCGAGAGAGGTTTGGGCCACGTTCTGCTCCTGGGGGCACTGCAGCAGGCTCGGGGGGAGCCGGGGCTGCGCGGGGATTTCTAGGAACTGGGCTGAACGGCGTGTTCCCTGCGAGGGAGCTGCTGGACGAGGCTCCCACCCACAGTCACAAAGGGTTCCCTCCCACCAGCCCGCAGCATTAACCCAGGAAGCGCTGAAATCCTCGGCTCCTTCCCCAAAAGCAGCTCTGCAAACCGCTGGGGCTGCCCCCTGCCGCTCTGCCTCCCCTCAGCCAGAGGAAAAAAAACTTCTTGGGCATTCCCTGAGATTTTTGGGTGCTTTCTGTGCGGCGAGGCTCGGTGCTCCCCCCTCCAGGGACTCCCGTCTCGGCTCCCTTCGTTCCCTGCCCCCAGGGGGGTTCGGAGCTCTGGGCAGCCCCCCAAAAAGGGGACGCCCAGCCCCAGGCAACCCCCCCCAAGACCCCCGCCCCAGGTGGAAGCCCCCCAAGGACCCCACCGCGTCCCAGCCCCTCTCCGAAGGGGGAGGCAGCCTCAGCCTGCCTGGAGCCAGAGCCCCCCCCACAACGGGAGCCCCCTCCCCAAAAAAACTCCCCCAAAGATCCCTCTGGGGAGCTACTCACCCAAAAAACGCCCCCCTGGCGACCCCCTCCAAGGAGAGGAACCCCCCTAAAGAGAGGAAGAGCCTCCAGAAAAGGGGAATCCCCCCCAAAAAAAGAGGGAACTCCCTCCAAAATGGGGGAGAACCCCCCAAAAAGAGGAGAAAGCCCCCCAAAACGGAGAGACCCCCCCCAAAAAGAGGGGAAAACCCCCCAAAAAAGAGGGAGACCCCCCAAAAAAGAGGGAAAAGCCCCCCAAAAAGAGGGAAAAGCCCCCCAAAAAGAGGGAAAAGCCCCCCAAAAGGGGGGAACCCCCCCCCTCAGCCGAGCCCCTCCCCCCCCTCAGCGCGTTCCCGGTCCCGTTCCCTTCCCCCCCCCCCCCCGCGGCCGCTCACCGCCCGGCGTGGTCCCGAAGACGGTGCCCCCCGGCGTGGTGCTGTAGTCCCCGGGGGGCAGCGGGGCGCCGTCGGGCAGGGCGAGGCGCTTGCCGGGCCCGGGGATGTCTCGGCTCGGGGTCTGCCCCTGGCAGCAGCGCCCCGACATGGCCGCCGCCCTGCCGCCCCGCCGCCCTGCCCGCCGCTTCCGGCGCGGGCCCCGCCCCTTCCGGTGAGGGCGGCACGGGGAAAAGGGGGCGGGGCTTCTCATGGGGGGCGGGGCCTGCGGGGTGCTGTGGGGGTGTGGCCTGGAGGGGCGGTGTGAGAGGGGGCGGGGTTTAGCGATGGGGGCGGGGCCAAGCGCGTCCCGGGGCGCTGGGTCCCTGTGCCCGCCGCTGCCGGTGCCCGGCCCCGGGGCTCTGCGGGGGCTCCCAGTGCTCCCAGTGCTCCCAGTGTGCCCAGTGCCCCCAGTGCTCCCACTACTCCCAGTGCTCCCAGTGCACCCAGTGTTCCCAGTGCTTCCCCAGTGCTCCCACTGCTCCCAGTTCTCCCAGTGTCCCCAGTGCTCCAAGTGCTTCCCCAGTGCTCCCAGTTCTCGCAGTGCTCCCAGTATCCCCAGTTCTCCCAGTGCCCCCAGTGTCCCGGCGGTGCCACCGGCTGTCGCTGTCCCTCCACCCAAGGGAATCGGGGTCCCGGCGGCGGGGCCGGGCCGTGGCCGTCAGCGGCCCGCAGGGGTCAGCCTGGCCCAGCCCCGGCGGCGCCCCGGGCCCAACAGGCGGAGCTCGGCTCCCGCTGGCCCGGGGCTGCGGCTGGAAACGGCACCGGGAGAGGAGCTGCGAGCGCTGCCCTGCGGCACACAGCCCTTGGCTAGGCTGGGCTGCCAGCGGGGGCTCCCCGTCCCCATCCCATATCCCCGTCCCCATCCCATCCCCATCCCATCCCATATCCTCATCCCGATCCCATTCCCATCCCCATCCCATCCCATCCTATCCCCATCCCCATCCCATCCCATCCTATCCCCATCCTATCCCCATCCCATCCCATCCTATCCCCATCCTATCCCCATCCCATCCCATCCCATCCCATCCCATCCCATCCCATCCCATATCCCCATCCCATATTCCCATCCCATCCCCATCCCATCCCCTTCACCCCATATGGCTCCTGAATGGATTCCCAGGCACTGTGCAGGCTGCCCCCCTGCTGGGCACCCAAAGCCACAGATTGGGGACCAAGAGGGGGCGCAGGAACCCCATGAGGGCCCCGGGGATGCTCCTGCTGGGGCTTTTGCCCCCCCCTCGCAGGTTTCTGGCCCCGCTGTTTCAGGCTCGCGTTGGCAGCGCCCGCCGGTGCCAACGTGTTCATCTCCGGGGCGCTTTATCTGCTCTTTCCCCGGCCCTAAAAGCCCTTCACCGTCCTCATGTGACACCTTATCACCGCGCCGCCTTCTAAATCGGGAGCGATTTAGCCCCCAGCAGCCCCCGTTCGTCCCCGACCCGCTGGCACAAATCCCGACCGGGGGCGGGGGGGGCATTTGTGAAACGTTTCCTCCTCCAGCAGCCTCCCAGCGGGGCGAAACTCCCCCGAGGCAAACCCCACTGGGGTCCCAAACCCAGCCAGGATCCCAAACCCACCCAGGACCCCAAACCACTCCGGGATCCCAAGCCCCTCCAGGGTCCCAAACCCCTTTGGGGTCCCAAACCCACCCAGGGCCCCAAACGCCCCCGGGGTCCCAAACCTCTTTGGGGTCCCAAACCCACCCAGGATCCCAAACCCCAATGGGATCCCAACCCCCTCCAGGACCCCAACCCCTCCCGGTGCCCGCCGCGACCCCCGGCAGCGGGGCGGCAGGGATGTCCCCGTGCCATTTCCCTGCCCGTGTTTACATTCCCCTCCGATGCCGCTGCAGATAGGCGGCAGCCCACACCCCCCCTGCCCTCCCCGGAGCTGTTCCTGAAGATAAAGCTGCCCCCGATAAACAACCCCATCCTGCAGGGAAGCGCCGCCGCCCTGCCGGGGGGGGGGACGACCCCCGGGCTGTGTCCGTGCCCTGATCGGGTGCAGGCGCTGGCAGAGGATGCTCAGCGCCCCCACAGCCCCCCCCCGGGGCCCTGCTGCTCGCTTCTGCTGCTGCCGAGGGGGTTTGGCAGAGGCAGGGATGTCCCTGCAGGCTGGGGGGGGGGGGCACGGGCAAATCCCTGCCACTGGTGTTGTGCTCGAGCCTTGTCCTGCGTGGGGAGAGCCCCCGCGAACCCCTCCGAGCACCTCGGGGTTCTCCTCGTTTCCCCCCAAAATAAAACACCCGGCTCCTGCTGCTGCCCTTGCTCATGGTTCGGGAGGGGGCTCGGTCCCCCCCTCGGTGCAGCCGAGGCTGGCAGGCTGAGCTCTCTTACAAAACCTTTCCTTCGCATCCAGCCGCGCCACCGCTGCCCCACAGAAGTGCCCGGTGTGGGGCGAGCCCCCCAGCTCGCTCCCACATTTAGGATTTCGCCCCCAGCACCCCGCCTGGGGCCACATGGACTCGGGGAGCCCTGGTCTGGGGCTCCAGCACGACTCCTGTCTTCCCCTGAAAGCCAAAGTTTGGGAACTGGCTGGGTTCCTGCCTCCTCCTCCTCCTCTTCCTCGCTGCCCTGCACCTCCTTGCTCCCCGAAAAACAGCCGCGGAGAGCTCATTGCACAAGCGCAAGAAGCGGGCTCTGGGAATGATGCGAAATATGTTCCGAGGGGAGCCCCAGGCTGCCCGGCACGCCAAGAGAAACAGCGGGGCTTAACTGGGGGCAGGCACTGGTACGAATGGGGCCGTGCCCAGCGGCTGCAGCATCCCCGAGCCCCCCACCCGCACCCCCCGGACCCCCGGCATCCTTTGGGGGCAGCCGCCCCTCTCCGGCACCCGGGGGCGCAGCGCTCGGGGCCGGACCTTTTCCCCATTTGCCTCCCTGCTGCAGTTTCTGAGAAAGAAGCGGGGAGCGGGAGGCGTGCACGGCTTAAAAATAGCCGTGGTGACATGGGAGCCGCGGGCCTGACGTGGCTGCTGTCGTTGTCCCCGCCGCTGTTGTTGTTGTTTTCTTGTTTTTCCCCTTTCCACGAGCACAGCCCCGGCCTCGTGGGGCTGCGGGCTCCGGGGATGCCCCGGCTGGGAGCTGGGGCTGGATGGAGACGGGGCTGGGGACGCCTGCGTGGCAGGAGACCCCTGAGGGTCTGGGGGACCCTCGACGGCAGGAGGCGAGCAGGCAGGAGGCAGAGCGTGGCGGCTTGGCCAGCATCTTGCAGCGGGGACTCTCGCAGCCCAGCACCAGGATCTGTCCCAGCCCTGCTCCGAGCCCCGGGGACGCTGCCCCGCATTGCCCAGAGCTGCCCTTCCTCCCCACCCACCGCCAGGATGCTCCTCTTCCCCCCCAAAAAAAACCCTGTCTGGGGAGCCCAACTGCTTTCAGATGTTATTTTCGTTGCTGACATTTATTTTTATTTTTTTTCAGAGGTTTCCACATTTTTTTTGTGAAATTTGTGTCACTGTTGTTGCAAACTTGTCCCTCCTTCCCCCCTGCCTCTGTTTTTCTTTAGCAATAGCTGCTGGAAAACCAGTTAGCGGAGGGAGGGAGGGAGGAGCACCCGTGAACATGGCCCTAAAACCTCTGCAGATGAGGCAAAGGCAGGCGAATCCCCTCAGTCCCAGGAGGTGGAAATGTCCTGGAGGATTTTCTGTCTGCTCCCCTGTTCTGCTCCTGGCCCCAGAGCAGTTCGGGGCTCTGCGCCCCCGGCCCCTCACCTGCTGGTGCTGGGGGGCTCCCGGCCTTTTTGTCCCCTCTGATGAGGTTTTGCTGTTTTCTGTGCCTTTTTTTTGGGGGGTGGGGGCAAGACAGGAACATCAGACCCTGCAAGGTGCCGTGAAACCAGCGGGCATTTTGGCCTTGCCACTTTGGGACTTCCCTGCAGCTCCATGGGAAAGAAAACAGCCTTATTACCTTCTTTCTTCCTTTTTTTTTTTATTTTTTTTTTCTTTTTCTCAACGCAGAGACGTAATTGCGCAGGGATCTGGGGGGCAGGAGAAGGACCCGGGATTGCTTTAGCGCAGCCTTTGACACTGGCTGTGTTTCAGGCCCCGGCTGCCCCTTTCCCTGATTCTCACAGGGCAGAGCCGCGGCCGTGCGCGGGCTGCGGGGCAGGGGCAGCCCCGAGGCTCCTGGTCCTGGGGGGCCCCGCACGACCCCGGGGGCTGCCCGGAGATGGGCAGCGAGCTGTGGGAAGGGGCCGTTGAGCAGCACGATGGGGACCTCAGCCCCGTGTGGGCATCCAGCAGCGGGCTCCGAGCTCCCGGTGCCCTTGGCACGCTGCGCATCGCTCGCCCCTCTCCCAGGAGCATCGCTGGGAAGCGGGACCCGGGCGTGCGAGGTCGCCGCTCGCCTGCCCAAAATTGTGGCAGCCCCCAGGCGTCGGGACCGAGCCTCACCCGCAAACTCGAAGCTGCCCCAGGGGCACGGAGCATCTCCGGGCAGCGACGGGACGGGCACGAAGGGCAGGGGCAAGGCCACGGCGTGCGTCCCGCTGCGGGGACGGTGGGTATGGAGCACGGCTCACCAACCCGAACCCTAAAATTGTCGAAGTCAAGAGCACATTTTTGTCGTTTTTTTTTTTCATTGTCCCGGTGCCGGGAACGCTTCCCTTCCTGTGCCCGGCCCCGGAGCCTCGCAGGAGGGGGGCTGGTGGGGAGCCCGCAGTTTATGGCCAGCTTCCTCCGGGCCCCCCCGGGACAGGCAGTACCCAGCGGGTTAAAGCTCCATCGCGGCGTGTTTATGTGCTGACGAGGAAGCACGATGACAGATAATCCCAAACAACTTCAAAGCGAGATTGGCGAGGCCGATATGGGAACTATTCCCCAGTCCCGGCGCGGTGCCCCAGCCCGGTTACCAGACATTAAAGGCAGAGCAGGACCCGCTGCAGCGCCGTGCCCTCGCCCTGCACCCCCCGCCCACCCACCGAACCCCAGGGCCCCCTCCCCACGCTGCAGCCGGAGGATTTGGGGCAAAACCCCGCTCCTTGAGCAGCTCCTGCTTCAGTGTGCATTGGGAACGCACAGAGACCTTCCCACAGCCAGGACCAGCCATGGTGGTGGGGGGACAAGGATGAACCAGGGGCCCCACCCCAGCCGCGAGGTGTTTGGGGATTGGGGAGGGGGCAATAAGGCACCCTGGGGTACCTGGTGGGGCCCTGGGGTGCCTGGTAGGGGTGGTGGTGCTGGGTGTCCTGGCAGGGCTGGTGCCTTGCTTCGTGTCCCATCAGGGTGGGCTCCCTGCAGCACCGTGGGGTGGGGGCACTGGGGGTCCAGGCAGGGCTTTTTCGGGGTGGTGATGTGGATGTGGGCACGGGGGGGCTGGGCTGGCAGCATTTACCTGCTGTGTACCTGCAGCTCGCGGGGCACTGCACACACCTGGTGCAGGTAAACTAATATTTGGGGCTCGGAGAGCTCTCCCCGCTCAGCTCCATGCAGGGTCCTGCTGTTTTTTTCCCCCCGGGGAGCTGGCAGTGCAGCGAGAGGCAGTGCTGCCGCAGTCACGCTGCTTTTATCGCCCGTCCTGTACTGGTAAGTATGCAAACAGGGTGCTGGGGGACAGCGAGAGTTCCCAGCTATAAAAAGGGTTTGTTTTATCCTGGTGTGGCAGCAGCCTGACTCAATCTTGGCACGGCCTGGCTGTGCTGTGCTTAATGATGCCGGGAGGAGAAGCCAGCCCTTGCCCAGCCCTGCCTGGTCCCCCCGAGCCCCTGCCTGTTGTCTTGGGGTGCTGCCAGCCCCGGTGAGCTCACAGATGTGACTAGGAGCTGAAAATGGGGGAGAGGATCAAAACCGTGCTTAATACCCGCGGTGGCACGCCACGGGAGCTTGGGCAGCGATCTGATCGCTCTGCCTACCAAAAACCTCCATCCCTGCCGCATCCCTGCCTCCTTTCCCCTCTCAGGCTGCAGGACGAGCACCCTGCGGGTCCCCCAGCTGCCCTGGGGCTCTGCCTGGCCCCAGTGAAACCCCAGTAAAACCCCAGTGAAATCCCAGCCCTGGGCTGAGGGATGGAGGCCAAAGCTGCCCACTGCCTGCCCGGTGCTGATTTATCTCTCGTGCTTTATCTGTGCTAACACCTCATCCGCTCGCTGGGCACGGGGGATTAGCAGGACCTGAGCCCTGTGTGGGAGCCTTCAGCACCTGAGGGTGCTGTGCGTGCAGGATAAGGGGCGGATAAGGCTTTGGGGCAGGGATTAGATGTGCAGGGACTTTGCACCCGCTGGGGCAGGAGTGCCAGCGTGCCGAAACTCTGCGGATCAGGCCAGGGAGATTTGCACCTACTGCAGGCTCAGCACTGCCAGGTGGACAAACCAAGGCTTTCCTCACCCTGTGTGGGCTGGGAGGGTGCAGGCCTTGGTTTTGGGGGGGATTTGGGGCTGTGCAGGCATCTTGCTGCAGTGCTGGGCTGCTGGAAATGAAAAATACACCATGATGAGGAGCTGCTAAGCGCCCTAGGGGAAGAGGACCACAGCTGCTGCCTTCTGAGCCACCTCACCCCTCCAGCTCCCGGGCAGATGCTGAGCCCCTCGGCTGCTGCCTGAGGCCAGCTCCATCCATTTCCATTCTCCAGGCACCCAGGGATGCTGGAGCTCCAGGAGCAAGGAGCTGCTCTGCGCCCTCCTCTCATACCCCAGCTCTCCCCCAGAAGGGATCTTCTCTAATCCACCCCGCCTCTATATATAAAGATGTATTTTTAAATACCCATTGTTTATTCTGTAGCAACAGCCAAAGGAATGGCTCTGATCCATGGCATAAACATATTTTCCCAGAGTTTTCTAAACAGCCACTTGACCCGTTGGCTCCCTGCAGGGTCTGTGGGGCCGGACTCCTGCCTTCTCTTTCCTGGGGCAGAGGAGTTTGTCCCTGGCTGCTCAGGTGGTGCTGGCGTGGGGCAGGCGATGGGGACAGGTCCCGGGGTGGCTCCCAGGCTGCTGGGCTGGGAGGGAGGGCAGCAGGGAACGGGGAGCAAAACGGGGCAGGAGGAGAAGGCAACAAAGAGCCTCGCAGGAGGCATTTCCAGCTGCTTCAGGGTCTTCACAGCACTTCAGGGGTGTTCCTGCTGCCATGAGCCGAATGCTGCCCTGGGGGAGCGGGGATGTCTCCCTGGGCTGGGGGTGCAGCCCGATCCCCGGCACCTCGAGGGCTCGGGGCAATGCCCGTGGTGGGAGCAGGGCGCTGGACGTTGCGTGGCTCTGTGCAGGACCCAGCACCTCTGCTGCAGCTTTCCCAGCTGTAAAACTGGGGCAAAGATACAGAAGCACGTTACTTCCCCTGCCGCAATGAAAGGACTGGGACTCTCCCTTCCTCTCCCCATTGAAGTCATCTGGCTGGAAGGGAGGGCTCCGGGCCCTGGCTGTGGGGGAGAGAGGAAGGATCTCCGCTCGGTGCCAGGAGCAGGGCTCTGGGTGCACCCCGGGGAAGGCTGGCTGTTGATCGGCAGGAGGGTTTGATGTAGAACACCCAGGCTTTGTCCTGCAGCCCCTCCAGAGCCCAACTCCCTCATTTTGGGCATTCCCGCAGTACCCCTGCTTTGTTCTTCGGGCACAACCCAGCCGTGGCTCCATGCGCCAAGATGCACTGGGGCTGTGTGTGCAGTGGCACTGAAGACTCGTACACGTGCACATTTTCTCCATGCCCGTTCAAGCAAAGTGACAAATCCTCCCTGGAGCAAATACGCTCAGGACTCGGCCCGAGCCAGCCATTAGTGTAAGAGCTGGGAGCTGAGAGGGGTTGCATCAAGCACGCATCCGACCGCTTTGAAGAGCCAAAACAGGCTTGTAAAGATCAAGCTCGTAAAAAGCAGTCCCTGTTTTGCTAGCTCATGAATGGGAAGAAATGCCAACTGGATAATTTTTTACACATTTTTTTTTCTTCTTTGTCAACATTCCCCCATTTGGCTGAAACTTCAAATGCCATATTTGGAGAGTGGCTGTCTTAGAAGTCCCAGTATTTGTATAAATAGCTGATAGTGAAAAAATTACCCGCCCTGGAGCCTGCCCAGGGGCCTTGAGGAGGAGCAGGGCTGGGGATGGTGATGGGGCCACAGCTGCTCGGGCTCTGGAGCAGGGACTTGGGCAGCCCAGTGCCTTCCAGCCCGACGTGTCCCGGGGGAGGAAGCGTTTGGGGGCCTCCAAACACCGGCACCCACCCAAGGGCAGGAGGGGAGCAGCGGGGGTCTCCGTCCTCAGCCGGGGAGGGGGTCGTGCGACAGACGGGGGGGTGAAAAACGGCCGCGGGTGTCCCCCTTTGGAGGGGGCCGTCGCTTTGCCACCCCTCTGCAGTCGTTTTGCCACCGCCCCGCGCCGGGGGCCGGTGCCGCACCGGGGCCAGCCCGCCCCGCCCGGGGGGCGCACGGCGAGGGGCGCACGGCGAGGTTGCCGGGGGCGCGGTGCGGAGCCGGGGGCCGGCGTGGAGGCGGTGCCGGCTCCCGTTCCCCGTCCATTGATCCCGGGAGCGTTGAGGGAGCCCGGGGCCGCCCCGAGCCTTTAAAGGCTCCTCCCCGAGCGGCGGCCCCGGGAGCGCCGCCGAGGGGAGCCCGGCGCCGGTGCAGCCCCGACGGCCGGTCCGGTGCGCTCCGGGCGGCGGCGGCGGCGGCGGCGGGGAGCCCCCAGCCCCTCGCCGGCCCCGAGCCCAGCCCCGATCCCGACCCCCCGACCCCCCGACGGGGCGCGCCCGGCTCGGGAGCGCGGAGCGGCGGCAGCGGGAGCGGGGCGCGCCCTGCCCGGCCCTGCCCGGCGCGTCCCGGCGGCGATGAGCCCGCTCCCCGTCGGCAACGGCAGCGCCTGGGGGGCGGCAGCCCCGGGCCCCGGCCCCAATTGCAGCGGGGCCGCCATCCTGAGCCGGCAGTGGGCGGTGGGGGCCGCCCTGAGCCTCACCGTGCTGGTGATCGTGGCCGGGAACCTGCTGGTGATCGTGGCCATCGCCAAGACGCCGCGGCTGCAGACCATGACCAACGTCTTCGTCACCTCGCTGGCCTGCGCCGACCTCATCATGGGCTTGCTGGTGGTGCCGCCGGGGGCCACCATCCTGCTGAGCGGCCACTGGCCCTACGGCACGGTGGTGTGCGAGCTCTGGACCTCGCTGGACGTGCTGTGCGTGACGGCCAGCATCGAGACGCTGTGCGCCATCGCCGTGGATCGCTACCTCGCCATCACGTCGCCGCTGCAGTACGAGGCGCTGGTGACCAAGGGCAGGGCGCGGGCCGTGGTGTGCCTGGTGTGGGCCATCTCCGCCTTCATCTCCTTCCTGCCCATCATGAACCACTGGTGGCGGGACGGCGCCGACGAGCAGGCGCTGCGCTGCTACGACGACCCGCGCTGCTGCGACTTTGTCACCAACATGACCTACGCCATCGTCTCCTCCACCATCTCCTTCTACGTGCCCCTGCTCGTCATGATCTTCGTCTACGTCCGCGTCTTCGCCGTGGCCACGCGGCACGTGCAGCTCATCGGCAAGGACAGGGTGAGGTTCCTGCAGGAGCCCCCCAGCCCCGGCTCCAGGGGCGGCCGGCGGAGGCGACCCTCCCGCCTGCTGGCCATCAAGGAGCACAAGGCGCTCAAGACCCTGGGCATCATCATGGGCACCTTCACGCTCTGCTGGCTGCCCTTCTTCGTGGCCAACATCATCAAGGTCTTCTGCCGGCCGCTGGTGCCGGATCAGCTCTTCCTCTTCCTCAACTGGCTGGGCTACGTCAACTCGGCCTTCAACCCCATCATCTACTGCCGCAGCCCCGACTTCAGGAGCGCCTTCCGCAAGCTGCTGTGCTGCCCGCGCCGCGCCGACCGCCGGCTCCACGCCGTCTCCAAGGACCCGCAGCACTGCCCCTGCGCCTTCAGCCCCCGGGGGGGCCCCTCGGGGCACGGCAAGGCGGCGGCCCCCCTGCGGCACGGGGAGGATGGCGAGGCTCGGGGTGCCGGCAGGACGGAGGAGACGGCCCCGTCCCACGGCAGCGCCCACCAGCAGCGGCCCCTGGGCGAGTGCTGGCTGCAGGGCACGCAGACCACGCTGTGTGAGGACGAGTGAGTACCTGCGTGGGCTGGGGGGGGCCGCTGGTCCCACGGGAGCGCGGTCTGGTGAGCACGGAGCTGGGGAGCAGGAGGTTCTGGGGGGGCTGGGGGTGCGGGCTGAGAACCGCTGCGCTCTGCCTTTAGGGTTCCCTAAGCCCCAGCCCCTCTGCTGGGCTGCAAAACTGGGGTCCTCGGTGCCCCCCCACCCTGTCTCTTCCTGGGGAGTGCCCCCGCCACCAGAATAATTCATTCTCTCAGATAACACCGGCTGTAAATAAGGAAGAAAATCAGCCAGGCAGGAGTGTCCCAAACCCTGGGATTTTGTCCCGTTTTCCACCACTCCCGATTTCTTTCAGGGAGACCCCTGCGGTAGGGCGGGCCGGGGGGGGGTCTCGGGCTGCCGGTCCGTGCTCCGTGTGTCCCTTTGTCCCCTGGTGGCTGCAGTTTGGGAGGGGAATTTATCCGCTCGCCCCCGTCCCTGCAGCCAGCAGCCCGCTCGGGGCTGTGCCCTGCCTGCGGTGTCACACTGCTGCGATGTATGGGGTGTATGGGGTGGTTTTTACCCCCGAGCTTTTTATTAATGTCCCAAAATGTGAATGTTTTTCAGCACGGGGGATTCCAGCTGCCTTCCTTTGGCCAGAAACCGCTCACCTGGGGGCAGGGAGGCTGCTGGCAGAGCCGCTGCTGGGGGGGGGGGGGTGGAAGGAGCTGCGGGGAGGATTTCGGGGGGTGGGTTTCGGGAAAGGATCGGACCCTGAGGACCCGGGGCAGCAGCTCCTGGGGACGGTGGCGGCTGTTCACGCCCTGTGCTCTCCCGTTGAAGGTTCACCGGCAGCGAGACACCAGCAGGTCCCTCGGTGTGACCGGGAGCAGCGCAGAGGAGGGAGCACAGTAAGTGCGCTTTGCCTTCCCGGGGGGGGCAGCCGAGCCGTGGGGGCCCCCCAGGCGTGCAGGCGGCCGCCCCTCGTCCCTGCAGCAGTCTCCTCTGACCAGCTTGGCCGTCCCCTTCCCTGGGGGAGCGCAGCTCTTGGCTGGCCCGCAGGCATGTGCCACTTGGGGCGCGTGAGCCTGACGCAGGCATCTGCTGACCGTCGGGGGTGCTGCAACCCCCCCGGAGCAGCGGAATCGGCTGTGATGGCTCTATGGGGACCGGCACTTTGGGGCTGGCTTCAGGGCAGGACCTCCTCTTTGCACGCTCCCCTTTTTGGGGGTTGGTTGTGATCCCCAGGGGCTGGGGGTGCCGCGAGGGTGCGCCCCGTGCCCCCCCCCACCTCCTCTCGCCTCCTTGCAGGGCCGGGCGCTGCGACGGGGACGCTGCGTGGGGACAGAGGAGCAGCACAGGGGGTGGCGGCGCTGGAAAGACCCCCGGAGAGGAAGGGGGGCACCCGCTCGGGGAGCACACCGCGCTCCTCCGCTGCCGGAGAGCTGAAGCCAGCAGGGAAAAAGCTCCCGAGCCTCCTGTCCTGAGGCTCCCCACGGCAGCACGGCCGCCAGGGACGGGGGGGAAGCTGTCCCCGTGCCCCCCGACGTGGCCGGTGCTGGGACGTGGCGGCCAGCGGCTCTGCTCCCCCGCAGGACCCTGCCCTCCCGGCCGTGTGGCGAGAAGGGTGCCCTAAAAACGAGACCCCTCGCCGGGTCCTGCCCCCGCCGCGGCTGCGAAATTCCCGGGGCCGCCGCGATGCCGGGAGCTGCAGCGACACCGCCCGCTGGGGAAACGTGCGGGGAGCGAGGGGACCCCCGGGTTTGGGGCAAAAGATGCGAACCGAGCTCTTGTGCGATGGAGACGGGGCCGTGCCGCGCGCCCCGAAACCCCGGGGGTGCCCGGAGCACGGCCGAGAGCAGCCAGGGCTGGGCAGGGATGGGGAGCCCTGCAGGAGGGGGGGGGGGTCACACTGGGGGTGCTGCGGGTGCTGGGGGTGAGGGCAGCGGTGCTGTGCTCTTTTTAAAGCCTCCGTGCGTGGCCAGGAGGGCGACAAGGGGTGGCAGCACCCACGCAGGGTGTGCACAGAGGTGCCTGTGGGTGTCCGTGCCTGTGCCACCCCGCCTGGAAACGTGTCGTGGTGACCGTGAGGTTTTTCTGCCTTGTTTTCCCCCCCCCCCGCTGTGTCAAATAAACCTTGGAAACCCCTCCGTGATGCCTCCAGGTCTGTGACAAGCAGAGGGAAGGGGCCGGGCGCAGCCTCTGCGGTGGTTGTGCTCCCACCGGGGGGCTTTGTGCCCCCTCCCGGGGGGCTGTCAGCCTGGAAAAGCACCCAGAAAACAGCCACCCCCACCCCACCACCATTTGGGGACTCGTACAGATAATTTGGGAGAGGCCGGGGTGGGGAGAGGCTGAGCACGGGGGCAGTGCTGGGAGGGATGGGGCAGCACCGGGGGCATCGCCCCCGCTCCAGCAACTCCCGGAGCTCTGGGGGCGCATTGACGGCACCTGGGGAGAGCTGCCGAGCACCTGGGCTGCATTCCCAAATTGCCAGGTCCCCTTCCTTTTATTTGCGGCCAGTGGGGGCTGCTTGGGGTTGGTGCTGGAGGAAGGGACGCGTCCTGCTGTCCCCGGGGTGTGCGGGGCAAGGGCAGCTCCCTCCGAGACCTCTGGGTTGTGCTGCTGCTTCAGGCACTGCCCCTGACGAAGCGCTGGGTGAAAATCGAGGCTGCGGGGCACAAATTGAGGCTGCGGGGGTGCTGCCAGTGCTGGAGGCTTGGGCAAAGGCTGCCCTGGTCAGCGGGAGCCGCTCCGTGCTGGGGGCGCACCGAGCACCCCGTGGGGAGGCTGCTGCTCCTCGGAGCTGGTTGTGTCTGTGCGGGCACTTTGCCGGCTCCTCCTTTCCCCAGGGGATGCCCAAGCGGTTGGGGGGTTTATTCCTCACTTAGCCCTCCTCTCCTAGCCGAGGGGGTGCTGCTCCAGCTGCCTTCACCCCTTGCAGAAGGCAACCTGTGCTGCTGCGAGCTGCCAGTGGTCTGGGGGCTTGGGAGTTTGCTCTGAGCACTCTTAAGTCCCGTTTCTTCCAGGTGCTGCTGTTGCAGACCAGTTCCCCTGTTTCACTCTTTCCTCCCCTCCTTATTTCACAGGAGCAAGCTCCCGGGGCTGGGCCAGCTGCAGAGGATGAGCTCTTCTCTCATCTCCAGGTCGCTGTTGGAGGAGAGGCCGGTCACTGCCCTGTGGGGTGAGCAGCAGCAGCCCCCACCCCGGTTTCCCTCTTCCTTAGCTTCCCCCCCAGGTCTCCATCCTGGCTGCTCTGCTCCCTTTGAGGCCAATTTCCCTCTGCACCGCAGCAACCTGTGCTCCCCTTGCTGTGCAACCCCCGAGGGGCTGAGGGTTCCCCATGGCACAGGGGCACCCCATGGACCTGGGAGGTGCCAGCCCTACGGGACCACCTGGGGACACCCGGGGACACCCCCTCTGCCTTCTCCACACCTGGGGCTCGTGGGGGGAACAGCCCCTGCGTGCAGGGATGAGGCTGTGTGTCTGCAGGCTGCGAGCTGGGCACGGGCACGCGGCGCTGCGTGCTGCAGGAGGACGACAACTGCCTGGAGCACCTGGTCCTGCTGAGGACGGTAAGGCGCACGGCACAGCTTGGAGCCCCCCCTTGGCTGTGCTGGCCCAGGACTGGGCTCTGTGTGCCACGGGGCTCTGCTGGGCTCCGCAGGTCTCCCTGGGGGCTGGCGCCAGGGATGAGCTGCACGTGGTGGCCGTGGAGTCGAAGAACACGTACGGAGGCTGCAAGCCGGTGCCCATCGCCTCGCTGCGCGGCTCCGTGCTCCCCATGGTAAGGGCAGGGAGGGGGGGCAGCACCCTGAGAGCCACCCAGCCTCGGTGGGGGGCTGCACAGGGGTCTCCAGGCAGTGCTGGGGGCTTTTTGGCTGTGTCTGCAAACCTTTTTTTTTTTTTTTTCAGATCAACCTCAAAGGCCTGGAGTTTGTCCCTCCGGTCACCTTCGTGCTGGAGTGTGGAGCTGGGCCGGTCTATCTCAGCGGGCAGCACGTCACCCGTGAGTCCTGCTTGGGAGCGGGGCTGGGGTGGCACCAGTGACACTCGCTTGGCCCCGCGGGGCTTTAGTGTTAGCAGTGTGTCTCCTTGTCCCAGTGGAAGATGACCACAGGTACGAAGCCCACGAGGAAGAGATGTTGGAGGAAGATGCAGATGATGAGGACGATGCCAGAGCAGCGCAGGATGGGGACTAACCGCAGCTCAGGGAGGATTTCTGCGTCCTGGGAATGCCTCTGGTGGATGGCAGGGCCGTGGCAGAGGCTGTTCTGTGCCAGGAGCTGCGGGTGCCTGGCACCAACCAGGCTGGGTCCTTGCCCAGGGGTACAAACTGCCTCTGCTTTGCATCCTTGCCTCCTCTCCCTGCCCGCTCTGTTCATAACGTGCTCTCAGAAATGCTCCCCCCTTCCTACCACTCCTCCCACCAGGCTGGGGTCACCCCCAGCTCCCCGCGCTGCCCTGGGGGCTGCTCTCACCCCCTCCTCCCTCCCAGGGGCATCGCTCTGATGGGTTCCTGCTCAGCTGAACCGAGCAGCAGCACGTTGCCGTCTGCACAGCAGCCCAGGGGAACGCAGCCAAAGGCTGCTCAGAACCAGCAGCTGCCGAAATAATTCAATTAAAGCCCCTCATGGAGGAAAATTGCCCCAATCCATCACGTGTGTGACGTTAGCGGGCAGGGGATGTGTCTGGAAAGGGGAGTCCTGAACCTTCTGGGGGGGGTGGGAAGGGAGCAGGGGTGCGGTGTGGGTGCCCCCCTGGGTTCCCCAGGAGTGGGGTGGATGTGAACCCATCCCGCTGGGCTCAGCAGCGTGGGGCTGTGTCTGGCACAGCCCTGTGGTGTGTGGCTGTGGCAGGGCAGCATCGCCAGCAGGTGGCTGTGGCTGAGCTCTGCCGTCCTTTGTGAGCAGCACTGGGAGGTTTAGTGCGAATTGAAGGCAAAGAGGCACCAGGCAGCACAGCCTCTGCTCTCCTCCAGCTGCCTTTTCTCTTCTTTGAGTGCCCAGGCACGCACTCTGAGACAGCAGCAAGTGCTGGGGATGGAGCTTTGCACACCCACTCTCATCTCCCCCTGTAACAGTGCCACTTTTGTGTCCCCATGCTTGCATTTACCAACTTGGTTGAAGCTCTGGGATCGTGGCAGTGGGTGGGGGCCAAGGGAGGCTGTGGTGGGACTGATCCTGCCCAGCCGGCAGCCCCTTGCTGTCCTAGCGAGGCCCTGGTGAATTTGTGGCTCCTGATTCCTCAGGCAGGAATTAAATGCACCGTTAATTGGAAGTCTTGCAGCTGCATTAAGACATCTCGCTGGGTGCAGATTAAGCCTTATAAAGAAATCCAGGAAGGAAAGAAACACAAAGATTGAGGTCGGTGTTGCTGAACTTGCACAGTGGCCTCTCCAAAGCCCCGTGCTTGTCGGGGAGGTGCCTGGTGGTGAAGTGCACAAGCAGCTGGCATGGTGCTGGCTGAGCTGCCCACACTTTAGCCAGAAATCTTCCAAAAGAGCCGTAGGAATCCTGGGGACAGCAGCAGCTGGCTGCTCCTCTCCTGGTGTCCTGCACCCCCATGGCAATGCTGCCCATGCCAGCCCTCAGCTGCCCCGTGTGCCTGCCCTGCCCTGGGTTTATTTCCCCAGCCCAGTGCGAGTGACATCCTTACTGCTTTGAAAAGTCAATTAAAAGGTGAAAAGTTCCCCTGTTATGTGTTGGCAGGAGAGGAGGGTCGCTGAAGGGCATGCCAGGGGTGATGCAGCACCTCGTGCGGGCCAGCTTATGGAGCTCACTGGGGGCAGGTGCACAGGGATGGAGCTGTCACCCCACACAAACCATGACCCCATGCAAACCCCAAACCCTTGCTGGCCCCGGCTCTGTGGAACAGCCCGGACAGCCCCGTCTGTGAATGCTGTGTGTGTCCCTGGGTGCTCACAGCCTCCCTGCACGGGGGGGGCTGTGCTTGGGCTCTGCCTTCACCCCCTCCCCGTGGCTGCGGAGCGCTCGCCGCGTCCTGCACGCCAGCATCGCGTGGAGGGCTTTGGTATAACCATGGCAACTGCCAGGTAATTAACAGACGGCTCTCGATGTCATGGGAACAAACCAGGAGCAAACAGCGGGTGCTGGGCCGCACGCCTCCCTGCCCCCCGGTGCAGGATGTGGCCTGCAGGGCTCCATCTGGCCTGCCCCAAAACCGGCTCCGTGTGTGCTGCCCCCGGGGTGGCACCGGGCAGCCCCCATCCCCTGGGCACCCGTGGTGGGTCTGGCACAAAGAGGCAGCCCCCAGCTCTCTGTGCCATTGATGCCCAGCATGGATATTTATTTTTTATTAAATTAACGCCAGCCCGTGACACAAAACCAGGATCTCATGTTCTGAGTGCTGGGGGGTTAAAGACTTTCCGTGGAGAATGGTGGAGAGTACTTCTGGTAGGGAACGGGACAGTAAAGATAAAATTTTAATGCAGAAGCTGCTCCATTTGGGATAAAAGCTCCTCTAAAACTGATGAAAACAACAGATTGTGCCCCAAAAGCTTGGAGGAGACCACGGTGCCAGGCATCACCACCGGTGCAGGGAGCAGGGCTGCCTTTTGTTCTGTCTCCAGATGCTCCCTTCGTGGCGGGGTGCCCTACCAAGGCGTGGGGTGCATGGGAGCTGACCCAAACCCACAATTAATGCAAATTCGGGCTGCCGAGCTTGCGGGGGGCTTCTGGGCAGCCCTGCAAAGCTCCGAGGCTGGCTGAAATTCTCTGCTCGTTTCCACTGGAGACTCAAAACCTGCGGCGGGGTTTGCGCTGGGGAAGTTGTGCACGTAGAACAACGGCTGGCACAGAGAGAAAGGAACGCGGCTACGAGTCCTGCGCTGCCAGAGTGGGAGATAATGCATGGAAATAGCTCGGGAAATTAAAGTTTGCCTGCAGCGCGTTCGGAGATGATTCAGTGGGCAGCAGGGGAGGGAGGGGACGCGTGCGGGAGGCAGGGCTGCGCCTGGGGCGCACCGGGACCCGCTCGTCCTGGGCTCTGCCCGCCGCCGCTCTGCTTTTTTGCCCTGGATTTTGCCTCCAATTCCTTCCTCGCCCCCTGCCCCTTCTTCAGAGCGGATGAAATGAGAGCGCGGTGCTGTGGGAACACCTCGGTGGAGCCGCTGGAATCGCAGCAGAAAGGCGATTCCAGGCGGGCTGCTGCCGGCGCCGACCTCGTAGGAGAGCGCGGCTGAGCTCGTTAGGGGCGCACGAGGCTTCAGCCAGCGCAGAAGTGGCAGAGCATCCGTATTCATTTCCCCATTAACGTCCCCTGCGATTTCCAGAGGCATCAGGAGCGACTTTCGGGCTCGGCTGCTGCTGCCGGGAGCTGCCCGTGCGCAGCGGCTGGGCGCAGGAGGGGCAGGCTCGCCGCGACGCTCGGGCTGCAGGGCTGCAGGTGAGTGCCTCCTCCTCGGGGCTGCCGCTTTTTCCCCTTTTTCCTTCTCCCCACAGAGCCGTGGGCGCTGCTCAACCCCGTGCTGCCTCTCCTAGGGGGCCGTTTGCCAGCGTCGCCTCCTTTCTGACCCTCGTTTCCCATCTCCCAGGGAGCTGCAGCGAGGAGCCACCACCCCGGGGAGCCCCCCTGGTCCCCAGCCTGGTGTGGGGCAGGACCCCTCGGGGTGGCACAGCCGTGAGGAGGAGCAGGATGCGCCCCACGGCCACCTGAACCCTGCGACCAGCAGGTTTTGGGGGGTCAGGACGTCCCAGGGAGCTGGTTAGGGTCAAAGGGGCCATGGAGCCCAGCGGGGACGGGGCCAACGCCACCGCCTCCGAGCTCGCCCCGCAGAACCGCCCCAACGCCAGCGCGCAGTTCACCGGGGTGCAGCTCATCCAGTCCTTCAAGCCCCTCATCATCCCCTGCTACGCCCTCGTCGTCCTCGTCGGCATCTTCGGCAACTACCTGCTCCTCTACGTCATCTGCAAGTCCAAGAAGATGCACAACGTCACCAACTTCTTCATCGGGAACCTGGCCTTCTCGGACATGCTGATGTGCGCCACCTGCGTGCCCTTCACCCTGGCCTACGCCTTCAACCCTCAGGGCTGGGTTTTCGGGAGGTTTTTGTGCTACTTCGTCTTCCTGATGCAGCCCATGACCGTCTACGTCTCCGTCTTCACGCTCACGGCCATCGCGGTGGACAGGTGAGGTGGGTGCAGGGGGTGGCAGGGGGGGGCTGGGGTCTGGCAGGTTCCACAGCAGCCTGCTGACGTTTGGTGCAGGCACACTTCTGGTGTTAACCCTGCTGGGGAAGTTCCAGCCCCTCCGCTGGTCCACATCAGGCAGTGGGCAAGCTTTGCCAGACTACGGACGCCTTTCCTGGGGGCTGGCATCCAGGGGGCTCTGTCTGGACCAAGCCCTCCTTGCTTCAGGGGATGCTGCTCTCCCCGGTGGTGCTGGGTTCGGGAACGCGAGCCTCCTGCCTGTTTTTTTCTCCCAGGTTTTCATCCTGCGCTGTGTAAATTTGCATCAAAATTACCTCGTGGCCTGGCACCTGGATGGAGAGTGCTTGCGCCTGCTGAAATGGACAGGGGCAGGACGTGGCAGGGGGCTTGATTTAGAAAAACTGAGTTTCCATAGATAAGTCGTGCCATAAAACCAGCCTCAGGCCCTGCGGGGACGGAGCAGAGCCCAGAGCAGCAGCCCCAGGAGGGGCTCGGAGCCTTCCGGGAGGGTTCCCCTGGTTCTGGCTGGAGGGCGAGAAGGGACTGAAGTGGGGAAGGCGAAAACAGGGCAGATTTAGCTAGAAAGCTGAGAAAACTTTGAGTGTTTGTGAGCCAAGCTTCCCTTGGTGGTGGTTAGGCATCCAGGAGTGTTTGCGCTCCAACAAAGCAGCTTTTTTGGGGTGAGAAAACCAATTCTGTGTTTTCCCCACCAAACAGGCACCCACAAATCACACTGCCCTCACCCCGTTCATGCAGCAGCCTCGGGATTTGCACCCGACGATGGCTTTGGCACGAGCCCTCCGGCTGGGGCTCAGCTTTGCTGCAGCTCTACCGTCTATTAACGGGATATTAACCATAATGGGGTGTTAATAACGGGATGTGAACAATATCCCATTATTGCTGCTGAGCGGGGAGCTCCCCGGACGCAGCCGCTCGGTCACAGCAGCAGGGAGAGGAGCTGGGGGCGCACAGGGGAGGGGAAATTGGGGGCTGACCGGGGGGGGTTGCTCGCTCGGTGCTGCCTCCAGCCAAAACGGTGTTACAGGAGGGGCGCCCTGCTCCCCAAAACCACACAGCGGGGCACCCCTGACCCCATGCCACGGGGGTCTCCCCCCCCCCCCCGTCCCCGCAGGTACTACGCCACCGTGCACCCCCTGAAGAGGCGCCTGTCGGTGGCCGGCTGCGCCTACGTGGTGGGGGGCATCTGGCTGCTGTCGGGGGCGCTGGTGGCGCCGGCGGTGGCGCACACCTACCACGTGGAGTTCCAGCAGCAGGGCTTCGCCATCTGCGAGGAGTTCTGGGTGGAGGAGGAGGCGCAGCGCCTGGCCTACGCCTACAGCACCCTGATCCTCACCTACATCCTGCCGCTCTCCGCCCTCTCCCTCTCCTACCTCTGCATCTCGCTGAGGCTGCGCAACCGCGTGGTGCCCGGGCACCCCACGCAGAGCCAGGCCGAGTGCGAGCGCCTGAGGAAGAGGAAGATTTTCCGCCTGGTGGCCCTGGTGGTGGCGGCTTTCGGGGTGTGCTGGCTGCCCATCCACGTCTTCAACGTCATCCGGGACATCGACATCGGCCTGATCCACAAGCGCTACTTCCTGCTGATCCAGCTGCTGTGCCACTGGTTCGCCATGAGCTCCTCCTGCTGCAACCCCTTCCTCTACGCCTGGCTGCACGACCGCTTCCGCGGCGAGCTCAGGAGGATGTTCTCCTGCCAGCACCGCGTCCTCCCCGCTGCCACCTGCGCCGCCGCCGGCGCCGTGCTCTGAGGGTCCCCCACGCTCCGCTCCCACCCGTGGGGGTCACCCACGCTCGACCACGTGGAGCCCGATCCTTCCCCGCGGTGGAGGCGAGGTGTCGCCCCCCGGCACGGCTCCCCCTCTCCCCGGTGCCCCCCAGGGGGGTGAGACCCCCGGGCTCTCCGCCGGTGCCGCCCCGAGGTCTGTGCGCCCAGCCCCGGTGGCCAAGGGGTACCTGGGGATAAGGGGGGGGACGGGGCTGGGGTGGGCAATGGGGCTCCGGAGAGTGCCCAGGGAGCTTCGTGCTCGGTTTTGGGGCCGCACGGGTGTAATTATTGAGAATTAATCAAGGGAATGGGGCTGCGTTCGGCTGGAACAAGCTTTAGGGTGGCGGTTTGGTGCCCCTCGTTAAGCGTGGCCTGTAATTAAATCCACTCCTGGTGTCGGAAATGGGGATTCTCCCGCGAGGTTGCTTTCAGAGGGACGGCTGCTTTGGGGTGACCTCAAAACGGGCGAGGGGACGGCACCGGGGACAGCACCCCTGTGGTGGCAGCCCCCAGTAGCCCCCAGTAACCCCCAGTAACCCCCAGTAGCCCCCAGTAACCCCCAGTAGCCCCCTTCCACACCAAATGCCCCCCCCAGCAGTGGGGGTGATGCGGGGGGTCCCCAGCACCCACCCCCTGGGTTTGGGCAGGGGGAGGTGGGCGCAGCCGGGGGGGCACAGGGGAATGGGGGGGGGCTGCACCCATGGGTGGGGGGACAGGAGGAGGAGGGGGCTCCATGCACACCCCTGCACACACAGCCATGCACACCCACACCCGTGCACACCCCTGCGCACACCTACACCTGTACAGGCACAGCCCTGTGCACACTCACCCCCCCCCACACACCCCCTTGTGCACCCCCCCCGTTCATTCACTCCCCCATTCACACTCACCCGCACACACTCACGCTCCCTCAGGCCCCGCCCACTCCCCAAGGCCCCGCCCACTCCACGAAACCCCGCCCACTCCACCAAACCACGCCCACCACCCTTTAACCACCCTTCCCCAAACCCCGCCCACCACCCATTAAACCCCCGCCCACCACCAACAAACCCCGCCCACAGACCACGCCTCCATCCCAGACCACGCCCACCTCTCAGAGCCCGCCCCCTCCACCCCCGCCCCTCCCACTCCCTCTCGCGAGAGGGGCGGGGCGGGGCGGGGCGGCTCCGCTCGGTCCCAGTGCCCGCCGCTCCCGGTGCCCGCCGGGTCCCCGCCGCTTCCCTCCCGGTTCCCCCCCCCCCGGTCCCGTTTCCCGTCTCCCCTCGCCATGGCGGCCCCGGGCTGGGCCCCCACGCACGTGCAGGTGACGGTGCTGCGGGCGCGGGGGCTGCGGGCCAAGGGGGCGGCGGGCGGCAGCGACGCCTACGCGGTGATGGCGCTGGGCCGGGAGAAGTTCTCCACGTCGGTGGCCGAGCGCTGCCAGGGCCGGCCCGAGTGGCGGCAGGAGGCCACCTTCGAGCTGCCGCCCGCCGCCGCCAGCCTGCGCCTCACCGTGCTGCACCGCGCCCTCGTCGGCCTCGACAAGTTCCTGGGCCGGGCGGAGGTTGACCTGGCGGCCCTGCGGGGGGACGGCGGCCGCCGGCATACCAGGTGGGGGCTGGGGGGGGGCTGAGGGGTGTTGGGAGGGGTCCTGAGGGGAGATGGGGGGGGTCCCGAGGGGAGATAAGGGGGTCCCGAGGGGCTGGGGGGGTCTTGGGGGCAGCTGGAGGGTTCCTGAGGGGAGGTGGGGGGGTTCTGAGGGGTTAGGGAGGGATTTTAGGGGGCCTCAGTGGAGCTGAGGAGCCCCTGAGGGGTTGGGGGGGTTCTGAGGGGCTGGTGGGGGGGTCTTGGGGGCAGTTGGAGGGGTCCTGAGGGGTTGGGGAGGGACTTTAGGGGGGCCTCAGTGGAGCTGAGGAGGTCCTGAGGGGAGATGAGGGGGCCTGAGGGGTTGGGGGAGACTTCGGGGAGCTCTGCGGGCTTGAGGGAGAACTTTAGGGAGCCCTGAGCAGAGATTGAGGGACCCTGAGGGGTCTAGGGGGGGCTTTGAGGGGCTCTGAGTAGAGCTGGGGGGTCCTGAGGGGTAGGGGAGGGCTTTGTGGAGCTGTGGGTGGTTGGAGGAGGACTTTGGAGGGCCCTGAGCAGAGCCGGAGGGACCCTAAGAGGTTGGGGAGGGACTCTGGGGGGGGCTTGGTAGAGCTGAGGAGCCCTAGAGGGGTTTTGGGGGGGCTTTAGGGGGCCCTGAGGGGTTGGGGATGTCCTGGAGGGGAGCTGGGGACTCCCAGAGGTTGAGGGGGGCCCTTAGTGGGCCCTGAGGGTTTGGGGGCAGGGGGCTGCTGCCCCCCGTGGGGGCTCAGAGAGGTGGGGAGCCCTGTGGGGAGCAGCGGGGGCTCTGGGGGGAGCCCCTCATACCCTGCTCGGGGTGACCCCAGGGGAAGGTGCCCGGTGCCTTTCCGGGCTCTCCTTCCCCACGCTCAGGTTTCCTTTTTAAATATTTACCTGCCGGCGCGAGCGATTTACGCTGGGAACAATGAGGTTGTCTGAGGAAGCCCGATGTGTCTGAAATGCCCTCTTGTTGGGACAGAATGCGAGCCCTGCCCTGCCAACTGTTTATATATTTTTCTTAATAACTGCTCAGCGGAGCCTGGTGGCGTAGGAGCAGGTACCTCAGCGCCGTTCGGGTTCGTTTCCCTGCTGGCTGCGAGGCGCCGAGCTGCAAGACTTCTCCTTGAGCACCGAGTGCCAGACCCGGGTCACGCTTGCACCTTGGAACGTAAACACTGGTGCAGGGCCCTGAAATCCCAGGGCGGTTACTGGGAGCGCTGTGCTGGGAGCCAGCAGCGATGGGAGAGCCGCGAGGCAGCCCGTGAGTCAGCTCCTCTCACCCACCCCAGGAGCTGGTGTTTATTCACGCCGAAGCCAGGATCTGCTTCTCAACAAAGCCCTGGCTGCCTGTGAAGTCCTAATTACAGCGTGGCTGTCATTAAGGGCTGCGAGGCTGGTGTCAGGCCCTAATGTGTTTACTCTTTGAGGCCAAGTGCCTGCAGTCAGCAGAGGTCAGCGAGTCAGCGCTGTAGGGCCGGCGAGGGGCTTCTCCCAGCCTGGTTTCTTCACGTCTGGGCCCAAGGAAAATTGCAGAAAGATGTAACTTTGATGCTTCTGGGGGAAACTTATGGTATTTCCAATCGTTAGCGTCCCCCTTGCCCTCAATTTCCTGTGTGAAGCTCGTTCCTTCCATCACCCTCCTGTGAACACAGGATTTACCTGCAGCACGTGGGGTGATCCCTCCTTGTGTGCCACACCGAGGCTTGAAAATGTTGGCTGTCTGCAGCTCAAACGAGAAGTTAAAAGTTTGCCTCTAGTTTTGGGTGGTTCTGCCAGTAAATCATTTACTCTCTCTGCTCGAACTGCAGTGGATGTGGTGGCGTGCTCCTCAGAAACAGCAGCACGCTGCGCTGCCCTTTGCTGAGCACGGGGTTTTTGCTTTGTTTGCCTTTCAGACAGGGCCCTCATTGCCCCCGGGAGGCTGCGCAGGACAGCACTGACGCTGAACAAATGCAGGCGTGCGCCTGGAAAGACCTCGAGGCAGGACAAAAGAGCCCAGCCGTGGCTCGTGTGTGCCTGGATCGAGCATAGCAGGTGCCTGGCTGGTGCTCAGGAAGGTTCCAGCCGTCACTGTGGGACTTTAGGGCAGGATGAACCTGACAAAACATCACATTTTCTGAAAACCCAACCCTCGTAGCACTGCTTGGTGCTGCTGTCCTGTACCCTCGAGTCAGAGCGGTGACTGAGCGTGCTGCTTGTGCCCAGATCCCTCTCGTGCCATCCTCCAGAGCAGGCTTCTGAGCCCCTCTTCGGTTAACCCCCCTCTGGTTTTGTCTTTTTGAAGAAAAATGCTTTTTCCTATTCTCTTTCATTGCTTGCAGTGCACGATCAGAGTTTTGAAGTGCAAATTTGCTGGAGAGGCGGGTTTGCACGGTCTGGTTCTGTTCCTTCATTTCCCTTCGCTAGCTGCATGAAGCCAAAGCCAGCCTCGTCCACGCGTCCTTCCTTCCCTATCAGGAGTCAGCAAGTCTGTGGCTCTTGGAACAGCCACAAAAAAAAACCAACAAACCCCCCCACATTGGTATGCAGCTGATAATTTTTCTTCCCTGGCACTAATGTGCTGTGGATGTCGCTGAGGAGGACGTAGGGGCAGTAATTGAGCAACTGGAGTGGTGGCAGGCAGCGTGGTTTCCCCGAGCACTCGCTGCTCACAGTGTTCACTGCTCACTGCTCCTATTCCGGGCTGGGTTTCAGGAAGGGATGAGGCTCTGTCCGTAGCAAACCTGGCTGGTTGGATCCAATCACCAGCGCGGGGTTGTGGAAATCCCCACGAGTTCTGTAATGCTTGTTTTGGTTCTCGTGGCGCTTATTAGGGGTTCCTTAGCTTAAGAAGCATTAAGATAGCAGCTGAGACGAAGCTGGAATGAAAGGTATGAGGGTGTGGGCTGTGTGCGTAAGCTCTCTGGTACCAGTGTCACCTCTCTGAGGCTCCCTTAGCACACACTTCAAAGCTTTAATCTCGGTGAATTTCAGGGAGGCAGAGAAAAGTACAAAAAAAAAAAAAGAGTGGCTGAGCTGACCTACAGGAATTCCATGCTGTGTGGGTTTTTAACCCTTTCTGGTTTTAGTTTAATAAAACAAATTTCACAGATTTCACTTTTTCTGTTTGCAGTAAGAAGTGTTTTCCTGTGGTATCTGGGGTCATGACTGTGACGTAGTTGTAAGACTGAAGGTTTTTCTTTTTTTCTACACAGAGAGGTTTCAGATTCTTAAAACACGGAGATCCTCTGCTGTTTTAAACTATTTGTGAGTCTCGAGAGCTTGTTGCTAAAACGAATCTCCTTGTTTTGGCAGGTGGTACAAGCTTCGCTCCAAACCGGGGAAGAAGGAAAAGGAGAGAGGGGAGATTGAGGTGGACATCCAGTTCATGCGGAGCAACATGACAGCCAGCATGTTCGACTTGTCCATCAAAGACAAGTCTCGCTCTCCGTTTGGCAAGATCAAAGACAAGCTGAAGGGGAAGAGGAGCAGCGGGTTTTCTGACACGGCCTCCGAGATCGTTCCCAGCACAACTCACTCCCCAGCTGATAGCGAAGATGAGTCAGCCGAGAAGGAGAAGGAGAAGAAGAAATCAAAGTTCAAAACCCTGTTCTCCAAACCTGGCCTGCAGAAGACTTCCCTCTCCCAGTCCATGTCCGTCCTGCCTACGCCCCAGCCCGGGGCCGAGCGGGTCAGGCTGCGGCCCAGTGACTTCCAGTCGCAGTGGGATGACGACGAGTCGGAGACCTCTCCAACCTCAGAAAGTGAGTATGAAGCGTGAGGCCTTTCCCCAAAGGCTTGCTTGCACTTCTCACGCTCCTCACAATATTATTAAGTTCTTCTTAATGAACAAACCCCTAGGAAGTCACTTCTGCCCATGGTGGTGTGTGGGTGTGTAGGATACTGGGCACGGACAGCTGAGCTTTCCTTGGGAGAGCTCAGAAGCCGTGAGCAAAGCGTGCACCCGGTGGTGGTGCAGTGTGGCACTGAGCATCTGCGGTGCTTTTAGGCCACTGGGAGGCTCGTGTGATCCTGCCTGCTGAGGGCAGACCCTGCTAAGGGACACAGGGGACGTGGAAGCAGCAGTGCAGTCACACTTGTGTGTGTTGCTGTGCTCAGTTAGCAAGCTGTGAAGCACTGAGGCTGTTAGGAGGTGTTCTTAGATCTTGAATTTCTCCCCATTGTTTTTTTTCCAGGAGCCTTTGGAAATGCCCTGGAAGAGAAGTTTCCTTCTCCTGTATTTAAATCTCGTAAAACAGCGACTTTGGACAACAGGCAACTAAACCAAACGACCACTAGCAACACCAAGAAAGAAGGGCTCTCCTTATTCAGTGGCCTTAAATCCAAAAATGATCCGGTCTCCAAGTCCAGCCTGTGCATCAACGGCAGTCACGTTTATATGGAAGAGAGCGCGCTGAAGGACAACACTCCAGCTTCTTCCCCCTCTCCTCTCAACTTCAGGAGGAAGCAGCTCTTTGCTTCAGAAGAGAACCTGTCTTCCAGATCTGCTAAAGGACATGAAGAGGTGGGCAGAACGTCTCCCAGCCATGCTTTGTCTGGGTCTGCATCCCTGGAGACCTTTAAATCGATGACTTTGCCATCATACAAACTGCTTAGCGGTGAAGAGAACCTGGAAACCAGCACTCCCCTGACCATCGAGGTCATTAAAGAGACCAAAAAAACGGACCACAAAAAGTCTGCCTTGCTTTCCCTGGTGACAGGGAAGAAGGAAGCAGCGAAAAACAGTGACGCGGAAAGAATTCCAGAGAGGAATTCTGAAAGAATTCCGAAGGAAGAGGAAACCAAGGCTGCAGAAGAGAAAAGCGAACAGGAGGCCAAACGGCTTGAGTCCTCAGCAGACTTGAGCAGAGGAAATCCTCCAGAAGACAGTCGCCTAGAAGAGGTCCTCACAAATAAACAACCACACAACCCTTTTGAGGAAGAGCAGAAACCTGAAAAGGCGGCTGCAGCAGCGAAGACCAAAGCTGTGAAACCCAGGTCAGTCGTGTTTGCTTCAGATGTTGCTATGATAGCAGCACGCCGTGGTTGTAGGCTTGAACTAGACAGCTTCCTACCGCAGAGCAGCACCTGGGGACTTGGTGAGCTGCACGCAGCAGGACTATGTTACTCTGGGGGTATCTGGTGGCTTTGAGCTAGGTTTTGGACCCAAATAATAATTTTGAGGTCCTTCTCAGTATGAAAAACAGATGATACAGGGCTGTTCCCTTTAAGCAATGCCAAAAATACTGGTTTTCTGGGTGCAAGCATCTTTCAGATGCTGCAGGGGTAATTCTTCTTGCTGGATCTCTTGCACAAACTAACATTCTTTCAGAGCTGTGTGGCTTGAAACATACCCAGGGGCTGACATACCAGTTCTAACATCTCTACTTCTCCCTTCTCTGTTTTGCTATGACCTTCAGAGGAGTTAACCTTGGAGCCCTTCTGCTTGTGGCGTTGTTCACAGCAACACGAAGTACGTCTGTGGCAGTTACACACAAGGCTTTTTCGGAAATTCTGTTCATGTGTAATTATGTATGTGATTTCATATATATATTTTGATATATATGTCTAAATACGTGTGTAAATACATTCGTCTTACTAATAAGGCTGTTCCGTGTCCTCCTCCCACCCTACTTTCAGTGCTTCTTCACGCTTAAGCACCTTGCCTGTGCAGTGCCCTACTAACAAAATCGCTTGGGGTGCATCAGATGAGGTAATTCCTGCGATGCCTGCTGCTCAGCGCTGCTTGTGCAAACTACAGCCAGGGTGTTTGGACATAATGGAGTGTTTTGTGGAGGTGCATTCAGGTATATTAACTCGTCCATTAGGTAGGCTCAAGTCTCTTGCCGTGTGATTTGTCTCCAGTGTTGGGCGTTGATGGAGGCTGGTGCTAAAGCTTGCCTGCTCCTGCCTCGTGTTGCATCCGCAAGTGACGTACATGCCAGTTTTTTGTCCCTTTTGCAGACTGGGCGTGCCTTCACAGGAGGAAACCAAAGCCACGCTTCCTACTCTTGCACCTGACTCCCTTCCCGCTTTTCTTTCCCTACCCCGCATCAGCAGTGGAAATAATCCCTTTATTTCTAAAGCGGGACAGAAAGTCCCAGCGCCAGGCTCTGACAGCATCCCTAGCTCTCCTGCATCTCTTCCTTCTCCTCTCGCTGCAGAGCTTTTGAGTGGCAAGAACCCCTTTAGTCCCAGCTGGGAGAGGGCGTCCCCAGCCCTGGATCCTGAGCACGCTGCCCGTGTGCCCCATCACCTCACAGCCCCTGCTCCCCGAGCTCCCCTTCCCAGGCAGGTGTCTGGCAGTGGCAATAATCCCTTCGCTTCTGCCTGGGGGCAGGATCCTGAAAGCTCTGCTTCGCGTGCTTCCTGGGCTGCCTCTTCTCCTCCTGCGCCTTCCTTCCCTTCTGCTCGCCCCCTCACTGCCAATAACCCCTTCGTGTCCCAGCTTGGAGGGGGACCAGGCGTGCCAGGCGTCCCAGCTGGGGCTGCTGCTTCCCCTTCCTGCCCTCCCTGCGATGCAGGCTGCTCCTCCTCAGCACGCCCTGCTGATCAGAAACGCTCTGTGCTTACTGCTTCAGGGGGCTCTGCGCACGTGGCTGTAACTGGCAACGTAAGGGCTGCACCAAACCCTCCTGCCGCTCTCTCTGTCGGTCCTGCTCCGGCTCCAAAGCAGCAGTGTGACTCCACGCAGGTCCAGGCAGACCCTTCTTTAAAGGGAGGCAGGGTGGTGGCTAGGAAATGCGTGTCCTTTCTGCTCGGGCACTCACAGCCTGCTCCGTCAGGGGACGAGGCTTTGGGTGGGCAGCAGCACGAGGAGCAGCGCTCTGATTTCGGGGGGGTGCCACCCACAGATGCAGACACTACAGGGAGCAGAGCAGGGCTTGCTGACAGACCGGAGGCAGAGAGCTGCCCATCATCAGAGCTCTCCAGTGGCAGCACAAATCCCAGCCAGAACAGCAGGACCGGTGTGGAAGTGGGCAGTGAGAACACCGAGCCCTGCACGAAGGGTGGCAGACACCACGCACCGCTCTCAGAGTGCAGTAATAGCCTCTTACCAGGGAACGGAGCTGAGCGGCCGCCGTCCTCCGAGAGAGAGCTAAATGAGAAGCAGGAGATCTTGAGTGAAAAGAGGAGGGAGGAATGCACACCCACGTTAGAGCCCCAGGCGTCTCCATTTGATGAAAATGACTCATTTTCCCGAGCAGAATGTACGAAAGCAGCCCTGGGAGCTTGCACGCAGTCGGTCACACCGAAGCCAGCACCACGGCTGTCTTTAACGCTGAAGAAGTGCCCAGCAGCCCCTCAAAACGATGAGTTAAGTGACGTGCCTTCTTCGGCTGAGGCTGTGAAATCTGCGTGTGGGCTCTCGCCGCGTAACGAGGAACCCTCGGACGCTCGTGGATGCCTCCCCCCGCGGGGCTCAGTGACAGCTCTCGCTCCAGCAATAAAGCTGCGAGCTGACAGCAGTAACAGGCGCTTAGAAACCGAAGGTGACGATGATTTATTGGGCTGCCTCACAAATCTGAGGCCTGCCCATGGCTTGAAGCTGTCTGGTCTTCCCGCTATTCCGGAGGGAGGCTCGGATGACGAGCTGCTGGGTGACTGTCAGGAGAGCAGTGGTGTTGCTGCAGATGATGAAAATGTTCTGCAGGCTGGGAAGCTGCCTGTAGACGCAGTGCCTCTGCGGGAGGAACTGGAGGAGAGCTCTGGTACTTCTCTGGCAGCTCAGGGAGGAGGAAATGCTCCTGGTGTGTGTATGCCACCTGTGAGGGCGCACGTTCACAGTGTCAATAACCAGAGAGCTGACTCAGGCCTACGTCTGGCACCTCATTCCAGGGAGCGTAGTGGTTGTTTTGAGACACAGGGGTTAAAAATAGGTGCTGATGCTGAGGAGCGTGCCGAGAGTGACTTCTCTGAGCCTTCTGTTTCCTCTTCCTCTCTCTCAAGTCCTTCACAGCCCTGCTCTGCCTTTCGCTCCTTCTCCTCTGACACCCCAAGTCATAGAGCAGAGTCTCCGAAAAAGCCAACAGCAGAGGGCTGCGCAGATAAAGCAGGAATTTCTGGCAAGAAGAAGCTTCTTCAGGCATGGGTTTCACCCTCTGAAACGTATCCTAACCAAACTCAGCAGGGTGGTGAAACCATGTCTCCTAAGCACAGGTGAGAGAATAATTGTGGCTGTAACTTAGCAGACGGCACCAGATAACTCAAAATGTCCATGGAGGATGCAGAGAGCACTTGGGGGGGCCTGCTGTTCGTAACAGTGCTGCCCCTTAGGAAAACTGCTGGGGAAACATGGTCATGTTTTAAGAAACGGGGTCATTTAACCAGAGTCGAGAAATAGACTGGGAATGATCCTTCTCAGAAATGGGAGAGCAGTTGCAGGAAGCCCGATAAACTGGGATACTTTCTTGTCTACTGGAATCGGGCTGGGTTGGCACGTGCTGAGGTACAAGTACAATTTTCTTCCTTTGTTAAAGCTGGCAAAATGAATCCTGCCTCAGCAATTGACGATGACACATTTTGGCAGCTTCTGGCGCACGCTAAGATGGGATAAGATGTGACGCGCTCGTCACAGGGTAGTAGAAGTATTTGATATTTTGCAAGAACCATGACTGTGTGCTCATTAAGAATGCCAGGCTCAAATGCCAGTGCACAAGGGATTAGAATAACTGCTGGTTATTCTTGCCATGCAGACTGACCTTGCTTTTCTTTTATGACACTGTTCAAGATATTTTTCCCTTGTTACTGTTTCTTTATCTCCAATGCCTTAAGTCAATAAAGGTAATAAAAAGAACTGGAGTGTACTTATAAAACACCTTCAGCTCAGACAGAAATGCCTTATCTTGGAGATAGAGAACGAGTAGGGTAGGAATTTTCCCTGATTTCTTGCTGTATTTGTTTTTACTCTACAGATCTGTGTAGTGCTAGTATAATATCTACTGCCTGACTAACGTGAGCCTTTTTAATGTTACAGACTCCATCCTGTGAAGCCAATGAATGCCACAGCAAATAAGTCTCAAAGTAAAAACCTGAACGTCATCAGCACTATGAACGAAAAGCTGATTGAGATGAACGTGAAGGTATGGAGGAACGTGGCACTTCAAAGCCACGTTTAAGCAGCAAACTGAACGGAGTTTCAGATTCCAGATAGTTTGTCTGGGCTCCTGTCGCGTGTCCCAAGCACAACAGTGATTGTGCTCAGCCCACGGGGAACGCGGAGTTCCCTTTTGGCAGTCCCCAGGGGTGGGGACAGCCTTTGTTCTTGCAAACTCCTCAATGCTAGAATTAGCAGCTCCTGTTTGTGTGGGGGTTTCCCAGTGGCGAGGATGGAGGGGAGCTGTCTGACTCCCCAGAGCTGAATGGGATGTGTCTGAGCGATGGTAGGTGCAGGAGGAGGGACGGGTGACTCACTGCCTGCGCTACCTTGGCACACAGTCGTGCTCGTGACGTGTTGGAGCTGCGTAACTTGGATCAGCCAGAAAGATTGGACAAATTAGTCACTGTTTATACGCAAGCCTGATTAGTCCCCAAAGCTTCTTTTCACCCCGAAGTAAGTGTGTGGCTCTTAAAGCTGAGAAGGAGGGAAGAAGTACCCTCAGGGTGGCTGTTGCCTTGCAGTGTGTTGCGTTAATACCCTGTGCCCTCTGAGAGACCAGGTGCCTGCTGTCGAAGCAGGGCTGGTTCCTAAAAGCAGAGCTGTGCAGCTTGCATAATCACTGGGATTTAAAGTGATTTTTTGCATAATCTTTGTCTCAGGAGACCTCTAAAGCGAATGCTGTAGTGCCTCCTCCTGGTGTAAGTGGAAAGAAGAAAATGTTTTATTTGCGCAATTTAAACTGCCTCATTGCTGTTTTTGTTGAATTGAGAACTTGTGGCTGGTGTTCTGGTCTGGTGCTCTGAGTCCACAAATGAAGTTAGGCTCGACGCTGCAGTCGCTGGAGCCCGTTGAATGAGTACTCCCTGCAACAGAAACGTCTGGGCTGGCAATCTGGTCTTGCATCAGAGACTGTTTGGACTGAATTGGCAGAAGCTGCGAAGTATTTGTCTAGTTTGCTGAAGAGTTAGAAGCAGGCTTCTCAGAGAAGCTGTGTTGTGATGTGTGCACTACAGTAGGAGTGAAATGGCAAGTCCTCGTTGAGTGGTTTGTGCTCTTTAACCTGAATTTGACTGCCCAAGTCTTAGCTAGATTTTAAACGGTAGCTCTCCCCGTGCTTGTCAAAGTGCTTTTTCTTGTAGTTGGTGGTGCATGGCTCTAACTTCTGTGCACCTTCGCTAAGCTGGATGGGCTGTTGCCTGGAGTCAGCATGACATTCTTTCAGCATAAATTGCAGCAGAGAGTTGAATTACAGAACTGACGTTATGCAAAGCCTTTATGCTAAAAGCAATTGCCTGGTTGCTTTCTGTAACGGCTGACACGCTCTGAGCCTGCCTGCTGTTTTGGAGGAGTCTTGGTAAGCTCTGTAAGTTGGGTCTGTGCCATAAGTGAGTACTACGCACCTACTCCAAAGCAGTTGCTCTCTTTCCCCCTCAGAAAATTAAAAAGCTATTCTGCGAGTGCATGAATGTACAGTGTTGTGTGTGAAGTTCTCTGGGCTGGGTTTGATAATGGCCTGACGGTGCTTTATTGCAGAGAGCTCATCTGGCCTGGCCTGCCAGCCTCTCGTTTTTGCACAGCTTGGGTCTGGGCAGCCTGCTCTGCGCAGTCATAAAGCTTAATGAGCAATGTTCTGTAACGTCATTTGGATGGAGCTTACCTTTTAAGATAGCACAGTAATACTTCTGAGAAGCAGCTGTGTTTCTGCAAATGCTGTGTGTAACTGCTCATTGGTGCCTCAGCTCCCTGAACCGGCTACCAGATAGCATTCGGTTGCTAGTTTGCAATGCCTGTATGTCTGTAATAACCCTGCCTTTCTTCTCTTGAAGAAATACGATCCTTCAGATCCTGCCTATGCTTATGCTCAGCTTACACACGATGAGCTGATCCAGCTGGTCCTGAAACAGAAGGATACGATTAGCAAGAAGGATCTCCAGGTGCGGGAGCTTGAAGACTACATCGATAACTTGCTTGTCAGAGTCATGGAAGAAACCCCAAACATTCTTCGTGTTCCAACTTCGGGAAACAGGAAAGCTGGAAAGATGTAAAAGCTCTCTGGACGTTGAACAAAGAACGGAATTCCCGCCAGCAGAGTTTGATTAATAACGAGACAATGTGAAGTAGGTGGTACCGGTTGTGCTGCCCACACAAAATGACCTCTTTCCTGTTTCTGCCTTGAGCAACTATCACTTCGGTTAGTGGTTACATCAGGTCTTGTACAGCGAGTCCAAAAGTAGAATTAACTTACCATATTTATTTTTTTGATCTTTTTCCATTATTCGGGAAGATTTGTTTAGGCATCTAGTCCAAAGGATGCTTGCGATAGGAAGGATGAAGGTTTTCTTTGACACGTTTTCCTTGCCAGCACTGCTGATCCTTTATGAAGATTTTTTCATAGTTCAGTTTTGTAGCTGCTTTGCTAGATCAGTTACTCCTCTGCCCACATCTGAAGTTGTAGTGCAATATACAATCTTGTACAGTAGAGTTTGAGGATTTGATTTTTTTCTTTGTTTTGAATAACTACACTGGAGAAGTCCAAAGATGTAAGCTTCAGAACGGGGCTGCATGAGCTGTACTTTAAAAGCAATTAAGGCCCTGAAAGTGGAATGCAATGTAAACCATAGACTGGAAAGTAAGGAACAAAGCTAAATTAATGATGTAATGTAAATCTGGTTTCAAAGCAGTTCTCCTAGGGGAAGGTTTACAGGTGGTTTTTGGTCAAGGAAACACTGAGATGTCATGGTACGTTTGTCTGCCATAGGAATAAGTAGTAGTAATGCATTTGGGCTGAAGGTACGTTAAATTGGAAGTTGTTCTCCTATAGGCTTCAAACTGCCTGATTCAAAGCTTGTTCGGATAAGGAAGGCAAAGGTACATCTGGTTTCTCTCCTGTATTCTCAAATAGGGATGGATTTCACTGTACACGTGCATGGCCTGTGTCACTTGCTGTATGAAAGTTCGGTGATAATTTTGGTATTATACTGTTGCAGTTTAGTAAATCTCAGTGCCTTGGATTTTGGAGCTAGTGCTTACCTTGGAACAACCTTCTGAGGTGATCAGTCTTAACACTTTCTTATATTTGTTATACAGCTATGGAAAGAACCAAATTGCCCTTCCCTTGGGATGGGAACAGTTAAAATTCTTGTGCTGAGATCTGATTTGCTTTCCTTTGTGACTTGAAGCTCGCAACGGCATAAAAATTTATGTAGCTGAAAAAGAGTTCTGGTTTTGCAAGACAATCAGATACCTCGGTCTGCTTCCTTAACTTGTGGCCTCTTTGCAGCTCAATAGAGACAGGTACGTTCTCCCCATCTCATCAGGCAGAAAAGAACAGCATAGCACTATCCAGCAGCCACAACAGGCTTCCTCCGCTGAAAGTTAAATGTGGCTTTTCTGTGGCGAGCTCTTGCCAAAGATAACAAATCAGATGTGTCTTTGCAGCTCTTAGATTCATCAGGGTTGTGAGAGTCCATGAGAAGTTCAGAAGAAAGCTGAAATATCAAAAGAGTGGGTAGCAGATCCAAAGTAAATGCTTCTGCCTTCTGGAATTGAGATAATCTATTCAGTCACTCCAGATGTAGCTCGAAAGGGGTGAATTTCTAACGCAGTTTTCCTACAGTAAAGCACTTTAATGAGGGACTAGCTGGATTAACTATTAACCTCTTAGTAGTCTTCTTACTGGTTTCATAAAACACTGAAAACTACTGGAGACTTCTCAAATACTGTGTTTTTGCAGTGAAGAGTAGTTTAATATATGCCTAGAGATGTACACATTTATTGGAAATTTCAAAAAATGCCATTAATTACATTTTGGTACTGTAAACTGGCTAACTACCAAAGTCTGGCCTAGCAATTGAATCTGTTCTGACAGAGCTCTCCTTCATGGGAAGCTCGATTTGAAACAAGCCTTTTAAGCGTTAGGAGTCTTCTAAGACTTCAGGTACTTCTTTACTGTACCCTCTTCTGTGAATGAAGGGTCTGAAACACATAAATTCTTAGTGGCGTCTTCAGCTTTTGGCTGATGGTTTTAATTTTGAGTGGTACTGGCTGACATTACTGGAAATTGATGCTGCTTCTCGTGCCTTGAAATAACGAGGAAGTTGAAGAAATAATTTCAGTTTCCTCCTTGTGCCTCAGTGGATCTCTGGAAAGAAGTGGTTGCCTATACCTCATGAATGAAGTTGTCTTCTAGACTTTTTTCCACAACTTTCTGGTATTCTACTTCAATCAGAAAAACCAGCAGTGCCTTTGAACAGTGGCTTAAAAGTTCAAAATCAAAAATGGTATTACTGGTGGTCATAACTGGACACATGTTAAGGAAGACTTGGCTTGGTTTTTGCTGCCTTTGTTTTAAAAGAATAAGGGTACTACCGTGTGGCTGCTGAAGTCACTGTGATGCTGCGTGTAATGCTCTTGGAGTATGGATCTCATGAAGTTCTTACAGTGGATTGATTACGTGTGTTCCTTTTGGCAAGAATATGCTTCTTGAGGTTGTATACACACAGACAAAATGGTAACGTGCTAATAATAGTCTCCTTAGAGACGAAGCCTTAAAACTTGTAATGTCCTCTCTCAGTAGCCTTCTGCCAGTTTCAGCTTTGTCCATTGAGGTGGGCTTCGTTGTCTGGCTTTTGCACCTTGGGTGGTTATCTCCTGTGGTCGCAGGCCTTGCTGCAGGGTGGCGGTCCTGTGCAAGCCACGCTTCTGCTTCCAGAGCTGTGAAAACACGGCACAGATCTTGTACCTCAGTCTTTTATCAGCAATACTGGTTAAAGCCTTCCTTGGGTGTAAGGGGACAGGCGTTTTATGTTCAGCAGGGTGCTTCACGCTGACTTCAAGGGGCCTAAGAATCAAGTGTATTGTTTTATTATTTTATTATTGAAGGATTTGAATATATTTTTCCCTGTTTATCTGTCTGCTTTTAGCCTGGGTTGCTGTTTGTTTTTAAATGACCTTTGGTTTCATGGAACACTACAATAAAAGATACCTTAAATCCAGTGTCCTGATCACTTATTTTTTTGCCTGAAACTGTGGTTTCAGAGAGTGCTGAAATACGGAGAGCTGGGGGATGTCTGGGTGCTGCTCAATAGGTGCCTTTGCCTCCTGCAGCCTTCCTGAGGGTTTTATTTGTGCCCCTCGGTTGTCTGATCTCTTTAACCTCTAACTGAAGTGTGAGCTGCTTGTGGTTTTGTGTGTGTGCCGTGGGCTGGTGCTTTGACCTCCGCAGTAACTCGCAGAGGTGTGGGGTGGGAGGATGCGCTTTGGAGCATGTTGTGTGTATTGAGAACAGGCTGCAAATGCAATGGTTGTGCATCAGTGACCTGCAAAATGAAACTAGTCCTTGGTGCTGCAGCCCCGGGACCTCACCCTTTCCTCGTGACCAGCTCTGCTGGCCGAAACTCCTCACCCTGCAGGTATTTTGGGGCTAGCTCCATCCCTGTCAGCTATCTGTGCAGGAAGTTCACGGTAAACACCTCATGGGGCGGGGGAACCTGATCGGCCAGCTCATCACCATCACGAGAACTGAGACTTTCTGTGAAGCAAAAAAAATGTGCAAAAGCTCCTTGGCGGGCAGCCTGGCAAATTACCCTGGTGGCAGCAATGCGGCCCCTAATTGTAATGGCCCCGCAATTGTGGGCCTGATGGAGAGAGACCTGGTGGTAATCAGCCTCCCGCTGTCTCGAGGGCCATTTACCCCGAGACCTGAGCTCAGGAGCCCTGAGTGGCCTCAAACAGCGCTGGGGCCATGATGAAAGGCGGGGGGGGGGGGGGGACGGGGATGGCCTCGGCCATGGGGAGCCCCCGTCTGAGGGGCTGAGGGGGAGGAGGCAGCGCCTGGTGCCCCGGGACCCCACAAACGATGAGTTGTGGGTGACAAGGCCCTGGTGGGGAAGGTCTTGGTGGGTTTTGTGGTGCTTTTGTGGTTTTTAATTTATTTATTTTTATTTTTTGGTGATTTTTTTTTTTTTTTTGGGGGGGGGGAGGTGTTTTGTGTTTTCTTGGGGTGTTTTTTGTGTTTTTTTTTGGGGGTGTCTTTTTTGGGGGTGTTTTCTGTTTTTTTTTGGGGGGGTGTTTTTTTGGTGGTGTGTTTGGGAGCGTTTTATGTTTTTTTTTTTTTTTTGTGGTGTTTTATTTTTTTTTCTTTTTAATTTTTATTTTAGTTCTTTTAAGCGTGTGCTTTTTGTGTTTATCGTGCCCTTTTTTCCGTTTATTCCCGACTTTTACCCCCCCCTCCCCTTTACCACCCCCCTCCCTGAGGGCGGAACCCTCGAGGCCGG
The DNA here is from genome assembly GCF_964035555.1 of Netta rufina. NCBI lineage: Eukaryota > Metazoa > Chordata > Aves > Anseriformes > Anatidae > Netta > Netta rufina. The sequence goes on along the minus strand of NC_140151.1, from coordinate 5,590,853 downwards.
AACGTTGCGAGCGGGGCCTGGCGGGAAGGACCCGGACGGACCGGGACGGACCGGGCCTGCCCCGGGCGGGCGGTGGCGGAGCGGGGCCATGGCGGAGCGGGGCCAGGACCGGGACCGGGGCCGCTGCCCTGAGTGCGGCTCGGCCGCGCTGGTGGAGGACTCGCACTACGCCCAGCAGCAGCTGGTGTGCGCCGCCTGCGGCTGTGTGCTGGCCGAGGGGCTGCTCACCACCACCTACAGCGACGAGCAGCACCTGCGGGGTGCGGCCCGGCCCCGGGGAGGCCGCTGAGGGGGGCTCCAAACAGCCCCTGGCAGCGGCTGCGGTTTAATTGCTCCGTGTGGTTTAATTGCTCCGTGTGGTTTAATTGCTCCGTGTGGTTTAATTGCTCTCGATGCAGTTTAATTGGCTCTCTGGGTGCCCTGCGTGGCAGGAGCCCCACTGGGTGCTGTCCGGCTGAAACCCAGCGTCCCCCTGCCCTCCCCAAGCCAGCGAGCAGCGACAAGTTTTCTCACTATAAATTCAAACTGAGGGCACCTCGCAGGCAGGCTTTATGCCCAGAACACACAAACACACACACACACACACAGTGTGGGGCTTTTGGGCACCTGAACCACCTCTAAGTGCGCTGGAGGAGCCCCCAGGCCCTTCGCTGCTGCTGTTTTAGAGGAGCAGTGGCCTGAAGGGGATCCTGCACCTTAACATCATTCAGCCTCTGCCACCAGGTCTTGCTTAGTGGCCTCAAAGGGCTGGCGATTCTGAAAATTGAAATCTGGCACCATGGCCATTCAGTTGCCCAAAATCTAAAAGATCCCCCTGTTGATCCAAAATGATCCAAATGATGCAAAATTTAAACAGCCCCCCTGCTGTCGCCATGAGGTTACCTGCCCTAACTGTTGCTGTTTTTCAGAGGTGGCCTATTCCCAGAGCACCGGCCAGAAAGAGCAGCTGAGCCGCTGCATGCAGCGAGGTAAGAGCGTGCCGGTCGGTTTCATTTGTACACGTCGATTCTCTTCTGCTGCTTTCCGCTTTGCTGCAGTTTGTTCAATGCATTTGTTTATGTTTAATGCATTGAAGCTCTCTGGAATGGGAAGAGCCTGTGGGGACTGGCACTAAACGAAGGCAGCAGTTAGTTCTGCGTCCAGTTTGCCAGAAGCAAACTGCCTTACCCGCACACAGGGCTGGGGGGAAAAGCCCTTGTGTCCTTGCCTGGGGCTGGGTGAATGCTGGTTGCACGGTGGCATTGAGGAGAGATGAACACACAGATAAGAAGCTGCATGAGCTGATCGTAAAAGCAGTCTCTTCTCACAGGGATCCGGCGGGTCCAGGATCTCTGTAAAGTCCTGCAGCTGCCGTCGGTGTTTGAGGAAACGGCCGTGGGGTACTTCCAGAGAGCGCTGCAGCACCCCGCCTTCCACCTGGTCAGCCTGGAGAAGAAGGAGCTCCTGGGGGGCTGCTGCGTCTTCGTGACGTGCCGGCAGCACAGCTGGCCGCTGACCATGGGCACGATCTGCTCCCTGCTTTACGCCAAGCAGGAGCTGTTCGCCGGCGTCTACCTGAGCGTGCAGAAGGAGCTCGGCATCTCCGTGCCGGCGCTGAGCCTGGCGGATCTGGTGAAGACACACCTCAGCAGGTAACGTGGGCCCTTCTGCCACTTCAGCATCCTGCGTTGGGCACCAGTGTGTGCAAAAGCCTCTAAAATGCAGCTGGGGGTGGATGGTGATGCAGGGCGACCCGTTCTGCTGCGAAAAAGCATTCCTGTGGGCAGCTCGCAGCCCCGGGAGGCACTCAGCACCTGAGCCTCAGCGCTGTGGCCAGGTCTGAGGCTTCCCCGCGCTGTTTCTAGCTCTGAACTCTGTCCTCTTCCAGCTTCCACCTGTTCCGGCGCGCCGAGGACGTCCCTGCCCCGTTTGTGGAGGACGAGGAGCGGGTGGTGGCCCGCACGCTGCAGGTGGTGGAGCTGGCCAGCGAGACGTGGCTGGTCACGGGCCGCCACCCCGTCCCCATCGTCACGGCCGCGGCGTTCCTGTCCTGGCAGTCCCTGCGGCCCGCCGCCCGCCTCGCCTGCTCCTTGGCGCGGTTCTGCGAGCTGGCGGGCATCCCCCTGCCCCCGCCCGCCCGCCTGAGGCTGCGGGAGCTGTACGAGATCCTCCTGAGGATGGCATCCCAGCTCGCCTGGCTGCGGGTGTTCCACTTGGACAAGAAGAAGGTGGTCAAGCACCTCGGGGACCTGCTGCAGCACCGGCTGGTCCTGCTGAAAAACGCCTTCAGCCTGCGGGATGCGGAGGAGCAGCACGGGGAAGCCCAGGGAGAGGGATCCGCTGGCTCTCCTCCAGCAGCAGGGCCAGGACAGGAGGAGGGCTGCTCTTTGGAAGGGAAACACAAGCGTGACAGCAGCCAGAGGCCCCTGCTGCCGCCCTGCCTCATCCATCCGAGGAAGAGACTGCGGACGGCAGCCCTGAGTGAGTCGGACACTGCCCTCACCGGGGACGAGCCCATCTCGGACAGTGAGATAGAGCAGTACCTGCGGGGCCCCCAGGAGCTCTGTGCCTTCAGGAAGGCCAAGGCGTGGCAGTGAGGAGGGCTGGCAGCAGGATGGCCCGGAGGGCAGTGCCACCAGAGCACCAAACTGGGACCAAACCATAAAACGAGGTGGTAGACGAGCTGCTGGACGCTGCAGGGACAGTCGGTGGTGGAAATGGGACTGGGGGGGAGTAGGGTGCGTCCTGACTCATGTTCTGGACCAAAATGGGTCTTTTAAAGAGCTCCTCCTGCTTTGGGGTTTGTTATATTTTGTTAAATACAGAAGTACAGGAATGGTTTCTCGACTCTCTCTCGTTGTAGCCTCTGCTAAAACGCCTTTTGGTTAATCCAGGAGCTGTGGGGCAGGTGCTATGGGTGAGTGAGCTAACACACAGGTGAGGGAGCGATGTCGGGGTGCTGGGGAGAGCCAGCACAGCCCAGCCCAGCCCTGCCCGCTCCTGAGTCGTGCTGCAGCTGGATTTGTCCTGAAGTTGGCCTGGTTTTTGTTTCCTCACTGTTATGTGGCTGGAGTTAGTGGATGTGCTCGGAGCTGGTGGCTTTGGTTTGCACATCCCAGGCCCCACAGCAGCTGGGATGAGGAGGACACGGTGCAGCAGTTGGTCCCTGCCTCAGTCGTGCCTGTCGGGGGCAGTGTGAAGCTGCTGCAGCGATTTTTGTGCTTTGGAGGGCAGAGAGGGAGCAGCGCTGCCCGTCCCTCGGTCACAGCGGGAGCGACGCGCAGGGTGAGGTGGAGGTTTCCAGCGCCTCGCCCCGCAGTGGGTTCCTGGAGCTTTTCCATGGGTTTCTGCAACTTTGTTCCAGCTTTTCCAGGGGTGTTCTCATGTTCTGAGCTTCAGCCGACAGCAGGGTGGCTTTGGGAGCGGGCAGAGGGGTGATTTAATTTGCTGCCCCACGTTCCCAGGCTAAAGCAGCTCTGAGCAGCGTCCCTCTCACCAAACAGCGCCCGTTGCCTGCCCTGGGTCTGCGTGGAGCCGCCCGAGGAGGGACTGCCAGGGTTAGGGATTGCAGCCATCCCCGGGGAAACTCAGCCTGGCCCACGTCACAGAAAAACTACCCGTTTTTTCAGCTAAATAAGCAAGGGGAAGCTGCTGGAAATCTGTGGCAAAGGTAGAGCTGTGGCTCGTGTGAGCGGAACGGCGCTGGCTGCTCATTTCAAAGCATTGCACAACTCGGTGGAACACTGACCCCTGTGTGCCTCGCGGGCTGTTGTGTTTGAACGCAGAGGCTGCGAGAAATAACAGGAAATCTTGGCAGATTTGCAAATCTTTAATATATTAAACAAAACATATCTGCTAGAAACATTCTATTTATATAAAAATGCAAAAGACCCCTTTAAAGACATTTCTTTGGCATATTTTCCCCTCCCTCCCCCACGTATATTGCAAGAAGCTCTCTGTTGATATGTCATTTGCTTGTAATGTAAACAGACAAAAAAAAAGTGTAATTAATAATACAAAGCTTTTTATATAATACTGTCACAGTGCAGCAAGCATATATAACAACTCAGCATCAGCAAGGCCACGTAGGCTGCGTATTGACATAAGGATTGAAATTGTATTAAATACCAATAAAACGTGTTTTTAAGCAGGCGGTTGGTCAGAGAAGCATGGCAGAACTGCAGCAAACCCAGCGGTAACCCAGCCCTGCGGGACGAGGGGCCCAAAGAGAGAGGAGCTAATTCTGGAGGGGAGAAAATTCTGGCAGTAAGTGCTGTGGGCTCCAACTTCTGGATCCCGCGGGCCCCTTGCCCGTGGTGTACACGGAGGACTGGCCTGGGCACCTCCTCAGCGCTTCTCAGCCCCTGGCTGAGCCCTGTGACCCCGCGGGAGGTAGGGCAGGATCGTTAAACCCATCTGCACGCACAGAAACAGGCAGAGGGAGGCTGAAGATGGCACAGGAGCAAGCATGGCTCTTCTGTTTGCGTGTTGAAAAAGCGGGACTTGTTTTCAATGGGGAAAAGTAAGTGCTTAGCCAAGTCCCAGCCCTTTGGGCATCCCACGTCAGCGGTCCATGGGAAGCTCCCTGCCACCACCAAAACATCTCCCTGACTGACATCTCCCTGCCACCACCACGGGCACCATTCTCCCACCTCTCCCAGGAGCAGCCCCTGCCCCCACGGAGCTCGTTCCTCCTGTCTTACCCAGCACAGGCTGCGAGGCCGTTCATTACGGGGCTGCCTGGATTTTGGCTCTGTAGGAGCAGAGCGTGGAATCCTCTGAGTGTGCACAGCTGGGCTACGGCTGAGGACCTGCTCGGGTCTGCGCCCAGGGTTGGGCTCTTTGGTTTGGGGAGCTGACAGACGATCCACGTTCATTTAGAAGCCATTCTTAATTCTCTTACCTCGTGCTTGCTTCAAAATATGGCTTTCACTTTGGCAACTGAGTAACCCACAGGGCTAAATACTGTCTCTTGAGAACACACGGCTGAAAAGGATTGCAGGTGAAAACATTTCCAACTGAGCTGCTGCTTTCTGACTCGTTCAGAAAAAAAGCTCATCTAGGTTGGTAAGCGTCTGCAGGATGGCGTCTTAACATCAAGGGCACTTGGTGTGGTCCCCTCGGCCCCGGTGGGAATATTGCAGTCGTGGCACGAGCGGACTATTGCCAAAACCCCCAGGGGCACGCTCGCCCCGTGGAGAACACTGGTAGGTAACACGGAGGCACTCGCGTCGGTTACGGCTCTGTCTATACATATATACATTCAATAATATAGAAATTCTGAAAAATAGACATTTGTTTCCTCTGTATATTATAAAATAGCATTTAGGATCAGTCCGAAGTGACTTGCAGGAGCGACGGAAGCGCGGCTGCCCTTCAGGCCGCTGAAGAGCAACGCTTGCCTTTCACCTCGAGCCCAGCGCTGTGGAAGGCCGGGGCCTCCCTGAGACCGACGGGCCCGGCGTCGCCCCCTGCCCTGGCCCCCCGTAGTGCACGTAGCGACGCTCCCGGCCCCCCGAGGACGCCCCCGGGCCCACCCGAGGAGGGCCGCGCTCCGGCGCCGCGGCCGTCGGGTCCTTCCCCTCCCTCACACCGTGGTTTCGCTCTTCCAGAGGCCGGTCCTCATCCCGGCCACGCCATCGGCGCTGGCGAGGTTGACGTCGTACTTGCTGCCCTTGAGGCCGCCGTTGTGGCTGGCCACGTTGAGGGGGTAGGAGCGCCGCTTCGCCTCCTTCTCCACGGCGCCGGCCTGCCGCAGGTTGTCCCTGCTGGCGCTCCTCCGCCGCGCCTCGGCGAAATCGGGCGCCCGCCGCCCTCCGTCGCTGCCTTCCGACTGGCTCGGCGCCGTCTCCCCTTCTTGGGGGGCCGGGGGCCGCACGCGGCCGACATTCGGGGGGCTGTTCCTGCTGCTGTGGTAGCTCTCCGAGTGGCTGTTGTGCACGCTGCCGCTCTCGCTGGAGGGCTGCTCCGAGGAAGGGCCCCGCAGCACTTTCAAGCGGTGGTGCTTCCCTTCCCGGTGCTGCTTAGTCCTGCCCTTGTGGTTCCTGCGCCCGTGGAGGTTGCTGGCGTGCCGGCCCGCCCCGCAGCTCTTGCCGTCGGGCTCCGGCTCCTCGCAGGAACCCGGCCGGGTCTCGGCCTGGCTCTGGGCCACGTGCAGGTTGGTGAGCTTGCAGCGCCCCGCGGCCGAGCCGGCGCTGCTGGGCGAGGAGGACGACTCGGCGGAGCGGGCAGCCTCCGGGGCGCAGCCGATGAAGACCTGCGAGCCGCCCAAGGCCGCCGCCGCGCCGGGGTGGACGTAAGCCTGCATGGGCAGCGCGTCCCGGTAAGAGGGGCAGCAGGAGAACCAGGAGCTGAGCACGTCCCGGCGCCGCACGCAGTGGTGGATGAAGATGAAGAGCCCCAGCGCCACCGCCGTCACCCCGTAGAGGCAGCTGAAGATGATGTTGAGGTACCAGCGCTGGGACACGGCCACGGCCCCGAACGTCCAGAGGGCCACGTAGAGGGCGTGCGTGGTCACCAGCGCCCAGAGCTGCACCTTCAGGGAGTAGACGCCGTCCGCCTCGGGGCACGAGGGCCCCGAATTCAGCGTGACCGAGATGGACCCCGAGTCCGTCAGCAGGTCCCCACCGCTGCCACCACCCAGCCTCGGCGGCGTCTCCAGCGCCTCGGGGACTTCTTTCTGCGGGGAAGGCCGGCACTGGAGGTTGAGCCCGGCGCAGAGGAAATACATCCAGGTGACGAGAAGAATGAAGGCCACGGGGACGTAGAAAGCGCCCAGGCTGGGCCGCCACACCAGCCAGCAGCTGTGAGGGAGAGAAGGAGCCTCCATCAGCAGAGCTGTGGCCGTGCACCGCGGCGCCTCGCTGCTCAGCACCCTCCTCGAGGTGCCCTGGGGCCGGTCTCCATGTCCCACATCATTTTCCCAATAAATGCAGAGCCCCCGGGGAAGGTCCCACCAACCCTTCCCAAGCGTGCCCAGGTTCCCAGCGCAAGGGAGGAAGGCGGGGAGCAGCAGGCCACCTACTAGGGGTTGTTGTCGTGGTAGTTGTGGATGTTGACGGCGGCCGTGATGCCGCAGATGATGAGCGGGATGCCGCCGGCGATCAGGTAGAACCTGCGAGGGGAGAAGGAGGGCGCTGCTCATCGAGGCACAGGGACACAGGGACACGGGGACACGGGCTGGGTGGCAGCTTCTGGACAGGCAGGAGCTGATCCTGCCCAGCCCGGGGGTCCCAGCAGGCGGTCGGGGTTTGGGGCAGGGGCAAGGGGACGTCGGTACCGGAGCATGGGCCGAGGGGCCGGCTGCGCCGCGTCCCCGTCCGGCTGCCGGGGCGCCCTCCAGGTCACCTCCTTGTACAGGACCCGAGCCTTCACCGCCATCCACAGCAGCGTGGACAGGGAGGAGTAGTGCAAAATGATGCCGACCTGCGGGGCGAGGCGCTACGGTCAGCACGGGGACGCCGCGGATGTTGTGCCCGTGTCCCCCCGCTGCGGTCAGCCCGGCGCGGGGGCGCGTACCGCCTGGCAGACGAGCAGGTAGCCGGTGAGGGTGATGCCCCCCGCGAACACGGCGGACGTCATGGCGATGTGGAAGCAGAGGTTAAGCAGCATGTGCCAGCACTTGCGCGTGATGTGGATGGTGCTGGAAGAGAAGCAGAAGGGTGGCGCTGAGCTGCGGCCCCTGCTGGAGAGGGCTCCTTCGGCTGCCTGCGCACGCACAGCCGCGCCAGTCGGGGCCCCAAAACGCTCACCCGTGGTTGACGATGTAGGTGATGATGGTGGTGAAGAGGCAGAGCAGCAGCACGGCCGTGCAGGTGTACATGGCCGGGTGCAGCACCTCCACGGGGCCTCGCGCCTCGCTGGGGAAACCGCTCAGCTCCTGCAGGGCGCCCCGCAGCCCGTCAGACCCCGCTCCCTGCGCCCCATCTCCCCTGACCCCAGCCCCCTTTTCTCCCCCACCTACCATGAGCACGGCCACGTTGCTGAGGTGCCGGCAGTGCAGGGAGGTGACGTTGGGCTCCCGTGCGGCCAGCTGGCAGCCCTCGGCGCTCCAGCCCCCCATGCCCCCCAGCACCTCGAAGTTCCAGTAGGCGGCCACGGGGTCCGCGCCCTCCCCGGGGTGCCGCAGCGACACGGCCACCGGCTCCGTCAGGTTCCCGACGCCGCAGCCGTCTGCCAGGGAACGGAGTGAGCAGGACAAGAAGCACCGCACACCCCTCTGCCTGCACCCCAGGGCACGGACACCACACGGGCACGTTGCCACCCCTCTGCTGTCACCACCACCTCCCTCGGAGGACCCCTCCAGGAGCACGGCCGCCCCCCCGAGATGGCTCTGCTCTGCAGGAGCAGCGGGGAAAGCACCCCAGGAGCCCCCATCCCCAGCCACCAGCAGCCCCCCAACACGCAGCCCTTACACGTCCCGGCGTAGATGACCGGCGTGGCCACGCTGCGGCGCTTGCCATCATCCGCCAGGCGCGAGGAGTTGCCGGTGCTGCAGAAGAGCTTCCCGTTGCGGAAGACCAGCAGCTGCAGCTTGCAGTCGGCCGGCGGGGCTGGAGGGATGGGGCTGGCGAAGAGGCTGGGAGGCAGCTGGATGGAGGCCAGGGCGATGCTGTTCTGCGGGGCGCACGGGCACCGGTGAGCACGGGCCGGCTCCTCCCGAGTCTCCCACCTTGCCCCAGCCCCCAGGGGACCCGTACCTTGATGTGGAAGCTGGTCAGGGAGACGTTGGGGCGCCCCGTGGTGCAGCGCAGCCGCAGCTGCTGGTCGGGCTGGGGCTCGGCTGCCCGCTCAGCTGGGGGGCTGCGCCCGGCAGGACCCCCGTCCTGCCGCTGGAAAGCCACGCAGCTCAGCCCCACGTAGCTCTCGGGCTTCACCACGTACGCCTCGAAGGCGATATTGCGCGAGTTCTGCTGGGCATAGGGCAGCCGTCAGCCCCGGCACGGGCAGAGACCCCCCTGGGATGGGCAGAGACCCCCCCTTGGCATGGGCAGAGCCCCCCGCCCGCGCTCCGTCCGGGCTCACCACCGCCATGTGCTGGGAGTTGCTGCTGAGGGTGTGCGCGGCGATCTTCTCCAGGGAGCGCACGATGCTGGTGCAGGCCTTCTCCTCCTTCTGCGACATCCACAGGATGTGGTCGTCCACCAGCATGATGTTGCTGGCCATCTCCACGATCACGTCCGTGAGCTGCGAGGAGAGCGGGCGGCATCAGCTGCGGTTCGCTCCCATCCAGCCACCCCCAGCAGCCAACACCCCAATTCACGCTTTTACCCCCCAAAAAAACCACCCGGCAGTGCTGGGGACAGCAGGGAACAGGAGCAGCGTTACCTGCTTGATCTGATCCACGTAGCCAATAAACTTCTCTATCATCTGTGCCACATAGAGGACATCAACCATGTCTGAAAAGTTGGCAGCCTCGGCCGTGTAGACACGCAGCTGGTGGGCCAGGGTCAGGGCGTTGGAGGCGTTGATGGGCATCTGCAGGGGGACACACACACAGGGTCACCGGCTGTGCCCAGCCCCTCCGGGGGCAAACACAGCGGGGCCGAGCCCCCGGCTCACCAGCACGAAGGTGTAGAGCACGCGGGTGATGTCGTTGGTGTAGAGGCAGTGGGAGTAGTCGCCCTCCTCCCAGCGCCCTGCGCGGTCGCAGCGCCGCGACGCCTGCTTCTCCGCCGCCGGGCCCCCGCTCGCCGGCCCCGAGGCGAAGGGGTACTGCAGGCACGACTGGTAGGCGGTGATGCCCGCCAAGGTGCGGGGCCACCTGGAGGCGTGGAGACACCGTGACCACGGGGCAACGCTCCCCAGAAAGCTGCCCGAACCCCTAACCCCAAATCCCGCTCGGCTCCGCACAGAAAAGGTGGTGGTTGGGGGGTGGGGGGGGCACCACTAATTTAAGCCACATTGACTGTACCGGGAATTTATATTCCGTAACGGCCCCGCTGAGGTTACGGCGGGCGCCCGGAGCCTTTCGTCTCGTGCCAGAGAAATTCCAACACCTCTGCTGCTGGAGCCGGGCCGCGCTGCCGGCACGGGAAGCCCTTCAAAGGCGCTCGCGCTCCCCGCGGCCGCTAATTGCTACCAGACGCCCGGTCACCTGCGGGCCCCCGCCCGCGGCGAGCCCTCCGCCCCGGCACGCACCGCACACGGGGGGTGGGAATGAGGTGAGGGGGGCTCCGCACCACGCACAGCCCCGTCCCCCGTGGCCACGCTGCCGCCGCCGCCGGTCCCTACCTGAAGTCGCCGCGGTTGTTGGTGACCCGCTCGGCGGGGCAGTAGGACGCGGAGGTCTCCAGCACCACGATCTCCACCTTCTTGCTGACGTTGCCCTGCGAGGTGGAGACGGCGCACTCCCACTCGCCGTTGGCGGAGACGTGGATGTTGGAGAGGATCAGCTCGCTGCGGGCAGAGGGGACGTGCCAAAGTGTCCCACCCACGGCGCTCGGCACCCTCAAACCAGCGACCCCCCCCCCCCCCGTTACCCCCATCCTCCCCGTCCCGACCTGGTGATGAAGGTGCAGTCGTGGATGAGGCTCTCCTCCACGATGACCCCCGTGCGCTCGTCCTCCTCCACGGGCTCGCGGTTGTGGTACCAGCGGATCTGGGTGCTGTTGTCCAGGTAGGTGGCGGTGCACTGGAAGGGCAGCCGGTCGCCCTGGAAAACCACCTGGCGCAGCGACGGGATGAGGTGGTGGGTGTGCAGCTCCGGGGTGCCCGCTGCAGGGGGGTTGGGGAGGGGACACAGGCGGCCGGGTGAGCCCCCCCCGACCCCCGGCCGTGCCTCCTGCCCGCGCCCCCGGCCCCCGCTCACCGCAGCGCAGTTGGCTCTCGCGCGCGCCGCGCAGGGGGACCGCGTGCACGTGCCGGGGGTAGACGCACAGAGTCCGGTCCGAAATCTGCGCCGAGCGGTTGCGGGCCCAGGGCAGCACCCAGCGCAGGTTGCAGTCGCACGTCAGGTACTCGGTGGCGAAATCCCTGCAAAAGGCAACGTCACGGGGGTGGCGGCGCGGCCGGGCGCGCAGCAGGAGGAGGGGATGCGCCCAGTGCCAAGGGCTGGGTGCGTTGCAGGGCACGGGGATGGAGGTGGCTGGGTACTCACACGACTTTCAGCGAGGGGAGCTCGTCGAAGACACCGGGCGGGAGGCTGGAGAAGATGTTCCCCGACATGTTGCTGTGAGATAGGAGAGAAAGAGGGCATGGAGGGGACCGGGACCCCATGGACACCTCTGAAACCCAGGCTCCTCGCCGTGTCCTGAGGCTCCTGGTGTCACCCGCTGCTCCAGCAGGGCTCTGGGCTGTGCCCCAGACACCAGGGGCTGGCCGGGAGCCCCAGGGTGCCACTTACAGCCGGAGGAGGCTGGAGAGCCCCTGGAAGACGCTGGCGCTCAGGCAGCCGATGCGATTGTTGGAGAGGTCCCTGCAAGGCACGTGGAGGGGACATCAGCGCTGGGGACACCCCGCAGCCCCCAGCCCCCCGTGGGCAGCCCTCGCAGGCACTTACAGGCGCTTGAGCTCGGGGAGGCCCAGGAAGGCGCCGGGCTGCACCGTGCTGATCAGGTTGTTCTTCAGGTCCCTGCGGGGAGACGGGCACAGGCTCAGGGTGCTGGGGGCCCTGCGCCATCATCCTGCCCCCTCCCCGTGCGGTGCTGTGGGGTGTGAGTGCATCCTGTTCTCCAGCAGCGCTCGCCAAACCCCTCCTCTTCCTCCTGCCCCCCTGGCCTCGCGCCCAGCACAGCCCCAGCTCCCGCCAGCAGCCTCCAGGAGCCACGGCCAGGAGGGAAGCGTCGCTGGATTCGCATTACAGGGGAATTACCACCCGGAGAACGCGGCCACGCTGCTGCCACCACACCACGGCCACGCTGCTGCTGCTGTCACCACCCTCCCGGAGCAGAGAGGGGCTCCTCAGGGGGATGCAGCGGAGCCCCACGGGCTCCACAGCCCAGAGGAAGCTCGTTTGGGTTGTTGGCCTGATTGGAGGCGCCCATCAGATATCAGATCAGACACATTCCAGGCTTGTGCCGGCACGGGGCGGCTGCCACCGTGGTGGGGACCCAGCCGTGGGGTGGCCTGCTCGGCTGCGGCACCCCCAGCCTGGCTGTTCCCATGAGCAGAAGCGTCCCACCGGTGTGTGGGGACGTCCACCCAGCTCTAGGATGGGTGCCAAGGGGCGTGCAGGGGGGTGTAAAGGGTGTGCAAGAGCAGCTCAGGGGCGTGCAGGGCGGCTCAGGTGAGGCAGGTGCTGAAGGAACAGCTCCCCTCACCTGCGCCACCGCCCGCGCCCGTCCCCAGACACATCCCAGGACACCGACCCCAGGACACCGACCCCCACAAGCGGCCAGCACAGCCCCAAACACATCCAAAATGGAACAGCCCCAGATCTGGTAAGCATGCAGCCGGGGCTGGGGGCTGCCAGGGCCCCAATGGGGGACGGCACCCAGCGGGGACCAGGGCTCGCAGCCGGCCCGTTGGGGAGCCCTCCTCGCTTCGTCCCCACTGGCCAGGCCCTGGGCTGCTGCTGCAGCACCTCTCAAATCCTCTCCCTGCACCTCATTTTTTTGCCTTGGCGTTTCTGCTGGTCCCCGGTGTGCCGTGCCCGTGCAGCACGTTGGGATTTCTGGGCCCTTTCCCTTGTGCAGGACGTTACCAGCAGCTTTCAGCCGCTGTTACCAGCAGCTTTTCAGGCTTCTATCACCTAGCCAAGCTCGGGGCCACCCCAAAAGCCACAGCCAGGGATGGGGCAGAAGGGACCCGTCCTGGCCAAGCCCCAAGCCCTGTGCAGGGAAAGCAGCGGCCCCGGCGCGGGGCAGGGCGCTCCCGAGCGGGGCTGCGCTAATGAGGGCGGCCCCGGCTGCATTCCGGCCCCGCTCACCCTCATTAATCTCATTAGGCCGCTGCACATCAGCGGAGATGCCGAGCTGCCAGCCCCAAGGGGCGCTGCCCGTGGGGCTCCCCTGCACGCCGCGGAGGTGGCTCGGGGACCCTGGGAACAGCTCGGCCCCGGTGGCCGCATCGCACCCGGTGCCGGCAGCGGGCACGGGGCCACGGAGCCCCAGGAGCAAAGTGGGGGCCCCCGGAGCCCCCCGGCACGTCCCCTCCATGGGGCACGTCTGTGCCGCGGCCCCGCTCCGACCCGATGAGAACAATTAGGGCTGCTGTCGGGGGCAATCAGGCGAGGTGCGGCGTGACGCTGGCCGGCCCGAGGGATGGGGGGAGCGCGGCCCTTGGCCAACCCGTCGGGCTCCGAACAGGGTTTGGTGCAGAGAAGGTGAGCAGGAGGCTGTGCTGTGCTCGGGCAGCACGGGCTGGCTGCTTGCTCAAGGCTCCTGGAGCACGGAGGTGTTTGGGAGACCTCCAGTAACCAGGGGGCTGCAGAGCTGGGGTCCCCCCAGAGAGCTGCCCCCGGGGCGCACGGTGCCCGCCGACCCGGGCTGCTCCCTGCCCGCCCTCGTTAATCCGCCCGTTAATGAGAGCTCGGTGCCAGGAGGAGGGAGGGAGGGAGGGAGGAGGTGACCCCAAACTTCGAACCGCAGCAGGGGAGGACTCGGCTGTGGGGGATTACAGGGATGCAGGCAGTGAATGTTGGGTCCCCAAACCAACTGCTTCGAACCAAGACCCAAAACGGCACCGTGGGGATTTCTGTGGCTTTAAAAATCCAATTTTGGCCCCAACACCAGGCACCATGCACCATGCACGCACCTTAACCCAGCCCCAAAGCAGTGCCAAGCACAACTCATCCCAGTGCCATGTCCTGGGCACCCCAGTGCCGTGCACCGTGCCCTGGCGAAGCAGCTGGGCTCTGCTGGGGCAGGTGCAGGCCGTGTAACTCGAACAAGATCCACGGGAATAAACGCTGCCTTGTTCAGCCTAACGAGATCCAGGCTGGGCTCGTCCCCGGGGAGCCACCGCCCCCCCCGGCGAGACCCTCGGGTGGCTCCCCAAAAGGAGCCGCATGGGGAGGGCGATGTCCCTGGCACCACGTGCTGTAGGGCACATCCCCAGGGGTGACCCCACAGGGACCCGTCAGCGGGGCCACCACCTTCCCGTGAAGGGACGGGGACCCTTGAGCTGTCCCCAGAGCAGGAGCCCCCCCCCAGCCCCGGGGCCACCCCAGCCCCGCGGGCCCCATTTGGCTCGGGAATGCGCGAGCCCCTCGACGGGGAACAAAACGCCCTCAGTGCGCCCGTCCCTTCTGCATACCTACAGATCAGATCCATATGGGGGCCATAAATCTCCCCTTATTAAGGCTCCCACCATAGAGATGCCTTTCATGGGGAGATAAGAAAGTTGACTTTGTTCGGGGGGACAATGTCGCTTTTCATACTGGCCCCCATGGAGTGTGGCCCCCTCCCGGTGCCTCCCGCCCCGACGCAGCTCCCAGGGACCCGGGGACGCCCGCGGGTGCCGGTGGCAAACCCAACGCCCGGGGGGCAGCACCCGGCCCCACAGAGCACCCCGGGAGCATCCTGCAGCGATTTTGGGAGTGTGGCCCAAGCTGTGCTGCTGGCACCAGGCTCCTGCCTGTCCCCAGCCCCCCTCCTGCCCCTGCCCCAGCCCCCTGGGCACTCACAGCTTCTCCAGAGCCCGCAGCCCGAAGAAGGAGCCGTTCTGCAGCACCGTGATCTTGTTGTTGCTCAGGAGCCTGTGGGGAAGAGAGCACAGGGAGGGGGTCAGGGCCGGTGCCGTTATTTGGTCTGCGATCGGCGCTGTGCGTGCCGAGTGCCCGTGGGTTGGGGGGGGAGCGGGCAAAAAGGGTCCCATGGTGAGGTGGTGGTGGCTCAGGGACAGGTTTATAGGGCCAGCTGGTGACACAACAGCCCTGCACCCTCATGGGGACACCGTGCCATGGTCTGTGTCACGGTGGCACCAGGCTGGAGGTCCCCAGGGCTGTGCCGGCTCTTGCCGCTTCGCTCCCATCACCTGCCCGGCCCCGTGCGCACAGATGTAGGGGTGATTCCCCCAAAACCTGCACTGAGGATTGCTGGGGGAACCCTTGGGGCTCCTCCAGCTCTTCCCCATGAGCTCTCAGAGCTCACTGAGGTGCTCGGATGGCGCTGGGCACCCCCAGCCCCGCTGCCCCACACCTCGCTCCCCGCCAGCCCCACGGCGCGCACCGGTGAGAGGCAGAGGGAGAAAAGGTGGCGGTGGGGAGGGCGCCCTGGACACGGCGTCCGGGGGAGAGGAGCAGGAAAAAGGGCTCATTGACGGCCGCCACGGGGCTGTTTACACACGGGCGGTTTCTGCAGCGGGGCTGAATGGTGGCTGTGTGCTGCGGGCAGGCCTGGCCCCGCGCTCCGGCCGCCCTCCTCCGAAAACCCAGCGAGCGAGCGGGCGGACGTTGCCGCCGGCGTCCGGGTTTCCCTGGCCCCGTTCCCACGTTGTGGCCAGGACCCGGAGGCCCCCCGGCTCCCGGGGGGGGGGGCTGTGGATGAACCCTGCCATGGGCTCAGCTCCCGTCCCACTCCCTGCCCTGCAGCACGCGGCGGGACGGGGCCGCATCCTGTGCTGAGGAGGAGCTGGCACCGGGCAGCGCCGTGCCCGTGGGGCCCTGTGACCCTGCCCGGCTCCCCCCAGCAGCCACCAGCACTGGCACCAGTCCCCACCAGCAGCCCCAGGACGCTGGCCGGATGGGATGGCAGAGGGACCAGCAGCACCGTTCCCGGGGCACAGCGCGCTGCAGCCCCTCACCACAACGTCAGCCGGGGGCTGTTGCTCAAGGACGGGCTGGCCCCAGCGGCTCCAGAAGGTTTTAATTCAGCAGCAGCAGATTTCACAACCCAGCAGAGCCCCCGCGGGCTGTGCGCGTGGGGACGTCTCGGGGGCTGCCCGATAAAGCGGGGCTGGGGCAGCAGAAATCCCCTGCACCAGCACCCAGGGGCTCAGATCCCCTCCGCTGCGTGCTCCACATCCCGAGGGCGCAGCTTTGGTTACAGCCAGGGCTGGAGCACGGGGAGCAGGAGGACGGGTGCCTGCACATGGGGGGCTCAGCACCACCGGGATCACAGCCCCAGGCATGCCCCGAGCCCACCCCAGGCCAACGCAGCCCCCCCGGAGTGAGCCCCCGTGCCGGGAGATGCTCGCTTTGTTCTCCGGACCCCTGGGACCTTCGAGGCTTCTGCCATAAAAACAAAACTCCCCTCCTTAAAAGGCGAGGCGCAGGCAGGCCAAGATGAAATCAGCATCCTGTGTGATCTGCAGCCAGGCTGCGGGCCGGCCGCGAAGGCAGAGCTGGGGCGGGGGCGCCCTCCCCTCGCCCACCAGGCTCTGCCCGGTTGGAGCGAGTGCATTTGGGGACCCCCCACCCTACAGCTGGGTTCCCCGGGCGTGAAATACATCCACCAGCACCCATGTGTGAGGCTGAAGAGTCACGGAGCCCCCAAAACACAGCTGATGAGTAACAGGGACATGGGCACGGCACGGTGATCGCCCCAAGGCACAGGCACTCACCCCCTGCCCGCACGAGACCCCCCGGACACCTGCTTGGAGCTGGGGCTGCCGCAGACCCAGCACGTCTCGGCTCTCCCACGATGAAGGGAAGCCACTAAAACAAGCCCAAACCCCTCCCCGAAACCCAGGGGTCCGGACACAAACACCAGGCCGGGCACGCTGCTGCTGCTGGGCGCATTGTCCTCGCTTCGTGAAGGAAACGAGGTCCCCGACCAAACTGAATATTTGGCGCATGAAATTTGCAATTATAATAACGGTTTGATTGAAAGCTTTCTTCCTGAGGAAACTTTTCCAGCTAGCCACCCTCGTCATTCTTTTCCCTGCCCCGCAGAAGCCAGCCCAGCCGTGCTGCCCCGCGATGACCGACATCCGCAAACACACTTTTATTTTGCTTTCACTGATTTTGCGGATATTTGCGCTCTGCAATGGCTCAGTTTTGCTCAGGGAGCCCCACCAGGCTCCAGAACACCCCATGGCCCCCACATTAGCAGTGACAGAGCAGCGTGCGGCAGGTCCCCGAGGCACCCGGTGGCACCAAAATAACCGAGTTTCCCCCCAAGACGCGATGGGACAAAGGCGCACGAGGCCGGCAGGAGGGTGCTGGGCCGAGGGCTATTTCAGGCTTTCCGCTGCTGTCTGGAGGCAGGACGCGGAGCACTACAGATGTTCCTGGGTTTGTTTGGCTGCAAGAAATTCCCCTCCTTACTCCAGCGAGGGGAGGAGGCGGCAGGAGGGCGAAGCAGGGGGTGACCCGGAGGAGCGCTCGCCCTGCGGCTGACGGCACCGGGGGGGGCCCAGCCCTGGCACGGGATTTGGGGCAATCCCCCTGCCCCGTGGCCGATGCTCACCGAGGTCCTCGTGGCCAGCGGTGCAGGGGGGACACGGTCCCCCCACGTCCCAGCTGTCTGCAGGGCTTGGCAGGCCATGAAAGCACAGCTTTGCTCCTCAAGAGCTTTGCTTTGGCTCCAGCCCAGGCTGGGACTCTTCACCTCCGAGCAGGGCGCGCAGGCAGACGCCGAGGCAGGAGACACCCCAAAACCTGGGCTTAAACAGCTCGGAGCGTGCCAGAGCCACGTGCCCAGCACAGGAGCAGCGCAAAGCTCTGGGCACGGCGTGCTCACACAAAAACCTCAGCATCCTCCTGCCCCCAAAGGCTGCAGCCCGCGTCCCTCCAGGGCAGCACCGGTGGCTCCGCAGCCAAACAGCCCCAAAATGTGCCACCGCTGCGGGACGACCCCACACCGACGTGGGACAACCCCACCAAGGGCCACAATAATCGGCTAATTGAGCGGCGGCTGGAAAAGCCCCCTGGACAATGCAGGGATTAGAACCAGGGCGTGGAGTCAAATGCAAAGAGCAGGGAGGGGGCCGCGGGGTCCCACTGGGGAGCACCCTCCCACCCCCGAGGGCTGCCCGGGGTCTCGCATCCTGTCCCCAGCCCACTGGGTGTTGGGGGCACCCAGACCCCACAGCGATGGAGGAAGCCCTTTCCCTTCTTTATTTTTTTTTTTCCTCCCCCCTCCCATCTCAAAAAAGAGGAGCCAAAAGTGGAAAAAAAAAAAAAAAAAAAAAAAAAAAGATTGTTTTTTCAAGCGTGCTGGAATCCACTTGGATAAATAACGGCTCCAGAAACTGGGCTGCTGAAACAATAAACTTCCTATGTACCCAACCAAAAAAGGAGGCAGGAGACGTCGCTCCCCGCGGCCGGGCGCGCAGCAGAGAGGGAAACGCGAGCGGCGCGGAGGTTAATAACGGGGTGACGGCCGTGGGGGCGGGGAGGGCCAGCTATGCTTTGCTCTGCGAGCGCATTAATTTAAAGCATATGCTCGCAGCAGATACGGCGGAGGCTGTGCCCTGCGCAGAGCTCGGCGTTCGCAGGGATTTCGGGAGGAGCGGAGCGGGGCCCCCCAGCCGGCGAGGTGCTGTGCTGCTCTTCCCTCCCTGCAACGTCACGCCGGGCTATTTCGGACGGTGAAAATTATCGTCCCAGCCCTCGGCTTTTGTTAGCGCAGGAAAAATAAGGCCCAGAGGGTGAAGGAGCCGGAGGCAGCAGGGTGCGAGCACAGCCTGGGGGGGGCGAGGGCTGGAGCCTGCAAGCAGCCCCCGAAGCAGCCCGACGCGGGGCAGCTCCCTCCAACCTCCCTGCTCGCAGCCATGGGAGCATCTGCGCCTCCGCAGTTCCCGTCTCCAAAACCCTCTCCACACTGCAAATGCCAGAAGCCTCCCTCTTTTTTATTTTTTTTTCCTTTTTCTTTTTTTTTTTTTTTTTTCCCCTCCCAGTGAACGGAGGCAGCAGCAGGGCCGGGATGCTGCAAGGCGCTGGGCAGCTCCAGCCCTGTCCCCGGGCAGGTCACCTCCCCGTCCCCTACACGGACACCGTGGGGGTCCCCCCCAGGCCCTCACCGCTTCAAGGAGGGCAACAAAAATGTTTGGGGTGGGAAGGAAGAAAAAAAAAAAAAAACAAAAACCTGCCCGATAAATATGGAATAAATGGCTGAAAAAGGTTTCAGAAAGAAACCATCTGCGGGGCTCAGGACAAACAGGCCTTGGAGAGGGGAGTTCAAGTAGAACTGGAAATTGGTCGTAAGTCAAAGCCCTCTATTCCCTGCAGACAATCTGTAATTTAGTGCAATCAAGCTGTGCACATAAATGAGGCCTGTGCTGGGATTCCACATCTGGAAGAGGTTTGGGCTCCTGCCCGTGTGACAGCGGGGCTGGCCGTGGCCAGGGCGGCTATCTGGGCCTGGGGAGGGCCGCGGCGCTCTTTCCATCGGGCTATTAGCACGGGGTCAGCCGGGGGGAGGGCGTTAAACCTCGTTAGTGCACCTCTGCACAGCCCCAGCCCCTCGTCACCACGCCGCGGGGACATCCAGGGTTGTGACGTGCAGCACCCCGGGATGCCAAACGCCCCCGGCACAAAATTTGGGAAATCCACAGCCCCAGAGCCCCGATGGAGCGGGATGTGCAGGGAGCACCACGGCGGGATGAGGGCAGGTCTGAGGCTGGCACAGCCGCACGCAGCTCCGCAGGCACCAAGGGGATGACCTGGGGGGGGTCAGCATCCTTCCATCCTTCCTTCCTCCCCACAAGGGGCGAGGACTGCGCTCAGGTTTCCTCCAGGTGTAAAAGAGGGCAGGGAGCAGAGCGCACACACCTTTGCTCAGGTTGCACGGGGGCGTCAGGCTGAGGAACGTCCCCCTCGCTGATGCCCACACACTGCACCAGAGCGAAGCAGCAGCTCCGCCACGAGGGAGACCTCAGCCCTGTAACGACGTGGGCCGGGGGCTCCGTACCTGCAGCATCCCATCCCCCAGATGCCTCTCGGTAAGCCCGGAGACCTGCTGACGTTTAGGCAAGAAGCGCCGGGTCCTGTCTCGGTAAGCACCCCTGGCACCCACAGCTGGGATGGATGAGGGCGGCCGGTGCCCAGCGCCCTGCTCCGAGGCCAGTGCAGCCCCCGGGCACCCAGGCAGGGCTCCTGCCACCACTTCTGCCCCCATGGAGTTAATTCTCCAGCTCAGCATCTCTGGCTTTACCTCCCTGCCACGTCCCCATCCTGGGCAGTGTGGGAGAGGCTGGAGTGGGGGTAAAAACCATCAGCGGAGCCGTGGCCGTGCCCAGCACCCCGTACCCCGTGCTGGCCGCGCTGCCAGCCAGCGCTTCTCGGTCACAGGGGGGTAAATAAGCAGCAGCTGCTGCTGAGGCAGCCTTGGATTCCTCAGGGCAGGGCTAATAAGTAAAGATAAATAAAGAAGTAAACCGAGAGTGTGGGAAAAAAACAAAAGCGAGGCAGAGCGAGAGATGCGCGGCGCAGAGCTCCCCCGGCCAGCCGGGAACGTCCTCCTCCCGTCCTCCTCCCGTCCTCCTCCCGTCCTCCTCCCGTCCTCCTCCCGTCCTCCTCCCGTGCGCAGAATTAGCGCCGCTCATTAGCGCGGGCACATTCCTGCTTCCAGGCCAGACCGGATGAAGCCTGGAGCCGTTTCGGAGCCTTACCCTGCACCGAACACACCCGTGGCTGGGGCAGTGCCGACGCCGAGCATCCCCGGGGCGCGCGGGAGCCCTGCTCAGAGCCGGGGTCGCGGCTGTCCCCAGCAGGATGTCCCCGAGGCGCGTGCAGCCCGGGCCACGCCGCCTGCTCCTGTCCTGCCCGCACCCCAGTGGCTCCAGGAGACGCTCACGAACCCGGAGCCTCTGGTTTTGATTGTCCCATCTGGAAAGGGTTTAGAATAAATCATGTTTACTGCGAGAGAGCAGAGCCCAGGGTCACCGCATATTTGTAGGTTTCTGCCTACGCCTGTAGGTTTCATGTCACGTTTTAGTGGGATCGTGTAATGCCCTAATGCTGCTGCACGGTCACCCCAGCCCCGTGACCGCCCTCCCGGCACGGCGCCTCCAAAAATCCCCTTCCCTCTCAGCCCCAATGCTGTGGGAGCCACCCCGGGCACTGGGCAGTGCCATCGCCCTTGCTCCTGCAGAAGAAAGCCCAAGAGCAGGCAACGAGGCAGGCACTTTTCCCAACCACGAGCTGGCAAAGGGCTCTGAAGTCCCCGCAGGTATTTCCAATGGGCCGACACGTCGGAGGCCCTGGGGAGAGAGAAATTCAGAGCAGAGCCAGCGCGAGGGAGGGCACGAGCACAGAGCCCAGCCTCCACGCGCCCCTGCAGCCTCCCAGCACGAAGGCGAGGCCCTGGATGAACGTCACTGCTGCTGCTTCGGGATGCTTCACGCTTTTATTAGGACTGCTGCGTTTAGAGCACGCTCACGGTGCCCGCATGGCACAGGCAGGTTTCACGGACACACTCCACGTGCACCGTGGTGGGTCACCATCACGGCCACCCGACGGTCACAAAACGAACATCACCGCCCCAAAGCGAAGCCTCTCCAGTGGCACACGTGGGACCAGGAACCTCCTCAAAACCAGGAATGCCCGGTGCTGATGGGACAAAAACGTGGCCAAGTGGGTGCACGAGCGCCGAGCTCACCGCAGCGCTCCCCAAACCCTGCCGAGGGGCAGGAGGTGGCAGCCAGGAGCCCCGGCTCCCCCAGGGACAAGGCTCTGGGCAAAAGCGACGTCCCCTCCCGCAGCGGCTGTGCCGTCCCTGCCCTCCGAGCCAGATTTTAATTCAAACATCTCCTCGGGAGTTATAAATAAACACCGTGACCCGCCGCCGCAGCGAGGAGGCGCGCAGGCTGCCAGCGCCTGCCCAGAGCCCCAAAACCTCCCCGCGCTGAGTTTTTAGGAAGCAGGCGACGGCTGCAGCCCCCTGCACAAAGCCAGAGCCCCTCGCTACTTCCCAGCGAACGTTTCCAGCCAAAGCAGCCGCTTTCAAACAACAACATCCTCCCCCGGAGCTCCAAGCAGCCGGAGCGATGGGAGCCCCCCCGCCTGCCTGCCCGCCCCGGGTCCCCTCGGAGCTCGCGGTGCCGTGAGCCCGGGCACGGCTCGGGGTTACGGGGGGCAGGGAAAGGGCTTTTGTCGGGGCACAGCTGGGGAAGGAGGGCAGCAGGGGAGGGAGAAGGAGGGCAGGAGGGGAGGAGGGCAGCAGGGCAGGAGGGCAGGAGGAACGCGCGGCGCTGCGGGGCGAGGGTGGGCGCACGAGGGTGCGAACGGGGCCGGGACTCGGGGACCCACGGACCCACGGAGAGCGCCCCACGGGCACCCCAGGGCTCGGGGTACCCCCAGGGCTCGCCCCCACTCCTCTCCCTTCGCCCCCCTCCTCCTCCTCTTCATCCTCCCCCCCAGCATCCTCCCCACGGCACCGGGCAGGACACCTCCGGGGGACTCTCCGGGGGTCCCCCCCTTTCTCCCTCCCCCTCTCCCACCCTCCCGGGGACCCGGCGCCCCTTCCCCCGGTACTCACAGCGTGGCGGTGCCGTCGGGCAGCAGCCGGGGCTCGGGGGGCGCCGGGAGCCCCCCTCCGCTGCACAGCACCCGGCGGCGGGGCGCGGGGGGGCCGCTCGCCTTGTGCCGCTCCGCAGCGCACTTGCAGCCCAAGCTCTGCACCGGGCAGCCCCTCGCCGCCGCCCCCGTTCTCCCCCCGGCCGCCAGCAGCAGCAGCGCCAGCGCCGCCGCCGCCGTCCCCGTCCCCCCCCGCATGGCCCCGGCACCGGGCACCGGGCTCCGGCTCCGCGCCCGCCGCCGCCGCCGCCGCCGCCGCCCCGATCCCCGGGGCGGCTCCGGCGGCGCCTCCCCCGTTCGCCGCCCTCCGCCGCCGCCGGCCCCGGCGCCTCCCCCGGCCCGCCCCCGGCCCGCCCCGGCCACGGAGCCGGGAGGGAGCCCGGAGCCCCCGGGGGGGAGCGGGGATGGGGGTCGGGGGGCAGAGGAGAGGGGCTCATCCCCGTCCTGCCCCCCCCCCCGGGGGGCGAGGGGTGCGCCAAAGGGAGAGAGGGAGCCGTGGGCAGGGTGGGGAGGGACAGGGCTGGAAAATTGGGCAGTGGTGGGGAAGGGCTGGAGATGGAGCCCTGGGCAGGGTGGGGAAGGGACAGCCGAGCCCTGTTCCTACAGCACACCCCCCGTCCATACAGCCCCTGCTGTGACCCAGGGGTGACGAGCACAGGGGGCTGCAGCCCCACTCACCCCCTTACCGGGGGGGGCTCTGCGACCCCCCCTTGTGCCCCCCCAGCCCCCCGCACTGCCCCCACGTCCCCGTTTGCCGCAGGGTTCTGCTTGCTTCAGTGCTCCCCACGCTCAGCTCAATATTTTTCTTCCTGCTCCCCCCCCTCGTGTCCCCAGCTCCCTCTCTCCTCCCAGGGTTCATCTCCTCCCCGGGCATGGCTCGCTGCAGTTTTCATGGAAAAGGATCAAAAGCAGGCGATGAAGCCTTCGGGACACCCACGCCAGGGAGCAGAGGAAGAGGGTCACGGAGAGAAGGCAGGACGCTGCTCGGGGAAGGCGCTTTCTCTCCAGATCCAGAGCGAGAAGAGAAATCGCCTCCTTTCTCTAAATAAATACAGGGAGAGGAGAGATGCTCGGCAGCACGCTCCCAAGCAGCTCCCACACGCGTTTTTGTCTCGGGAGCAGGAGCAGTCGAGGTTCCTGCGTGGTTTGTGAGCGGTTCAGCCGGCGGTGGCCTCGCTTTCCCACCCGCTCAGCGCCGAGCTCCTGGGGTCCCCGGCTGCGGGAGCTTGGCACCGCGTCCCCAACGCCTCCCTCCCCTCCTCTCTTTTGTTTTTTTTTTTTTTCCACTGAGCACAATTTCCAGGGCAGGAACGCCCCGCCGGTGCTGAGCGCCGCAGGATGCCGGTCCCGGACCCTGCAGCTGAAAGTGGAAGAGCAACAGGAAACCGCCTGCGCCCGGCATCCGCCCCGGGATCCCTGCGTGTGCGGGGCTGCCTGTGGCAAACGGGAGGAACGGCCTCTTTCCCTCAACTCCCCCCAAAAATAGGGAGCCCTGCCCCGTCCTGCCTCCCTCTCAAACCCCGCAGAAGGCACCGACCGTCCCTTCCCTTCTCCTCCCGCAGAACACCAGCCTGGGGGCTGAAGCCCACTCGGTCTCGTGCCCCTTTCTGGGGGCAGCGACCCCATAACCGTGGAAGGGCCCCGGAAAACCCCAGCGTTGATCTCAGAGCTCCTTGTGCGTGGACAGGACGGGACTTGGCACGGCTCTCGAGCCCGGGAGGATAGCGGTCAGTGCTGGAAGCATCCGAGGACAGTCAGGGCTCTGGAGCTGCCTGCGCAGCACATTGAAGCAATCAAGCCCCCGTACGTGGTCCTCGGAATCTCAATCCCCTATAAAGTTACCTCCAAGAACAGTCAAAACCTTGTCCAAACCAATAACAAATGCGAAACGCTCAGCCCCAGCGCGTCCCACGTGGCTCGGGCCCTACGGAGCTCGGCTTCTTTCAACTCCTTCCAGCCCCTCTCGACGCCTCCCCAGCCCCGACCCCTTCCGACGCCTCCTGCCCGGGAGACGAGGCAGGATCCCATTCCAACCCCAAATTAAGGACGTGCCAGCGCCAAACCCCGCGCCCCTCGCTCCCAATTCGGGGGCAGAAGCGCTCCCCGTCCGCTGCAGGCGCGGGGAAGGACCCCGAGCACGGGGCTGGAGATTCCTTTCACTGGGATCCAACAAAAACCTTGGCAGTCGCCGGCCTTCCTGCCGGAAACCCGATATCCAAGAAATAAACACGCTTCCCACTTTGAAGGGCTGCAGCGGGCTGCGGGGCCGGGACGCGAGCGGCTCCTGGCTGCCTTTGAGCCCCTCACCTGCCCAGGACAGCCCCGGTGGGTGCT
Source organism: Netta rufina (assembly GCF_964035555.1). Lineage (NCBI taxonomy): Eukaryota > Metazoa > Chordata > Aves > Anseriformes > Anatidae > Netta > Netta rufina. Next base: position 5,566,198 of record NC_140151.1, on the reverse strand, counting down.
CCTTGGGGGCTGCACCACGGCTCCGAGTTCCCCCGGGCCAAATTTGCCCTGGAAATGGGGCAGCGACGAGCTCCAGGAGCTCCTGGCTCCTTCTCCCAGCTACAGGGTGGCCACGGTGGCAGGAGGGGGCTGCTGCGGCCCCGCTGCTTCCCCGCGGCCGGCCCCAGACGCTGACCGAGAGCCACGAAAGGAGAAGCAGCCGCGCGCTGCCCCGGCCTGGGATAATCTGCAGCTTCATTCCTTTCAGAGGCAGCCAACGCACAGATGTTCCCCAAATCCCCGGGGATGAGTTCCTCCCCAGCAGATGTGCGGCCCTGCTCGCCTGCCCCGCGGTGCTGGGGACCCTCGGGGGGGGTCTGTGGGCCCCCAGCACCGGAGCTGGGCACGGCCGTGTCCTCTGCTCACTGCTGAGGCTGCGAAATCACGAGGAGGGGTCCCTCCGGCCACAACCGAGCCTTCTCCTCCTGGACGTGTTCCTCCAAGGCAAATATTGACGGTGACGTTGCCCCGAGGAGCCGTTCGATAACAGGCTGGGAGCCTTTTCCTGCGCTTTGCTGGCTCTGATTCCGTGCCCAGCAGTCGCCAGCTGCTGGGTGACCTCTGCGGGAGCTCCGTGGCCTCGTGGGCAGGCACTGAGTGCCCGAGGAGGGCGAGCAGCCCGGCTGGGAGCGCGGGCAGGTGCTGAGGATGCAGGAGCAGAAGGCACCTGCGGGTGCTGCACCTACCTCGGCGAGGCAGAGCTCTCAGACACGATGTGCTCGGGGAAAAAAAAAAAGCAGCCTGCTGGAAGTGGGATGGGCGAGAGAAACAGCTGCAGGAGCTGTGCCGGGCTCCTCTCCTCCTCAGCGCCTTGTCAGCGCGCTGCAGCTGCGGCTGTCGGGGGGCAGCACCCGCCGCCCCGTCCCGCAGGCCACCTGCACGGCCCGGCTGGAGGAGAGGAGAGGAGAGAAGAGAGGAGACGTCCCGCAGCTGGGAGCCTCGCAGCACCACGCACGGCTCCCAAGAGCCGCAGAGGGCTCGTGCAGGAGGCCGGCATCAAAGCCGGGGGAGTTCTGGATGGAAGAGATGGGAAAAGCAGAGGACCACACACTTCTGAGCGCCGGCCTGCGCCTTCAGAGCCTCCAGGGCACGGAAGCCAGGAGAAATCCTGCCCTGCCACGCAGCCCCCCCTGGAAGCTCACCTTAACTGCTTCATTAAGCGTGGCTGGTGTTCGGTTTCAGCTCAGGAAATAAGCACAGAACGCCGGAGAGAGGGAAAGCAGGAGGCTGAGCCGTAAACCAGACAGCTCCCACAGATGTTCTGCGTAAAACCATCCCACCCTTCAGTGCTCCAGCAGAAAGAACTGTCACCGTGCACCAACGCCTTAAGAGTGGCACTTCTCTAGCAACCAAACGCTGCAGGGACACCGATTTTGCACATTTCAGCCAAATTTGGATGGAAGAAGACGTATCCCGAGGTTGTTCTGCAAAATAAACAGAGCTTTTAACGTCTTGAAGCTCGCAGGCAGATCTGTGGCCAGCGTGTTTCACTGCTGCTGAAACGCTGGGGAGAAAGAGGTGGAAGAGGAGGGGATTAAATCCAACCACCAGATGGAAAATAGCTAATTGGAAGACTAATTACTGAGCCGTACCTGCCCCGCGAGGAGAAGAGCTGCTGTCCCTGCGCAGTGCCCCGGTGCTGGGGAGCAGTGCCACCCAGAGGGCTCCTCCAGAAACAGCTCCCTGCACCTCGCCTCTCGCCCAGAACAGCAATTTTTTCCCCTCCTGATCAGCCTTCCCTCTCTTTGCAGCCCTCTTTCACTCCACTCCCTCCAGAGACAACCGAGTCTCACCAGACAGCGACTCCAGGTTAGGGCAAGGCTTCGGCAACCCTCGGGGCATTTATTCACCACGCCAGAACATAAAAATAACATCTTTAATAGCTTTATAGCTGGCACAGATGGCATTCAATCTCACCACTTTTTATTAACAAGCTATGAAACGACACACGGTGCAGTTCCAAGGAGGGCAGCTCGGGCCGCGTGTGGCTGTCAGCCACGTGGCCGTGACAGGTTGGAGCTTTCCTCTGTTCATGTACATTCAGCGTTTATAGTCAGAAAGTAAAACCAACAGCTAGCTTTAACCACACACACACACGCAGGAAAGCCCGGGAAGGATGTTTCTGCTGGCAGCCAAAGTCTCCTCCTCTTGGCAGTGCACAAAAGCCCAGAAAATGCGGTTGTAACGCGGGTTACAAGAGACTTGCTGCAGCTACCGATGGCCAAACAGCACGTGACGGAACGCAGGAGCTTCTACTCACACCTCGAAGGAGCGGTTACTACGAGGAGAGCCCTGTCCCCTCCTCCAGGAGAAGCCAAGGCCAGGCCAGCACTTCACACTGTAAGATGTGGTCTAGAAACTGTCAGTGGTGAGAGGATTTATTTCAGGAACCCAGAACCCGGAGGGATACTTTACTTTCTGAAGTGCCTTCCCCAAAGGACCTCCAGCAACCTCGCTGCTGCCCTCTGAGATGAGCCGGCTGCTGCTGTCCTCACACAGATGCAGACGGGGTGGTGGAGGCACCAAATGGTTGCGTGACTTGCCTTGGGAGGCAACAGCAAGCCAAAGGTAGACCAAGGAGCTGGTAGGAAAGCCCCTCTTTGACCAAACAGAACACACGGCGTCAAGAACTACTACGCAGGACGAAAATAACTCCCAGCCACGCCTCACGAGGGGAAGGGAAAGGTTGAAAGCATCCCAGAAGGTCTGAGCAGACATGTAGCTGATGGGAAGAGTTAGCAGCGTCAGCCTGAAAGAACACATACGAATGTCAGAGGAGAAGACAGTCCCCCACTCGCAATCTGCATCCCAAACACGAGGCCGTGAACTCCTTCATGCTGGCGGCTGCATTCTTCCTCCATCCAGATGTGCTCGTTGCTCGCCTGCTGTTTAACTGGATGCCATCTCTCCAGCACCACTCGGTGCCACTAAGTGTTCCAGCATGTCCCTGTCACGTAGCTCCTCTCTAAGCACTGCTCAACGGCAGCCACGTGCAAAAACTCTTACTGGGGGAGAGGAAACATTTACAGGTCTCTCGTGATATTGCGATTTGCTTAACGGAGGGTTTAGTCCTCAGCAACAACAAAATCACTGACACTGCTGCGAATACACCTTGCTCATTGGCATCTCCATCCTGACAAATATTTCATTTCTTCAACCCAGTTATCCAAACCGAGCCCGAAGTAGCCGGGATCCTCCAGTCACTTTCAACCTTGAATTTTCTTATCATTTGTTGGTAATAAAAATGTCCAGTTTCTAGGGGTATGCTATAATCACAATAAATTACGAGGCATTTCTGGCCTCTGCTCTGCTATGAGGAATTCCCTCTCACCGTCACGATCAGGTGCCGACGAGGAGGGAGGTGAGAATGCATAGTGTGAGGTCTCTGATCGTCTGTCCTCTGCGGAGGCCACTTTCCCACCTAGTGGCCCTGCGCTGCTGAGGCCTCTGTTTTTCCTTTAGTTTCACCTGGGGCCTTGCCGCCATCTGCTTTGTTGGAATAATCTCGCTCTCCAAAAATAGTGCTTCCAATCCTGACGTTTGTGGATCCAACCTCGATCTGGGAGAGACAGAAAGGAGGAGTTCAGAGCAGGCTGCACCCACCCGTCAGCGCAGTCTGTAAGCAGTCTCCACTCCCCCCATCTCACAGAAGCACAGCTCCCCCTGTATCACCACCTGCAGCTACAGCCAGGGACTACTCTGATCCCCAGAAAGGTATCCCGGGAGCAGGGGAGCTGTTCTTGGTGGAACAGCACCACCAGGATCTCCATCCAAGCAGAGGACGCCTGGGCTGGGCAGCTGGATGCTGCTGCGGGTAACCTGGCTCCTGGGAGGAGCTCAGGGCATGGGACTTACTGCGTGCTGGAAGTCTGTGGACATGCCCATGCTCAGCTCCACCTTCTCGATGGGGAGATTCAGCTTCTCACACACCTCCTGCCGCAGAGACAGCAGCACCTAGGAGAAAGGAGGAACGAAAAGGTGACACGTTTGGTGCCAGCCACACCAGCTCAGCTCCAAGGTTTCACGGATAACAATTTCTGTCTTTCTTTGAGGTCTCCTTCACACAGAAGGCAAAGTTCCCACATTTCCTGCTGATGTGTGCTCTGCAGCACTATAGGGCACTGGAGAGTTCCCGTTACAGGCTGCACTACTGACAATACATGCACCTACATCCTTTGAAGACAACCAATTATCACACCAGCACGACAGACAAGGAACAGAGACCCAGTTCCTCTGCCTGGCGCAGCCCTGTACAGAGTGTGCAAAAAGGGCTGGCAGAAACCTCACCTGAAAGCAGAGGATTTAGGATAAAAATTGCCACGTGAGGTGTCCCTGCCAATATCCTGCCTACAGCTTCACAGAAAAGACGAGACCAAAAACAAATGCACACCTGGCCTCTGCAGAAAGGAGCCCATCACCTTTAACGCTGACACTGCACAGTCTGTACAGCTCTGAGCCAGGTGTGCATTTCTACCAGCCGTCTCCAATCAGACTCGTGTCCTGACTGTATCAGGAGGCCACACAACAGCTGATGTTTTCTAGGAAATCTTACCTGGAAGTCAGGATTTGGCCCCTTGCTAAGGTCATGTCCAACGCTGCCAATTGTCATCAGCCCCACGAATTCCAGGCTCGGACACTTGTTGATGACGTGCTCCACGGCCGCTGTGGTGTCTCTGGGAGGGAGGCCATGCTTACCTGGCAAAAAGCAGGGTGATTTGTGCCAAGCTCTGCCAGAAAACTCCCCTCCCCACAGCCAGGCAGAAGCTAACTGATGGTGAAGTTTCATCTTAGCATAGAGAAACTCCTTACGAGCACAAACCAACAAATCTCACTCAAGTTTCTCCTATCAAGTCAGTGAGACAAACACGCATATCGTCAGAGAAAGTGTCTGCCACTTACTGTCCTCTCCACTAGTGTTAACTTGCACCATGACTTTCAGCCTCTGAGGTGAGCCCTTCTTCTGCCACGAGCTGTTGACTCTGTCTGCCAGCTTCACAGAATCCACCGTTTCCAACATGAACAGGTTCGGGACAGCTACAGAGAAAAAAACAGAGGCTTTGGGCTGCCTGTGCGACACACGAACAGAGGTATTTGCAGTTGTGCACAGCTAGCAGCAGACTATGGCAAGAGACAGCAAACAGACTGAATCAGGACTGAAAAACGGGGCAGTATCACATTGTTTCATTTGCTAATTGGCGTTTCTTGCTAGCTTGCAATCATTAGTACTAACGGGTGAGAAAGGTGGTTATTATTTGAACATCGGAAGAATACTGCCCCTGGGGTCAAACAGAGAGAAACAGCTTACCGATCAACTTGTTGACATTATTTTTCTGTAGATGGCCAATGAAGTGCCACTTAATCTCTGGGCAAGAAGACAAAATCTGGAAGCAGAGAGAAGCAGTTAGGTTTGAGTGACAATTCCCCCTTCCCCTATGCAGCACTGAGGTCCCTGTTCGCCCACAAACAAAACACCAGACATCCACTCTTCTTCTTTCGTTTACCAGACACAGGTTTTGCTTCCCTTGCCAGGCAAGGTGCTTTTCAGCAGCAGGATCAAACCGCCTCCATAACAAACTCCCTAAGACAAACCAGGACTTTGAACAGCTCTTGGGACACAACTATGCAAGAAGAGAGAACACATACGAAACTATCAACTTACTCTGGAGTCCGATGCCTTTTCCAGCAACTCTTGAACCTAGAAGAACCCAAGACAACCTCTTGTTAAAACCACATCAGCCAAGATCACGCTGTAGGAGCAACCTCGCTGGAAGCGGGGCTCCTGGGGCCGCGTGCACCCCAATAAGCACAGTGCTGGGACCCCACGAAGGCCGGCACACTCACGTAGTTCTCCCCGAAGCTGCGCTGCCCGTGGCTGTAGGCGTCCATCACCATCTCGGCGGGCTTCGTCTTGCTGACAGCCACCAGCCGCGGCTGCACGTCCGGGAGGCCCTGGGGGAGCAAGGAGGTGAGGGGGGGGGTTGGGGGGGGGGGTCCCAACCCCATTACATTGTCCCCCAGGCCCCCAGCCCCACTGACAGGCCGCCAGGGCCTGGGGACACGACGGAGGGACACGGGGGCCCCGTCACCGCCCGGGGGGCTCCCGTTAGGCCTAGGAGGGTCCCGTTAGGCCCAGGGGGGTCCCGTGGAGGAGCAGGCCCCGTCTCCATGGCAACCGGGGCCTGCCCCGGCGCTGCGGGCCCGTCTCCATGGCGACGGAGGCCTCGCCGCCATGACGGGCGGGCCTACCCCGTTTTGGGGGCGCTTCTCCCCCAAAACCTCGGCCCCTCACCTGCGGTCTCCGTGCCGCCGCCTGCTGCACCCGCTCGGTGACGGCGCGCAGCGCCGGGCCCAGCCCTTCCCCGGCGGCCATGCCCGCTCTCCACATCCCCGGCCGCCTTCCGCCGCCTTCCGCCACACACCCTCTTCCCGCCCCCCCGCGCTCAGCCAATCGCAGCGCAGCGTCGCGGATCCTGGCCAATGGCAGCGGGCGGGCGGGCGGGCGGGCGTCCCGGCGGCGCCGCCATGTTGGGAAGGTCGCGGCGTCATGGCGGGTGGTGCAAAGGGCACCCCAAAGGCGGTCAAAAGCACCCGGGGGCGCCCCAAAAGCACCCGGGGGCGCCCCAAAGGCCCGGGGACAGCTCGGGGGTGCTGAGGGGAAAGGCAGGGCCGAGTAGCCCTGCTCTGGTTGCCTGCAGTGTGCTCCCTTCCCTTCCCTCAGGCCTTACCTGGGTGGTTGCCCAAATTTGCGAGCGCTGTGCCAGGTCCAAGGTCACTGCCGGGCTGTGATGGGCGGCGAGGAGCTGTCAGCATCCATCCTGCACCCCAATATCCTCCTCCTGCAGAGGAGCTGCATTGGGTTTCCACCAGTTGCAGCTTCATTGAAAGAGAAGGCGTCGAGCAGGCGCTGCTGCCAGGCTCAGGGCACGGCCCCTGCAGCAACCCAGGAGGAGAAATAAAGTCTGGTGGGCAGCAGCCTCGGCTGCTCGGAGGGCAGGTAGCCCCCGATGATGCAGAACTGACTGCGAGCTGCATGCCTTGCACAGTCAAAAGCAAAACGCCACAAAACCACCCCAAGATCCACCCCCGAAGAAATGGGATTCTTGCCATCCGCACAGAGGAGTTCCTCTGGGGTGCAACTTCCAACCCTAAACAAACAAACAAACCATAAAACCAGCACGGGCTGCACCGCTTGCTCTGCACGCCCTATTTGAGCAAGCAACTGTGAAGGCAGGGATGTGCGGTGGGAGATGCTTGGAGCGCAGCCACGGGACGCGGCAGCCACCCGTGGTAGCCACACAGTCCGAGCTAAGCCATGGGGAACTGGAGGCCCCAGGGCTGTGGGGCTGCAGACAATGCCAGGCTTTATCGCAGCAAGTCAAACGGAAAGAATGGGAAACTGCCAGCTGGAGCCCATTAACTAAAATATTTGCCTTAATGCGCAGAACTCGCCCTCCCTCCCCATATTCCGAGCGGTGACAGTATTTACACAGCTGTTCCCAAATACCCAGAAGGTTCCTGCCCTTTGTCTGGTAAAACATGACAATGATTTTCTGCAAACTTTACCAAATCCTAGACGTTTGCCACCGGAGCCTCGTTCCTGTGTTTTTCACTACCCTGTTTAGCTAAGCGGGGTCGAAACGCCTGCAGCCTGCTGCTGAGCCCATCACCTCTGCCCGTTTTCTGCCCGAGCTCTGCTTTCCAGCTCCCTGGGGAGGGAGAATTCTCACAGAGCAGCAGCACAGGCACTCGTCGGCCCCTCATGCTGTTGATCCCCTGCTGATTTACCCCTGGTAAATCTTTTACCCCTGGTAAATCCTCCCCTGCAAATATATCCAAGCGCTGTGTTAAAGGTCATCCATAAAACCAGACAAATTAAAATTGAAGGCCATTTTATTATCATAGCAAGTATCAAAATAAAAAGGCTTTTAATTCAATACGTAAGATCAACAACCATGCTGGTAAAGCATTACCACGCTCCCGCCAGCAATTCCCAGCTATCAGCAATGCCACAAACCTCTATTTGCTTCGTTAAACAGTGGTTTTAAAATTCAGATCTTCGTTTCAAGATTGCAAGATCATGGAGATTACGACAGAATGACAGTTAAAGAGTGAGATCAAATAAAGATTTACATGTAGTGACTACTCTGGAAAATTGAGGAAATTATACATATAATGAAGAATCTGAACAAAAAATAACAATCAATTTTGGCTTGTAAAGGCTGCTATTATTTCAACTTGTTTTTGCGTTTTCCACTCTTATTACAGTTTAACTAAATTACTCGGTTTTCAGTGATGCAGAATCATGACGGTTCCATAATGGTTTAAAAATGTGGGTTTGAAATTAATAATACTGGCTACTCCTTTTTCTATTCTCCCCCCTCCTCTGAGAAATACTTTAGCAGTCATGTTTTCAATTAAAAAAGAATCCTTAAGACCTATTTATTCCAAACTATTGTTTTACTGTAAAGTCATACAAAACCATATTTTATAATACCACTTTGGTTTATTTGGGTCTTTTCATTAGTGAAAACACTTGCATAAAAAGCAGGTTTTTTTTAGTTACTAATGGAAATCCTTTATGAGAATGTAGAACGATCCGAAACAAAGGTTTAGGTACTCAAAGATTTAGGTACCATCACCTCATTCCTATATTTCTGCTATTCCCTGTTCATCATCTTCCTGCAGAGACCAATTTACAGAAGTGAGTAATATTTCAGCCTACCTATTGATGCAATTTTGGACCACTGTTTTCTAGTGTATCAGTCTGGAGACGGAACTTTTCTTAGCTCAGTTTTTCCAGCAAATACAAAGATGACATACGAGATGGACCTTTTCTCCAGCAGAAATCGATGGTATCTTTTATTTTGCATTTTCAAGTATCAACTGTCATTCTCCTGACAGGGAAAATAAAGCTGAAGTGAAAATACTGGAACGAGCAGCAGAAATTCATCTCATTTCTATCTTAGTGTGACTGCCTTATTAAAAAGACTAATGCATATTTAGAACACTGAAGAGTGAAACCAAGAGAAGCAGGTAGCAAGCATTTAGGGCAGAAGATCATAAATTCAATAGGTTGGTCCCTGACCAACTTAGTGCTTTCTCTTTCATCATCTTATATGGGTATATTGGCTGCAAATTATAACAGCAATTAATAAAAACAGGCTCTCCTGCCAAGTGGCAGATGGATTTGCGGGAGAGGATGAAAAAAAATTCTCCTGAACTTTTGTCTTTAACACCCCCTCCATTTTTGTATCTGTGTAAACTAAAAGCCTCTTTGCATCTGGTATGTGAGAATTAACCAGTTTTCTGAAGGGAAAGGTACACTACATAGCATTGTTCTGACCAAAGAAGGAAAATTCCTCTTTGAACAGTCCAGCAACAAGAGGTTGTCATCTTTGCCCTGTAGTTTTTCTCAGGATGATGCTTTGTGTCCTTTGCCACTAGCAAATCTTCCTCTCGAGATCTATTCTAAAAAATGAAAAGAAAAAAAAAAAGAACCAACAAAGCAAACAAACAAAACCAGTAAAACTGTTCCGTTCATTTCGGTTCACCTCAACATTATCTCTAAAATGGAACTACAAACACTGAAATCCAGTCGGTCTTGCAGACCAGCAGATGATGCGCTGTATGACCGTGGGCCTGGTCATCCAAGCAGATACTCACTAGCAAGGCTTTTTGCAAAGTCAGGGTCCCTGAGACAAAAATTCTTTTTCTCTCTAGTTTTTCTAACTATGATGACTGTGACAAACACGCTTGCAGTCTGGTTTTACCAGGAGCTAAGTCCAATTAGCCACTGGCAGGCCACTGCCCCTGCCAGCATACCTAGCAGATAAAACTGCTGGCAAGAAAATTCTGACTCCCCTTTGCCCAACCCAAATATGACAAATGGAAAACAAACCAGTGTTATGATGCAGAAAATGAGTAGTTTGGGCCACTACCTGTGTGATGCGTGGTCTAAGGTTTAGATCCCCCTCCAAGGTAATTAGGTAACCTGCAGCACTTGACTACAGCTATTACAGCTCACTGTGCACGTGGTCTTAGCTGCCCTACTGAGGTAAAACACAGGGGCTTAGACCTCAGTAAAAGGTGGTTTCATGTATTTGCTACACCTTGCACTCAGGATGGGCCTGGAGTGTCCAAATAAACCGTTAGTCCCAGCGTCACAGAGCACAGGCAGTGACCCACCATCTGGCCAACGTCCGGGCCTTCAAGCAGACACGGGTAGTGTACAAAAGTCTAGCACCTTTTGTGTTTTTCTTTTTTTTTAAAGGGGTTTGAAATTAAGTACTGGAAATTTCCAACTAGAAACAAAAAAGGTCATAGCAGCAATCCCCCTCCCGCCAAAATCTCAAAACTTACTTACTTTCAACTGCTACAAACCACCTCAATCCAAAATCAAGTACCTATCTAAGCTGGCTGCAGAACAAATAGCCTAGCTAGCCTCGCCAGAGTAATTGGGTTTATGAGCCCATCGGCGAGGAGAGGTGCATCTAGCAGACATATCTGGAGCAGAGTGCTTAGAAGTTACCAGAAAAAAAATACCCCATAAATACCAAAGTCATTGTGTCCAATTGTCATACAAAAGATTGAGAGGATTAAGTCTTATCTTAAGTCTTTCAGTACAGGAAAGGGGGAAAACAAAAAGGAACTTCCCAGTTCATGTTTCTTTAGATATAAAACAAATATAAATGTTTCTTTTCAGTTGATGTTATGAAGCAATTTTTTTGTCCTCACTGGCTCCTGCCCCATCCTCTTCGTGGATTCCTTCTGCCAGTCCCTCTGCAAATTTAGTCTGGCTACCTGCATAGTCCATGAACATGTTGGGGATGTCTTTGCCAAAATATATCTTGCTGTTTGCTGCAATGGCCTTGTATTTCATCAGCTGCAAGTACTCAGGAGTTAACTTCATCTGCACAAAAAGAAAACAGATCACCAACAGCTCAGATTCATTCCAAAGCAAATTTCTGATGCGAGCATACAAGGCGTCCACTTTTCCAGAACACTCATGGGCACGCTCATCCTCCCTGCAGCTGAAGAGCTGGAGTACCCAGAGGGCAGCTCTCCTTCAGCGTGTCTAAGCAAAGCTCCAAATTTCAGTGACTAAATGGCAAAATGAGAAAGCGATGGGAGCAGCTGGGGAAAAGTTCCATCCACAGAGATGGAGAAGCTCTAGAGCTCATAACTCACTGAAAGCTCCTGCAATGCGAGCTACTAGAAAGAAAAACACAACTGGCTTTTTTCACAGAGTAGATTGAAGGGTTTGTTTCAGAAAGCAGCGATCATTCCTTCAGGATAACGACACTACAGCAGAGAGAAAGGAGTAACTGGGACAGAACTTGTGCACAAACATCTCAGGCCTCCCGCCATTCTTACTGACCCTTACAAAACAAAGTCTTCCTGCTGGGACGTCCTGGGAACTTGCTGGAGGCAGTAACAAGTCTGGCAATTGTATCCATATATTTTTTTTTTGTTTCCAGCATTTTGTTTTGACTTTGTTTTTGCAGGAGCAAGACTTTGCCAGGCTAATTAGTTTGGTGTATAAGAGCAGCTCCATTTGTTGTTTACCTGAACGTTTGTTTGCTCTAAGCCTGTCTGTCACTTGGGAGATCTCCCTGCCTTGACTACCTGCCAGCTCGCAGATTGAAATGAATCAACACTTCTGACTACAAAAGGATGAAAGGGCAACGCTGAAACCAATATTCTATCCCCAGCACCTGGCAGATGTCTCCAGACATAACCAGGTATTTCACATATCCTGACACAAATGTATCTGTCGAGAGAAGAACTTGCAAATAAGGATCTAATTATTGTTTCAGTTTCAAAGATAACTTCTCTGTCTTTGGCTTAAATGGCAAGACACCACGAGCAAACAAAGACAGACTGCTTTTTTGCTGAGCTCTTCTGTATAGCCTAACGTAAGGAGCTCTGCTTCAAGGCACAGAATAAGGAAACAACAATACCTTGTTGGCCTCGGCAACTTTCATAGCAGTGTAGCATTCAGCATCAGCTCGTGCCTTCTCTCTTGCAAGAAATGCAGCATCTGGAAGAAAACACGCTCCCGCATTCAGATTTTTATTTCCAGTCACGTTAGCACCATTTGCAGCTGGAAAAATTTTAAAGCAGCCAGTACCACATCTAAACCATAAGGGATACAAGGGCAAGAGGGAACAGAATGGGAAACCCAGAGACGGGATCTCCCTTTACATCTAAAATGCTACAGGATGATAATATTAAATAAGTAAATTGTATCTGCAACTGAAGGCCTCAAAGCATTTCATAAACATAAGGTTTTTATTACCACCCTGTCACACAGGCTGAGAATATTCTTTCTTCTCTAGCCAGCCACTAACTCTCGTGCTGCAAACGAAACAACTGTTCCACTGCAGAAGTGGTATTTACCCACGACATTTGCACAGGACTCCAAGAACAGTACAGCAGACTGCTCTACAGATGAAGTTTGTTGATGCGAACGCAATTCCCCAGATGGGATTCTGTCTGGGATACCGAGGTTAAGATTCTGGCACACAGAGGCAGGCAATTTTAACCTTTACAGGCTCTGCCCCTTGGACAGATGTTGGAGAGCTGTCTTGCTGCAATATCAAAAATTGCGTCAAGGGTCTGATCCTGTGGGATACTGAACTTCCCTGACGGCTAGCAAAGACATGCAAGGAAAGAAACACTTCCCCTTTCTGTATCACACTCCTGTTTTTTTCTTTTCATGTCAGATGACACTGATGTGGTATCAGGCCATCAAGTTAAAGCTGAGCTTAATCTGTCTGATTCAAGGTGATCCCTTTATGTTTCTTCTGTAACAGGGAGACAATATAGTATAAATATACACATATAATACACAATTGTATTTGTAACACATGCTAGACTGGATCTGAGAGCAGCACAGCTGGACAAGCCATTTGTTTACCTATACTAGCAGGGAGTTGCGTGAGCAGCTACACTTAAAAACTGGATGGATTTTCCTGAGACTTCCACTCCTCTGGCTAACAATCAGAGCGGTCTGTCAGGAACACTGGAAAGAATGAGGGAGACCTGAATCCTCTACTGGCACGGAGTTGAACTGTCATGGAAGCTCCCCACCCCTCTTTTCTTTAGGATCTTTAGGTCAGTCACTACAGAACATTTACTTACTGGAAGTTATCACTCACCTTCAATCTCTGAAATTCGTTTCTCTGTTTCTTTTTCCATCACTTTCTGTCCGTAAGTTATTTCAGCAACTTGTGCAATTTTTTCTGCCTCTGAAAATGAAAGAGAACACGTCCACATTGTCATCACGCAGTCTTCCTATTGCTAGAACCAACTTTACCCATGGAAACCCTTCCCACCCTCTTCTGGTAGCAGTAAATTGTGGGGAGAATTTTCAGCCCTCAGAAGGTGTCCGCCTGTTTGTGGATAAAGCTGGAACCCGTTTGAGTTTCCCTGGAACAACATCAGATCAGCAGCAAAAAGCTGCAGCAGAGAAATCACCCAACAGCAAACCAGGCGCATGCCTTCCCCTCTCAGTTTGGATTCTATTTTCTGCCTATCCCACCCCTATAAGCTACTGCCTTCAGGGAAAGCTGTACAGACCGATCAGGGCCTTCTTCCTTTCTGTCTCCGCTTCCTTCTCTACCACCTTCTGCTTCTGTGCTGCAATCAGGAGCTTTGTCTTCTCGCTCTCCCTAGGGAGCCAGAAACAGTCAGTTACAAAACACGAGCATCTCAGGTGGCCTGGCCCACCTCACCTTCAGGATGAGCCGTTGGCTTAATCCTCCTTCAAGTGTGTGGTTAGGGCAGACAGCAGTGATGAAAGTGAGTGCATCTACCTGCAGAGCTGCCTTTCTAAACTAAAGCACCTTTTCCTCCCCTTGATAGCAGGAGGATTTTTCAGTCAGGATGGTGTGAAACATTCCCTGCTACTCTCCGCAGACTGCCACAATGCCTTCCAGCAGAGGCACGTCACAGAACAACATCTTGGCTATACACACGTGCAAGCTTAATGGGTTACTATTGACAAGGACACTATTAAAACAAAGTGAGAAATTAAAATCCTGTAACTTGCCCTCACAGCTTGTTATAAATTTCCCACAAGACAGATGCATATGGCTTTGAAATCACTCTTCATTCAGTGAGATGGGTCTGTGCGTTTTACTTGCTAAAGCCTTTTCTATCTCACTGCTTTGAGCACTCACTGAGAAGTTTTAAAAGCACGTGTGTACATATACGCAAAAAAATTAAATACTCTGTTCCTGCTCCCAGTCGGGGAAAAGAGATTAGAGTCAAGAACAAGTCCTTCTCAGCCGGATTTATGGTAACAGATAAAAACAGGCTGATCTGAGATCCTATCATGACCTTACTGCACATGACTTAGCACGATACCAAAAGGTCAAGCAGAATGGACGAGAAGGATCTTACTCTGGCCTATGTAGACTCTGTTGGCAGAGTGCTCAGAGAACATAAGCATTTCTGAATGATCAAGTGCAAGAAAAGGCAGCTGGCTCACAGCATTGAAAAGGGATCAGTATGTCAAGTGCTATTAAAGAAAGTTATTTCAAAGCTTTGCAGGTCCTCAGCCCGTTGAATCAACAGTTTCTCCATCCTAGTCAAACAGCAGGATTAGCGGTGGAATCCATCCACCTGCCACTCACTCGCATGCTCGGGGAAGTGTTTGTAAAATAGGGCCAGTGTCAAGGGGAAGGAGGCCCCGGGAAAATAATTCCTGCACTCAAGTGCTCAAAATGGAGCAACACCCTAACTCAGCAGTGACCTGCCAGCCATTTACAGTGACAGCCACATCTGCTGCAGCCTCGCCAGCCCCTTTCTGAAGGGCAGCAAGGCAGCACGAGGCTGAGCACAGGCCTGGCAGAGGGCACTCTGATCAGTGCACGCTGTGAAAACACATTAATCTGGATGAGCGACTCCTTTTGGTAACAAAGGTGCAAGTCTCAGGCACTTACATGAGCTCATAATTCCTCCGGATTGTTTCAGGGATGTTTGGCTTTGTAACTCGAACTGCCTGGAAAGAGAGACAGAAGAAAACATCGGCAAGCAGCCAACAATCAAAAGGCAAATGGCCCTGAGGCTGCAGAGGGTGGGGGAGCTAACGCTTATGACAAGCTCTGCCAGACAGAGCTTTTACACGCTGCAGAGATTGTGGCCAGCTCCAAACTACAGAGAGCAAACACCGGACCCACTGATCTCCTGACATGACAGCAGGTTACAGCCTGTGTGAACGAGTAACCAGGGAAACACCGAGAGAAACCCAGCGCAGCAAAGCCATAAGGGGACAGAAATGACACTGCCCTCATTCCCCACATTAAACAAACTGGATCATAGAATCATTAAGATTGGAAAAGACCTTTTCAAAAGGAACTTTATAGCTGTACTTTAAAGCAATTTTCTAAAAGTTACAGCTTATTTCCTGTTATCCCTTAACCCTCACGGGCTGCACATCTCCAAGCAGAACCCCGATTACCTGTATAATTAATCCGGGGGCCATGGTAGTTAGGTCTTGCTGCAATGCCAGTTTAAGGTTTTCATCAATCTGATCTGATTGGAGGGAAGGAAAAAAAAAGTGACTGAAAGCCCCACAAAGGCAGCTTGCTGCCAACAGGTACAGAATTAGCTGGAACAGCTCAGATTTCTTATTCCTGGAAAGTAAGTGGAAATGTAAGCTTGGTATAGAAGTGCTGGGCTGAGAAAGACCATCCCCAACCTCAGGGCAGGTTCACATCTCGGCACGTCACGCAGCATTGACCACTGGAAAGGACTTGGGAGAGACCACAAGAACATGGCCAGCATAAAATGAAGACCTTCCCAGTTTCCAATAACCCGCAATTTGGACTCTTTTTGTGCCAAAAGTAGCATTTTTATGGTAAAGAATCTCTGTTCTAACCCACTTCCCTACTGATACCTTCCCAACTGGATCCTGAAGTAGATGTGGTCCTGCTAAATCATGACTGATTAGTGACTGTGCCTGTGCCAGCAGCAGACAAAGAAAATGGAAAAGGAGAAATGTAAAATGGCTGCATTAGTTATTTTAATAGGCTGCAAAAATTTCATCAGTAAAGCCTGTTTGGCTCAATGCAGAACATTTAACTCCAGCACAGCTAAGAAATTTCAAAAGGAAACACAAAACAAAACCCTTCTTCAGTGAAAAGCTCTAAGGACAGCAGTGTTTCCAGTTGGGGCCTGCTGAGAAATGCAGAGGGAAAATAAAATGTAATAGCCTTGAAAGTGATCACATCGCACTCCTTGATTATTTGCTTTGGTCCCAGTTTAGCTAGCTGGAACTCACACTCACAGTGAAGTTCAGCCAGGAGTTTAGGAAACAGCTGTTATCAGTTTCCTGCACCTGCTTGCAGATGTGGGGGCAGAGAATGACATAAGTCTGCCTGAAATGGGCTGTGCCCCATTTCATAACGCTGGAGCCAGAAAACATCCAGCTCAGACTGAAAGAGTTACACAGGGGTTTATACAAGTTCCTTCTGTGCAAATTGGTTGTCTTGAGTCCGTTTCAAGCAGTTGTCGTCAGCAGCTGCCGACATCTGGAGCCTCCATCGACAAAGAACCAGAACATTCACCAGCAGCCCCGTAAAGGAAGAGGAGGGGGAGCCGAGTCCTAGTCCCACACTTGGTGCGGAGGCCCTGTGAGGAAGGGGACAGCCAGGCTTCTTGGAAAGCCTCACTTACACAGAGAAGCGGTTTGCAAACACCTTGTACTCTTCCAGGCACTTGGCGCTAAAAAATCCCAGCCACTAATTCTGTCAGCCCTGGGTCCAAACCGGTCACGGCAACACTTCAGTGATGGCCAGCAGCGCTGCGCTGCCAGATGCTGGAAGGGATTTCTTATCAAAGGCCATAAAGCAAGCACTCGGCCTGGCAGGGACTGGCCCATTTCTCCTCAGAAACCAACACGATTCTCCAGGCTCTCTTGTGCTGTTCTCCAAGTGTTTGTGCTGCCTGATTTCCCACTGGTCTGGAGAGAGGAAGGGGAGGTCAGCCGGCCCCCGCCAAGCAGCCCTGGTTTCTAGCACTCACTCGCAGAGCCCAGGAGCTGTAGCGATGTGCATGACACACCAGTAATCAAACCCATGGGGCTTTTGGTACCAGCAAAGAACAGAAGACTGGCTTTTCCTTCTGGACTATTAAATCCTGCCCCTGATTAACCAGTCACATTTGCTAAACACACGTAACACAGCAGAATTACTGCTCCCTCTCCTACAACCCTCTGCTGCCACTGGCAGGTTTGGGGGATTTTTGTTGTTGTTGTTGTAATACAGTGAAGTGCACAGCACCAGACGATGATAAGGAGCAAATAGCTGTAACTGGTTAACAATTCCAACCAGACTGGTATGTAAAAGGCCCAGCAGCTGGGGCAGTGACTTCTGTACCAGCACAACATGCAGAGAGCTCACAGAGACATCGCTCAAGGAGCCAGCAACCTGGGAGTGAAAGGCAGAGGCAGCTCACCGAACAGCTCGATGTAGACCTCCTGCAGCGTGTGGACACTGCAGAACTGGTTCAGCTCATGGTGAATCTTGTTGAAGATGAGAGCTTTGTCGTAGTCAGCGGTGTAGTTCTTCACTATGTCATAGACTGCGAAAGGAGACATGGAAGTGGCGTTAAGAGCTGGGACAGAGGGATGCCACGGGCTGGGTGCTCGCAGGGGAAGGCTCCTGGCTCAGTCACAGCAGCAAGAAACACAGAGCCAGGCTGAAACGAGGAAAGCACCTCAAGAGAAGGCTGCACCAAAACCACCCACTTCATTCAGGGGCGTTTTAATTATTGCTGGTATTTCATCACATCCCAATCAATATTCTGCCACATGCCTTGTAAGCAGAATGACACCTTACTAACAGCAGCCCTTTCTGCATTATCTGCAAGTCTCTGTCCTGCAGACACACACACACAAAAAAAAGCCTGCCCTGGTCATTCTCTTCGTGCGTCAAACTCCAGCCTTCTGCCCACAGACACCCCGTCTCCCCTGCCCCTTGCACACCTTGTTATTCAAATTAGAAGTTCTTCAGCAGGATTCTCGGGGGTCACAGGGGAAGAGCTCACCTGCACTTTGGATCAGGAAATTCACCACCTCAATTCGGTCAAAATAAATCATCACTCCTCCGCTGCAGAAGGAAGCAGAAGAAAAACGAAAGGGGGAAGTTTGCTGGAGGCCACGAGCTCTGCCCTGCAGCCGGTGTGTGAGCGGGGCACACTCCCCTCTAGCGGGGGAGCGCAGCACTCGCACCTCCGGCAGGCACCGCTGCGACACCACGGCAAGGACCTGGGACAGGCTGCTGGTGCCTCCAGGAGCTTGATCATGAAACGTGGAGCCAGGCTTCGAAAAATCATCTTTTTAGAGGAAACTCCATGGAAATGCAACCCCCCGATCCCTTACCTATTTAATACCAAGCAATCCACTTTCCTGCTGTGCTCCAGTTCAGGCAAGCACGGTAGGAGTATCTTACTTACAGAAAGAATATAATTTTCGTAACATTAAATTCTTGCCCATAAGTTGGTACGAAAAAGATGATTGTGGAAGGTGCAGCCTGTTTGTGGCAGAAGGTAACTGCACTGAGACCTAGAGTACCAAGTCCTGCAGCACCTGCATTAATGCCAGACGTGGAAGCTCAGGGAGTTGGGTAGGGCTGGAGGTGGGAGATGGAGCTCCTGAGGAGCAGGTCCTGCATTTTAAAGCCAGGCTGTGTGTTTTAAAGCACACTGGGGTGAGGAAAGGAATAGGGAAAAGACCCAAAAGGAACCCAGCAAAATCAGGGAAGTGCAGGGACAGAAGCTAAGCGACTCACCTGGTCCCGCAGGGCACATTTTTCACCTCATCCGTCTGCAGCGTGGTCTGGACAGAGAAATACTTCAGAAAAACCCCTCTGGAGCCAGGCCTCCCACAGCAAACGGGGCTGGCCCGGAGCACCCCCAAACCCCCCCGGTCCTCCCCAAACCCCCCAGCCTCACCTGCACCGACTTGTAGGACGTGATGAAGGGCAGCATGAGGTGGAAGCCGGGCCCGCTGGTGGAGGTGAGCAGCGCCCCGCCGCTGAGGAGAGAAGGGACAAGGAGAGAAACGCGGCCGTCAGCGGCGGCCCCGCACCGGGCCGGGCCTCGCTTAACCGGCCCGGGGGAGGCCGCAGCGGCCGCCTCACCGGTAATAGACGCCGATGTGGCCCTCCTCGATCTTGTGGATGGCGGAGAGGAAGGCGGCGGCCAGGCAGCCGAGGCACAGAGCGGCGGCGGCCCCCAGCTGGGCCATGCCCGGCCTCGGCGGGACGCGGCTGCCGCTGCCCGCCCGCCGCGCGTCATCAGCCGGCGCCCGCCGCCGCCTCCTGGGGAGCCGCCGGGGGGCGCCTCAGGGCCCGGAGCTCGCGGGGCCGCGGGTTCGAGACCCGCCGGGGTCAACCGCGCAGCCCCACTCAGTGGGGAGGGGGCGATGTGGGGGCACAGCGGGACCTGCAGCGCCCCGGCTGGGTGTTGAGGACGGGGAGAGCCTCTCAGAGGAGGTTTTTCTATGAATTGGGCTCTTGCTTGTGTGCGTGAAGCGCCACGCTGAGCCCCTAGGCACTGCTGAGCCCCCACTGGGGTCTTGTGTCCAGAGAGAGCCCCTCACAAGAGGTTCTGCCATGAACTCAGCTCTTCCTCGTGTGTACGAAGCACCACGCTGACCCCCTGAGCCCCCAACAGGGTCTTGAGGCTGGGGAGACCCCCTCAGAGGAGGTTCTGCCATGAACTGAGCTCTTGCTTGCATGCACAAAGCACCATGCTGACCCCCCTGGGCACTGTTGAGCCCCCACCAGGGCCTTGCGTCTCGAAAGACCCCCTCAGAGGAGCTTCTCTCATGAATTGACCTCTTGGTTGCACGCACAAAGCACCACGCTGCCCCCCATGGCACTGCTGAGCCCCCACCTGGGCCTTGTGTCCAGAGAGACCCCCTCACAGAGGTTCTCCCATGAACTGCCCTCTGGCTCGCACACACGAAGCACCGCGCTGTCCCCCCAGGCATTACCAAACCCCCAGCTAGCCCCAGGGCCACCCAGCAGGGTCTGTGCCCCCCGATGAGCCCCCCACGGCCTCCCCGCCGGGGCTCGGCTCTCCCACAGCAATCTGTTCCCCATCTGGACCAGGCCAGACCGAGGGGCAATAACGGGGAAAGTGACAAAGCACGCGAAGATATATTAAATCTTCCGCATCTATAATTGTTGAAGGGGACTTAAAAAACATAGGAGAGACGTATAAAATGTCAATAAAGTAAAATAATTTGATCTTTACAGTTGATAGATCTCCTAGGGTTATATATAACAAACCTGTCAGAAGGATTCAGCGCCGTTTAGAAGTAGGGAATGAAATATCTGCTATATTTGTCAATCCAAATTTTACAGCTCTTAAATAAGCGCAAAAGGGCGCCAGAGATGAAATACACCCTGTATTAGATTTTTTTAAAAAATGCTTGCCCAGATTTAAGGCCCTGATAAAATGTATTAAATCTTTAAAGGTTTTAATGAATCTAGTATGTGTTTCATAAATCAAGAGCCTCTGCTCAGCCCCCTCTCAGTTTAATAAGGGTAAACTAGGAAATTGCTCTGAGCTGAAGCAAAATACATTCATATAATATTGAAAAGTAATAGATTTTTAAATGTGGGGTGTTCTGGCTCGCAGGCGAGGTTTTGCTTCATAACATCGGTGCTATATCATTACCCTGAATGGGAAACCATCTGTGGCCACGTGTTTAACAGCATCAAGATGTGAACTAGCACAAAGGTAAATATTATTTGTAATAATCCTGAAAAAAAAAAGCCAAAAAAATCATTACTTCTAGACCTCAGGCCAGGAACATTCGGGGGTGTCTGTGCTGGGACTCTGTTTTTAGCAGCGTGGACTTTTTTACACTAACAAATGGTTTATTGCACCCGCTTCTCGCTGGCACTCGAAGACTTTTTCATCTCTGCCCCATTCTTCCCCATCCCACTGAATTGAAGCCCGTGTAAAAGTATTTTGTGGGTTTTACCGCAAAGACTGAGAGGAGTTTGAAGGTCTCTGAGGCGCTCTGCTCAATGCTGTCACCCCCAGCCCCCATTACCTGTCCCCCCCAGCTCCAGGACGGGACGGGACTGTCCCAGCGGGAGGTGAGGCCAGGACCCACGGCAAGTGCTGCGTAAAAGTCTGTCCAACCTCATTAACTGTCACGGGTAACAATACCAAGCTGGCAATAAAGGCAATTTTGAGCCTGTTGGCCATTAATCACCGCCTGACAGTTGTGAATAGAGGTGGAAAAACTCTGTCCCCGCAGTTCCTGCTTTGGCGTTTAAGGTTACCTCTGTGTGCAGCCTGCAGGGAGCAGTGGGGCGGAAAGCTCGCACCCGCCAGTCCCCATCCCTGTCCCCATCCCATCCCATTCGATCCCCATCTCCGTCCCATTTCCATCCCCACCCCATCCCATTTGATCCCCATCTCCATCCCATTTCATCCCATCCCTGTCCCCCAGTGCTCCCAGCATGTCCCTGCTCTCCTCCCCAGGCTCGGCCACTCCTAGGGAAGCTGCTCTGAAAGGCAAACCCGGCACTTCGCTAACCACGGGGCCTAATAGCAATTTAATAAGGTGTTGGGAAAGTGC
This sequence comes from Netta rufina, assembly GCF_964035555.1. Lineage (NCBI taxonomy): Eukaryota > Metazoa > Chordata > Aves > Anseriformes > Anatidae > Netta > Netta rufina. The sequence goes on along the minus strand of NC_140151.1, from coordinate 5,544,549 downwards.
CTCGAAGTCAAAGCGATCGCTGTGTGCACGGAGTGCCATCGTAGCTCCCGGCTGCCCCAGAGCTGGGGCTAGATGTGGCGCTCTGCAGTGGGACATTAGTGGGGGCCCAGGGCTGAAAAGGCATAAAAACCCGATTTGGGTTGGATGGGGAGGAGACACAGAGCTGTTTCCCAGCCTGAACCTAAGGAGCCAGAGAGGCTCAAGGGGCTGCAGGACAATACGGGGTGCCCCCGCTGCCTTGCGCCAGGGTTTTGAAAGGGAAAGAAGGTGGGGAGAGGGAGGGCGCGGGGGGAGAATACTTAACAAATTAAGTCTATCGAACGTTATTTGCAGATTACGGTGCAGAATTGTGTTAAAGTATGTCCGGGCTCGTTACATGTCAGCGCTAACAATACAGCACTTGGCAATCAAGGCAGTTCTCTGGCGCTGGCCATTAATCATCCCCTGACAGTCCTGAGCTGGAAACGAGGAAACTGCTCACATGTGCTAGATGCACCTATTTACCCGCGCTGTAATCACGGCAGGAAAAGTTTTCTTTGACTCCCTGCCTGCCCGAGCCTTGCTGGCGGGGCGATAAGCAGAAGGGTCCTGGTCCTTATTTCATGTCCCAGCTATTTCGAGGGGCACGGGGGCACGCGGAGAACACGGTTTGCATTTCAGCTCCGCCGTGGTGGGACACCTCGTGCCCCAAGGGAGCATCTCCCCTGGTTCCTGGGCACTGTGTTTTGGAGGTGCTGCTCACCACGGGGATTTGGCTTTTTAGGGCTGGCCCAGGGGGGGCCATGTGGGGGGGAATGAGCGCAGAGCGGAGCTCGCCCCGCAGACGCCAGCGCCGTGGCTGGGTGCCAGGGTGCCAGGTCACCCTCCCAGGAAATAAAGGAGCAATGTGTCCAGCCCCCCCCCCCCCCCCAGTGCTGTTTTCTAAGGGGAAATGATTAATGGTGCTTGGAAACCACAATTCATCCCGGGAAAGAAAGTAGATTTACCCAAAACATGCGTGAGAATTAGCGTGCGGATCGGCTCCGAGGCAGAGGCGGGGAAGCTCTGGGTGAACAGAGCCCGACTGTGCTGGGGAAAAGCCCTGGCCGGAGACTTTGCGGCGACGGCGGGGCGGGAGCAGGGCCTGGGTGCCCACGGGCCATCGGGGTGGCTTTGCCCCTCGTCTGGTGGCAGCACAGAGGGTCACGGTGGAGGAGAAAGGAGATCTCAGCCATAGGACCCACGACAAGGGGCCCCTGCCAGGGGATGGATGGCGCTGGTGGGACCCAAACGGCTCGTCCCCAAATGTCCCTGTGGTACTGGGGTCCAGGGAGAAGCAGGAGAGGATTTGCACCAAAACCCAGCAGATTTCCATATTGTAAATGCCAAATGTTTTAGCAAAAGCTGATTTTCAGGCACGGGGGAGTAGCCTCACCCTGCTCGTGCCCGGGGGAACCACGGGGATGAGTGGGGTGGAGCTGGGGTGCAGCGAGCATCGAGCCATCACCGCCACGCTCTGGCTGTCCCCGTGGCACTGGGCTGCAGGAACCCTCGGAGAGGGGCAGAAGGTGCCTTTCCTCCACAGCACATCCTGATGTATCTGCCAGCATGCTGCAGGAGCGAGGCACGGGCCAGCGGGTTAGGAATTGCATTAAAGGGTTTTCAGGCATGAGTCCTGACCGGGATCCAAGCAGCTGCGCTCTCCCCACAAACTGTGCAATGTTGGGCTGGGGACAAGAGCAGCCAGGGAAGGGGACGGGCTCCCTTGGAAGGAATTCGGGACGGGTGGCGTGGATTTATGGCCCGATCCCGGGGATAAAAACAACAGTCTCTGCTCTGGATCAAGGCAGCGGCCACGCGCGGTCCTGTCCCAGCGAGCGGAGGTGCTCAGAAAGGGCTTCGGGCGGCTGATTTATTTGTGGGATTCCGGGAAGGGCTGGGGAAGCCTCGGAGAGGTGCTGAAGCCCAGGTCAGGAGTCAGCGGTGTCTCGGTGATATATTTAGAGCGGGATAATGCGAGTGACAGGAGGAAAAAAAAATAAAGCTCCGTGGAGGAGGTGCAGATACATTCCCTTGGCCGGGGAGTTACTGGATGATCTGAGCCAGGGAACAGATAGTTGGATTTCCCTGGTTTCTCCCTTCAAATAAATCACAACTCCAGAGCCCTTTAAACTCTGCAATATGATCTGTTCCAATAAGGAAGGGAATGAAAGGCTGCGTCTCTCTGGAAGCCTCCAGAGCCATAAATCTACTATGTACAAACACATACCAGATTTCCAAGTGCATTTATTTTATTGTATTGTTTTAACAGAAAAATCAAACTGCAATAAACTCAGTCCCTCATTAGCTGTCTCTGTGTCCTGGCCAAACGCTGCTAACGAATAAAATCAGGACAAAGGAATGTGGCTGTCGGTCAAGAGCCCGGCCGGGTGCTGACCCCCCGAAAAGCGATTCCCTGCAGCGGGGCAGCCGGGGGATGCGAGGGGCCGGATCCTGCCCTGCTTATGGCCAGGGCTGTGCTGGGTTTGGCTGCTCCGAGTCCCTTTCTGGCCAGCTCCGCAGGGTTTTCTGCACTGGTTTGCAGTGGACCTGGCTGTGCCGAGCCCCAGTTTGGGCAGGGGTGTGCGTCCCCCTGCCCCAGCCCCCTGTGTGTGGCTGCTTGCAGAAGTGCTGGTGAAGCACGGGGCAAACGCTCCCCGGGCTGGCAGTCGGGGCAGTTTCAGGGCTGTTGGTCATTAATCATCCCCTGACAGTCCTGCAGGGGCCGGCCACACCAGCAGAGCTCCCTGGGGATGGGAGAGCCCAGGGAGGGGACGCGCTGGCACCGTGCTTTGGGTTTTCCCAGGAGGGGGGTCCAAACCCAAGCCTCCACCCCACAGGACCCCTCTGGGCTCCGCTGTCCCCAGCAGCACCACCACGCCTCGTCCCTCACAGCCGGTCTTTTCACGCCTTGTCAGCAAGCACCATTTTGGGCTTAAAAACCAGAAACGAGGACAGAAGCAGGGGTGGAGGGCGGGGGGTGGCAGGGGCACGGAGCAGAGGGGGCCGGGCACGGAGCGGTGCTGAGTGCAGGAGGTGCAGCACCTCGGGCTGATCCTGGAAAAAAGGAAAAGGAAGGCAGAGCCGCCCGGGAGGGAACGAGGCGGCTGTCCCCCAGATTTATGGAGCCGCAGCGGCCGGGGAGCCCCCCCAGCGCCCGAGCCCTGCCTCAGCCCACAGAGAAATTCTTTACTTATTGAATCACATTTGTCATCCCTAAATACATATGCAGGCCCGTGTTTCTGAATCCATAAACATCTTTAACTAACTCCGCTCAGCTAGGCCTCTTTCAGCAGTAATTTATATTTAACTTTTTCCATATGCGGGGCCTGTCGCGTTGGTGTCATTTCCGGGAAGGCCGGGGGGGCGCGGGGGGCGGCGTGCTTGGGGCTGCTGGAGCAGCCCGGCTGCTGGCACGGCGCGAGAAATCCACCCGGCAGAGCCAGTGCTCATTAATCATTTGAACTACCAAACTGCCAGCTCCTTTCAAGATCTTTCAAGAAGTGTTTTCACCCAAAATAGAGTTGAAAACGCGCCGGGCCCTACTTTCAGAGTCTCATCCATCTGGCCATTATGGGGAGTGTCAGGCGGCTCTGACAGACAAGGCTGCTCTGTTCGAGGGGCCCCCGGCTCCCGCAACCTGTCACAGCGCGGGGCTGAGCGCGCCTGACAGCTCCATTTGTACCTACAGAAGAGATAAAAGTGCCCTCGCTGCGCCGGGCGGCGGCGAGGGATGAGCGGGGGCACCCCAGGGTGCTGGCGGCATCCCCCGTACCCCACTTTGTCCAAAGAGAAACCCAGCCCCTGTCCCCAAAATCCTGTCATCGAGTCATGCTGGCTGCTTGGGCGATGGGCATCGTGCATGGGGTGGGCTGTGGGGCTCAGAGTCCCCTCCTGCAGTGCCACAGCCCCGCGCCCTGGCACCGAGCATCCTGGCACCGAGCATCCCCTGCAAAACCACCCGGGGCCCCGTCCCTGCTGGAGGCTGAGCCCCCCTCCAGCTCCCTCCCCGCTGGCTGTGCGCAGCCCCCAAGTGTGAGCGGCGTGAGTCAGCCCCCAAAAATAACACCCTGGGTCCTGGTGCTACGACAGCTTCCTCCAGGCTGCGGCTCTTTCTCACGCAGAGGATGCAGCAGCGCAGCGGGAGGCTCCTGGGGACCTCGAGCTCTTCTCGCAGCTCTCCTGGGGAGAAACCTCTCTGGACGCCGACCTGGGGTTTGCTCCTTGCTCTTGGACAGGCTGGCAGCAGGGTACAGCCAGAGAGGTTTGGGAAGCAGCAAAGTGGCAACCGAGGGCACGACACATTTCTGCAGCTGGAGGAGCAGGCGAGGCGCGCAGCGAGCGAACGCTTCCCGAGCAGTTGTTCCTAATCTGAAATTCAGCCAGAGCCTGAGAAACGTGCATAAACACCAGAAGGCACGGAGGTCTTTTCAGCTCCATTCCTCGGTGGTAAATTCCTGTTCCCACCCCTGCCTCGCAAGGGTTTGTTATCTGGGGTGGGTTGAGCAATAATTTTCTTAAAAACATGAGGTTGCTCCACGCCTGTGACAAATCAGCGGCTCGGCGCGAGCACGGCTCGCGCTTTGGTTCATGTCAGAGACATTTTCCACAGAACATGACTCTTTCCACCTTGGAAGCCGGACCTGGCCGCCGTCCCTCTGCACCCCACGGACGTCACTGAGGCTGTGCAGAGAACTGGAACAGAAAGCCGTGAAGGTAACAATTGCTCCAGCAGAAACAATTAGTCACTTTTACAGGAGCTCTGCCCAGCAAAGCTCCCAGGCTCGGCGCTGGGTTCGCAGCCAAGGCTGCAGTTACCAGCCCCATCCGAGCGAGGCTGCGAGCGGGGACAGCCCCGTCACCGCACCGCGGGCACGAGAGGGCCGATTGTCCCCAAGTGCTGGCGGCAGAAGGGGTCCTGTCACCACGCTCAGCTGGGGGAAGGCAGGAGAGGGGCACAGCAGAAGCCAGCTCTGGATTGCAGCAAGCGAGCGTGCCAGGAAAGAGCAAGGCAGCAAATTGTTCAAATGCTTCCATCTCCCCTCGCCTCTGCCCCAGGGAGAGGAGTGTGGTGAAGGCGGCGAGGGCGGCATCTCAGCAGAAAGCTCCAGCACGATTTGAAGTGCCTCAGTCCCCTCTTCTGTCCTCTGCTCTCCAGAGCCACCTGCCCATGGGGTGAGCACTCACCAAGGGCAGGCACCGAGCACCCCGGGCTCCTGCAGGTCCCTTTCTCCCTGGCAGCAGCGTCTCCTCCTCTTGGTGAGGCACCAGCGGGGACCGGCATCGCCCCACAGCCCGGCTGCTGGATGGGGTCTCAGGAGGGTGCTGTGGGGTGGCCGGTGGAGATCCTCGAGCCGCTGCCACGAGTCCTATTGCAAACACGGCGAGGAAAACCAGGCCATTTGGGTTCTCCGATCCGGCAGGGTGCCCGCGGTCGGGCTGCAGGAGGCCTGATTTATGGGCGCTTATAAAACCAGCCGAGGCTGCTGCGTCTGCTCGCCAGATGCCAGGGACACTGCGTGTCCTGCAGCCGCCGCCTGCTTGCTGGGCCATGAGGGCTCCAGGTGCCAGCAGGGACCATCCTGACGTTTGGCACCACGAGGTGCTGGATGTGCCACCCTGCTTGGTCCCCACTTTGCCATCACTTTGCTGGTGCAGCATCAGCTCTCAGCATCTTGCCACGGCACCTCCGGGGTCGCTCCGTCCGCGGGGAGGTCGCATTCCCCCCATCCCATCCCGTGCACGGTGCTGGAAGGTGGGGTGAAGTCATGGCAAAGCTGCTCCGGGAGGTTTCCATAAACGCTGTGTTAGAAAACATTATGGTCTGTGGAAATCTGTTTGTTATTGTGAGTTGAGCTCAAGGAATACACTCTGTAAACTAAGCTGTCAGCCGAGCGTCTCCCCCAGCATTCTCCAGCGAGCGTTTAGCTGAAACATTTGTGTATACAGAATTACGACTCTTCAGTTATTCATCATGATAATAAACAGAGAGATAACTATTAACCATGCATCACAGTAATGAACAGTATCACTTACACGCGCGCCGGTGTAAATCTGAGCGAGCGGGGCCGCGCTTTGCAGGGAGCCAGCGCGGGCACAGCTCCGCCGCGGGACCGGGGCAGCCCAACGGTGCCCCGGTGCCAACGGTGGTGCTGAGCAGGAGCAGACACTGCAGGAGGTGGCAGGAGCCACGGCCACGTATGGTCACCCTGGGTGCTTCCCATGCTGCTGCCAGCACAAAACGGGCGTCCTGTTATGGGGAAGGTGTTGGTGCATCCCCGCTGCAAGCAGGTGTCGGTGCCGCCGGGAGGATTCGTGCCACGCACCGGGTTTTGGGCAGTGAAGTGACAGCGGTGGCTCCTCAGCAGTCTTACAAAGCCCCGTGAAAGCCTTCTCTCATTCTCTGCAGCTTTCCAGGCCGTTGGGCACCCTCTGGCCGCTCCCCTGCGCTCCTGTGCCTTTGGGGCTCTCTGAGCACCTCGAGGTCCTCGCTCTTCTCCACGCGCCTCCTCTCGCTGGCGCTCTCCTGCTACTGACATTGCCTGGAGGCAAACCACAGGACACCCCTTTATGCTCCTGAGCCCTTCTCCCTTTGCTCCCCCTCTGTCCCCCCATCTCCAAGCTCGCTCTGCACAGCCCCAGCCAGGGGGGCTCAAGGGGACGCTTCCCCCTGGGAAGGCTCCTGCGGGGCACTGGCAGGGGGACAGGAGATGTCCCCAGCGGGGAGGAAACACAGAGCCTGTATTCTCCAGGGCTTCCACCAGGGCTCAGGCGGAAAGAAAAGCTGCTTTATGCAGCCGAGAAACTTCTCATCCACCCACCAGCGCTGCTGCTCCGGCCCTTGCCTCCGCAGCCTGACCTGACCTCCCCTCGGCGGGCACGCACCAGCCCTTGAAGACTTTTGGTGCTCCGCTCTCCGAACCGCTTTGTGCGCCCGCGGGCAGACACCTCCGCACGGGCATCGGGGGGTTGCGTGCCGGAGAGGAAGGAAAACAACAACCAAAAAAAAAGAAATAATAATACGGCCTTGCTCTTTCGCTCGCATATTTATTGGGTGGACAGATCGTTTGTGGTCAGATGGGCTTCGGGCTTTACAAACGGGGATATTTATACGGCGCGCAGCACGGCCGGGCTGTTTTGCATGTGCGTCCAAGTCATTCCTTCCCCGGCACAAGGTATAATGTTGCCTTTGTTCAGCTGCCTTCCACGGCCGGGGCAAAGCGGGAGCTCACCGTGCCTTTCAGCCGGAGCCCCCCCTCGGCCGCTCGCACCGAAATCCTGCATGTTTTCCGCTGAAATAGCACACAGTCGTGAAGTGTCCTGACTCCTTCCACACACACTGCGGCCTCAGCAACTGCTGCAATAAATCAATAGGAAAATAGAGGCTGCCAGTTAGACTAAACAAGTGCATTTGCAAGGATTGCTAACCCTCATTAATCACTCTGACAGTCCTAAAAACACATTTCCCCTTTAATGACTGTATTTGGATAATCAGTGCTTTTTCCTCCTCAGTCAGAGCCGGGGTAACTGACAGCTGGTGTTATTATAGCCGTCCACGGGAGAGCGCTGGGATCAGGGTCACCTGAGAGTCAACCGCTGGAGGTCTCTTGCAATTCAGGGCTAGCTGGAAAAGTTGTTGTTATGCAATAAGGAGGAGAGCTGCTCGCTGCCAACGCAGCCTCAAACACACATTTCCCGTGTCCTAACACCCACCTGTGTTATCCGAGCCCCAGCCCGCTCCCGGCCCTCCCTATCCCACCTCCTGCCCCAAAAAGCACCCCCTGCCAGCCGGCTTTGAAAGGCCCTTTCTTGCTGCTCCGCGCTCCCTTTAGGTGACTTTTGCTTCCCGGGGAGGTTTGAAACCTCGCACATTTTTCTGTATAAATGATGCAACACATTAATGCACAGCACATTATGAAAATGGTAATTCAAACCCATACAACTCTAAATTAAGCCATACATTATCCGACCCACTCAGCCATATATTTTGCAGAAAGACAGGATTGAATCAAATCAAACCGAAGCTGTGGAGTGCAGGTTGTTAGACAGAATGATTAATAAAGTGCATCCCAGTGCTCTTATTATAAAATGAATTCTGCAGTAACCTGGGCATACATTAGATAGGGAGTTATTTAATATATCGGCAACACAATAATTTCCTAGCAGATAAAGCCCCCGAGTGTCGGCTGCTATCAGATGATACTTTGCAGTGTTTACACATTCTGGCCCCGGTGCTGCAGTCTTTAGGGAGGGGAAAAAATATTCCTCGGGGAGCCGTCTGCACGGCAGGATGCATCTGAGCAGCATCCCGGGCTGCCTGGAGGCGGGGGGAAGGCGCATGGGGCTCGCTTTTGGAGCTGGGAGCATCCCGGTGCGAGGAGGGGTTTGGGGAGCGAGGGGGGACAGACCCCACACCGGTCACCCGGGGCTCTCCCCGCACGTAGGGGGTGCTGCCCACGGACCCCTCGCCCCTGTTCTATGGCAGCATGGCACCGCAGGCACGCCGCGACCCCGCAGCCCGAGGCCCAGAGCATCCCCCGAGCATCCGCGGGCATCGCGGCACCGCAGCATCGCCTTCCCTGCCCCGTGGCGCAGGGAGAGCCTGCGCACAGCCCCGCAGCGCTGGCGGCGAGGATGCCTCAAAGCCCAGCAGAACAAAATACCCGCAGCAGGCGTGGGGTTTGGGAGCTGTGGCTGAGGAACTGAGATTTACGCCAGGGACCAGCGATGTGCCCGAGCGAGGCCGACACCGAGCAGCCTTGCCAGAGGGCTCAGGGCAAAGCCCAGGGAGAGGCGACGCTGCCAAGGGGCAGGGGGGACGTTCAGGGGGACCATCGCGCCTGCAAACGCTCCGCAGCAGCAGGGATCGAAGCACAGAAGCTATCTGGCAGCGCCTTGGCCTGCCACCCTGTCCCTCTGTGGGGAGCACCCGCTGCCATGCCCAAAACCTCCTTGCACCCAGCCCGGTTCTGCAAACCCGCGGCCCTCATCCTGCCAACACCGCCAGCGACTCCGCAGGCAGACCCAGCGCAAAGCCAGACCCGAGCTCCGGCCCCAGCGGGGTAACCACAGACCCACAAAACTGCTCCCTGCATCCTGGGGGGCTCGGGATTGGGGCTGCCCACCCCTCCGAGGGGTCACCGGACCCTGGCCTCCCCATTTCCAGCGACCGAGCCCCGGCCACCGCCCACCCTCCGGCCACGCGCCCGCGGCTGCGCTCGGAGGAGCGGGCAGAAAAATAAAAATCTCACTGGCAAAGCGAGCCCCCGTGCTAAGCGCATTATTTTTCAGCTCAAAGGACACAAAGGAATTTCCACGCGGGGCATAAGGCAACGTAGAGAAGGCAATTAACTGGGATTAATTGCATGACTCACCCAAAACGCAACAGGAGCAAAGCACTCAACAGCAGAGAGCAGCCGTGTGGGGCAGCACGGGGGGCTTCACGGGGGGCAGCCGGGGGTCCCGCTGCCAGGGTCGGGCTGCGGCTGGAATAACAGCTCGGGGATGGCCCTGAGCAGCGGTGTGGGGTGGGCGCAGCGGGCTGCAGCCCCCCCAGTCCTGCCCGTGCTGCTGCAGGCTCAGCACCCAGCGGGAGCGAGGGGTCTCGGCGCCCCTCGCCAAAACCCACCGAGCTCCTCGCACGACTGCGATCACGCGGGGAGGGCAGCCCGAGCCTGCCCCACACGAGGTGCAGGAGCGGGACTGGGGGCGCGTTAGGCTGCAGCCCCCAGCCCCAAAACCCAGCCCCTCCGGTGGGCACAGCACCGCGACCTCTGCGCTCGGGGGTCTCGGGGAGGAACGGGACCGGGGGGCTCTTGGCACCGCTTTCAGCTCCGCCGCCTTCTCCAACCATCCCCGCGCCCCCCCGGCGCTCCGCTCCCTCGGGACCCCGACCTCGGGCCCCCCCCGCTCCGCAGCCCGGCGGCACCCAGCGCTCAGCACCCCGAGCTCAGCACCCAGCACCCGCCCCCGCCGCAGCCCCCCCCCCGGCCGCCGCCGCCGCTAGATGGGGCTCGGAGCTCGGCGCTCGGCGGCCCCGGAGCCCTGCGGCGGGTGCGGGGGGCACGGAGCCCCGGGGGGGGGGGGGATGGAAGAGAGCACACACCACAGGGTGAATATAACCAAGTATTCATTTATTAACAAAATAAGACTTACCAAGCCGGAGCTCTAGGCACCCGAAATGCTCGCAGCCCTCCCGCGGCGGGGCTGGGGCTGGGGGCGGCCCCGCGCCCGTCGCTGCTCCGTCCTCGGGGGGGGGGGCCCGGGCCCGGTGCCGGTGCCGGTGCCGGTGCCGGTGCCGGGGGGGGGTGGCCGGGCGCTGCCCGGGGGTGCCGCTGCTGGGCGAGGGGCGGCACGGCCGGGGCTGCTCCCGTCCTTCCACCCGCGGCCACCCCCGTCCCCAAAACACATCGCAAAAAAAAAAAAAACAAAACCAAAAAAATCAAAAATTAAAAATTAAAAAAAAAAAAAATTACATCTGTTAACTTTACAAATGGAAACTGAATCCCAGAACGATAAACGAGGAGGGGGAGGAGGAAGAAACGTTCTCTTTTTTTTTTTTTTTTTTCCTTGTGTGTCAGGAGTCATGCAAGAATTTCTCAGGGGGGAAATTAAGAAGGGGAAGAAAAAAAAAATCAAAAGAAACAGAAGGGAAAAATAAAAGCCCCACACCTGCAAAGTAAAGGATTTTTTTTTTTCTTTTTTTTTCTTTTTTTTTTTTTTGGACACAGACTTTTTGCATACCATTGGTTCATTGGTGGATTAATGCACTTATATTCCCAGCTTTAAGCTAACATACAGTAAATAAATACACAGTCCAAGGAGGGAGCGGGGAGCTCGGGCAAGGAGGAGACCGGAGGAGGGGAAGGGGCTGCCGTAGTTACTGGTATCCGAGTGCAGAAGCTGAAGTTAGTCTTTGGCCGTAGAGCGCGTACGGGGAGTAGTAAGGTCCGGCGGCCGGCAAGGACGGCACCGGCAGGGCGCCGGCTGTGGGCAAATGGCTCTTGCCGTAGGGGTGGTACCTGTTTAGTCCCAAAGTGTGTGGGCTCCTCAAGGACAGGGAGGCCGGTAACGTGTTGGGGCTCCCGGGGGCGGCGGGCGGGAGGTGGAGGTGGCAGGAGGCCGCGGAGCCCAGCCCGGAGGTAGGGTAACCCGCCAAGAGTTTCTCCGCCCCCGGCAGGGCCGTGTGGGTCCGTAGGTGGGTGAGCAGCTCCTCCGAGGTGGCAAACCTCTTGTCGCAGGGTCCGCTGGCAGACACCCAGTTGCATATGTGGGGCAGGGGGTCGTTCTGCAGCATGAAGCCGTAGGTGTAGAGGGGGTGGCCGGGCAGGCTGGGGGTGCCGCTGGAGGAGAGCGTGGTGTGCACCGAGTGCAGGGGGTGCGTGGGGTACACCAAGGGGTATCCGCTCTTCAGGCTGCCGGGGTCGTGCACGCAGCTGGAGCAGTTGCTGGAGCCCAGGTGCGAGGCGCTGTGGTAGCTCAGGCAGTACGGGTCCCGGCATAATCCCTGCATGAAGGAGGGCGGCGAGGCCCCGGTGAGCGGGCTGGAGCTGGGCGGCTTCCCCGGCAGCCCCAGGGCGCCCGGCAGCTGGCCGCCCACCAGCCCCGGCTTGGTGGGGTCCAGCCCGGGCACGAACTGGGAGGGGTAGCCGGCGTAGGCGCCCACGATGGAGCCGTGGTAGCCGATGCTGGAGGGCGGCAGGGGGAAGACGGAGTGGCCGGGCTTGTAGGGGGACACGGGGGCCACATGGCCGGCGGGCGGCAGGGCGGGCGGCTCCGACTTGCGGCCCGAGGGGGGCTCGCCGTGCGCCCCGGGCTCGGCCGCTCCGCGCCCCAGCGCGCCGCCCGCCCCGTCGGGGCTGGGTTTGGCCGCCTCGGGCTCCTTCTTCTCCTCGGCGCCCTTGGGCTCGGCGTGCTGCGGGGAGGCGCCGCGGGAGCCACCGGGCGAGGCGGCGGCGGCGGCGGCGTGCGGGGGGAACGGCGGGCAGGCGGCGCTGGGCACCCGAAAGCCGGCCTTGTCCGCGCCGCCCTCCTTGCGCGGCTCCGCGCCGCCCTTGGAGTAGGGCTTGAAGCTGGATTTGTCCTCGGGGGGCGCGTCCCCCCCCGGCGGCTTGAGGGCGGCGGGGCGGGCGGAGGGCTCCTTGTCGGCGGCGGGCAGCCCGGCGGCGGCCACGGCGTTGAGCTTGGAGGAGGGCGGCGGGTCGGGTTTGCCGATCTGCGAGCAGGTCTGGGCCAGCAGCGCCAGCGGGCTCTTCTTGGCGTCCAGCTGCGGGCGGAGCGGAGCGCGGCGCCGGTCAGGGGGGGCCCCCGACGGCGCCCCCCGGCCGGCCCCCCCCCCCACCATCGCTGCGCCCCCCCCCTCCCCTTCCCTCCCTCACCGCGGGGCCGGCGGGCGCCGAGCCAGGGCGCGGGGAAGGGAAGGGAGAGGAGGGGAAGGGAAGGAGAGGGAGGGAAGGGAAAGGAAGGGCAGGGAGGGAAGAGAAGGGAAGGGAAGAGAAGGGGGGTACGGGGCGGGGGGCCGCGGCCGGCCGGGAGGGAGGGAGCCGGGCACGGGCGGCACCGGGGGGTCCGGGGGGCGGCCGGGGGGAGCGGGCAGGTGGGGAGCCGGGGCCGCGGGGGCGTCGGGCACTGACCTCGATGGGGCTGACGGGCGTGGAGGAGAGCGGCTGGAGGTACTCGGGGTGCAGGAGGTGGCCGCTGTGGGCGCTGAGCATCTTCAGGACGCGGATGGGCAGCCGGCTGGCCTGGCGCAGCGGGTCGGCGGGGGGCGGCCGGGGCGACGGGGCGCCCGCGGCTCCGCGGCTCGGCGGGGTCCTCGGCCGGGGCCCGCCGGGGGCTCCGCTCATTTGGGGCGGGCGGCGGCGGCGGGCGCGCCGGGCTCCGCGGGGCCGGGCCGGGCCGGGCGGGCGGCGGAGCGGCGGCGGCGGCGGCCCCGGCGAGACAAAAAACCCTTCCCCTTCCCCACCGACACGTCAAATAGCCCCGATGGCGGCCGCGCTCCGAGGGGGCCGGCGCCGCGCACCAATCCGAGCCCGGCCGGGCCCCCGGGGCGGGGAGAGCCGCCGGTGGGGGGGGCGAGCCGCCGTGCTGCCGCCGCGCCGCCGCGTGGGGGAGAGCCGCCCGGCTCGGCTCGGCATCGCCCGGCTCGCCAAAGCTCGGCATTGCTCAGCTCGGCATCGCCCGGCCCGGCTCGGTTCAGCATCGCCCGGCATCCTCCGGCATCCCCCCGGTCCAGCACGGCTCGCCCCGGCACGGCACGGCTCAGCTGGGCATCGCACGGCTCAGCACGGCATGGCCCAGCCGGGCATAGCACGGCTCAGCACGGCTCGGCATCGCACGGCTTGGCGTGGCCTGGCACAGCTCGGCTGGCACGGCTTGGAATAGCACGGCCCGGCCCTGCCGGCACGACTCAGCTGTTATATCTTATCACGGCACGGCACGGCTCAGCTGGCACACGGCGTGGCATGGCTTGGCTGCTGCGACATGGCTCGGCTGAGACCAGCCTGGCACAGTTTGGCACGGCTCGGCTCAGCTCAGCACCCTGCCGCAGTGCCCCCTGCACCCACCCTGCAGCGCTGCCCCCTGCCCCGGTGGGGGGGGGACACCTCCAGGACGCAGCGCAGCCCCTGTGGGGTTGCTGGCAGGGCAGCGGTGTCACCCAGACCCCAATTGTGCACACACTGATTTTGCACGTGGTGCAATCACCGGCATTTCAGTGCTTTTTAAGTGATCACAGTTCTGTGATTCTGTGATTATCGCAGTGCTGGCTATCGCACAGCGTTTGCTGTGGGCAGGGGGTCACTGCTCTCACCCCATCAGCGTCCCGCAGCCATCAGGGTGTGCACCCCGTGCACCTGCAGCACCGTGAGCAGCTCAGAGCTGAGCCAGGCCCACAAAACATGCGATTTCCTTGCGTTGTTACCAGGAATACTCATTTCTTCCAGTGGTTTTCCGCTCCCTTTGGTTCAGTCTTAACAATTTCCCAGTGCCAGCGCAGACTCCTGTATAACTAATTAAACTTCTTGACAATTATCTTCTGATTTCTAGTTACCTTTCCTGCATGGCTTTGCATGAAGTTCACACACCCAGGGGGCTCCATGGTCGGGGCCTGGAAGCCTTCATCCTGCTGGGCCCTGGCTCTTGTAGGTTTTGGCTGGGGGAACGGGGGCTTGGAGAGACCTGCAAGGGCTGGGGGGCACCACGGGGGTGTGCGAGGCTGGTTTGGGGCCAGGACTGGCAAATTTGGGCCCCATGAATGAGGCTCCTGGAGGGAGCAGAGGAGAGGAGCTGGGCACCATGCTTGCAGCACCAACGCAGCCGATCCCATCTGCCCGGTCACGTACCAAAACCCAAAGAAACGCGTTCTCAGCGCATGGGGGTGATGTTGTTGCTGCCCCGTTAAAATCAAGGCTTATCTGGAACAAATTTCCTATTGAGAGCCCGGTAACCTCGTCTCTCTGATTGGCCTGGGACACCGTGAGGGTGTTCGTAGTGCAGAGGTTTGACATTTTCCTGCTTTCTTTCATTGCATCTGGCTGAAGGTCACCAACGGGGCGCTGCGTGGCGGCAGCGTGCGCGTGGCCGGGGCACGGACCCACCTCTGCTATCGCCGGGCTTGGGTTTCGGGTCCCTGCCGCCTGCCCGGAGAGGGAGAGAGAGACAGGGACGTGTAATTAATCATATTAAACCCTGACAGATGCTTTATGTTACAACAATGTTGCTATTATTAAGTTCATACCGCCACCCCTTCCAGAGCCTGTGCACGCCCGGTTCTGGGAAAAAGCCTTGGCTGGATCTCCCCCAGCGCGCCGGCATCGCCGTGGCACAGCGCGGCGTCCAGGCCGCGTCTCCAACCGCTATCAATCACGCCAATTGTCGGACCTGTCAATTTTGCCTCTTTGTGAGGCTTCTTTTTCTCCCCACCCCCCCCCCCCCCCCCAAAGCTGACCGCAAGATTGATTCAATCCGGACAGCGTGGATGTAAAAGGAGAGGCCTGCCTTTCAAAGGAGCCATTCAAGTCAGAAGGAAATCGAAAAAAAAAAATAAAAAAATCTTTCCTCAAAGTAATTCAAGTTGCATGCCAACAACAACACGGCGTTAACAAAATAAAATAAAATAAAATAAGGTGGGACAAGTGTGTAACTGCTGGGCCATCCAGCAGCCGCTCGTGGGGCAGCGGGCGCCAGGGCTGCTTCGCTGCCTCCCCAAAGCTCCCGTGGCACCGGGGAGGCAGCACCTTGGGTGCAAGAGGACCCAAGGAACTTTTCCACCCTTAACAGGAGCTGGGGTGCAGCAAAGCTGCTCATCGGGCTGGGCTCCTTTTCCATCCAGCAAGCTGCTGGAAGTTGAAGACGTGCAGGGAGCGCCGGCACCGCCGCGTGCACTGGGGAGAAAACTTCTGCATTCGGCTGGAATAAAACATCGTGGAAGGATCAGTGCAGACAGTGAACCCTGCTCCATGCTGCACTGTTACGAGCGCTTGCTGCCTCTGATTTTATTCTGCATGTTAAAATCTGTGTGGGTCCCGTTTCCAACCCGAGGGAGAGAAAGCAAAACGTCCTCACTTTGTGCCCAGCTCTGCCCCGCCACAAGTCCCCCTGTGCCTGGAGGGTGCCTCTTGCCAAGGGTATTCAGGTGAAGCAGGCGAGACCCCTCGCCACATAAGAACAACACGGTGCGCCAAATGAAGAGCAAAATATTTTGAATGGAAGTACAGCCAAAAAAGACAGAAAGCCTCCACGAGCGCTTTCAGAAATGACGGATGGTGTTTTGCTCATTAGGCAGAGCCAAAAGGTGCCGTCCGGGGAAGGCGCAGGCCACGCCGCAGGTATTTTGAAAGAGGGGAAGAAAAAAGCAAACCAGAGGAGAGACCTGCAGGGCTGCGGGGACCCCTCGGCACAGGCCTGGAAGCGTGGCTCGGGACGGCGTTCCTGCCTTCCAGAGAGAGCCCTTCCCAGGCAGCCATCCTAAAAACGTGCATGAAATGGTTGTGCATTAAATGCACGAGCACTGAGCTGCATCGAAAGGAGGTGCTCTCCCCGGGGAGCTCCAGCAGCGATCCCTGAGCTGTGCCCCTGTTTCACAACAGCTCCCTCCCCACCAGGGAGCTGTGCGGGTGCCTGGCAGCCCAGCACCAGGATGGGGACGAGGGCACGGGAGCACAACTGCCCTCAGCCAGGTCCCACAAAGGTCCCGGGGCAGTTGTGGGGTCCCCAGGGTGCGGGGAGGAACCAGGGGGACCCAACTTGGCTGCAGGCTGGGGACTCCAGAGGCTCATTTAAAGCCCAGCTTTCATCGGTGCTGTGGACCTGCTGCTCCGTAGGCGAATTGCTTCTGGGGAGAGGTTCTGAGTGGGATCCCAGCCGCGTGTACGAGGCAGAGCTTGGAGCTGTCGGGCTGCCCGCGCCGCGTCCACCTTCCCCGAGCGCTGCGCCAGCCGGGGCCGCGCCGCGAGCTGCAGAACAAGTGCATAAAAATGATCTTATTTATTACAGGAGACATGTTTTAAAACAACTGACAAAATTGCAAGATGTAAAACGACAAGCGAGTGCTTTTTCTTTTTTAAACCCATATAGACTTCTGGCAATGATAAAAATAGTGTTTTCTTTTTTAAAGTTGGAATTAATCTTTCTTTCGAAAGCAATCATGTAGCAGGAAAGGCAGGAAGACACTCAGATATTAACTGGTGCTCACTGGATGATGGTTACTTATTGGGTAGCCTGGTAGCTGGCTTTCCTCTGCAGAGCGATTAACATTAAAGAACTGCGCGAACATTAAAGGAAAAAAGGTGAGATTTTTTTTCCCCCCCTCTATTCCCTTGATGTGTGACTAACAGCTGTTTTTCTGTGTGACAAATCAGTGGGGTCTTCCTGTTGTTGATGTAATGAAGCTGTTTCCTGGTGTGAAATTCTACAGGATAAATTGCACGAGGGGGAGGAGAACATCACACACTTATCAAAGTGCTGCGGAGGGAAGAAAAGCGCTCCTCTATTCGGCAGGGATGGGCAGCAGATCAAAACGCCCAGCGTGGCTGACATCGGGTCACGGTGACATTAGTTAAGACTTTTTTTTTTTTTTTTTTTTTGCCTGTTTATCTTCTCAGCGTTGTGCCGCGCTGGGCAGAGTGGCGGTCTTTACAAAGATGCTTTGTCAGTGGGGAAAATTCGGGGCATTTTCCCCCGTGACCCAGCCCCAGTTAACACCGTGGGTGCACAGGGAGGTGTCCCCACAGGGTAAAAGGCTGCAGGGATCTGCACCACGGGGGCCAGCTCGGGTGCCTCAGTTTCCCCATCTGTAAAATGGGAACATGAGAGAGATCCCCGCGTCCTTTAGCATGGGGAAGGGGCCGTGGGTGGGTGCTGGCCCCCTCCAGAAGTGATGCGGGGACACGGATGCACCCCAGGGCTGGCACCCGGGGCTCTGTCTCCGTGGGTGCACCGAGCCCTCAGACACACACGAGATCTCTTGTACCTCTGCTTTCCTTTTTTTCCTTGCCAGTGTTAGTTAATTAAACTATGCAAATTAAAACAACTTAATTTATATAATATCAGTACCAGAGCCTCAAACCATTTGGTGTAGCTCATCTGGCACGTACGTTACATAAAATGTTTGGAGCGGCTCTAATAAAAATGAAAAAGGCTGTAAATCAAGTTTAATTTATTCATTTTCTGTATGGTATGAAAGCATGCCAAAATCAGATTATTTATGAGCCCTTCATAACAATAGGCATTTTTATTGGTTGCAAATGACAAAAGGGCTTCTCAGAGGGATTTTTTTCTTCTTTTAAATTTTTCGAATGCCTTTTCAGAAACATTTACTTTTTGGACTCTATGATCTCAAAGAAAAATATTTAATCATTGATACAGTAAAAATAATTTATATTTAGATCCTGAAAAACACATCAGACTTTAGAACGTAAATATACAGAGCTAATCCGGCCCAAAGGCTCCGGCTTTTCTGCGCACCACAGGTTACGGAGAAGAGCTGTGATTTGTGCCCACCTTCTTAAATTTCCCATTAAGAACAGAACCTCCCATACGTCTTCAGAAGACGTCGGAGCGACTCAGTTGGTTTTCTGGGTTTGTTTCTTTGTTTGTTTGCTTTAAACGATGATCTGGGGGGGTTAATGGGCACCCACGTGCTTCAGGTGCGCTCTGCCCTCATGGTGCACATTTGTGCGTGGCCACACGCTCGTGCCTCTGCGCACAAGCTCAGCACCCCGTGGATTTCCTTCTCCTCACCCATCTGCAGCTAATTCCCAAAGTGCAGTAACTGCATCCCACGAGCCCTCCCACCTGGTAAGGTCGGTCAGCCACGCTGAGGCACAGAAAATCGGCCATAAAAGCACAGCCTGGCCTCGGCCTCCCACCTTCCCTTCGCTTCAGCCACCTTTTGTCCGTGATCTGATACAGGTGGAACCAGAGCTGGGGCTGGGCGAGGGCTCCCTGCGGAGTGCCGGGGGCGATGCTGGCGCCTGTCATGCCCTGACCCTGTCCCCATCCAGGCCAGGGGACGCTGGCTTGGCCAGGCACCCCCCTGCAAGGGATGGGGCTTTCCATGCGCCTGGCCTGGCCCATCCTGAGAGAGAAAGGAGGAAAAAAAAAGAAGAGAAAAAGAGGGAACCCCCTCCCCGGGAGATTTAGCATCCAGGATCTGTCAGTCACCGGGAGCTTTTGGTAAAAGGGGCCCCTTGTCAACCTCTGCCTTTGATGTGACTGGGACGGAGGTGCTCAATTAAAAGCCTATCAGTCTGTAAGTAAATCAACGCCTATCAGGCTTGTCACATCAAACAAACGATTATTGCACGAACCCGCCCACCCCATTAATCTGGCTGTTCCTTCTTGACAGCTCAGGGTCAGGGCACTGTAAATCCTGCACTGGATTGCAGCCACCTGGAGCAGGATTAAAGCAGCCCTGCAGCATGTGCTGCTGCACCCAATTACTCCCCAGCGGCGGGGGGCACCCAGCAGCCGTGGGGTGCTCGGCACGGGGCTGGGGTCCCCATTGGCATTGGGATTTGCAAGGCCACCGGTGGTTTGGTGGTGCCACGGGGCCGTGCCAAAGGGTTGGTGAGCGTTGGCACCAGGGATGCTCGGCTGCCTGGTTTGGAGAGCTCGGGGGTACCAGCACCCAGTGCTGGACCAGCACCACCAGCACCCACCTGGATAATGTGGGAGCAGCTCCAAAGGGGGCTCTGGGAGGCTGTTGTCTTTGGGGATGGTTGTGCTTCAGCCAGGAACTCACCAGTTTGGAGGCTCAGCTGTGCAGCTGTGTCTTTCCACGGCTCGCTCCATCCCCCCGTGCGCTGTGCGGTGCGTGTGGGGTCCTGAGTCCTCTGGCAGGGCTTCACCCATGGGTGCCTCTCACTACCTCGTGCTAAAAGGAACTGAAGGGCTGAGCCCTTGGATGCTCCTTGGGGCGGCAATGCCAGCACCGCTTGGGTTTTCCCATGGGACAGCACGAGGCGAGGAGCCCTGGGGAGCTGCAAGCATCCGAGCCGGGGATGAGGCTGTCCCGGGGGAGCACCCAGTGAGCGTGGCCGGGCTGCTGGCTGTGGAGAACAAGCGGCTCCATTCAGGGGGAGGCCGGAGCCAAAGCTCCTTGAAAAGCCTCTGTGCTGTGGCGGGGCAGCCTGGGGGCAGCTGGGGCTTGTGATGCCTCCGCACAGAGGCGAGGGCTGTTTTCACCGAGGGAAAGCCCGGCCTCGCATCACATGAGGGCAGCGTGTGGGGCAGGAGCGAGGGAGGATGCAGCCAGGATTTGCTCCTCTGGTCCCCACCCCACGGCCCTGCACAGCCTGGGGGGCACAGCCCCAAGGGACAGGGCCGGTGCAAGTGGAGGTGACACCAAATAGGAGCCAGACTCGCCGGGCTGAGTTTGATATGGTGACACGGCATCTTGTGCCGATAAGCACAAGAATCTTGTGTCGGCCTGGGCGGATCGCCGTCACCCCTCACTGCCACCTGTCAGACCCCCGGGCACCCTCAGATCCCCAGGCACATCGGGTGACACCGCTGGCCCTGTGCTGATAACGGCACCGTATCCCCGAGCCCAGCCAGCGCTGCCTGCCCGGGGTGCTGGGCGATGGGGAGCTTGGGCCCCCGGGAGTTTATCTCCCACACATGATCAATGCCGAGTTTAAGTAAGGTTTATTGGTATCTGTAATTTAACATGACATATTTCTAGCACGAATTACTCTGAGATCATCTTGTGCATAAAATATGACAGGAATCTTTTTAGTGCAAGCATAGTTCTCAGCTAATTTAATAACTGAGATGGAAAATGGAATAGCATTAAATTTAATATTATACATAATGCTCCTACACTTCCTTCACCTGCTGCTGGCATCATTTGTTTTCCCTTCTTCCTCATTTACAGCCCTCTTGGCCCAAACTGTCCTGGAGCTCTGCCTGCCCACCCAGCCGGGGGGGGCAAGAGGGGCTGCGACCCCCAAGAGCTCGGCTCCCACCTGCTCCCTGCGTCTCCCCATCCCATGCAAAGGCACTGGGATGTGGTGGGTGCCCCTGGCCTCTCCCTGCTCTGTGGCGAAGCAGCAGCTGGCTGGAGCATGAAGCCCCATTTTTCCCTGTAATCCCCCTGCAGATGCGAGCAGCGTGCCTGGCATGGCCTGGAAACCCTCAGTCCTGGTGGTCCGAGTCCTGCGGCGGAGCTGCTTCGCTCGCCTGTTATTGCGCTCTGCTCCTTCCTGTGGGTCTCCCCAGAACGACCTGTTTCATATGCCACATGCTGAATAACAACATGGATGGCCTTCGTGGCTATGAAACTAAACTAGCTCTTTATTAAGGGAACCGTTTCCAAACCGAGCCTGCAGCCAGCATCTGGCCCCGTGCGCGCAGGCACGTTCAGGGCTCCTCTTCCAAACTCTTCCCACTCGCCCTTTCCTCCGTCCCCCAGCTCTGTGCAGGCAGCCACCAAGAGCAAACTCCATCTGCAGCTGTTCCTGCTTGGTGCAATGATAAAACCAGGCCCTGCTGCAGGACAGGGCTGCTTGGAAGGCAGAGCAGCAGCTGCATGCGAGAGACCACGGTGCGTAAAGATGCTTCTGGAGCAGATCGCAGCAAAGCCTCATCTCTGGCACTCACGGCATGGGCAGGATGCTGGCTCTGCTGGGAGCCACTCGGTGCCTGCTCTGCTGCTCCTCCTGCCTCTGCACCCACTGCCAGGAGGTTGCAGGATGGAGCTGGGAGCGTTCAGCCCTGGAGATGTTGCTGAGCAAACCAAAGCTGCACAGAGGGAGTGTGCAGCCAGCTCTGAGGCTGGTGGCAGACAAGGGGTTAACTCAACCCGCACCAGCTAATTCACCCTTCTGCTCAATCCTTCGAGAGGAGGGGAGGACAGGGTGTAATTGCTGGGCTAGCAGAGCCCACTTGACCCTCTGAGCCCGTCCCTGTTCATGTCTTGCTCTTGCCCCGCGCTCTCAGCTCCGCTGCTGATCCCTGCAGCCGCTGCTCTCCATCAACGCCTGCCTGAAAACAGCTCCTGCTGTAATTACCCAAACGGCCAAACCCACCCCCCAGGATGGCTGGTGCCAGAAAAACAGAGCTGACCCAATTCTGTGAGAAATTTCCCCAACTGCTGCACGTGGTGGCACAGCCCGACCTCCCCAAGGATGTACCCGGGATGCGCAGCGGGCACCGGGGATGTGCCCGAGAGGGGTCCCCGATGGCGAGGGGGGGGACCAGGGGCCAACATCCCAGGATCTCTTTGCCACCATGGCTGGAGACAGTCCACACCAGGTTTTCTGTTCGCTGCTGGATTTGGGAGCTTGGCAAGCGCTCGGTGAATGCCCGCGCTGCAGAAATGATCAATAAAGCTCTCAGCCTCGTCCCTTCCCATCCAGCCTCGGCGCCTGATTTAAGGGGCTCCGGTGCCGTGAGCATCACCTCCGCCAGCAAGGTGCTAGCGCCGAGCCCCGGGTTATTGCTGCCAAGGGGCTGCCGGCAGGATTGGTGCCTCCAGCCCTCGTCTGGTGTGGTTCAAAGGGCTCCCGTGCTGCGATGAAAGCGGTGTTGTCGGAGGGATTACGGCGGGGAGGGGAGGCTGGTGTTGCTAGGAACGAAGTGGGCTCTTTATCAGAGAGTAGCAGAGCCTGACAGCACTGTAACTCTCTCTTCTTAAGGAGATGAGCTTGCAATAAACCGAGGAGCACATTAGAGGTAACGAGACAAAATGGCAGGGTTTTGAAAGCCCAGCAAAAGCAATAATACAGCCTCGAACAGAGAGACCACTCAGCTTACCTCTGGCTTTTGGAAACACGACAATGTTTTTGCAATGCTGCCAGAACAGTTCTTTACTGTAACTTGGAAAGTCTCGCGCGCGGGTTTCAACACCTCACTCTCACACCACATAATGCAAAAGCTAATTCTACTTTCAGGCTGATGTCAACATTCCCCTTTATTGCCACGGCGAAATGTGAAGACTACATTAATTTGCATTTGCTGTGTGCAAGTAACGCGTTCCAGATAATCATGGTAACTCCTCAAAGGTATAGACGAGAATTTCCTGGATAATGTGCTGGATGGAAAAAGCTGATGAGATCCAGGAGAAGGAAACGGCATTGTGTGTTTTCATAACTCCACCTGGAAGCCGTGGAGCCGAGAAATACGGGCTGCGGCGGCGCGGGCTGGGCTGGGCTGGTTTCCTCGCCGTGGGGAGAGAGAAACCGGGGGGCTGGAGGCACGGGGGGCATCTCTGCCCCTTCCCCAGCCCAATGCAGCTCAGCTCCCAGCTTTGGTGGGAGAATGAGGGCTCTGCTCATGGTTTTGGTGGGCAGAGAGGGAGCTTTTCCCATCTAAGTGCTGCCTGGAGCCCTGGGCTGTAGGAGGCAGCCAGCGGCGGCTCCGTCTCACGTAGGAGCAGAGGCACGGAGCCGAGACCGAGCAGGTCACGGGGAGATGCGCAGCACCGCTGGGAGCTGCCTGGATGCCTGCTGATTCCCACTTCAGCAAATTAAAAATCACCGAATAAGCCCCGGCCTTTCCCACCAGATGTGTATTTCTACGGAGAAAGAAGCCAGACGCCGTGGTGACTGGCTGGCTTTGAGCGGACATTTGCATTCACTTGCTGGAAGAGCATCTCCCGGTGCCTAGAAGATCCAGGGTTTAAGAAACAAGACATTGGAAAGCCTCGGGAAGGGGCACAGCTGCACCACGAAGCCTTTAATACCCAGTTGCAGCAGGCGTCCATTTCTCCATGAAACAAATAGCCCATCACTAACGAGAAGTCACACAATTATTACTTTAAGCAATGTGCTGAAAATACAGACACTCGGCCCCGAGATAATAACGACCCTTTCTCTATGGACCTGATGAATACCTCCAGCCCTGGCTGCCTGCACAAAACTCGCCTCGTGCCCTGCAGTAAATTTACGGGGGTGGACCCCGAGGCTCCTCCTGTACGTGCGCGCCCTGGCCGGGGTACGTGGGCAGAGGGGATGGATTTTCCGTCACCCCTGATGTATCGTGCCCCAGATGATGGCAATGATCTTGCATCGAGGCAGCATCTCTCCTGCTGAAGCCTTTCAAGGGGCTCTGCAAGCCCAGGAGCTGGGAAGTGCACCCAGAGCTGCCTGGAGGAAAGAGCCTGGGGGCCTTCGTGCCCAAAATCTGCCCCAAATCCCATCCCTGGCCCCTGCCCCATGGAAACTGCAGGCAAGGATCCCGCGGTGGCGTGTGGGAGCGATGAATTCATTTCCATTTATGATCTGTTATGATGATACCCCTGAAGGATAAAAGTCTATACATAATAATCTCTCTCTTCAGCTTTGTTAACAACTTCAATTAACAGAGAGCTGTGTAATGCTTCATCAGCCGTTTGGATTACAGATGAAATTAAGCCATCATATTTATGAACTACGCGGCGAGTTCGAGGAGGACTCCACATATTTTACATTTAATAACTTGCCCTCTCCTTTTATTTATAATGTTAATAATGATTTGGTGGCTGCTTTGGGGGGAAAACATAAATGACAAAGCGAGCGAGGCAGGCGGGGACGGAGTGCGGAGCCGTGCTGTATGGGAGCAGCTCGCTGCCAATACGAGCTGCGTGGCCCTGCTTGGGTTTGCTGCGTGGCCCCTTTTGGGTTTGTTTTCTCCTTTATTTCTGGAGGAGCAGCTCCGCAGTGAGGTCCGTGGGGCCGGGAACAGGTGGGCAGCGCCGCCAGGACAGCGCCTCGGTGCCACCCTCGCCGATTGATCTGCAGCCGGGAAAGTGGCTGCAGCCCTCCCAGCCCCGGCTGCAGCCCTGGCACACCGAGAGGCTGAGCAAGGTTAATTAATTTGAGCAAGGACTGAAGCCTAAAAGATGGGGAGCAGCGCCTTGAAAGATGATGGCTGGCAAAAATCATTAGAAGCATCTTTCAACAATCTATATACCGTTATCGATCCTGTTATAGATCATGTTCCTTTCCCCTTTTTTGCAGGATCTTCTGGATCGATACAGCAAGTGCATTGAGACTGTAGCAACACATTTAAAACCTTATAAAAGGTTATTTAGTTGCTAACAGTGCAGCAGTTTCTGCAAAGCCTGCCAAAAGGTTACAGCTTTTTGGGCATCATAAATTACAGACGACAGGGAAAAAAAGTAAGTGCGGTTTTCTTTATTGTCTCAATGATGGATGGGCTCCTGAACAAGACACAAAATACATCATATCACCTTTAATGGGACCACATTTCTGTAGCCATAACTCACAATTTTAAAATAGAAAATGGTGAAATATGGCGTTGTATATTCCACTCCTGACATATTTATGAGTCCTTCCCTTCTTATAAATACAGTGATTGCTATTTCAAAGCAGCATGTCAGGTATGAACAGAGCACAAACAGCTGGTGCGATTGAAAAATTATAGCCAGAGTTGGACGTTTTCAAAAACTCTCTCTAGCAGCAGTAAATTTACAATGTTTGCACTAACTGTTATTAAAACCAAATCCATATCTTGGCAACAGGAATCCGCCGCTCCGAAACAGCTGGCGTGACGGCGCTGCCGACAGCCGGGGCGAGCCCCGGAGCGCGCCCGGAGGGGTGGGCGCTGGGCTCAGGGCTTCGCCTTGGGGCTGACCCGGGGGTCCCGTTCCCCCAGCCAGCACGGATTGGGGTCCCCAAGGGGAACCAACAGCCCCCAGTGGTCCTGTTGGAGCAAGGGGCTGTGGCTCTGGACCCTTTCCCATTTTATTTCAGCCCGGGCTGGCCGCTGAAGGTGCTGCCCGTGCAGGTTGGGAGCCCGGTGCCGTGCCTGGCTCATTATTTCCATCCCCTCCGCAGGAGCGCTTTGCTGGTGAATACCTCGCAGGAGAAGGACGGCTGCCAAGAGCCCTCCTGAACATCGCCGGAGCCCCTGGGAGCCCCGGGAATTCTCCAGCCTCATTTAGGAGCACAAAAGGCCTCTAATTAGCTTTTTGTTTAGTCCGATTATGAATGTGAGTTTTGACCTTTCAAAGTGATCGGCTTCCTAAGCTCACGAATTTGCATCGTGTGGGTTTCTGGGCCTCAGCCCCAGCCCAGGGCCAGGCTGCAGCCCCCAGCCCCTGCCCAGCCCACCCCTGACCACGGACGGGGACCAAGGGCATGGGGGCTCCCGGCCCCCTCCCGCCAGCCCGAGGGGAACAAGGGGCTTTGGCGGGCTCTGTGGCAGCGAAATCCAGAAGCCTTTATCGCTGATTTACATTCCTTTATCTGGGCAAGGCCCTCCAGAGGTGCATTTTATTACCCTGGCTTATTAAACAAAAACTTTTTGATAATTAGACGTCAGGAGCTCGGCGCTCCTGCCGCAGCCGCCTTATCAGCCGCGTGCTCGGCGCGCCGGCCCCGCGCAGCCCTCGCTCGGGGTCGCTCCTATCTCTGGCTGCGATTAGCCGGCCCCGCTGCGAGATGTCCTGGCTCCCGGATCATGAATAAAAGGAGATAAATTCTTGCTCGGGGTAAGCCTTCGTGGACAGCTGCTCCTGGTTTTGATAGCTGGAGGCTTTGGGGGCTGAACGGGAAGGTGGGGGATCGGAGATGTGGAGATACCCAGCCCCTCCAGCCCCACTGCCACCCTCCCATGGAGGCTGCAGATTTGGGGCGGTGATTTCTGCACTAAACACCCCCGGTCCCCGCATCCCCCTCCCCTGTGACCCCCACACCCACATCCCTCATCCTCGGCATGCCGCGAGCCCCCTTCCTCCCCGCAGCCTCCTCCCTCCCCAAACCGGTGTCTATAATATTTTCTTTCCTGCACACATGCAAGGACCTTTGAGTTGACTGCTCTGTTTTATAACATTGCTGTTTCCTGGCCTGGCTTTATTACATCTGTTCTTTGGGGTATGGTGTTATAAATTGGGTATGTGATGACGTGTAATCACTAACTGCAAAGCCAATACATTTTCGCTGCAACAGCAGCAAGACAAATAAAGGAGAGAAGGAGAGGCTGGCGAGGCTCTGACAAAGGGAGATATATACACAGGCAGATACAGACATAATTTAAAAATCTGATTGGGGATTGAAAGCAACGTTCTCATAAGGAGCACTGGGGGTGCGGGCATCCTCGCTTGCCGGGCTCTGTGAGTCCAGGACCCAGCACATCCCTGTGCTGTGCTCCCAACAAAGCCCGAACAGCCCAGCCCGGCACGGGCGTCACGCTTGGCAGGCGATTAAAACACTTCTTAGCCCTGTAACTACGTCTGGTGGGGCTGAGGCTTGAGTCAGCGCGAGCCAAACCCAGCCGGAGCTGCTGCGGCAGGGTGAGCTGAACCAGCCCTGCTGTCCTTAGGAGCAATAATCACTTGTGCAACTGTGCAAATGTGGCCGGCGAAGATGGGACGGGAGATAAATGGGAGGGAGTCAACCAGCTGCAACTTAAGATGTGCCTGTATGCTGCTGCACCGGTTTATCATGATAAATGTCATCGGAAAATCAATTCTCTGTGTACTTTTGGGAATTACAACTATCATTTTGGTGTGATTTATTTGCTGTATAACACGGACAAGGGCTCTTTGTTCATCATTTTGAAAGTTCATTTAAAATTGCTTGGAGTTCTTGGTTTTCCACGATGGCAGGGCCGATGGGGGTCTGCTCCTGGTGCAGTGCGGGGAGGGAGAGCCCCGCTCCCCCTGCACCCCCCTTGGGTCTGTGGGGTGCGCAAAGCCCCCCGGCCGGGTAATGACAGCACCCACTGTAGTGCTGCTTCTTGGGAGCGTCCGTGGCTGGGAGTTGTGATGCACCAGGGGCAGACGTTCCCTTTTTTTGTTCCCTGCCAGCCACCAAACCTGTTCCTCCTGCCCTTCTGCTTGCACAGGGAGGCCGGGAAGCTTCCCCGTGTGCGTCCCGCCTCGTTTCACTCTGCTGCCGGCACCGCTGCCCTGCACGCCCACACCAAGAGGAGCTGCCACGGGGCCACGGCGCAGACACCAGGCAGGGGAAGGGCTGTGGGGGAGAAAGGACTGAGTTGGAACAACCCAAAATGCGGTAAATTGGCCATGCCAAAGATTTAGGCTGGAAATAAGAATGAAGATGAGTGAGCCCAGGCTGCAAGGGGCTCTCGCCACCACCAGACCATGGTGAGCCTCAGTGTTCATGCTGGTTTCATCCCATGGTACTTAGGTAAAGTTCAGGAAAACCATTGCCATATAAATCTCTGAACCCCTGGGAAGTTTAGACCTACCAGACGTTAATCATTTGTTGATAAAACCCCCAAACCAGCCCTGGAACTGTGCCCTTGCAGGGGAAGCTTCAAGGAGGAGAGCTCCCTGGCATGCCTGCAAGGGATGGGCGAGGAAGGGACCCCTATTTCTGCCCCAAAATGAACACCAAAATATCACCTCAGATCCAGGGGCTGTGTGAGGCCTGAGCCAGCTGCATCCCCCTTGCACTGGGCAGCCCCTCTCACCCGCCGCTGGGATGGGCACCCGGTGTTGGGCTGTGTTCCCAGCACCTAAAAACAGTGCTGGCGCTGCACATGTACTTTTTTATAGTTGTTTATACCAGGTGTGTGCTGCAGCATTGGGGGCTTTAATTACAGGGAGGAAGAAATGCGCTCGGTGGTTTTGCATTACAGATTGGAGCGTAAACCTCAAATAAATCACGCGGAAGCAGTTGACAGTGAGCAGAGGCTGTCGCGGGGAGAAAGCCAGGCCACGGCAGCTTTTCTGCAGCCCTGTCCCCAAGCTGTGAGCGTGCTGCAGGGCCCCCTGCCCGCTGTGCTGCCCACATGGCCAGGCTGGAGGTTTCTGAAGCCATCGGGCTGCTCCCAGTGCAGCGGCACCGTGCAGTGCCATGCAGCGCCGTGCCATGCCGTGCAGCACCGTGCAATGTTGTTCAGCACTGTGCAATATCATGCAGCACAGTGTGATGTCGTGCTGCGCCGTGCAGAGTCATGCAATGCTGTGCAAAGTCGTGCAGCACCATGCCATGTCGTGCAGCGCTGTGCAAAGTCGTGCTGTGCTGTGCAAAGTCGTGCAGCAGCATGCGATGCCGTGCAGCACTGTGCAATGTCGTTCTGCACTGTGCAATGTCGTTCTGCACTGTGCAAAGTCGTGCAGCGCTGTGCAGAGTCATGCAGGGCTGTGTGATGCCTTGCAGCACCCTGCAGCACCGTGCACCTCTTGCATTGCAGCACCAGGGCTGCCCACCTTCCGCCCAGGGACCCGGTGCCCTGTGCACACCCGGACTTCTCCGCTGCCCCGTCCCCGTCCCCTGCCCCCAGCCAGGCTCTCGCCGCGGCTCCCTTCTGGTTTTCATTACCCTCCTCCGAGCTGAACACGAACAGCCTAATTTGGAATAACAGCCGAGTGAGTGCGAAGGGGAAAAATCCTGCACTCTCTCTTTTCCTGAGCTAATCCCCTGACAAATTCTGCGCAGCCCTGGCTGTGGTCTTGTTCCAGAGATGCCCCTGATTAAAATGGAAATACTCCCCGATCCTCTCCCTTAAAGGAGAAGCTTCCTTCTGTTTATAAAGCTTTCCAAAGGGGGGTTTATGATTTTATTTTAATGACTGGCCTTCCCTAGGAATGTGGCAGCCGGCTCAATAGCTGCAGGAAACATTGCTGCCCATAAACCCCCTTCATTCAGCGCTCCCTGGCTGACATTGTCATGAAACGAAAATATTCCTGATGCTTATCAGAGGCCCACATCAAAGCGCTCAGGTCATAAATCTCCTGGGGACTGTGCTGCAGACTCCAAATAAAAGCAGCTCCCTGGGCTGGGGGTGTCCCCTCTGCGTCCCAGCCCCCCCCTCTCCAGCGCTGGGCTTTGCACCAGACCTTAGCAGGGCTCCCCCTGCCCCAGCCACAGGGCTGGCAAAAATTCCCTCTTATTTCATCCCCAGCTGGGGCTTAACCAAAGTTGAAAAACATCAGGCGTGTGTCTGCGTGGGTGGGGAAGGCTCTGCAAAAAGTGTGTGTGGTGGGAGAGCTGCGGTGCTGCTCCCCAGCTGGTTTTGGGTGCCGGAGCGCGCCCGGGCGCACAGCTCGGGGTGACCCCGTTGTCCCCAGGCCTGGGCAGGCTGACAGAGCAGTGTGCAGCTTGCCTAGCTTTTGTTGCAAACTGGAGCCAGGAGTATTCCCGCAGATCATTTAGATTCAGGTAAATCAGCGTTTTGTGCTCCCAGGAGGATATTTCCCACCAGTTGGGCTGCGGGGTCACCTCCAGGAGCGGGCGCGCTGCTGGCGGCAGGGGATCGGCTGCTCCGCGAAGACCTTGAGTGATGGATCCTCTGTCTCCCAGGTAAGTTGTTCCAAAAGTTAATTATCTTCCTGGTTGCTCGCTTGGGAATTTAATCATGCTCTGCTGAACTGACGCCCTGATGAACAATTACAGAAGAGCCCAAAGGGGAAGTTTCCATCTACCCTCAGCAGCCGGAGCCGTGCCCTGACAGCAGCCGGATTTGCAGCCTTCGACGCAGCCGGGAGCTCTGGGCCAGCCATAGGGGGCTTCTCCCTACTTCTCCCTCATGGCACCAGCAACCAGGGCAGCTGGAGCAGCAGCAGCACCCAAGGGCCCCAGCTGGGCTTTAGGGGCTGCAGCTCTGCCCTGCACTGTCCCTTGGGAGTGAGCCCCTGGTGCTTGTGGGTGCAGGCAGCACCCCCACGTTCCCCTTCCCTCGAAGCAAGGCGATGGAGTTGAAGCCTTGACGAACAAGGTTTGAAATGCAGCAGCTCTCGGAGAGCCAGACACTAATGTGACATCTCTCTCCAGCACTTGCCATCCCCTCCCTCCCGGGGCTTTGATGTTAACTTCTTACAAGCTCTGAGACGGCTGTAGGATTTGATCAGTAAACCATGCATGTTAATGGGGAGAGGCGACAGCGATGCGAGAGGCTCCTGTCTTCCAGCAACAAGAGGGGTAGGTGCAGGCTGCGTGCCCTGCGCGTTGCAGCCCATTTGCTCTTTCGGGGTGTTCACCCAGGTCTTTTGGGATGCTGCAAGCCCTTGGCCTGGTGTGCCATGCTGCACCCACACAGAGGGGTTATTCCCTGGCCAGAAATCCTCGACAGGGGCTGAAACCCACTTGGCCACACGGTTAGCACGTGGTCCTGCCTCTGTTGACATCCTCCTCCAGAAGTAGGTTAGCTTTCCCCTTGGCTATCAAGGCAGCGTTCGTGATGCTCAGGCAGTTCTGATATTTAGTCGCTGCACCGGTGTCGGATGGGTCTTAATTATTTATAGCTTTTCTATCCTGTTTTCTCAAGTCATTTGGGAAGAGGTGACAGGTGAAGACTTCTTGCAGCAGATGCTTATGAGGCGGGTGAGGTGCCTGCCGCTCAGATGAGAAGAAAAGAAAAAGTGTCTTCAGCAGGGGAAAAATGACAAAGCTGCATAGGAGCTGCCTTAGTTAATAATCAAGAAAGGAAAAAAAAAAAAAAAAAAAAAGAAACCCTCCTTAGGTCTCTGGAAAAAAAAAACAACACATTCCTCCTAAATAGATGGATGCTCTGGGGAGCAAATGCCTCCCCTTTGCATCTGTGGCCCTTCATTTCGGCCTTTATTGCTCTTTTATGATGTGCTGCAGGGATTAGGGCCAGGGACAAGCCGGAGCCGCGGTGCTGTGCAGCCCTGTCCCCGGGGAGCTGGCAGCCCGAGGCTGCAGGAGGACAGACACAAGCGCCCGTCGCAGCCTGCACAGCCCTGACCCTGGGTCTGCAGGGCAGCAGGAGGCTGCCTCGTCCCTCTCTGCCCCTTCCTGCCCCATCCCACCCCAGGTGGGCCAGCATCGGGCTGGGGAGGTGGCCACGCACAGGGCACGGGGGGCTTGGCTGGCTCAGCCCCGTGCTGGCCGGTCCCGGCCCTGTGAACGTCACCTTGGGTGCTTTAACCACGTCAGATCCCTGCTAATTAACACGGATTCACCACCCAACTATTCTGGGGTGAAGGCGCTGTTAGGTGCAGGGAGGAGAGGGAATTCGCCTTTCAATCAGTCTCTGAGGGACCTGGGGCAGCGTGGGCAGCCTGGGGCTGTCGCAGCACGGCTCTGCCTCGCACACCTTCCTTGGGGTCAGGCACGAGCACAGCTCCCATCCCACTGATCCCCATTTTTCTGGGGTCTCTGGCAGCAGAAATTGGGCCTCGCAGTTACGGGGTGCAGCTCCCCTTCCCCACCAGTGCCGTGCTCGGTGCGGCGCGGGGCAGCGATGAAGTCCCGGTACCTGCCGTCGGCTGCAGGTATGACACATGCACAAAGGTGCCTTTTTATAGGTAGGAAATTATAGGTGCCACGACTTCAAAGGCTTTTGCAACGAGAGCTTTCCCTTTGATAAATGACAGCATCATTAATAGTGATTTATTACACGGGCTATTTCGACAAACAGAAATAACCAGTTTCTTTTCATTTGGCTTGGTGTTTTTTTTTGCTCTGGGCTACCCAGACATACGAGGTGGCTGGTAACAGCTGTTTTACTGCTGGTAAGACATCTCATTTATTAACTTGTCATCATGTGTCATAAAGTTTAGCAAAATGCTAGATGATTGTGTACTTAAGGTAGGTAATTACCCCATTATTAAGGCTGCCTTCTTTATTTATTTGCTCTTCTGGTGGTTTGTTCCTACCTTTGCTCTACATATTGCCTGAGTCACAGGGCACGGAGATGCGCTGCCTTGTAATTATCAGCGTGCTGACTTCCACTCTGCTCTCAGCGAGACATGAAAGGTGTCGTGCCAGCTGTCGCTGGCTCCACGGGGTTGGGAACGGAGCCGCTGCATCCGAGGGATGCTGCTCGGGGAGCTTTGGTAACCCTGGGGCCGCCTCCAACCTGGTCCCCGTCACCCAGCACCTCGAAAGCAGCTGTAACAGCAGCCAGAGCTGGGAAAACATGTGCTGGAGGTGTCCGAGAGCAGGATGTCCGACCCCGGGGAAGGAAGCAGCCAGGGCAGCGCGCTCTCACTGACCTGCATGGGGTGATGGCCTGCATGAAGCATTCCTGTGTCGTAACTGCTCCCGTTGTGCCAAACTTCTAATTAAAACTCCTGGAGATGTCCCATGAGCACGGAGACAGAGACAGATCCTTGGTGAGGAGCTGTCTAGGCAGAGGGAGCCTTGGGCGGCCCCCGGGGCTCCCCACATCTCCCTGCCCCTGCCCTCCACTGCGGAGGGGAGGCTGCCCCAAACCTCTTCCCTATCTCCCCAACCCCAGCCCAGACAGCACCCAGCTGCCCGAATAAACCTTCCTGGGTAACTTTATAAGAGCTGAAAGGTTGGGAACCAACTTGTAGCTGGCTGCCAGTTGGGCAAGCAGCAGCTACAGCGCTGGCTCGTGTGGATCCTCTGCTCCAGCACTCAGCCAGGACATGGGACACCCCCTGGGGAGGTGGCAGTGGGCTGGGTGCCCCTAAACCCACACCAGCTCCAGCCCTCGGTGTCGTGTCGGTCATCCAGCGAGCAGGGAGACGCCGGCTGCACCCTTGTTCTCTGCCTGGGGATGGCCAGGACCTGCCTCAGCCCAGCTGCTGTGCCAGGGCTTTGTCTTCTTGGGCAATAAGGGGAGATTCAACGTGCTGCAAGGGGATTTCAGCAGCTCCTTGCCCCGCAGGGAGCTGCTGTCCCAGTTGCCAAAGCCCCCATGGCCAGCACCGCCCCAACCCCGTTGGGAAAGGCTCCTCCAGGGTTAAGCCTTCCTGCTTCCCTTCCACAAACTCCAAGGGCAGGCAAGATCAAAAACCAAAACCAACCAACCCAACCCAACCCCCAAACAAACCCCAGAAAGTCCCCACTACCTCAGACGTTTCCTTCTGGCTCTGCCGTGAATGTTGACCAGGGAGTTTCAGCCATAAATCCATCCCGTGCGGAGAGGCTTTGTGTTGTAATTAACCAGTGAGTATTGCACAGCAATTACTTGTAGGTTAAGATTCAATTTCCATAGCTACCGAGGGCACAGTGAGTGTTTTTTTCAGTCTTTTTGGGGGAGCTGATGCCCTTAATACCATAAAGTGTGTGTCTTGGTCAGGGCCCGTGCCCGGGGTCTGTACCTGCTGGGAAGGAAAGCCCCGGGGTGTGCGGGGAGAACGGCCCCTCGTGCCCCAGGCCCCACACCCACACGTCTGCAATGCCTGCTCCGAGGGATTAGGAGGGGTTTGGCAATGCCCAGGCTGTGCACGGGGAGGATCGCATCCACCCAGCACCTGCGGAGCTGGGGAAGCAGCGATGGGACCCCGGTGCCCTATGGAGGGGGACGGGGCTGGAGGTGAAGGAGCCTCGGGAGGGTTGGTGCTGAGAGAGCTTGGAGATCAGGGCATGGATGGGAAACCTCCAATGCCCAGGAGTGAATCTTCCAATTTTCATGTATTAAAAAAACACTTTTAGCACAGAGAAATGT
The DNA here is from genome assembly GCF_964035555.1 of Netta rufina. Lineage (NCBI taxonomy): Eukaryota > Metazoa > Chordata > Aves > Anseriformes > Anatidae > Netta > Netta rufina. The sequence goes on along the minus strand of NC_140151.1, from coordinate 5,510,733 downwards.
TAAAAGTGAAAATGGGCAAAATGCCTCCTGCATCCCCCATCGATTTCCCGGGATATTTACCAGCGCAGCGGTATCGATCCCCCCCCAGATGCTGGATGTACTCGCTTGTTACGTTCTATACCTGCAGGCAGAAGGCATTTTCTGCACAGAAACCCACGAGCACACCCTATAAACCGATCCCCAGGGCTCGGGGTTTTGCTGGCAGCGCTGCCCCAGGTGCTCTCAGGGCTCTTGGGCACAGCCCCTGGGTGCCCATTGTGCCAAGGGACACCTCTGCCCCCCTGAGACATCCTCGTCCCTGCGCATCCCTTCACCAGGCCCTCTCCCTCCACCGGGGTGGAGATGGGGAAGGAGACTTCACCCTGTGGTTCCCCACCCAGGGGGGAATCTCCTGTTTTTGTTTTGTTTTTCTTTGTTTTGTTTTATGTGGGATTTAACGTGCCGGGGTGTGTTATGGCTGGTGGTGAGCACGGTTGCCCAAATCTGATGGCAGCACAGCGAGGAGTGGTCAGACCTCAGCGGCTGCCCTTTGCCAGGCAGCAGAAACCCTCGGGTGCCTCCAGGCCCCTTGTTTCTGCCTCCAGCTCCATCCCCACAGCCCGCAGTGGCCGTGCCTACATCGGGCCAGGAGCTCCGTGAGGTTTTCGCAGCTCTCCCCCTGCTCCCTGCCAGCCTGCGCGTGTGACGCACAGCCCAGAGCCCAGTGCTTCATTTCTCATCCCACCAAACTCCTCCTGAAGCCGTTTCAGAGGTGCCCAGGGTCTGCCCCAGCCCCGCGTGATGTTCCAGGAGCAGTGGGTGAGCGATGGGCACGAGCAGGGTTTGCTCACCAGATTGCCCCAGGTCACTTTGCTCGCTTGAAGCCAGAGGCTGGAGCGCGGTTCCCACCCCTGGACCTGGCACTGGCGGGGCACGCTGCGGCTCTGCAGCTCCTCAACCCCAATTTTCGTGTGCTCCAGGCTGGGCACTGCCTCCGAGAGCAGCTTCCAGCCAAGAGCTGGAGGGCGCGGGCGTAGGAAACCGCGCGGTGTACGGTTTCTGGAGATCCTTTCTGCCGCGGTGTCAGCCCCGATTACATCAGTCAAGTCGCATTACGCGGCCGGCGGGCTCTAATGGGAAGTGACAGACGTGACGGGGCGCGGGCGGGCTCTGGAAACGGCACCAAGGTCCCCGAGGACCGGTCCCCCTGCCCCTCTCGCTGCTCCAGGCACGGTCCTGCCTCGGCAGCGCAAATCCTGCTCGGATGGGCCCCGGGAGCCAGAGCAACAGCTCAGAAGGGAGAGTACCCAGCTGCCCAAGCTGGCTCAAAGCCTTCAGATGTAAAATCCTGGTTGTTTGCTCCTCCCGGGGCTCACCCGGCTCCCAAACCTTTGTGGAGAGGTTTCCCAAAGTGGCTGAGACCTCTCCCGAAGAAGGAACCACCACAGAGCCTTCAGAGGGGATTTTCACCCGCTATCAGTCCTCCCCGACCTTCAAGGTCTGCGGTTATTGGCGTTTTGTTCTGGCCGAGTCAATATTAACTTCTTAGGCCAATAGAGAATAAATAGAAAATAATAAGCAATGTACGGTTGATATCGATTTATGATTATTTGGGTCCTTTGCATGAGTTTCCCACATGCAAAGTAACTCTCAGCCTGCGAGGCTCACGCGTTTGTTAGCACCAAGAGACGCGAACGGGGCTGAGGGAGAGATTTGCTGCAAGGTTAAAAATACCTTGTAAAGAATGTGAGGAGTGACTTACAGCCCTACCTGGCAGGGGCTCGTGGCCACTCGGAGAGCTCTGGGATCATCTTGCAGGTCTTAAAAACATGCTAGAAATGTTAAATCAAATGAACTTTGCCACTTCCCTCCGAGCGAGGCGTTCGGAAAGAGCTCGAGAAGCAGCATCGAGTCAAACTCTCAGGTGGGAGGATCGTGGCTGTGCTGTGATTACGAACCAGATCTGCACGACATTAAAAAGAATCAAAAAAAAAAAAAACCTGCAGAAACAGCTGAGAGGTGTTTCTTGTTTGAAATGAGGAGCGGGAACAGAGAGGACGTTTTGGGTTGTGATGTGGCTTTGAGCATTGTGGCAATTTGGTGGGGCTGCTCTGTCTGGGGCTGCGCATCGCTGCGTCCTGGTGCTGCCATGGGGCTGCTCCTGCTGCTGAGCACCAATCCTGAGCACTGACCGCAGCCTGGAGAGGGCAGGGGGCATGCTGCAAACCCCTCCGGGCTGCCAAAAACAGGGGTGTCCCTGCAAACGGGGGGCTTCCTGCAGTGGCACTGTGCTCACCCTGTCCCCGCGCCGCTCCGTGGGCAGCCCCGCAGCTCCGCGTTGCTGAGAGCTTCTCCCTCCTTTCTGCCTTCCCAGCCCCGCCGTCAGGATGTTTATAAAACTCGGAATCAATTTGAAGCCCGGAGACGTTCAGCCGGGGAAGCACGGTGCTGATAGGGTCAAAAGGCCCGCCGCCAATACGGATCACACAGCCTGACGGATTAATTCGAGCTGTCAGAACCAATACGCTTAAAAGCGCGCGCGGAGGCGCGGGGGCTGCTTCCCAAAACCCAGGGTCACATTTTGCCAAGCCCCACGGAGCAAAGTGGGGCCGCGGGACCCAAATCCCTGCCCCTGCAACCCCAGCACCCCCAGCACCCCCAGTACCCCCAGCACCGTGGCTGTGGGCTGGCGGCAGCAGCGGCAGCGCTCCCCTTCCCGGCGTCCCCGCGCTCCCTTGCTGGCACGGAGGCAGATCTGAGAAGCTGCAGGAAGTACATTTGTTATTGGGAACGCTTTGATATTTCGCATGTGAAATGTCTGCATGCTGGAGAAGTTCAGGCATCTGGCAGGAAATTACCATGAATCCTGTTTCTCTTAACAGTCACACACACGCATGCTGCGGCTCTCCTTCCCTTTTCCCCCTTTTCCTTGCTCTCCCTGGCTGCTGGCCTCCTCCTCTCCCCACCTCGGGGCCTGATCCAGCCCCGCAGAGCACCCCCAGCCCCGTCCCTCTGCTCCCACAGCACCCCAGCAGCAGGGGGCCCTTCCCCAGCTCCGACGGGGAGTGTGACAAAGGGCTTTTGGGTGGCACGCTGGGCTCTTTTATGCACTTCTACCTCTGAAGTGACTTCATGGAGACAGTTCTCCATCTGCCTGAAAACTGGAGCCTCTCCACGGGGCTCCATCCTTTGTGCCATGACACCGCTGCTTGGGTATGGGTGTCCCCGAGCTCAGCAGAGCACCCCAGGAGCGCCGGATCCTTGGGCTTTTTGTGGGGTTTGCCACCTGGAGAGAGCACCCCAGGTCCTGAAGCGAGCTCCTGGGTGCCGGCAGAGCTTGGCCATGGATCTGAGGCCGTGGGCACGCAGACACCGAGAGTGAGCCTCCGACGGGGTTTTCGTGTTGCTTCCTGCTCGCTGCAGCCGTGCCGTGGAGTTATCGCTCCCATCAGGCTGCTGTCAGGCGGCTCCGTTCCGTATCACTCACCGCGAGCGCAGCCCTTGCCAAAAAAATTATGACTGTATTAAATGATTTTATTACAGTAAACTGCAGATTGCGCAGTGTAAACACAGGTGGTGCAACACACCTCGCTTTCAACTGCGTCCAGGCCAGCAGGAACAACGCACTGCAGCAGGATCTGGCCCTGGCCCCTCTGCTCCCCAGGCTTTCTTCCCAACGTGGTTTTTTCCTCCTCCTCACCTGAGGGCAGCGAGGCACGGGGACCCCCTGGAGCTCCCCTTTGGGCTGCGTTTTTGGGGCAGGTAATTTCTGACCCGGTTTTGGAAGGGAGCCGCAGGGTCAGAGCAGCTCGTGGGCTGCCTGCCCTTCGTAAAACCGGCAGGTCTGCATTTCGCACGAGGTTTCAATTTTTCTCGTGTTTGCTCCAGTCTGGGAGGGAAACCTAATGGGAAGTGACTGCAGCACCCCCCTCCCCGCTGCGCCCTGCTTTGGGTCAGCTGAAATGCCAGGCTATGGAAAACCTGAAATATTTGGCACGGGGTCCCCTTGGGGACAGCAGCATGGTGTGGCTGCGGGGCAGCACGTGCTGAGCAGGTCCTGCAGGAGCACCGAGCATGAGGAGGGGAAGAGGAAAACCACCGCCTGCTGCGCTCGGAGCATTTCAGGGCACGCTGCAGGGTGCGCTTTCCCAAGACCGTGCAAGATGTTCAGCAAGGGGAAATCCCAGCAGATGTTACCCAAAAGGTGCGGTGTGAGGGTGGTGGGAGCCCCGCGGCCGTGCCCAGGGAGGATGGGGACTGGTGGCATGGGTCATGGTCCTGTGCAGGAGCCCTCGGAGCAGGAGCAGTGCCCGTGCTGGGCTGAACACGAACAGAGGCCCTTTGAGGTTCGGCCGTGCCTGTAGCTCTGCAGACCAAAATATCAGCGGGAAGGACAGCCCCGAATCTGCCTCCTCCCCGGCTTGGCGAAAGCGCTTTGGAGCACGGGCTGTCTTTTTCCCCTCTCCTTTTACTTTTACAGGTTTCATTTTGGCTTTGATTCCGGCAAGTTTACTGACAGATTACTTCATTTTAACTCTATGGCTTTCCTGTCTTGTGGGAGGCATATTTCTAAGTATCATATTTATCAAAAGGTCTGCGCAAAAACAAGGGCCAGAATTACTCTTTTGATGGTTCCCCCAATAACTACAACCGCAATAAATTTGTCAGGGACCTTTTGTGCCGGGGTCTGGAAGTGGGGTGCGGGCACGGTCACCCCAAATTGGGGGCCGGTCCCCCCCCCTTCCCGTGGCAGCAGCACAGCTGGGCTCGCTGGCGGGGCCGCCCCTCCCGTCCCCGGGGGGACATATTTCCCCCTCCTATAACTTTAAATCAGAGCAGCATTTCAATAAATCACGGTGAACACTTATTTATTGGACATAGTTTTGGGGCTCTTAAAGCACGGAAAATAAATTTAATGGAGCGTTTGGAGCATTTCTCCAATCTTTTGAGGGATTACTTGGGGAATTTGTCAACGGAGCCAAGCACAGCAGCTTGATCCAGAGAGATGGGAAAGAAATTATGGGAGATACTCTACAAAGGCCCAGGTGTACCCTAAATCACATCAAAAAAGATTAATGTCAAAGGATTGCTTGCCAGCAGAGTTGATTGGCAGCGCTGCAGTTTATTTAATAAACTATCATTTTAGCCAGAGGGTGACTTTAATCTGAATTACATTTTCTTGTTTTGTCATACGCCATGCCAAGCGATTTATTGAATACTGTTGCATACTTCTTAACCTCAAACACTGAAAGAAAAAAGACAGAAAGCCTGGAGAGCCCCTGAAAAGCCTTGAGACAGCAAACCCTGCTCTGCGCGCGGGGCCGCGGCTCTGCTCCTGCTTTCCTTGGGCTTGGTTGGGGAGATGCAGGAGCAGAGGCAGGAGGTGAACCCGGGGCTGGGCTTTTTGTACGTCTTTGAGCCAGGGCACGAGGTGCCAAAACCGCTGCCCATTCCCTACCCCAGCCCCAGGCTGGGTTTCGAGGCTCTCCTGCCTTCCAGGATCTCCGAGGCTTGGCGTAAGAGTGGCCATGGACAGGGCACGGCAGCAGAAAACAGCAGGGACAGAAGGATTTTGCAAAAGGAGAGCAAAACCAAGAGGAAGAAGCATCTGGGATCCCCTGCGCTTCCTTCAGCCCCTGCTGATGTCCCCAGGAGAGCTCCCAAAGGACCCTGCTCCACCTCCCGGTGCCTTCCTGAGAGCCCCGCTGAGCCCTGGCGGCATTATCCCTTCCTCTCCTTCTCCTGAAGGACTTTGCAAAGATTTCCGAAACCTTGGAGAGATGCTAGAAGTGCCACAGCAGGGGGACAGGAGCCCCCAGCGCCCCGTGCCGAGCCCCAGCAGGCCGGCACCGCGGCACCTTGTGGGCCCGTGCTGCGAGAGCTGGGGCCCGCTGACCCATGGGCCTCTTAAATAATGTGTTTGTGCAAACAGACAAAGAAATCCTAACTAATAATAATCCTCGTTCCAAGATTATGATTGAGTTTTTCCCCTGTTCTGCTTGATATTTCTGCCAAAGAAAGAAAAATCCTTGCTGAAGTCTAGCAGGAAATCCAATAATCTTTCTTCAAAAGATGGGTCTGACATTGAAAAATAGCAAAATTATAAAAGTAGGCCTCAGAAAAGAAAAGGGGAGAGTTATTATATCTGGCACCTACCGAGGGCCCAAAGCTCCCTCTCCAAATGAGCCATCACAGATTGAAAGTGTTTAGCTTCCCGTTGATTAAATATGGTGAAGGACCCGAGGCGTGCCAAGCCTTGGGGATCGAAAGTTTGTTTTCAGTCAGAATGTGTTTTCAGTCAATGGAAAAAATGGTCGGCCTGTGCCGGGGTATGTAACTGAGAAGCCTCAGGTTTGGAGTGAGTAATGACTGTGATGCAGAAATGCAGGAGGGTTGTTAATCATTCGACCCCAGCCCCCATAATTCAACTCAGCAACTCGTACGACTTTGGAAGTCTTTTTATTTTTTCCCTGCTCTTTATATATATATATATAAACCATTTTCTCTACTTTTTTTTTTTTTTTTTTCTTTTTCTTCTTTTTTCCCTCATATTATTCTTGCATCCCTTTTCCCCCAGGTGAGCGCAGCCCCGTGCCATGCCGGGCTGTGGCTGAGCCGTGGCGCTGGGGCTCCTGGCTCCTGCCCCAACCTCCCCTGCCTGTGGCATGGGCTGGGAGGGGTCCACGGGCAGCAAAACCCCCCCGGGACAGCGAGCAGGGGCAGCACCAGCAGCCAGGAGCCGACGGCCCTGAACAGACACGATCCCACCAGCGAGACCTGTTGGCAAAGGTTTGGTGGAAACGGCTCCCCTGGAGAGCGCCGTGGGAAACCGCACATCCCTGCAGACAGAGGAGGCCATTGAAAATACCCCCCTCATTTTTTATTTTTTAATTTTTTTTTGGCAGAAGAGGAGCCGTTCCCTCGCCAGGCAGAGTGGAGGCACCGGCACCCAGCGGGAACCAGCCCGGGGGGGGGCAACATCCCCTTTCATAGGGAAAGTCGGGGCAGATGGGGAGGATCAAACACACCTCTGCAGCCCCCGGGGGGAGCTCCGGGCTGAGCCCGAGTTCAGGGCCGGGTCAAGAGGTTGCTGCTGGGAGCAGCTGCGGGGACAGGGGTGGCTCTGGGGACAGGGGGTGGCTCTGGGGACAGGGGGTGGCTCTGGGATGTGTCCTGAATGGCCACAAAACCCTACCTGGTGTGCAAGGAGCTCACATAAATCATCCCTACGGCCACAGCTCCCAGCTCCCTCCCCATCCCCTCCATCCTCCCCATCCCTCTCATCTCTCTCCATCCCTCGGGTCCCAGCGTGGGCTTCTCCCTGTGCTCCTCCCCACACCCCTCCATCCCTTTCTCACCCCCCCAAGAGAAGCCTGACTTTATCCATTAACTTTGTTTGCCGGGCTGCTTCTCATTAGATAGCCAACAAATTCCAGGAAGACAGGACACCCACTGGGCCTAAATGAAATTAGAGAACAGAGCAGTGCTACAAGTGGTTTAATTCAAATTATAGTAAGGCATTATTGCCAACTGCAAGTGCTCAGAATCATGAGTCAGACCCCCACAAGGAACGAGACAGGCTTAAAAAAAATCATGACTTGTTAAGTATATAATTAAGTTTGGGGTTATTTTTATTTACCTTCCAGTTTTTAGCCTTCAGGAATCAAATTTTTGAGCTTGCCTGAATGAGCGCTGGAAACCACTTGAAATTAAAGAGGGGGGAGAAGAAGAAGAGAACTCTCCCACATTCCCACGATGCCAGGGGCTGGGGATTGAAGGCGACACCACGTGTCACAGGAGTGCCGATAGCATCTCCGGAACCGGGACCGCTGCGGAAATCAAAGCCCAGCACCCTCCTCTGAGTCAGGAGCTGTGGGCAACTACAAAAATCACCCGCAGAGGACCTCTGGAACAAGGCGCTGCTTTCTTCTCCAAAGCAAGCTCCTTGCTCTCGCATGTCCTGGGCGCTGCACAAAGGGGCTTTGATGGGAGCCGCCGGCCCCGCGCACGAGGCGAGGGATGAGCGGGGAAGCAGGGGGAGGCTGTGGCACGGCAGGGACCTGCCCCCAGCCACCTGCACAGATTTGCAGTGGGGAAAACAGCAGGAGGAGGAAAAAAAAGCACAAACTCTTTGAGTATGGAAGTGCTGAGTCTTGGGGAAGAGGCAGGACCCCCAGGACCAGCCCCACTTTGCACCGCTGCTGTCAGTGAGCATGGCACCAGTGGCACCTTTTGCTCCTGGATCTGTTTTCTTCTTGGGTACCATTTTTTTTTTATTTTTATTTTTATTTTTATTTTTATTTTTATTTTTATTTTTATTTTTATTTTTATTATTTTTATTTTTATTTTTATTTTATTTTATTTTTTTTTTTTCAGGGAGATGGGTCTGTGCAGGACACATCATGAGACTCCTGGGAGCGTGCACAATGTTGGGCAGGAAGCACTGGGGAGGCCGAGCAGGGTCACTACGTGATGCCAGCTCTGCCAAGGAAGCACTGGGACATGGCCGGGCACTTTGCTGGGTGAGAGCCGAGTTTCTCCATGTGCCCGAGCCGCTCGTGGAGCCTCGGAGCAAGCGGAGCCTGGGGGAGCCGAATGGGCCAAGCCTCCCCTGCTCCCTGCCTGGGGTCGTGTCTTCGCCTGTTTCCGCTGAACAGATAGTACCCTGCTATCTTTCACTGAAACATCATGTCCAATTTATCCCTTGATTAAACCCATATTTTGCTTGGCTATATGTCAAATATAAGAGGGCCGCACTCAAGTGAACTAATCTTGGTTTACTTGCCAGTAGGTAATTTGATAGACAATTTGGCAGGCATCCACTCCAGAATTAAGCAAACCTGAGCAATAAAGATGTAGAAAAACAATCCTGAAAAGCCATAATGAGCCGTCTAGTTTCATTCAATAGCAACTTGTTCCACTTTCGCTTCTGCTGCCACGCAGGACCTGGCGCCTGGCAGTTCCCGGGCGCAGCGGGCACCACTCGGTCCGAGCCCGGTGCTCCTAACACTGCCCTCGGGGTGGCTCTGGGCTTGGAAAGAGGAGCCCTGGCTCCAGCTCTGCTTGCTGAAGAGGCAGCAGGAGGATCTCCTGAATCCAATCTCAGAAACCACTCCTGCTCCCACATCCCTGCCCTGCTCCTGGGGGAACCTCTGCCTGCAGCTGCATCGGGGTCGTGCCATGGTGCACTCCTCCAGCAAATTCCAAATTCCAGCAGGGGCTGTGATGCCTGCAGAAGGTCCCTGGAGGTGGCACGACCAGGGCTGCGTTTCGGTGCTGTGCTCCTGGGGCTGTGGACAGAGCAAAGGGGCTGTCAAGCCGCCGCGGCGCTGCTCCATCCCTCATAATGCCATTATGTATTGCTGGTATTAATCATGCCGCTAGGTAAGCATTATGGCACTTTTATGGTAGCTTTGAAGCTAATCTGTCACTAATGCCTTCTGGATTATCATGATTTCTTACAGTTGTGATTCATTAACTCAGATGCCTAATAGAATTAGTATTAAACATCTCCCATAGATTTCTGCCTCAACATGTTGAGTTCTGAAAGCCTTTTCAATATTTCATTGTGTTGTATTAAATGGCATGTCAGGCACATTGTGTGGTCTCCTGCAGAACCTGGCGCAGGGAGAGCCACCGGGGCCGGGCTGGTGGCCGGCTGCTGGGACCGGGGCTGGGGCATTGCGGGGCCGGGGCTGGATCCTGCCTGGGGAGGCTGTGCAGCATCACAGAGGGTTTCCAGATGAGCTCAGTGGCACAGCTGCTCGCTTCCAGGCACGCGAACCCGTCACCAGCTAATGAAGCTGGTACAGAAGAGGTTAATCTGCTCTGAGGATAGAAAATGCAGTGCAGGTACTAAATATGATTGTGATCATTACTTGGCCCTGGAGGAATCCTTTCCCTAGACACTGCAGTGCCATTCCTAGTAGGACTATTATTCCTAATAATCAATATTAATTTTCAATGCGTTCTCTGGGGCGCAGAATTATTTTCTTGTTTAGGATAAGATCTGGATCTCGAAGCAGCCTAAAAAGAGGCATTATTAGGATTAGTATTATTTGCATTATCACTATTATCTTGGGTTTTAAAAAAAACCCAAAACTTATTTAGATAGCCATCTCTCCCCGGCAGCAGGTTGTGCGGCTCACAGACCTTTATCTGCCTACCTCCATCTGCATGTTGCGGGTACCAAAATTGTGCAGTTATTATCATTAATAACGCAGGGCCAAGACCAGAACAACATCGCATGAGGCTGGGCGTGTGTCCGTGAGGCAGCGCGATGCCTCCTGCTTGTTTTGGTGGTTTCCCGAAGTGGAGAGCCCGCAGCGAGCGGCTGCCTGGCTCTGCTGGGGCACCTGGCCCTACAAATGAGCAGCCCGGGGATGCTGCTGGAAGCAGGAGCTGGGAAGAGCCTGAACTTTGGGATGCTCCTCTGAACTCGACGGCGAAACCTTCCTGGAGCGCGCCCGCCCTGACCCCAGGAACCCCGCGCGGAGGCCGTCAGCTAGGAAAACAGCACGGGGGAGACTTCAAAGCGGTAATTAGGAGCAGCTGTGCAAATTGACAAACCCACCAGGAGCTGTACCTGTACCTGCCTGCTGCTCCTCCTGCCCTTGTGGGGGCTCGCGGAGCCCCCAAAACGCAGCCGGCACCAATTTGCTTGGCACGGAGCAGCGGGGCCGGCGCTGTTTCCCCGCCAGCGTTGACAAAATTCCTCTTGCTGGGTTTGAGAAAGAAACGCTGCTTTTAGCGAGGCTCCTCTGGAAAAAGGTCAGCTTTGGGGCAGGCGTTTGACTGATAGCCTGCGAGCGGCGAGGGGGAGAGGGGTCGCTGGGAGGCTGTGAAAGGTGGCTTGTCCCGCTGCCAGAGTCAACGTGTGCCTGTGATTGAAGCCCACATCCTACCCCGCTCCCGCTGCCATCCATCACGCCCGGCACCGACAGCCCCACAATTTGAAGCGGCCCCGCTCCCCCTGCAGCAGCTCTGGGCATCGTGGGGGGGGCACAAGTTCAGAAGTGAGGGGTGGTGAGGATCAAGCACCCCCCTGCACGCAGAGCCTTGTGCCGGAGAGGTGACACCAGCCCCAGGCTGGGGTCCCACTGCCTCCGCTTCTTTCCCCCCCTCCAAGGGAAGGGATTTGCCCCGCTCACAGCAATGCCCTGCTCTGAGCATTTGTGATACCACATGCTGGATTTCCCGACTGCAAACAGCTTCTCAGAGCAAACCCCTGATTTTATTTTATTTATTTATTTTGGTGGGTGAACACACATTAGGGGGAAATGCGATTCTTAAAACTTCATTTTCTTACTTGCCTAAAGAGGGCTTTTAAACCCCCTCAATCTTAGTTACAGAAGCAGTTTGCTTCTCTCCCGGATTTCTTTAATGAAACCCTGAAACTCCCCAAAGCAGAGCTTGGCCAGGGAGAATCCTCCCCCCTGCACCCCCAGGGAACATCGCCCCTGTGCTGGGGCTCCAGCGTTTCTCCCCAGATGGGAAATGCCACTTTTCAGAGGAACGTCCTGCTTTAAAAGGAGGAAAACCAGGCGGCTCCAGCGCTGGGATGAGGGCTGCTCACTGCAGCCTTTGTTTCAGGGAGTGAAAGAGGCGGTCACGGGACGGCAGTCAGCCGGCAGGACAAGGAGGGGGGGCGAGGAGAAAACTTTAATTAGGGTAACTTGAAGGCGGGCTTCAACCGACAGCCGGCGGGAGGCCCGGTTTGATCTCCTTGTGGGACAGAGCGTGTGATTAATTGTGGCCTGTCGAGGGGACGGACACCTGCCCGTCACATGCCTGGGCTCCCGGCTTTGATCTCGGGGGCTGCGTGGGAGGGTGCTGGGTGGGCACCTCGGTGTGTGCCCCCCTCGCTGCTTTCTCGCCGGCTGCGGGGGGTCTGGGGGCAAGGGAGGTGGTGAGGAGGGGGTTTTGTGGCCTGGGGTCAGCCCGGGAGGAGCAGGGGATCACCCCAAGGGTAAGGTCCATCCCCGACCCAGGGCTGTGAGCCTCATGGGAGAAGCAGCTGGGAGTGCAGAGGGGATGCTCAGACCCCAACACTGCCACAAAGCCACCCTGGGAAGGTCCCCTCAGCCCCTGGACCTGCTCGTGGCCAGCCCAGGACGCAGTGGGGCTGATGCTGGGGCAGGCAAAGGGGTGCCCTGTGTGGTGTCCCCACCTTTCACCATCCCACTAATGTCCCATGACCGTGTGCCACCAGCTGGGCGCTGGGATGGGAGCACAGAGTCACCCAGGGCTGCTTGGGGAGCAGCCTCACGAGGTCTCCACCACAGGGACAGGTTCCAGGTCACCCAGCCCTTCTCCAGCAGGGATTTCACACCTGGGGAGCCATGCAACGTGGGGAGAACAGGGTCCAGGTCCTGCCCTGAGGGTGCTGTCCTGCAGAGAGCCTCTTGCAGCACCCTCCAGGCTCCCCATGCCTTTTGGCCATTGCTGGGCACGGGGGGTGATTGGCACGGGCACCTTTGCGTCTGGGCCCAGTCCCGGGTTTATTCTCAGCGCTGACATTTGTGCCAAGCAGGCAGAGCACGCCGTGCCTGCTGCCCGCAGCGGGAACGGGTCCTGCGGGGCGAGAAAGAGGATCCCAACAGCTCCGGTTTCAGCCTGACCTTGAGAGCGCAGCGGGGAGGGGACCCCCTCGGGCTGCCCCCCATTGCAGGGGGGCACCCGGCACGTCCCGCTGGGGACAGGCAGCAGATTTTTGGCAGCACCGGGGGATGCTCTCACCGTCCCCAGCAGCTGGCTCTAAGGGGCGAAGGATGAGGGGACACGGCACTGCGATGGTGGGTGAAGCCATGCCCATCGCTGCTGCCACTGCTTCGGGAACCTCCCTGAGCTGTTTTTTCCCCCCTGCTTTTCCTTCTGGCTTTGCACAGGGACAAGAAGGGCTCTGAGGATGTCCTGGGAGCTGGTTTGACTCCTGCAAGCAGTGAACGTCCTGATTCCGGGGAGAGAAACGGCCTAACCGAGCTAGAGGCAAGTATGGGAAAGCCCTTCTCTGTTCTGCATGAATATAACAAAAACAAATTTCCAAAAGCCCCGGACAAGCCCAGTAAGTCTGTAATGTGGTGTCCTGTTTCCTAATCTCTTCAGTAAGGAAGCAGTGTGTTGAATTTAAAATATCCCTCTGGTAAATGCTAACTATTTAAAGAGTGCTAGGGTCTTAGAAATGCAAAACAAAGATTTGTTGATTAAAAACACATGGTTTGTTCTGGAGGCATGAGTAGCCAGAAAAATCAGTTCTGACAGTATTTTGGCTTTTTCAATCCCACAAGACATGATGGTGATTTATTATAGTGATGTCAGCTGTGGTTGAAAAAAGTTCCCTGTGTTGTCTTAATAAAAGAGCTTTACCTTGAAATCATTAAACTCTCAGCCTGTTTATTTGAAGCGATGACTGTGAATGTGAATGGTCCCCTCTAAATCACTCGGCCCTTCGCTGGAACATATGCCTGCGCATGAGGTGCGGTGACAGCCTGGAGCTCGCCTCGCTAATGCGAGGCGTGTGATGGATGTGATTAGCGTGGCTTTGAAACCTGGGGGGGAGATAAGCGTGCGGGGCGGGGAGAGGAGCCCCCGCCTCACAAAGGGGATGGGAATCAGAAGGACAGCTGTCTGCTGCCTCTGCTGCCATCCGGGCAGATGTGCAAAGTTTGTGCTGTTTTCCACCCGAGTCCCCGTGCGGCGCTTTGCCCCGTGGCGAGGCAAGGAGAGGGGGCTGGAGGGAAAGGTGGCAGAGATGAACGTGCCCAGCAGCAGCATCGCTGCTGTAAACAGCATTAAATTGCAGACAGGTTAGAGTAAAACGCCCAGCCGGGTACCGAACCCAATGTCAGCCGCAAGGCTTTAGCGGGGAAGAGGAAAACGAACTTTTCCTTACCGCACTTAATTTCGCTGTCGAGATATATAGGTGTCATCTGCTGCACGCAGGGTAGGGAGAGAGGGAAGAAGTATAACAGAAATAACCTGCCAGGCTCGGCCTGCCATCCCTCATAGGGTTATAAACCTAGCTGAGCTCAGCAAACCAGATTAGTGCCGGAGTGATTTACCTGGGCGCACGCGGCGGCGGTGAGCGTTGAAAAAAGAAGCCCACATCCCAACGTGAGACCTACCAAAGCAATGCCCTTGCTGCCTCGTCTTGCCAGCCTCTCCCAGCAGCAAATTGCAGGATAATTACAAAAATCAGGGTTTTGCAGTGGGGTGGGGGGCAGCAGCGCCTGCAGCCTGGCCCCAAGCCCTTCCTCGTGGCTCCGGCTGCAGGTTGGAGCCGAGCGCTGTTTGCTTCTTGGGTAAACACCCGTAATCTCCACAGCCAGAGTTTATCGCCGGGAAGCGAGTTAAATTCTTCTCGGATAATCCCCGCGTGCTGCGGTTTTCTGAGCATGAGATTTCGGGACGGCACGTGGTGGAGGAGGAGGGCGGCTGCGGGCAGGATCCCACCCGCGGGAGCTCCGTGCCCCAGCCCCGAGGAGACGCGGCGCGTAAATCCCGCACGCCGCGTGGTTCCTGCATCAGGCTGCCGGGCCGAGCACGGGAGCAGAGCCTCTGCCTTTGGTCTTCATCGCAGCGGAGCCCTTGACGTGGGAATTAGATTAGAAATAATACAGATGTTGAAAAAAAAAAAAAACCTCTGCGGGTTGTTTACGCTGAAACCCTCGGTATATGGTGGACGGGTGAGCGCATAGCGCGAGCCGAACTCTGACCCTGCTGAAGTGCATGGGAATGTTACCAGAGACGAGCCGCTTGGCAGATACTAACAGATCATATATTATCTGCCTTAGCTGGAAGAATTATATTTTTCCATCAGCATGATTATTTTTATTTGACTTTTAAGTTGAGCTGGAAGACAGCGAGGCTTACATCCATCATTGCTGGGGCTATTAGAAAATTAACCCAGCTTAATAAACTTTCTGCATGGCTTGCTTCTGCAGCTGTGTATCCAAAGGAAAACAAATATATTGACTGGTCCACTGTGGAACCACATCTCCGAATAAGACTCACTGGAAGTGAGGAATGGCCTGGGATGGTCCTCGTGTGGCTGTGCTGGAAGAGGTCCGTGCAGAGCTGGGGGTTTGGAAACCTTCCTGAAATTCTCATCTCTTCTCTGCCATGTGCATTATGGAGCTGGTGCCTGGGCTGGGTGCAGGAGCCTCTTGGTGCTGAGCACGGAAGGCATTGGGGAGCCAGGAGCCTGCTGCAGATGGGATTGGAGAGGGAAGAGCCAACGCTCGTCTCTGGATGGAGATGGGAATTCCATCAGCCTGCTGCAGGCCGGCACAACGAGCTGGGTGCTCACTCCTTGCGCCTCCCCCAGGAGATGCAATAAGAGGGAATTCAGCTGTGTGATACCATCCTTCCTCGGTGTGCCGGGCTGCTTTCCTAACCTCTTCTTCAAGCAGCCGCCCCCCTTTGTACTCGCTGCTCCAGAAAAATGTATTTAGTGCTGGGGCTGAGTGCCTGGGGCTGTGGGGACGGGGATGGGGACTGGGCAGGAGGAGGTGTCACCTCCTGCTTGTCCCAGGCTTCTGGAGCAGCCGGAGAACTGGCCACAGAGATCAGAAGACAAAAACAGGGAGGCCTGGAGGGGCAGAGCATCATGCACTGATCATCCCCACGGTGTCACAGCCATGCCGGGGTCCCCAGACACCAAAACCCCGCGGGTCCGGGTGCACAGCGGCGTGCAGGAGCAGGGGGGTCCTTCCCTCCCGCTCGCGTCTACAAGCAAATTAAAAATTAAATAAATAAACTTGCTAGTTTACAAATAGAACTGTTACTTGTTACTCACAGTATTAACAGTCTCCTTTTATATTTTTTTTCTCTCTCTTTTTTTTTTTTTTTTTTTTTTCAGGGCTGTGAAAGACGTTTGTTTCAGTTGCCAACATCTCTACAGAACTAATGTGGGTGGATTGTGACAGATATAATTTCTCCATCCTACAGTTTCATCAACTTGAGTTCTGTTAAACTATACCCGCTGGGCTTAGCTCCTTTTAAAGTTTCCGCTTTGACAGGTAGATTTATTAGTCTTGAAATTTGTACAAATCAGATGTCACTCGTGGCAACTTGTCAAAATGTCAGTCTGGTGAGGGAGGCATGAAAGGATTTTCTGGAGAGAGACGGGAGGCAGGCTTTAAAGAGCTCGAGCAAAGCAGAAGAAAGGAGCTGGGAGGGATTGCAGCCTTCTTGATCCTGGGGGTTTTACTTTATTAAATATCTAGCGCCATACAGTGGGAGATGCTGTTGGATCCTGCCCGCCAAGACATCAAGGCTGTCAACATCCACTGATGGCTCCTATCTCACAGCCAGTCGAGTTCCGCAGCTTGTTATGTATATTTAGGGCAAGGCTGAGGCATGGGGAGGGGAAAGTTCGGCTCATTTTTTCAGGCTGTTATGTTTGCAATGTTCCATTACAGCCCTGGCAGCCTGAGCACGGAGCCGTGGCGCATGCTCTGCAGGGCAAAGCTCGAGCCAGGGAAATGGGAAAGGGGTGAGAGGGGTGGGGAACGGCTGCCAGGCGCTGCAGGAGGTGATGGCTGCAGGGCTCCACCTGCCTGGGCAGGATTCCTATCCCCATCCCCATCCCATCCCCATCTCCATCCCCATCCCCATCCCCATCCCATCCCATCCCATCCCATCCCATCCCATCCCATCCCATCCCATCCCATCCCATCACATCCCCATCCCATCCCATCCCAAACCCATCCCAGAACCCCTGGAGCTGGGGGAGCTGGATGTGCACAGGCAGTGCCGCAGCAGATCCCGCACATCTGCGTGCACAGACACACACAGGGCTAATTGGCCGTGGGAAGCTGTAATTAAAAACACTGACCGGCGTTCTTGCTGATGAAGGCAGGAGCAGGTCAGAAGCGCTCCCATAAGAAGACCTCGTGCTGCAAGGGGCTGGGCACGGCAGCCTTCTCCCCGAACACACGGACCAAAAAATTTTGACACTGAAGTTTTTCCACGGAATAAATTTCGGGTTGTTGAAGCGAAAAACTTAAAAAGAAAGAAAGAAAAAAAAAAAGTATTTTAGAAAAGCAATTAAAAAAACATTATTTTGATTGCCATTTCCAAGAAGATCAGGAGAATCTCCACCAAAACCAACATTTTTACATGAATATTTACATTTTGTTTGAGAAATCTGTTTTGGCTGAAAAGACACTTGTTGAAATTTGCGTGACGGGCGATGTCACCTCCCTGGCGACGTGGGCACCGCCTGGGCCCTGGCCACGCATCACCAGCAGCCCCCGCTGGGCCAGAAGGGGCCGAGATGGATCAGGGAATTTTAGGGTATCCTGCCTGCTGCATCAGTTGCACAACACCGAGGCTCGATGCGCTATGGAGAGATGCTTCCCAAAAATCAGGTCTGGTTAGGAAAGGGCCTTCCCTTCTCCAGGACCCCAGGGAAGCTGTGATCCCCGACCCAGATGGAGAGATCCCCAATGTGGCTGATCTTGGGAATCTGCTCGGTGGTCCAGAGTGGGGCACTTCTCTTTGGGTCTGTCTCCACCTTCGTGTCTTGCTCTTCACCTGCCCAACAGAACAGTGAAATTACATAAAACTGAAAACTGGGATTTTTCCTTTTTTTTTTTTTTTTCAGGTCCCAAACAGAAAACTGGGGTTTGTGACGGGGCGAGGCCGCGCGTGAGCAAGGCGGGACTGAAGCTGAGAGGCTCTGCTTAATTAATCGGCACCTAAACGCCTCGCTTCCTCCGGCACCGCAGCGATCCGCTCATGAAAGGAGGAGAGGGGGGAAACCCACTTCAGACGGGAAGGTTTTCTTGAAAAGCAATCACTTGGTGTCACATCCCGAGCTGCTTTCCTTTCATGTGGCAAGCGGCTGATGGCAGCTTGCTCCCCCTGCTCCGCATCAGGTGCGGGGGCCCTGCGCCGTTCGTGGGGGCAATGTCAGCAAGGTAGGAATGGAATTGGGGGTCAAGATGGGGAAAAAGGGTGGGATTTTGTGCCCGAGAGGGACCCAGGCTTGTCCATGTGCTGTGGGGCGATGCCGGCGCAGGCGGCACGGAAAGGGAGAGAGGAGGAGACGGAGAGGGAAGAGGAGAGGAGAAAAATGCCTGGCATGAGTTCAGAAAGCTCTCCAGCTCACACATCTGGTTCTTATATTTCAAAGTTAATTAGTCATATTGAGGCTGTCTGAAGATAAATTTATCATCCAGAAAAAACACAAACAGTTTGAAAAATGAAAGGAAGTGAGGTGACACGGCTTGACGTTTAAATAAATCATTTTAACATGATTAAAAAACTTGTCCTCCCTGACACCCGGCGCTGGATACTTTGCAAAGACTTTTTGACAAAGACAAGTCCTGGTTTGGCACACAAAGCCCCTGCCACTCACTGCCACACAGCCATCCCTCCCCGATGCTTCCCCCAGCGACTGCAGGGGGGCCCAGCCTGGGATGCGCCGAGGGCTGGGAGCCCCCCAGAACCTCCACTGGGGGCACCCAGAGGTGGGACCCATCCCTGGGGGAAGGCACGGGTGTGTGGGGGCGATGCTGCTGCAGTATGTCTGTCCCTGTGTCCCCCCCATGAGCCTGGTGCTGATTGAACCCAACACAAAGATTTTCCCCCATCGCACCAGCGATGCCAGTGGGATGGCAAAAGGAGTCAGTTTTGGTGCAAAAACCCCCTTGTTTTGGTAATTCTCGCCGGGCAGCTGTCACTGCCTGTTCCACTGACACCGTGCAGAAGTCTCGTTAGGTCTGGGGCTTTGGTTTTACATCCACGTTATCGAATTTCCCTGTCACCAGGCTGAGTGATGGGAGGTGACGGTGGCATGAAGCGCCTGCCCTGACCGAGCATCCCGCTGCTGGATGCCATGAGGACGAGTGGCACGGGGCTGGCCCTGAGGGGCTGGGGACTGCTTTGCCTGCCTTGCTGGCTGATCCAAGGGAGGTTTGAGCTTTGCTGACCCTGGCTGAGTTTCTGAGGTCTTTCACACCCTGGGTCCAGCCCAGTCCCTGGGGAGGCAGCAGGTTGTTGGCCAGCTCCCAGCCTGGGCGCTTAAACGAGATGTCAAAATCCCCCCAGCTCCAACGCAGCCACCAAACCTCAGACAAACCCCTGCTCCCTTCACACTCCAGGCCTCACTTTGCAGAGCTGCAAAATGGGATTGCATGGGGCCTGTGGTTCCCCCCTGTTTCCCAAAGAGCTGGGTGCAGCAGACAGACGGACGGACAGACAGACTCACGGAGCAGCGCCTGCCTGTTTGGAGCTGAGGAAGCTGAGAAGGGTGGGAAGACGCACGTCTTGTAACAAGAAAAGAGCTCTCCCGGGCATGAAGGAAGCAAAGTGACATAAAGGAGCGTGAAATAAAAATAAATAAACAAAAAAGTGACGCTTAATGGATAAAATGAATATTCAAGTTGTTTCCAGGGAGGAATCTTTGACTTTGGTGCTGGTTACAGCTACAAGGTTTGTGCGTTTTCTTGCTGTCAAAGCCTTCACCGTAATTGTCCAAAAGTTCCTTGATTATCTCTAACAAAACTGTCAGCTGCCTTTGAAGTATCAGAACAGTCTCATCACATCTTATTAAATAGTAAACATCATTTGCAAGCCTGCAGATCCAGGCGGTGGCGGGCGGGCGGCGCATGGCGGGGCCGGGGGTACCATGGGGCCGGGGGCAAAACCCTGCAAGGCACCAAAAAAAAACATCCCTAGCAGGTCCCTGCGGGGCTCGGAAGGAATTACTGGGCTGGAAATGAAATCCCTGGTTTGGATCGCACCGAATGTTTTCGTGCTTTTCCTTCCAGGCAGATTTGGGGAAACTTACTTCACGCGTTGAAGTGTCTTTGGAGAGCTGAATCTTTCATAGAAGAGTAATTGTGCAATTAGCTATGAATTAGTAAAAATTCATTCTAATTACTTCCAGGTGTGACACATCTTGTGCTCAGAAGCGAGGAGGGGACTGACGCTGCCCTGTCAGCGTTTGCTTTTGGAGCGGAGACACCTCACGGGGCTGCTGTGGGATCCTCTCATCTCACCAGGCTGGGATGGGAGCTGTGAGCCCTGGTGCAGACTGGGTCCAGCTTGGTGCAAACCACCCTAAAACTGTGAAGATTGGCCCATTTACCCTGCTTTCGGTCTCAGAAATGGGCTGGTGGCTGTGCCCCATAGAGCTGGAACCCCTTCTGCCCCCCCAGCTGAAAGCGTCCCCTCTGGCTCGCTGCTGGCCGGGGTGGGAAGCCAGGTGGATCCTATTGTGCCTGGTGCGTCATTAAAAACACTGGAAATCTCACAATAAAGCCTGCAAGATTTCCAGCCTTAATTCCAGATCAAAGAGGCTTTGGGAAGGAGCATCCCAGGTTTGAATGCTTATCTCAGCCAGGCCCAGTCAGCTTTTGAAGTTGCCCCATCAGTCACTAATCAAAGATCTCCTTTTAGATGGGGAAATCAAATCCCTTTCAGCAGAACGGGTGGTTATCAGTTTCTAAACATCACTTGTCTTTCCAGTGACCTTCTTTTTGTGAGCTGACCCTGGGGCCGGCACTGGAGCAGGAAAACCTTGCGAGAATTGGCCCTGCAGTTTGCAGAGCATTGGCACACGCATAGCTGCGCTTTCAAATCAGCAAAGAATGCGTGTGTGGAAGCAATAAAACCCTTCAGAGGTAAATAAATACATGCTGTATTCCCCATTTAACACACAGCAATTGCCTTCGACTACAAGCGCTAACAAAGAGCCAGCATTTCCACTCAAAAGAGGAATTCACAGAACTATCGGCCTCTGTTTTCCCTCACCGTGCTCAGACAATGTCGAGGGGACGATAGCATCTGGGAGGACCAAGAGCTTAGATCCAAGTGGCCGTGTCTGGGAGGGTGGCACCAGGAGCATCACAGGCTGCTCGTGCTCCCTTGCAAGGGCACAGCCAATCTTTGTGCAAAGAAACCAAGGGAAAATCCCCATTTCTCAATTTTCTACCCCCTCTGCAAAAAAGTAAAGTCACCAGCGAGGACTGTGGGTGCTGAAGCTATCTGTGATTAGTTTTGACACACGGGGCTGAGACAGAGTGGGACATTGTCCCCACAGCCCCTGTGGTCCCAGTGGCATTGACCACAGCGGGGCTGGAGCCAAGATTTTGCCCTGTCCAAAATGCTCTGATCACCTCCCAGCCTTGCAGAGGTACAAGATGTAAAATCACCAGATACCTTGCAGCAAAATCTCCGTCTATATTACAGAGCAGCATGGATCCGGCCTGGATTGAGTCTGAATCAGCGTAATGACCAGTTTTCACTCAAAACGTTGCATCTTATTTAACCTAAATTACACGGAGCTTCAGGGCTCTGCCTTCGAGTCTTCTGGCAGGATTGCGCATGGCTCTCTGGAAAATTGCCTGAGAACCTATGTCCAATTTTGTAACTTGCTGGCTTACCAACTTTTTGACAAGCTGCTGGGAAACCTCTGCTTGCAAATAGCTTGTGGGATTGACATTTGCACTGTCAGGTAAAACTTTTCCCTGGACAGCCTGGAAAAAACCCAAGCACGCACCGGCCTGTCTTCACTGCCGCCACTTGGCTGTGCCCACGAATGCCAAGCTGCAGCAGGACTCTCCTGTGACCTGTCCTGTGATCCTTTGCTCACCAAATCCTCCAGGAAACAGTTTGTGCTGCTAAAATCCCTTGCAGGATTTCACCGTGCAGCGGAGAGCAGCGCTCTGTCCTGCCCCCCCAGAACATTCTCTGGATGCGGTTGCGGTGACCGTGCCCATGCGATCCCTCCGTGTAAATTTGTCGTGCAGAGCTCGGATGACGGGCTCCTCTTTTCAGACCCTTTCCTAATGGGAATTTAGACCTCGGAACTGGAGGTGGAGCAGGATTGGGACCGCAGCCCAGAGCCCCCTGCTGCCTGCAGCCGATGCGTCCCCCTGCCGCGGTGCCGGGCCTGCTTTCCGCGCTGGACATCCATCACATCCATCACCCACTATTTTGGTCTTTCCCTCTATTTTTGGAAATCATCTCACGGTTCCATATCCTCCCCTGTAACCGGATTCTTCACGTCCCTCCACGTCTCTGCACTCAGGGTTAACCCTTCGGGCTGGGGCTAAAGAAAATAAAAGGAAAAAACACAACAAACGAGGCGCAGTGGCTAGTGAGGGCTGTAGATCACCAAGCCCCTAAACAGCAAAGCTTTTATTGGGTTAGAGCTGATTTCTTTCACGTTCGCCTGGGCAGCTTTGCATAATTAAAAATAGGCCTCTCTTATAAAAAATAAACAAACGGTATCACTGTCCTGTGCAGGAACAGCCTGGGGGCAGCTCCTGGCTGGGTGAGGTGCCCGGCACGGCCGAGCCCAGCTCCCAAGGCTCCTTTGAAACCTCCGAGTCTGAGCACGGGAGGCTGGGAGGCAGAGTGCACCGGACCGGCGCTGCCAAAAACTAGAGATTTTTTTTTTTTAATAAGGCCTCAAACAAACTAATAAAAAGACCCCGTCAGCAGGGCAAATTTCATTCCAGCTGGGAGCTGGATTCCTGTTAAAGGAAAGTGCCAGCAGGCCCTTTAGCTCCAATGGCACTACCAGACATAGCTATAATTATGAGCTTTCGATTGCTGTGTGAAAGCTGTTATGAATTTCAGTGGGCAGAGGGGCACAGAGGAATAGTAAATCACCCAAACAAAAGGTA
The DNA here is from genome assembly GCF_964035555.1 of Netta rufina. NCBI lineage: Eukaryota > Metazoa > Chordata > Aves > Anseriformes > Anatidae > Netta > Netta rufina. Next base: position 5,488,111 of record NC_140151.1, on the reverse strand, counting down.
TGGGCAGCAGGGAGCAGGCTCCGGTGTTAACCAAGCACCATTGTAAAGAGCTTAAATTGTGAACATGTGCCATAGTTAAAGCAGGATCTGCAACTGGGAGCTAATTGTCCTGGGGGCACCCAAGCATCTCTGCAAGCGCGGGAGAAATCAGGTTACGCTTACCGGTCCTTTGTCCCTGGGATTCCCAGTGCTCCCAGTTCATCCAGAGGAGTGGGAGGACTGTGGCCATGGTCTGGTGCAGTTGAGGATGCCGTGGTCACCAGCATCCTGCTCCTGGGATGCTCTGACCTCCTTGATTGGGCTGGGATGGGGTTTCTCCATCCCGCTGCCAGGCTCTGTAGGGCCCCGTCCATCCGGCAGCTTTGTGCAAGCAGAGCTCTCCAAGCAGGACTTCCCACCAGCCGTTAGTTCAGCCACTACTGTCAGCACCTGCCAAACACAAACTCTGGATAATCTGTTGTTGATTTGTACACGGATTTGTACCGGAAAAGGTTTTTGCTTGTCCCCTGGCTTTACACGGGGCCCTTTATTGGCCCTGGAGGCAGAGCTTGGGCAGGGCGAGCGCGGGGCTCAGCTGTAACTCAGGGCACCGCTGCTTAATGCCACTGAGGGACCCAAATCACCCCAGCCCGAGCTCCCGTGGTGTGTTGCAGCAAGGCATGCAGCGACTGAGTTTGTTCAACAGCTCCATGCCCTGCAGGTGCTGCCGGAGCTGCTCTCGAAGAAAAGGGCCTCTTGCCCCACACCTCCAAAATTTATTTCACCCGGAGTTTTGCTGTCTTCAGAAGTGCATCGTCTTTCCCCAGGCACTCCAGGGCTCCCAAGGGTGATTCCCACATTTCCAGGCACCACTTCAAGCCTTTTCAGCCCTACAAAGCCTGCAGCTGGAGGAGCACACAGCTCCTTGGCACAGCTGTTGCTCACCCCTGACCAAATGAGGAACACCCGCAGGTGGACCCCAAAATGTGTTCTCCCCATGTGCTTCCCCCCTTCCTGCCCCCTCCTTCCCATCCCTGGGGATCACAGTTATGTTTAATCGTGGCTCTGTTTAATCAGTCACTTTCTCGGTCATTGTCCCAGGTCTCAGCATCCTCAATCACCCTGGGGCGGCTCGAGCAGCACAGGCAGAATTCAGATGTTGGCCAGGACGGGGCTTCCCCCTCCCCTGATGGGTTTTCATGCTCGGGGAGATTTGTCTGCAGACATAACTTCTCTGCACCTCGAGAAAGTCAGCGCTCTGCCGAGACAGCCGCAGTATTAATGTCCCGAACTCGGAGCAAGGAGGGGAGCGTGTGCGTGGAGAAGCAAGTCTGCACCAAACCACATCAGTAAAATGAGAAAGCCAAAGATTGCGCCATAAATAAGGACCAGTTGACATTTCTTAAATTCATAGCTTTAGCACACAGCAAAGTGTCTCCTTTTTATCAGGAATTTGTTGACAAGAGTTGCAAAAAGATCTACAAATAATACTGAGTGGGGCTATGAAAATGTATTTGTGGAACATTTCGGTATCAGGGATCACCATTATATCGGAAGAATCCATCTTCCTGGAACATTTTATTAGTATCTAGATTTTATAGCTGCTCCCTTTTAATTTTTTTTTAAATTTATAATTTTTTTTCACCCCTTCAGCAAATGCAGCAGTGGCAGAAAAGAGGGCGAGCGGGCAATGGGGACAGCCCAGCTCCTGCCTCGTCCCCGGTGCTCCCAGCCTGGCTGTAGGGATTCATCTCCAAGCTGCCCCCATCCCATTACGCCATGCTCGGGGTCTCGATGCCATTTGGGGATGGAAAACTTGTGGAAGTGCCAGGAAATTGAGCCTGTCCCTCAGGGAAAGCCCAGCTCCAGCACCAGCGCCCACGGTTGCCCTTCCCCGGTCGCTGCCCGCGGCCCCGCTGCTGCATACGGGGCCCGTCCTGCCCTCACCCCCCCCGAGCTGCAGCCTGCCCGGCAGAAGCGATGATAAATTTCCAGCAGTGGCATTACAGACAGTCATAAATAACGCCTTGCTCTTTGGTGCCGGCAGTTTCCATTAGGGCTGTCTGGATTGGGCTGTTGATACCCCCAGTCTGCGCTGGACCCAGCCGTAAAATTTATCAGCGTGCTTTCCTCACCCCATAAATCATCCCGGCTGGGAGCCATATGGTAGATAAGGCCCCAACAACACCCGGCCCCCAGCGGCAGAGGGTGGGCAGCTCCTCGGAGGGGCACTTCTGCCCCTTGGTGCCACCCAGAGGATGCCACTCGTCCCCTGCACACCGGTCCCTGCGCTTGGTGGCACATCCAGGGCGTCTCGTGGCTGCCCAGACCCATACCAGTAACTTATTATAAGGAATCACCCCTCGTCCACGCCTCACGCAGCTATGGATGTTCCAAATGTAATTGTTTGGGTGCTGAATTTTGATTATTTTGAGCTGAAAGGGCCCCGTGACACAGGGACCCACGTTTCTTTCTCGTCCCCTGTGGCACAGTGGCAGCATGGCTCAAACTTGATTTTTTTCCCGTCCCTGCCTTTCCCACCTTTATTTATTTCTATGCAGAGCGAGGTGTAAATTGACACCAAATCAGCCTGTTTACATTTCACACCCACTTTGCAGAGGAGAAAACGTGTAAAGTGGTGAAGAATGAAGCCTATTGTCGCAGGGCTTGATTAAAAAAGGGGAAATATTCCCCAAGGTTTTGCAGTAAGGATTTACACATGCGTTTAGCTCCCTCTCCCCCCTCCATGAGTATTTAAGATACAACCGGATGGTGACTACATGGGGAAAAATCAGAGCTTGTGCCTGTGACTTTACAGCTGGATCCCTGGGCTGTCAGATTGGCACTCGGTTGGATAAATAAAAATTACGTGTTTGGGGCAACACAGAAACCTGCCTGCTGCTTTCCCCACTCGTGTCTGGCTTTCTCCCCACTGTTCTCCAGCCCCAGCTCTACCTTACAACCTCCTTTCCATCCTAATCCACTGAAAGCAAAGCAAAGGCTCTGCGTGGTGGCTCTTTCCTTCGTGCCACTGGGAATTGGCTGCCCCCCAGCCCTTTGCTGCCCCAGGGGTTAGGCGTGTGCTGGAGTGAGGAGCAACTCCAGGAATCCCGGGCTACCTCGGCAGAGGCCTGTCTTGCAGGATCTGCCATAGTGAACTCTTGGGAACACATTAAATTAAGTGTCCTAAATTCGCCTAACTATGCATTTAATTTGGCAGTAATAGGACACTCTCTGTATAATAGCGGAGTTGCTGTATAATAGAAGAGTAGCTGCATATTAATATTTTGATTATTAAAGACATGTGTATTGGAGGCTTAATAACTATGTAATATATTACTGCTTAATTGCTCAGACTCTTAAGTATGTTTTCATAATTAGCTGCTATTTAGTTAACGTAAATATCCAGCTTATTAAATATAGAAATGCATTTCTGCTTGCAGCGGTTATTTGCATGAGCCGCGGCGGCTGCGGCGAGCCGGGCGGCTCCGTGGGGAGCAACCCTGCCATGGGTGGCCCTGGTGGCCACACGGCCACCTCCCGGCCAGCACCCAGGGGCCACAGGGCCACCGAGCTCGTCACAGCTGCTCCGAACCTTGCAGGCTGCATTGGCTGTGGTGGGAAGGCTCCCAGGGCTCAAGCCTTCGCTTTGTCTGGTTCCTCTCAAGCAGAGATAATTCCCTCTACCTGGGCCAGACAGCTGATGTGCTTCCTTCTTCCTTAATTTGGTAATAAATCTGCCAAGCCGGGAGGCTTCTGAATGAGGCTTTTGCTCTGGTTTCTGCATGGAGGACCCATAAAAACCATATGGAAATGAAAGACAGGAATGCGCGTTTCATCCTTGGGCTGAGCGGGGCCCACGGCTCGGGGATCGTCGGCGTTTAGCTGGTGGAAACACCTGAGCTCGCTGCCAGCTCGGCTCTGCGTGGGTGCGAGCAGGTAAATGCCCTGGGGGCGGCTGCCTTTGGTGCTGAGCCTGCACGTGGGTGATCCTGGCAGCAGCCACGAGCAGCTGGGGGGGACCCTGGTGGCACCCGGAGGCACCTCGGCTTCTCTTGCACTTGTCCTGCACTCCTCCTCGTCAGAACTGGTGTAAAAAAAAAATATATATATATATATATATAAAATAAAATAAAAATAAAATAAAATAAAATAAAATAAAATAAAATAAAATAAAATAAAATAAAATAAAATAAAATAAAATAAAATAAAATAAAATAAAATAAAATAAAATAAAGGTGATGCCTTAGGAAACCTATAGTCAGGGCATGCTGATGGAAATTCCCTGCGTGTGACCGAGCCCTGGGTTTGTGCTGCAGGGATGATGCTGTTTCAGGGTGTTCCTGCTTGCTGTGATGCCCTTTACAGGCCTGTTCCAACCCCAGCTGTGCCCTGTTGTGCAGATATTGCTGGGAGGCTGCCAGGGATGCTGCAGGGAATTGGGGTGCGGAGGGGCTCTGCAGGTGGGCCTGATCCTACACCCCCATACTCTGCCTGAAAAAAATGCGGAAATTGCAGAATTGATCTCATTTTGACTCCATGCATGGTTGTGATTGAGGGCGTTGAAGGTCAGAGCCAGAGGTGAGCACCCAGCCCCCCTGAGACCCCGAGCTCCCCGAGGTGGCCGCACTGCCAGGCTCGGTGCTTGGGGCTCTTCTCTTCAAGTGCTGGGATCAAGCAGTCCGAAGGGTTTTGGGTTTATTTTTAAAGCTCCCGGATTTGGGGCAAGTTTCTTGTTTTGGTTCCTAAATGCTACATTTCAACGTGTTTATTGTCCCACCGCCTAACAGGGGAGGAAGGCTGAATGAGCTAATAACTCAGCCGCCGTGAACATGTTTATTTGATTTTTTTTTTTAAAGAGCTTTAGCAAATACAGTGCGTACAAGGAAAGAAAAAGCCCTGATGCCAGCATGCATAATTCCTCTAGGAGCAAGCCTGATAGGAACACAAAAGCGTGCATGCTTCCAAACTGTAACCAATATTTGCACATCGGAGTGACTAATTCTCCACTCCGCGCCACAGAACAATAGGCATAATAGCAAGGTACATTAATGCAAAGTGTGATTGTCTGGTGCCGTGGTTATTTGACACATAAACAAGGAGAGGAGGAGGATTTTTATCTACCTGTATAACTATTCGCTGAACAGCGGGTTACAAATGTGCTCAGAAAATGCTGACCCAGGGCTGCTCCTGTACCTCCTGCGCCGGATTGGCACATGATTTGCAGCACTGCGGGAGTTCTATAGCTGACCTCATTAGCAGTGCATTTCCTGGCTTGTTAGCATCATATTTGTATAATTTACGGCACCTTCGTTTTTATGGAATGTGTTCCTTGTAGAGTGTAATGGCAGCAATATATTTAACCTCTCCTATTTAGGAATGCTGTTGCTGAAGGCAGCCTGGAGATATAAAAGGGATTTTTTTTTTTTTCATCCCTCTTTCTCTCTAGCATGCATATTTTTTTTTCCACCCAGTTGCTACATACCCAAATATACGTGGATCCTGTGAAGTGTTCATAAAAGGAAACGTGAAGCTGTGCTCAGGAAACCGCAGCTTTTGCAGGAGCATTCCCAAGGTCAAGCCCCTAAATCAGTGCGGTGTCATCCACCCAAAGCCATTACTCAGCTGCTGGAAGAGGAATGGGAACTGCACCAGCAAAGGGAGAGGACAGCCCCACGGTGAAGGTAGCAGTGGGATGGATTTGGGCTCAGCTCCTGCTGGCCTGCCAAGGGCACGGCTCCCCACGAGGGCAAGGCTTGGTTCCAGCCCTGGGGGTGCTCCTCTCTGCTCCGTTTCCTTCACGGGCACCTCTGCGCACTGGTGTGATGGTGGTGATGTGGCCACATGGGATGACAATGATGGTGATGATCATCATCACCATCACGTGCACACCCTGGTGAGGGGCAGACCAAGGTCTGGGTGCCAGGCTGGGACCTCTGCCCCCTCCCTCAGCCTGCCTGAGTGCCCCAAAAGCACCGTCGTGCTCTCCCCAAGATGTGTGGGTGTCACAGGCTGGGTGCAGAGCCCCTGCCCACCCAAGCTGTGTCTCTCCAGGGCCCCCTAGCCGTGCAGGAGCTCTGTGGCTCTGCTACAACAACAGGCACCATCTTCAGCATGAAGCCCTTAGGAATACAGCCCCATTTCTGCTCCGGTCATCACAGTTGCTTTGTGGCACTCTGGTAAATCAGAGCACTGATTTTCCTGAAGGCAAAGTGCAAGGAGGAGGTGGGGAGGTGGCCCCACGTGGCAGAGCACCCGAGGCTCCCTGCACAAGCCGTGCAGCTCCACTGCCAGGCTCTGAGTCAGCTCAGCCCCACCAGAGGTGTCTGAAATGGGGCAGACAAATGCCTGCAAGCTCGTTTTACTCCATCCAAGGAAAACCCTGGGGGTGATGTGTGCAGATGGAGACGTCTCCTGCTGACGGCTGAAGTCAAGCAAGAAGAGCCCCACCTGCAGAGCTGGGTGCTGCAGGGGCAGGCCCTGACATGAGGGCACCAGGACGGGCACGAGCACCCATGGGACGCAGCACCCCTGCTGCTGGATCCCCCCTGGGGCTCGAGTTGGTGCCAGCTCCTCTCGGGGCTCACCCAGCGCTCTGCTGCACTGGCACTGCTTGAAAGCAAGGGCCTGTGGCTAACCCATCCCCTGCCAGGCTTTAAAACCATGTTTTTATTTGGCTTTATTTGAAAGAGGCTGAACAGGGAATTAAGAAGCTTTTCCTCAGGAGATGGAGCCCTCCAAGCCTGAAGGGCACCGTCCCATGCTGGAGCCACTCGTGGGGCTCAGAAATGCCTGCAGCGCTCACCACGGCCAAGTGCATCCTCCATCTGCTCCTGGAGAGCCCTGCAGGAGCCATTCCTTGCTTTTCTCCTTTCCCTTAAGCCAAAAAAATGCCCCTGCTGCAGCTGTCTCTATTTCAGCTCTAGGTCAGGGCGCTCATGTGCTGGACCTGCTGCTCTGCTCACGCATCTCAGCCCAAGGATCCCCTCGGGTAGGAGGAGGAGGCCATACAAGATCCTCCTCCCTGCCCTCCCACTGCTGCCTCCCGGCTGTGTCTGCCTCCTTTTTCCTCCTGCAGGGCTCTGGAGGTGCCAGGCACCATCCGGGGTCCCACCTTCCTGCAGGGAGCTCTGCCTGGGCACTGCACGGCCACAGCACGTGGAGCTCCTGTCCCCACCTGCCTGTGGCTGCCCTGAAACGGGCTCTGGATCCCTTATACCTTGATTTAAATCGAAGCTGTCTCATTAGATGGCTGTGTACCTGCTTAGTTGTCTAAACATCCCATTTTCATGCTGCTCAGGTCTCCTGCGATGTCTCGTGGTGATGAATTCCCCGGGTGAGCAGGGAGTTGCACAGAAACGCCTCTCCTGGCGGTGCGGTGCAGCTGCTTGGTTCCAGGTCTCTGCTTCACCCCCTATTCGATTTGCTCAGCCTGCTTTGCTCACACCCACCCCAAATCCATCCAGCCTTGGGCTGGTGGCACCTAGCACTGGTCCCTGCCACCACGGGGCAGATTTGGCTTCTCCCTCCCCTTCGGGGCAACCTCAGGCGCCTGGGGAGCCCGCAGGGAGGGGACACCTGTGCCAACACCACCACCCCATGCAGGTTAAGGAGCATCACCTCCCTCCCCAAACAACCACAGCTGGCCAAGGTGAGAGGTCCTGCAGGGCTCCAGGACCAGGCGAGGCCACGGCTGCCCCATGGAGCTCGGGGGGCTCGGAGCAGGGGTGGCAGCGGGGGGCACCGTGCCCTGCTCCCGGCGCTGCAGCAGCCCCGGCGGTGAGCGGCAGCAGCGCTCCCGTCTCCGCGGCTTCTTGTTAGCTGCACTCTAAGCAGGAAAGTGACTGGCCCTGACAATATAATTTACATTGCTGTATAAAACTATCTGTGGAAGCCAAGCTAATTTGTGCCAGATTAGGCTATTTGTCTCAGCCACTGTCTAACGGCACAATCTATCAGAGGGCTGTTTTCAAATATCGCTTTTCAAGCGTGCCCTTGAGAGGCGGGAATTGATTGGGATCTTAGAAAGCAAAATTACAGCAATAACTTAAAAGAAACAATAATTACTGAATCATACCAGTGTCAGCACTCTGCAAAACACGAAATAGCCATCAAACCCCAATCCAATATATTCTGAAGCAAATTTATTGAATGGAAAAAGCAGTTGAGTGAGGCTTTTTTTCTCCCCTTTCCCTTCACCCCCTCTCTCTCCCGGTACATATGGTTATCTCAAAACCGCAAGTGAATGAGTCGATAATTCTTGTCATTGACTGCTCCATTTTCAGAGAGTCAAGAAAAGATCCATTAGCTACCTCCCGACTCGGTGTCTTTCCCCTTCCCCTCCAGTCATTTGCTAGTCTGCGCTCCTCAGGCAAACAAACATATATAACTAATCATCTGTTAAAGCGCCGAGTCCCCTAATAAATCTCTGCAACTGAAATACTTTAATGGGTAATTAATTGATCCTGTTCCAGAGGAGTAATAAGATAATAAATTAGACAATATTTCACTCAGTTGTGTCAGTGTACTGCTAATGGTGCTGTAGGGCTAAGCCGAAGGATAATAAATTAGCCAGAAATTAACTGCTAAGAGCTTTCTGCAGAGAAATTGGCTGACAGGCAAGGCTTTGTGATTTAGGGCCCCAACGCCGTTGTGGTGCTCTCCATTTCATCTATTTATTTTTCGGTGCTGGCGAATATTAACTCTTGTTTGGGGCCGGGGCGAGCTGCATGGCACGGCACGGCGTGGCACGGCGCGGCGCGGTGCAGCAGCGTGCAGCGGGGCTGGGGAGCAGCAGATTTATTGCAATCTGGTCGCGCTGCATGTAGGTAAATTACTTTTGTGCTGACTGTAAAGACTGTCTCTGAGGCAAGTTATTACCCATCCAGCAAACAAAAAGGAAATATTTTCTGGTGCATCTGTCATATTTCTCGGGAAGCTTTGGCAGAGGCACGGGGAAAGGTGACTCCGGGGGACCGATCCTCGTGCGGTGTAAAGCAGCACGGTCCTGCTGGGGTCTGGCTGCTGCTGGGAGCTGTGCTAATGAGGACCCAAAGAGGTTTTGAAGGCTGGCCCGTGCTGGCAGCCCTGCTGTGCAGACACTGCAGCAGGGGGTGCTGAGCGGGGTTGGATTTTGTCTCGCCAGGAGCAGGCGGTGCCTTGCCCCAGCCCTGCTTCTGCTGGGGCAGATGCTCCATGGAGCAGTCCCGGGTGCTCCATGGAGCCTTTGAGGTGCTTTTATAGCACCTCAAAGACCCTGGTCAGAGCCAGTGCCTGTTAGCAAGGTGCTGTGGTTGTTGATGGCATCATCCTCCCCTTCTCCTTCATCATTACAGCAGCAAGTTGTCCTGAACCAGCTTCAATAGGGCCAACCTCCCTCCCGGCCTCCCAGATCCCATCTGGGGCTGCAACGGGAGCCCTGCAAGGCAAAGAGCATCTGCTTTGGGCCCAGGGCATAGCAAGAGGAGGAAAGTTGGGTTTCAGAAGCACTGGGAGGGATGCACAAAGGGCTGAGGAAGGGAAGAGGCTGGTGAAATGCCATGGGAAGCTCCCCGGTGCAGGGATGCTGCAGGGCACCCCGCAGCACCGTGCATCTCACAGCATCCCGCAGCATCCCACGCAGGGCAGTAAATGTGAGCAGCTCAGCAGAGCCACCGAGGCCAAGGGCCTCTCCTTGGGCTCGCCCTCTCCCACTCCCCCTTTTCTCCTTCCTGCTGCCATTGCTTCCTGAGAGGAGGTGAAGAGAGTGATAATCAGCCAGGGCACCAGGAGAGCTCACGGACGAGATTAAAAGCAAATCAAAGAAGAAAAATTGTGGCACGGTTTATGTCTTCCTAATTAAAACCCCGCCAGCCTCCCTTCTCTCTCCCCCTCCTCCCTTTCCAGCTAATGTTACACTAACGAGCTGAGTTTAGTGGCATTTATGTAGATAAAAGTCCTGATGATTGATCTCAATGGCTTGTTAAAATTAGTTTCAGTCCACCATATTGATTTAATTCCATTGCTTGAAAGTGCTAATTAATAATGATAATAAAAGTGTCTGGGCTCATTATTATCAGGAGGCAGGTTGGGAAGGGGATGAGGGGCGCAGAGGCTCGCACGTCGCTCTCTCCACCTAGAAGTGGCCTCTGGAAAGCTGCTGTGGGGAGCAAACAGGGCAGGAGAGGAGGGGACAGGGGTCTGGGCTGCCCTTACCAGGGTCAGGTAGGGCTCGTGCAGGACACCAGGAGCCGGGACACGAGGGGACGTCGGCTGGGACCTCCCTGGGCTGTGGGTTCCCTGCACCCCGGTGTGGGTCCCCAGCCGTGCCATGTCCAGCCTGCCCATTAATTATTCTCCTCTTGGATGGCTTCGTGCTTCCTAAAATGCTTTGCACTGAGGTTTTCTCAAGACTCATCCACGGGCCAAACTTCAGTGCCATAGAGCAGCCCTAATTAAGGAATTTGCCGGGAACGCGCCGCCTGCAAAATGATGCTCGCACTCTCCTTCAGATACCTGCTGTCTCCAGCTTCTGAAGCCTCTTTCCTGGGGAAATTAATTAGTGTAATTAATATATTTATGCAATCATTCAAAGTGCTGATTACAGACAACTGCAGAGAAAACTTTTAACAGCAGCCGCCACCTCTTCCTGTGGCTCAGCGGTGTAATTTCGGTGTGTTTGCTGATCTCGGCTCTCGCTGGCCACCCCAGTAACATTGGGGCATCCTCTGCCAGCTGCTGGCTCCCTCTGAGGCTGGGATGTCCCAGCTCCAGCCACGAGCTCTTTCTCCCCTTCTCCTGCACCCCAGGACATCCATGCCATGCTGGGGCTGTGGCAGGATCGGTGCGAGGTGGTCCCCCTTGGGCAGGGCACTGCTGCCTCTCCCCTCCCTCCCTCCTCTTTGCCCCTTCTGTCCCTCATTTCTTTCCCTTTTATTTCTAAAAATTCTCTCTGTCTTTCCCATCCATCATTTTCTCATTCCCTCTCTCGCATACACAGCGAGCCGGCTAATGGAGTCTGCAGTAATTCAGTCCTCCTCGACAGGGCTGTAATTTCAATAAATAATTATGGGACTTGATTTCAGCTCCCTTCTTCCTGAAACGCGGCTGCACAAACTCCTCACGGGGCCGGGCAGCTCGTTAGCAGGGGGACTTCAGGATGGCCCCGTGGGTTTGGGGGCTCTCAGCTCAGCCCCTGCCTTCCTCCTGGTGCCGTTGACTCCTCTTGCCCAACGCAGCATCCCGGGCTCTGATCTCCAGCCACGTCCTGATGATGGGAGGCTCACCCCATGTCTACAAGGCCAACAGCACGGATCCCACCACCACCACCAAGGGAAAAACAGCACAATGAGGCTGACCACGGCGAAGACAAATCCGAGGCCAGGCGAGGCCAGAAGTCCCCTGGCTCTGCAGGCAGCCAGACCGCAGCGAGCCGTCCCCAGCGCCTTTGGTCTTGGCTGAAAACAAAGTGAAGGTCCCTGAGTTCTCCTATAAATGGTAATGATAACACAATTATCATGCAAAACAAAAATTAAGTTTAATGGTGCAAAGCCAGGGTGTACTGTGGAGGTAATTCATATTAATTATGTTTGGATTAAAAGCTTATTTCTTTTGTTAGCATCTGCAAGTAGGAACTTAGCAGTAAAAAAAGCCGCATATAATTACTGCATCTTATGGAGGAGCAGTGTCGAACTTAATGGAGCATCCCCATTCTCTCTGGGCACCCGACGAGTGGTAATATTTCACATTTTATGAAATACAGAAGAAATAAATTACAGGTTTAATGATAAGCATTACTTGGGCTCGTAATGCAGCTCAGTTGGCTACCCAACGCACGCAGACCTGCAGACCCAAGCAGTGCAGGGCTGGCAGGCAGTGGCTCCCCACGCTCAGTGGGGATGGGCGGGCTGCAGTGAGCCCTGAAACCCTGCTCTGGCCACCAACAAGCTTGTGGGGTGCTCCTGCCTCAAATTCCCTCCACTCACTGCCTGCCAAGATGAGTTTTGGAACAGCAACGTGCCAGCTCCGATGGTCAGCGCAATGCCACCCCTCGCTGTGACCCCCCTCTCTGTGTCCTGCTGTCACCCCCTCTATCCCCGGAGAGCTGCCAGCACAGCTGAGGGTTCGGTTTCATGGGTTTGGGCTCCCCTTTCCACCCTGTGCCAAGGAGGCAGGTGGGGCAGCCCCCCAGCTGGCCGGGACAGGGCTGATCCCGCTGTCATCGCCGCTCCCCGGGACGCTCCCCCTGCTCCTTCTGAGTCCTGGCGACGTGGGTGCCGGCTGCTATTTTAATGCCTCTGTGCTGCTGCTGGCAGCCAGGCAATTGGGAGTCTCCTTTTAAGCACAAAGCAGTTTGGGGCTGGTCTACAAGAGTTGAGGGGTCTTCAGATTTTACTGACGGAAGTGAAAATGCCACTTTTTAAACATTCCCTTTTTTTCCAACCAGAAAAGCCTCTGGTCAGGGCAGGCTGAACCCCTCTGGAAAGCAGCTCCTGCTCCTTGGGCAGCATCATTTGGCTTCAGCCTCCGTATCACAACCCATGGCATGGGCACTTTGCTGCTTTCCCCATCTCCCCGTCTGTGATCCTCAAATTTCTGCGCCCCCTGCCCGCAGCTTTCCTTACGGGGTTAAGGTTGCATCGACACCACCATTAGCGTTATCTGGTTATTGATCTAGGAATTAAAAACCTGGACAGCTGGGCCTTCAGCTCCTGCTCTAAGGGGATGTGATGTTGCCCTATGGGGGGTCAGGCACCCCCAAGCATGGGGAGTGGGGACACGGCCACATCCAGAGCCCCTTGTGGGGACAATGGGGTGCACAACCTGTTCCTGGGGCTGCTGTGTCCCCAAGGGATTCGCTGTGTGCATACATCAGTGTGTATATACATGTACACACACACAGACACAACAAAGCAGCTTCTATAAATCAGCACTCTTCCTGGCTTTCCTTTTTTATTTTTTTTCCTTTTGACACAATAAATCTATTTTTTTTTTAAACTCATGGTAGCGATTGCATCATCTCCCTTTCGCTTCCTTCCCCACCCTGCTCCTAGAACAGCACAGATTAAGATAAAGTGATAGTGCTGTGTCAAAGAGTGCTTTACTGCCACACTTGGGATAGAAGAGGAGAGGTTAATTTATCATCGCTGGGGAGAACTGACAGAAGAGAGATATACTACCGAAGGGGGATTTAGCACAGGGCCAAGAAACTTCACACTATTTTTACCATCTGTCACATGCTCTAATAAAGCAGGACAAAATATGAAGAAAGGAAAAATGAACTATCAAACACTGATGTAATGCAGCCCATAAATCTAATTTAATTACTTTGCATGGAGACAGGTCCTCGAGTCCGTGTGAATATACTGGATTTTCTTGGCAACTTAACAACTAAGTGTTTTAATAACATCACACTATAATTTATTCTGCTTGAAACACAAAACCTCTTTTGTGCAAGTTTTTTTTTTTTTTTTCTCCTTTTTTTTTTTTTTTTTTTTTTTTTTTTTGGTGTGTGAGAACTGTTAATTTTTCCTGCTAATGTCAAAACTGGCATAAATTCACATGTGAACTTGAAGCCTGACTGTGAAAAAAGGCGGAGGTTAGCGAACGCCTTTTTATTGTTCGCTGCTTTCTGCGTGTGCCTGTGTGTGTACACACGGGGGGCTGCGAGCGCCTGGGAAATAATTGGGGCTGCTGATGACTTAGGTGCAGAGTTGTCTGGGTAATTAGATTTTAACGTCACGGCAGAGGAGTGGGGGAGGGAGGAGCGGGTGTTGGCCAAAAAGCCAAAGGAAAAGTGGAGGAGGGAGAAGGAAAAGCGCGGTGAGGTTTGGGGGGAGGCAGGAGAGGGGTGCGAACCCCCGGGGCCGGGGGGGTTTGGGCACCCGAGGGGCAGGGACCAAGTCAGCAGGGAGCAGGAACGAGTCAAAAAGTAGAATTATTATTCAATATGTGTCCCCACGAATCCGGATGCAGTTACAGAAATTATTGCTAATAATGAAAGCGATATATCAAAGGTTATAAAATTCCTCTGTGCTGGGACACTATTTTTCTAGGCTTTGTTCTGAACCATTAAAGATGACATATTGAGTTTGTGTGCCTCTGTGTTTAGTAAGAGACATTTAAATCTGATTTTAACCTAAACTGGCAATTTTGACATTTGTCTCCGGTCTTTAAAGCAGGAGCTATGATGCCACCGAGCAGGGGCGGCGGGCTGCTCCCACCCAGCCTCCCTGCCCTCCCGCAGCGGGGAAGGGGTGAGCAGGTAATTAATTTGTTAGATCATCAGTGATTCATGGAAAATAAAACCATCCGTCTTCATATGGCTCTCTCTGTGAGGAAAAAAGTAAAAAAAAAAAAAAAAAAAAAGAAAGAAAAGGCAAAGGAGGAGAGAAGCATGCAGGGATTGGGGCACCTGCGCGGCCCCTTGGTCCACGTGTGCTCCCGTGGGAGCTGGTGTGCGTGGTTCCCCTGCCTGCAGCAGCCCTGGGATGCAGGACGGTGCTCGTGGGTAAAGCCAGGCACTTCCACGGGCTCAGAGGATGAAATAATTTCTGCTCCAAAGGTTTCGTTGCTCCCCACAAAGTTTATTTGAAGTTAAAACTCCTGAGGCCAGGCGCAGGGTTTGGCTGAAGCAGCATCCTGTGCGTGCGACCCCCGTTTGCTATGCCTTCCTCTCCCTTCTTTAGGAAATGAGTGAAAAAAGACAAACTGGGGGCATTTTTCAGTGCCATCTGCATTTATCTGCACTTGCAAACAGCCCATCTAAGCTCACCGACAGAGGTGGGGGCGATGCCCCCAGCCCAGGACTGGTCCTCGCGGGACCCAGCCGCGCGGGCTCCCAGGGGGACGCCAGCAGGACTCCGTGACTTCAGTGCCAGCACTGCTGTCCTTCTTTTTTTTTTACACCATCCAGGCAGTCAACACGTCAGATGATTTACGTGGATGGCAGCGACTTGTTCCTCCTGGCTGTGCTGAGGCTGCGGAGGGGCCGCTGCCCTGTCCCGTGGGACGCGGCGGGGTGGCAGCGGGGCAGGTCTGGCCCCGGGCTCACGTGCAGGACCGAAGTGTGGCACGTGCACGCTGGACTTTGCAGAGCTGGGATTTCGGATTTCATCCTCCCTGAAGCTTCCCCCGAAACTTGCCTGAAGTTCTCGTGCAATCGTTGATTTTTCGACACGGAAAATTTTAAATAATGCAAAAGAGGTCCCCCCCCCCCCCCCCCGACTCCCTGCTACAGCTCCTGTTAGAGCAAAGCCATCAGACTTTGTAATAGCATCTCAGGGGAGGGAAGTGAGTATTTAAAACCAAAGTGCGGCAGAAGACACAGCTTTGGGGATGTGGAAAGGTACTGCCTGCCTGCTATTTGTTCAAGGATTAGAAACCTTAAAATTCAGGAATCTGTAAGTGCTGTGGCTCTCCGTGTGCATGAGCCTGCCCCAGGCAGACTTTGCTGGTGCCCGGGCACGGCTCTGGGTGGCCACAAGATAAGGGGAACCTCTCAGCCTCCTGACCTGCGCCATCAGCAGCAGGCCCCGTGCCTCCTGCAGTGGATGCTGCATAAATGCGGAACAAACCGCAAATTCCTTTAAGTCTGAATAATCTTCTCCAAGCCCGGCATCCCACCAGCTACACTGAACGAGAAAATCCGTGGCTGAAAACTCAGCGTTACCACACCGGGGGGGGGGGGTGCTGGGGGCCAGAAGATGCTCGCTTCGCTCGTGGCTGTGTCAGCAGCGAGACGGAGATCTGCGCAGGCTGAGCCCCGCAGGGCAGCTCGGGGTGCTTTGCTCTCCTTTTCCTCCGTACAGAAGCACAGAAGGGCTAATGCAAGATAAACCACGTCGCAGCCCCGGGCATCTCGCCACCAGCTCCGGACCCAAAGAGCTGCGACTGCAGACACCGCGCTCCGAGGAGCGACCAAGTGATTTATTGCACAAGGGCACTTGCATCCTGTAGCTAATTAATCCGTGCACTGGGGGGCTGCTCTTTAAAGTACAAGAGTGTCAGCAAGCCAGGCCCAGGAATCATTTATTTCTTTTCCTAAATGAAATTTTAAGAGAGAACCTGGCTTGTCCCAAGCTCGCTGAAGTGGAGCTGCAGACCCTGAGGGAGGTTATCTTCAGTTCCAGCTACCAAATACCCCTTGGTACCCGGTGTGCTGGGGAGCACAGCTCTGCAGGAGTCTTGGGAGCGATGCCCCTGCCTCCAGGAGAGCTCTGGGGTGGGTAAATCCAACCCGGGGCAGCAGCAGCTCCTGCCTCTGCTCTGGCTCTGCCCTCCCCATGGCAAAAAACTGCCCTCCTCTCTGAATTCCCATCCCTTCCATGCGATCCAGGTGTGCGCCCTGGTGGGGACAGCTCTCAGTCAGTGCCTGCATCTGCCTGGCACCGTGGG